>NC_133325.1:734330255-735032755 GCF_042186555.1 Aquarana catesbeiana | reverse complement strand
TCTCTCCACGTTATCACACTACATATGGCCGCCTTGCAGGCAGGCTTTTATAGTGTGGTGCGTGGACTTTGCCGCCTGAGCCATGATTGGCCAAAGGCACGTTGCGAGTCCGCAGAGTCCGCTGTGATTGACCAAAGCATGTAGGTTAGGTGCATGCTTTGGCCAATCAGCAGCTGTCAATGCACTGCGATCTCAAATTTGCTGCAAACACCCCATATGTTCGGTTTGTTTGCAGACAAACAAACACCCGATATTCGAGACGAACTTGCGTTTGATTTGAACATCAGGGCCATTCTTAATTATATATATATATATATATATATATATATATATATATATATATATATATGTATAAATATATACACACACACACATACATATACTGTATACATATACACACACACACACACTATATTACCAAAAGTATTGGGGCACCTGCCTTTACATGCACATGAACTTTAATGGCATTCCAGGCTTAGTCCATAGGGTTCAATGATGAGTTGGCCCACCCTTTGCAGCTACACTCCCAAACCTTGTGGACAGCCTTCCCAGAAGAGTTGAAGCAGTTGTAGCTTCAAAGGGTGGGCCAACTCAATATTGAACCCTACGGACTAAGACTGGGATGCAATTAAAATTCATGCGCGTGTAAAGGCAGGCGTCACAATACTTTTGGTAATATAGTGGGTGTGTATATATGTATATATATATATATATATATATATATATATATATATATATATGAAAGAAAAAAGTAAAATACATTATTAGAAAAATATTATATATACTGTATATAAATATGTTTTCATGAGAAAGATACAAGGTAGAGTGTTGGGTGGGAATTACTGTTAGAGTAACTTTAAAAGTTTACACTTTATGTGCATAAAATATCTAGCCATGGTCAATAATCCTTGCAATTATTGCACTATTCCTAGAGATGTATAATGACATTTGAGGTTTCAAAGGAAACGGTTTGACCTTTTAAAAAGGCACGTTCTCTAAAGGTTTGAAAGTTACCGATTCTTTCATCAAACCAAACAAATGCAAAAACAACTTCCTGCCTTGAAAGTTTCCACATGTTGTCATGTTGCAACCAAAAACGTAAATGTATTTTATTGGGATTTTATGTGATGGACCAACACAAAGTGGCACATAATTGTGAAGTTGAAGGAAAATGATAAATAGTTTTCAAAATGGTTTACAAATAAATATGTCAAAAGTGTGATGTGCATTTGTACTCAGCACCCCCCGAGCAAATACTTTGTAGAACCACCTTTCGCTGCAATTACAGCTGCAAGTCTTTTTGGGGATGTCTCTACCAGCTTTGCACATCTAGAGAGTGACATTTTTGCCCATTTTTCTTTGCAAAATAGCTCAAGCTCTGTCAGATTGGATGAAGAGCATCTGTGAACACCAAATTTCAAGTCTTGCCACATATTCCCAAGTGGATTTAGGTCTGGACTTTGACTGGGCCATTCTAACACGAGTTTGCTTTGATTTAAACCATCTCATTGTAGCTCTGGCTATATGTTTAGGCTTGTTGTCCTGCTGAAAGGTGAACCTCCATGCCAGTCTCAAGTCTTTTGCAGACTCTAACAGGTTTTCTTTTAAGATTGCCCAGTATTTGGCTCCATCCATCTTCCCATCAACTCTGACAATCTTCCCTGTCCGTGCTGAGGAAAAGCACCCCCATAACATAATGCTGCCACCATGTTTCACAGTGGGGATGGTGTGCTCAGGGTGATGTGCACTGTTAGTTTTCCGCCACACATAGTGTTCTGCCTTTAGGCCAAAAAGTTTAATTTTGGTCTTATCTGACCAGAGTGCCTTCTTCCACATGTTTGCTGTGTCACCCACATGGCTTCTCGCAAACTGCAAACGGACTTCTTTTGACTTTGTTTCAACAATGTCTTTCTTTTTGCCACTCTTCCATAAAGAACAGATTTGTGGAGTGCACGTCTAATAGTTTTCCTGTGGACAGATTCTCCCACCTGAGCTGTGGATCTCTGCGGCTCCTCCAGAGTTATTATGGGCCTCTTGGCTGCTTCTCTGATTAATGCTCTCCTTGCCCGGCTTGTCAGCTTAGGTGGTCGGCCATGTCTTGGTAGGTTTTCAGTGTCATACTCTTTCCATTTTCAGATGATGGATTGAACAGTGCTCCGTGAGATGTTCAAAGATTGGGATATTTTTTTATAACCTAACCCTGCTTCAAACTTTTTCACATTTTTTTTTTTAATGTATAAATAAACACATACAGAAGGCTTGGCCAACAGTTGTACAACGAAAGTTTTTAGAACAACAAAATATAGTTTGATAGCTCCATAGTTCCTTGGTAAAGGATTAGGAAGGGTTGATGTTTTATGTAGAATGCGTAGTTATTGTATAACCCCATATGGGGGGAGCAAGACTAGTAGTTAGGAAAGATTTGCCATGTGTTAGGTGCGTGCAAGGCTTCATAAGAGGGTAGATATGGTGTATGCAAAGTGGATTTGGCGGGAGATTATGTGGGTATATTAACTGAATACATGAGTGAGATGGGGGGGATAGGAGGGGGAGAATGATAAGGGGATGAGAAAAGAAGAAAAGAGACAGAGAGAGAAAGAAAAAGAAAAAAAAAAAGAAAAAGAAGGGGGGGGGGAGAGGTAGTTTCTGATTTCCCTCCTCAGTGGACAATTAAATGTGGGGATTCCGACTGGAATTCATGGAGGGGGCGGCCCTTAGAGGGCGAGGAATGCCGAGCAGGAGTTTGGGTATCGGAGGAGAGGGATTACATGTTTCTGAAAACAGGATGTATAGTAGGAATAGATATGTCCTTATGTGTCATCTGAAAATGTGACCAACATGCCCATTTGTTACCGAAATTTGTTGGGGTGTCACGTGAGATGTGAATTAGTTCTTCCATTTCAGCGACTTTACAGATTCTATTAAACCATCCTTTGAGTGAGGGTATCCGAGGAGAGCCCCAGTGTAGGGGGATGCACTCTTTTGTTGCATTAATCATGTGCATTGCTAAGGATTTGTGATAGGATTTGTGTGGTAGGGGCGAGTGGTGAAGCAGGAATTGGGCTGGGGACAATTCTAGATCATAAGAGGTTACCTGGGAGGTGATGCGGCATACCTCTTTCCAAAAAGATTGTAGGGGGGAGCAGGACCGCCAGATATGTAATAGAGGGCCTCTGTCTTTATGGCATCTCCAGCATGTTTCTGATGTAGTAGGGCTGAATTTGTTTAGAAGGGCTGGCGTGCGGTACCATCTACTGTAGATGGGATTTTATATCCATTTTCCTGTGTGGTGACATTTGTTGATCCTTTATGCACAACTTTATCCCTGACCTGTCTGGTGTGTTCCTTGGCCTTCATGATGCTGTTTGTTCACTAAGGTTTTCTAACAAACCTGAGGACTTCACAGAACATCTGTATTTATACTGAAATTAAATTACACACAGGTGGACTCTATTTACCATTTAGGTGACTTCTGAAGGCAATTGGTTCCACTCGATTTTAGTTAGGGGTATCAGAGTAAAAGGGGCTGAATACAAATGCACGCCACACTTTTCAAATATTTACTTGTAAAAAAATTTGAAAACCATTTATAATTTTCCTTCCACTTCACAATTATGTGCCACTTTGTGTTGGTCTATCAAATAAAATCCCAACAAAATACATTTACCTTTTTGGTTGTAACATGACAAAATGTGGAAAATGTCAAGGGGTATGAATACTTTAAGGCACTGTAGTCACAAAATCATTTATAAATTATTCCATATTTACTAAATATTCAGAATGTGTTCATGGGAAGGCTTCAGTTTTAATAAATATTAATAACATGTACTAGCAAAAGTGTGTCTGTTCTTTGAATATAAAAAACAGAGTAAGTGCAGCGCAATAAATACAATTAATATATAATATTAAACGTCCCCAAAACTCAATTCAAACAGATGCGCTGTAACTTTCAATGGCCAGAGGAGATACGATCCTAGTGCAGTATATCAATATGCGCTTACCAGAAACTGTGGACCTCTGCAAAGCAGAGGTCAGACTCACATATATCCCCTCAGGGATGATGATATCCTGGATGCTGACACTGGAACAGAGCACAACCGGCCACGAATCCTGGTATCCACAGGCAAGGACAAACTTCCAGCTGAGGGGGCCCCAAGAGATGCGGGTATCCGGATCAAGGTGTCATCATAGGTATCTGTAGCTTACGCTTATACCTGTTGATAAAAAAGTGCCACATGCAGGTCAATAATTAGTGCGCCCTATGTGTATTCAGAAAATAACTATTTTCTGAATACACATAGGGCGCACTAATTATTGACCTGCATGTGGCACTTTTTTATCAACAGGTATAAGCGTAAGCTACAGATACCTATGATGACACCTTGATCCGGATACCCGCATCTCTTGGGGCCCCCTCAGCTGGAAGTTTGTCCTTGCCTGTGGATACCAGGATTCGTGGCCGGTTGTGCTCTGTTCCAGTGTCAGCATCCAGGATATCATCATCCCTGAGGGGATATACGTGAGTCTGACCTCTGCTTTGCAGAGGTCCACAGTTTCTGGTAAGCGCATATTGATATACTGCACTAGGATCGTATCTCCTCTGGCCATTGAAAGTTACAGCGCATCTGTTTGAATTGAGTTTTGGGGGCGCTGCACTTACTCTGTTTTTTATTACTGTTCAGGCATTTTGTGATTACCTGTAGTTTTCAGCTTGCAATTGGGTGTGGGATTTAGTTGTTTGCGCTGATTGCAACCATATATAGATTGTTCTTTGAATATGGTAACCTCTGCAGTTCCTAATTCCTAATGCAACAAATAATTTCTATACATTAAATGATAATAGTGTGATAATTTACTGTTATAATAGTGTGGAATATTGAACATGCTGTAGAGTATACAGAGTGTCATGGGGGAATTATATATTTTACACATAGAGGGGATCAGTGTGGAGAGTATAATTTACAGCAAATTATATTGATTGGATGGTATTAAATATATACTTACAGCACAATGCAAAACAGTATGTTGGAGTATGTAGTGCACAACACAGTCTAGATTATGTGAGATAAAGCATAGCATATTCAGTCGAGCAGTTCGATGTGTGAGAATATAGCATAATGCATACTGTTCATTAGTGTAAAACATATCACATGTCATGTACAGTTGTGCTCATAAGTTTACATACCCTGGCAGAATTTATGATTTCTTGGCCATTTTTTGGAGAATATGAATGATAACACAAAAACTTTTCTTTCACTCATGGTTAGCGTTTGGCTGAAGCCATTTATTAGCAATCAACAGTGGTTACTCTTTTTAAATCATAATCACAACAGAAACTACCCAAATTACCCTGATCAAAAGCTTACATACCCTGGTGATTTTGGCCTGATAACATGCACACAAGTTAACACAAAAGGGGTTTGAATGGCTATTAAAAAGTAACCATCCTCACCTGTGATCTGTGTGCTTGTAATTAGTGTGTGTGTATAAAAGGTCAATGAGTTTCTGGACTCCTGACAGACCCTTGCATCTGTCATCCAGTGCTGCACTGACGTTTCTGGATTCTGAGTCATGGGAAAAGCAAAAGAATTGTCAAAGGATCTGCAGGAAAAGGTAGTTAAACTGTATAAAACAGGAAAGGAATATAAAAAGATATCCAATGAATTGAGAATGCCAATCAGCAGTGTTTAATCTCTAACCAAGAAGTGGAAAATTAGGCGTTCTGTTGAAACCAAACCACGGTCAAGTAGAACAACTAAAATTTCAGCCACAACTGCCAGCAAAATTGTTTGGGATGCAAAGAAAAACCCACAAATAACTTCAGGTGAAATACAGGACTCTGAAAACATGTGGTGTGGCTGTGTCAAGATGCACAATAAGGAGGCACTTGAAGAAAGATGGGCTGCATGGTCCAGTCGCCAGAAGAAAGCCATTACTACGCAAATGCCACAAAGTATCCCGCTTACAATACGCCAAACAGCACAGAGACAAGCCTCAAAACTTCTGGAACAAAGTCATTTGGAGTTATGAGACCAAAAATGAGCTTTTGGGCACAACCATAAATACTTCATTTGGAGAGGAGTCAACAAAACCTATGATGAAAGGTACACCATTCCTACTGTGAAACACGGAGGTGGATCATTGATGTTTTGGGGATGTGTGAGCTACAAAGGCACAGGAAATTTGGTCAAAATTGATGGCAAGATGAATGCAGTATATCAAAAAATATTGGAGGAACATTTGCATTCATCAGCCAGGAAGCTGCGCATGGGACGAACTTGGACATTCGAACATGACAATGATCCAAAACACAAGGCCAAGTCGACCTGTCATTGGCTACAGCAGAATAAAGTGAAGGTTCTGGAGTGGCCATCTCAGTCTCCTGACCTCAATATCATTGAGCCACTTTGGGGAGATCTCAAAATGTGCAGTTCATGCAAGACAGCCCAAGAATTTACAGGAACTGGAAGCTTTTTGCTAAGTAATGGGCAGCTTTACCATCTGAGAAGATAAAGAGCGTCATCCACAAATACCACAAAAGACTTCAAGCTGTCACTGATGTTAAAGGGGGCAAAATACAGTATTAAGAACTGGGGTATGTAAACTTTTGATCAGGGTCATTTGGGTAGTTTATGTTGTAATTGTGATTTATCCACCTCAATACAGGGCACTTAAACCCCCTTCCTGCCCAGGCCATTTTTCAGCTTTCAGCGCTGTCACACTTTGAATGACAATTGTGTGGTCACGCTACACTGTAACCATGTGACATTTTTATCATTTTCTTCACACAAATAGAGCTTTCTTTTGGTGGCATTTAATCACTTTTGGGTTTTTATTTTGTCCTCAAAAGACTGAAAATGTTGAAAAAAAAAAATGTTCTTAGTTTGTCAGTACATTTTGTAAATAAGAAATTTTTCTCCTTCACTGATGGGCGCTGATGAGGCGGCACTGATGGGCACTGATAGGCTGTACCGATGGGCACTGATGAGGTGGCACTTACAGTATGGGCACTGTTTAGGTGGCACTGATGAGGAGGCACGAATATGCCACACATATGTAAGGAAAAAACAGGGAGGGGGAGGCGCAGACCTAAGTGTAGTATGTAGTAAAATGATTACTTTAATAGGATAAGATTAAAAACACTTACAAGATGATAGAAGATGCATGCTCGTCAAATTAAAGTGCAGTCCTGGCATTCCACATGGCTCTGTGGGTCCCACTGCTGTTCCGGAAAGCTGGAAAGGATTGAGAAGCTGGCTGGAATGGAACACAGTGTCACTCCAGGAGCAAAGGAACAAAGCAGCTCCACACAGACCAGCATGGACCGTGGAACAGGAAGTGATGTCACTGGCGTCTGATTGGACCTAGGCAGGGCTGGAATCTTGTCAATCATGGCTGCAGTGATGAACGGCTACGCGCTCAGAGCTGACTGCTCCTTCTATTGGCCTGCTGCCCTCTAGAGGAGAACAGCTATATATACACAATGGAGAGCATTTGGGTGTGGCCGTGTGACTGGAACTTCAAGCAGACCAATCAGTAAACAATAAATTATGGGGGCGTGGCCAAGATGGCGCTGTGAGCGGCGGCTTTTTTAGAGAGCTCCGCTCATCCGAACTCTTAATCCAGATCCATCGCCCCTAATCTCCTTTAAATTTCACCCCAGCTGATCAGGGGGGACCCGGGCACTCCCTGTCCAGTGAAGAGCAAGGAGTATTTTTGCTCCCGGGCCGTGATCGGCGCCACTGTGCGCTCCCACTAGGCCGAAGCCGCGGCCTTTCCTGACGGCCCGCGCAGTGGGCCGGGAGTCCCCTGGCGCAATCGCCCTTCCTCCTACAAACATCCAGCTGCCGTGGATTGCGGATGGGGGCAGGTGAGCTGACTCCGGACTCCAGATAGGCCGTGCTCTGGGCCTGGTCTCTCCTTTCCCCCACGGGTAACTAGGCCTCAATCGCGGCCTTCTCATAAGGCCCGTATTCGTCGGATTGACTGGGGGAGTTTCTGATCCTAGTGGCCTGGAGGCAGAGGACTTGAGAAGATTGGGGACGTCTGCCTGTGCAGGGGAACTATTTCTGGAGCACCCTCAACCCCTGTCCTCCCGAGTGTGGGGGTAGCTGGCCGGTCTGAATGCTCTAATAAGCCTCCGGAGGCCTGAAAGTGGACTGCTGCTACATATCGCTGCAGGTGAGAGGAGAGACTGTTAAAGGGACACGCACTGCCCCATACCTACTGCTTGACTACTCCTGACCCTGCAGACAGGCTCCCACAGTCAGTTGCTGACTACTGCCCGGTTTGGGCCCCCCTCACACCTGAATGAGACGCAGGAATTCTAGCACCAAATATAGTAAAGGGGGTAAGAGGTTGACTTTTCCGCCACAGTTGGACTCCCCTCAGACGCCTGCCTGCCCCTCTCCGGAGGACCTTATTACGCGCAGTGCCCACAGAGTCTCACAGACGACCACTATGGAGTCGGACGACTCTCGACCCCCCTGGCTGGCGGACATCATGGCTGCCATCGCCACTTGCCAATCCACGTTAACAACGAAAATTGAAGCTGTCCAGCTGGATATGGGTTTAATCCGCCAGGATATAGATAAAATCAGATCACGAGTCACCGAGACGCAGCAAAGACTGAGTACCACCGAAGACACCATTGCGGAACATGGTGTATCACTCCGTACGCTTCAAACCAAAGTAAAGGCCCTTGAATACAGAGCCGAGGATGCGGAGAACAGGAACCGGCGTAATAATCTTTGCATTGTTGGTTTACCAGAGGGGGCGGAGGGGAATAATCCTACTTCCTTCATAGAGGGTCTGTTGGGTGACCTGCTACCTGAGGCCCGCTGGTCACCTTATTACACGGTGGAGGGGGCGCATCGCATCCCGCCTAGGCCGGGGCCTCCTGGATCCCCTCCCCGCACCTTCATTCTCCGTCTCCTCAACTTCAGAGACAGAGACGAAGTTCTCTGCGCTTCTAGAAATGTCGGGGACCTCAGATTCCAGAACACTAAGCTAATGATCTTCCCGGACTACTCGGTAGAGACCCAGAAACTCAGGAAATCTTTTGACCAAGTTAAAGCGGCTTTGCGATCACGCAGCATTCGCTACAGTGTACTCTTCCCTGCTCGCCTCAGAGTCCAGGACGGCGAGACAACTCGTTTCTTTACTACACCGAGAGAGGCCTCTGCCTGGCTGGACTCCCTACCACAGATTCAATGAGGGTCTACCTGGTATGTGTTGTTTAACCCCTTTTTACCGTTTACCCACCATAACCTGGGCCTAGGTCTGGGTTACCGCACAAACTTCCACATTGAGGATTTAGTTTTCTTGCACAAGTTGTGTCCAGTTCAATCCATGCTGTGTGCGGATTTGGGGGGGATGCTCACTATCCCTACCAGGGAAACTTTAAGTTAATGCCCCTGCCAAAGAACTTGGTCAGGAGACCATTAAGATATGCAGTTCCTGTACACTTGCTGGTTCCATTGAGGACTGTTGGAGTTTTTCCCCCTTTTTTGTATATCCTCTTAAAGATGGATCGACTTTACTGTGAGGCTGCATTATGGGCTAATCCCCTTCATCTAACATTCTAGGTCCTCACCGCCTGCTGTATCACAAGCGGAGATCTCGTGTGTGGAAAGCCGCTTGAACTGCTGCTTCCTCCCCCCCGTGTGAAGCCTCGGGGGGTGGGCTCGCCTCTTCCACGGACCCCCTGTTTCAGCCGGTGAGCTGACTAAGTTTGGGATTGAAACCCGCCCCAGTTTTGGGGGGTTGGGTGGGGTGGGGGGAGGGGAAAGTTCCCCTAATGTGGCAAGTTTTATCTACCCTAGATATTGGTATCCTCTTCTTGTATTTTTTAGTTTGGTTTTGTTCTTGTTTTATAATTGTACTAAAATACATGACTTATCAGCATTGCACTGTTTCCAGATGTGTCCGTTTTGGGTCCCGAGGTCCAGTTCAGGAGCCATGACCAACATTACTCCTATCACTCTTATTATTCTTGATAGACATGTCCTCCCTTAACATCATCTCCTGGAACACCAGGGGACTGAACTCCCTGGTCAAGCGTTCCCTGGTGTTACAATTCATTAAAACCTATAACCCACATATATGTGTGCTCCAAGAGACACACCTAATAGGACATAGGGTTCTGGCCCTAAAAAAACCATGGGTGGGCCACCATTACCACTCTACGCATTCCACTTTCTCTAGGGGTGTTACTATTCTGGTATTGAAATCACTTCTTTTTCGGCTCCTGGACTTGGCCCTGGACCCTGACGGTCGGTATGTTATTGTTCATCCTAAAATATATTCTCTAACGTGGACTATTGTGGGCTTGTATTTGCCTTCTCCGGCTTCCTTGCTGGTGCTCAATCAGATCACCAGCAAGATGGCCGAATTTTCATCTGACAATAATGTTATATTGGGCGATTTTAATCTGGTCCCTGACCCGGACTTTGACAGACTAACTCCTGCGGGACATCACTGCCCTGGGTTGGCTGAGTGGGCGGATACCTATGGCCTGACGGATATCTGGAGGTGGCGTCACCCCCAGACCAGGGCATACACATGCCACTCGGCCTCCCATAGAACGTTTTCCCGTATAGACTTGGTCTTTGCAGGGAGCTCGGTCCTCCCACGGGTCACGGACATACAAATACTCCCTAGGGGAATCTCCAACCATGCACCCATATGGTGCTCCCCCTATATAGATTGACGTATGAAAGTAGGCAATGCCCGGGGAAGTTCGATAAAATCTGGTCCTCCTGGGTGGACGCCTCCGGGGACCCTGAACCCCCTACCCCATAATTAGGACGTGAAGCACAGTAGAGGACATCCTATTGTTTAGGTCTATTCTTTTTATCCCAGTTCCCCCTCTCTCCCCCCCCCCCCTTTTTTCTCCCTCCCCCCTTTTTCCTTCCCCCCCTCCCCCCTCCCCTCTGTCCCCACCAGGGTTGATTGAATATTGGTTATTTACTTTATACTATCTAAGAATTTATAGGGATGTAATGCCATCGGAGTATTTTTAAGCGAAACTTCTGACACTTACACCACTGGAATAGCTGATAAATAAAGGTTGAAGATAGATCTTATTATCATTATTACTACCACAATGACTGTACTAATTTTTTGTATTGTAATGCTGATTTGTACAATAAAAAATTTTCTATTAAAAAAAAACAATAAATTATAGCAAGGGGCAAGGTGAAGCAGGGGTTAATAGTCTCAGACTGACAATAATAATAATAATAACAACAACATATGTATATATAAAAAGTATGTAAAAAAAAATAAAATAGAACAAAAATGTAATAATAATAAAATAATTCAATAAATAAATAACATTAAAAAAAAACAAAAAAAAAACTTCCACTTCCATACCTGGCCTATTCTGGCACTTCTCTCCTACATGTAAAAATCATTCTTTTTTTTGCTAGAAAATTACTCAGAACCCCCAAACATTATATATGTTCTTTTAGCAGACACCCTGGGGAATAAAATAGCGGTCATTGCAACTTTTTATCTTGCACGGTATTTGCGCAATAACTTTTCAAACACCTTTTTTTGGGAAAAAAAAAAAACAGTTTCATGAATTAAAAAATAACAAAACAGTAAAGTTAGCCCAATTTTTTTGTATAATGTGAAAGATGTTGTTACGCCGAGTAAATAGATACCTAACATGTCACACTTCAAAACTGTGTACACTCATGGAATGGCGCCAAACTTCGGTACTTAAAAATCTCCATAGGCGACGCTTTGAAAATGTTTATAGGTTACCAGTTTAGAGTTACAGAGGAAGTCTAGTGCTAGGATTGTTGCACACGCTCTAACGCATGTGGCGATACCTCACATGTATGGTTTGAACGGCCTTTACATATGTGGGCAGGACTTGTGTGTGCGTTCGCTTCTGAAAGCGAGCTACCGGGGACAGGGGCCTATAAGAACGATCAAGTGGTGGAACTGCCTCTATGATCATCCTTATGTTGCAGAGAATCGCCGGCTGGAAATAATGATATCTGAATGATGCCTAGCTGCAGGCATCATTCAGATATCACCACACAAAGTCAAGGATATCATTTGACTATGTGCGGTAGAGAAGTGGTTAAAAAAAAAAATGGGGGATTGTATGCATGTAAACATGAAGAGGCAATGGAGGGGGAACAGGATGTAGTGTAAAGAACTATTAATACTAATAATAATAATGAACAGTAAAAATAAAGTTGGTGCTGTGTTCCCCCTAGTTGGTATACAAGGGATGTATGTGTGTGTATGTCCCCTCATGGAATACCAAGTGGGGTGCACCTAATGATGGATCATGCAACATGCATATATGTCTGCACATACACATATATACATACACACACATACATACATATATATGAAATATAAATATAATATATTTGCTATACCACTCCCGACCAATAGAGCAGAGACAGACCTGTTTGTGGGGGGGGGGAGACAGGGGTAAGAGGAAGGTAGGAAGGAGGGAGGAGAAACAAACCAGAAATGGGTATGTGATCTGTTATAACAAGGTGTATGCATCTAACTCCTCATTGAGTCCCCCTGGCAAGAGGGAATTGAGGGAATATATCCAGAAAGTCTCCCACTGGCAGAGTCCTTTAAAACGCTCCCCAGCAGGCAAACCTCCGGAGATGGCCTCTATGACCCACACCTTCAGGCCTTCGGTGGATTTTGATGTTCAGTCAAAAAATGTCTTGGCACACTGTGCTCATCACATCCCTGTTCGATGAACCGCCTGTGCTTGCCAAACCACACATATGGGCACTGATAGGTGGCACTGATATGTGGAACTGATGAGCACTGATAGGCGGCACTGATTGGTGGGCACAGATAGGCGGCACTGGTGGGTACAGATAGGCGGCACGGATAGGTGGCACTAATGGGTGGCAATGATGGGCAGCAGTGATGGGCAGCAGTGATGGTTATTGATGGGCAGCAGTGATAGCCAGCCCTGAGTAAAGGTGATGAACTTGCCAAGCATGTCTCCAGACCTAAACCCTATTAAGCATCTTTGGGGCA
Source organism: Aquarana catesbeiana (assembly GCF_042186555.1). NCBI lineage: Eukaryota > Metazoa > Chordata > Amphibia > Anura > Ranidae > Aquarana > Aquarana catesbeiana. The sequence goes on along the minus strand of NC_133325.1, from coordinate 735,019,720 downwards.
TCCTCAAATGTAAGGTGGAGGAACGCAATGTCTCTAACATCCACCAGCTCAGTAATGTCATCATGAAGGAGTGGAAGAGGACTCCAGTGGCAACCTGCGAAGGTCTGGTGAACTCCATGCCTAAGAGGGTTAGGGTATTCAGAGCCATCTTTTCGCCTTGGGCACGCTGGGCAGTTGCCCAGGGGCCCCACTTGACTGGGGGGCCCCCACCTGCCCAACATCCCCAAAAAGCCCCGGGTCTTGTATTTCTCACACCCCGAGTGTAAACAGCCAGTGATTGGTGGGCAAGCTGGGGGCTTGCGGCTGCAGTGAGAGTGGAGCTGTCAAATCTAAGCACTGATGTCGGAGATGGGCGGCCCCTAGCCCCGCCCATCCCCGACATCAGTGCTTAGATTTGACAGCTCCAAACTTCTGTCCAGACACACTGTGAAGGAAGCTACCTCTGATCAGAGTGGCTCTCTCTCCCAGCTCCGCCCCCGGCTCCTGGCTACAAGTTGGAAATGTAAGGTAAGAGCGGGGCTGGGACAAAGGCTAGACAGGTTCTGTGGAGGCAGAGTTTACATGTGAGAAGGAGGGGGGGTCACATGGTATCCAGTCTGGAGCACATCGGGCTGTGCTTCCTATAACACCTCCAGTCCCTTCGGCAGCACAAGTGATTGCAGATCCCTTTAGAACTGCCCTGTGATTTCACTCACTGAGCTCTCTTCCTGGCTCCTGCTGGCTGCATTCACTAAAGAAAGAAATCCACTCCCTCAGTCTCGGCTCAGCCACACCCCCTCCCCTATGTGTAGCAGAGAATGCCAGGGGTGAGGGGTCTACACAGAAGTTCAGCAGGTCAGTTTACCATGCTGCATGTGTGTGTGGGTGTGTATGGATTTGTATGTGTCTGCATGTGAGTGTGAGTGTGTGTGAGTGTGTATATGATGTGCTGTATCCCACAATGAAGCCTACTGATTTACTTCCTGCTTCTACATAAGTCTAATCTATATTTACATTCCTAGGCTGCATATACTGTGCTCTGCAGAGAAGTTATGTTAACTCTTCACTTGCTGCCACTTAACTGCTCTGCGGCCACTAACTTCTATTCAATCCCTAGCCTGCTCATACCTAAGCATAGTGAGGAGTGACTGTATGTAAACAAGTTTTGAGCATAAGTTTTTTTATATTACCAGCCCATTCACCAATGGCCATGTGTACTTTTTGAACAATGAATTTAGGTAGGTACAGTGACTATCTATCGTAGGCGTGCCATTATTCATTTCTCTTCTTGCAGCTGGTGCTCTGGGTGCTTTTCTTTGATTTATGTGACAGGAGAGGGATCAGTGTATGTGACAGGAGAGGGATCAGTGTATGTGACAGGAGAGGGATCAGTGTATGTGACAGGAGAGGGACCAGTGTATGTGTCAGGAGAGGGACCAGTGTATGTGACAGGAGCGGGTCCAGTGTATGTGACAGGAGAGGGATCAGTGTATGTGACAGGAGAGGGATCAGTGTATGTGACAGGAGAGGGACCAGTGTATGTGTCTGGAGAGGGATCAGTGTATGTGACAGAAGAGGGACCAGTGTATGTGACATGAGAGGGACCAGTGTATGTGACAGGAGAGGGATCAGTGTATGTGACAGGAGAGGGACCAGTGTGACAGGAGAGGAACCAGTGTATGTGACAGAAGAGGGATCAGTGTAGGTGTCAGGAGAGGGATCAGTGTAGGTGTCAGGAGAGGGATCAGTGTAAGTGACAGGAGAGGGATCAGTGTATGTGACAGGAGAGGGATCAGTGTAGGTGTCAGGAGAGGGATCAGTGTATGTGACAGGAGAGGGATCAGTGTAGGTGTCAGGAGAGGGATCAGTGTAGGTGTCAGGAGAGGGATCAGTGTATGTGACAGGAGAGGGATCAGTGTAGGTGTCAGGAGAGGGATCAGTGTAGGTGTCAGCAGAGGGATCAGTGTAGGTGTCAGCAGAGGGATCAGTGTATGTGACAGGAGAGGGATCAGTGTATGTGACAGGAGAGGGATCAGTGTATGTGTCAGGAGAGGGATCAGTGTAGGTGTCAGGAGAGGGATCAGTGTATGTGACAGGAGGGGGATCAGTGTATGTGACAGGAGAGGGACCAGTGTATGTGACAGGAGAGGGATCAGTGTATGTGACCGGAGAGGGATCAGTGTATGTGACAGGAGAGGGACCAGTGTATGTGACAGGAGAGGGATCAGTGTATGTGACAGGAGAGGGATCAGTGTATGTGACAGGAGAGGGACCAGTGTATGTGACAGGAGAGGGACCAGTGTATGTGACAGGAGAGGGATCAGTGTAGGTGTCAGGAGAGGGATCAGTGTATGTGACAGGAGAGGGATCAGGGTAGGTGTCAGGAGAGGGATCAGTTTAGGTGTCAGGAGAGGGATCAGTGTAGGTGTCAGGAGAGGGATCAGTGTATGTGACAGGAGAGGGATCAGTGTAGGTGTCAGGAGAGGGATCAGTGTATGTGACAGGAGAGGGATCAGTGTATGTGACAGGAGAGGGATCAGTGTAGGTGTCAGGAGAGGGATCAGTGTATGTGACAGGAGAGGGATCAGTGTATGTGACAGGAGAGGGACCAGTGTATGTGTCAGGAGAGGGACCAGTGTATGTGACAGGAGAGGGTCCAGTGTATGTGACAGGAGAGGGATCAGTGTATGTGACAGGAGAGGGACCAGTGTATGTGTCTGGAGAGGGATCAGTGTATGTGACAGGAGAGGGACCAGTGTATGTGACATGAGAGGGACCAGTGTATGTGACAGGAGAGGGATCAGTGTATGTGACAGGAGAGGGACCAGTGTGACAGGAGAGGAACCAGTGTATGTGACAGGAGAGGGATCAGTGTAGGTGTCAGGAGAGGGATCAGTGTAGGTGTCAGGAGAGGGATCAGTGTAAGTGACAGGAGAGGGATCAGTGTATGTGACAGGAGAGGGATCAGTGTAGGTGTCAGGAGAGGGATCAGTGTATGTGACAGGAGAGGGATCAGTGTAGGTGTCAGGAGAGGGATCAGTGTATGTGACAGGAGAGGGATCAGTGTAGGTGTCAGGAGAGGGATCAGTGTAGGTGTCAGCAGAGGGATCAGTGTATGTGACAGGAGAGGGATCAGTGTATGTGACAGGAGAGGGATCAGTGTAGGTGTCAGGAGAGGGATCAGTGTAGGTGTCAGGAGAGGGATCAGTGTATGTGACAGGAGGGGGATCAGTGTATGTGACAGGAGAGGGACCAGTGTATGTGACAGGAGAGGGATCAGTGTATGTGACCGGAGAGGGATCAGTGTATGTGACAGGAGAGGGACCAGTGTATGTGACAGGAGAGGGATCAGTGTATGTGACAGGAGAGGGATCAGTGTATGTGACAGGAGAGGGATCAGTGTATGTGACAGGAGAGGGACCAGTGTATGTGACAGGAGAGGGATCAGTGTATGTGACCGGAGAGGGATCAGTGTATGTGACAGGAGAGGGACCAGTGTATGTGACAGGAGAGGGATCAGTGTATGTGACAGGAGAGGGATCAGTGTATGTGACAGGAGAGGGACCAGTGTATGTGACAGGAGAGGGACCAGTGTATGTGACAGGAGAGGGATCAGTGTATGTGTCAGGAGAGGGACCAGTGTATGTGACAGGAGAGGGATCAGTGTATATGACAGGAGAGGGACCAGTGTATGTGACAGGAGAGGGACCAGTGTATGTGACAGGAGAGGGATCAGTGTATGTGACAGGAGAGGGATCAGTGTATGTGACAGGAGAGGGACCAGTGTATGTGACAGGAGAGGGATCAGTGTATGTGACAGGAGAGGGATCAGTGTATGTGACAGGAGAGGGACCAGTGTATGTGACAGGAGAGGGATCAGTGTATGTGACAGGAGAGGGACCAGTGTATGTGACAGGAGAGGGATCAGTGTATGTGTCAGGAGAGGGACCAGTGTATGTGACAGGAGAGGGGCCAGTGTATGTGTCTGGAGAGGGATCAGTGTATGTGACAGGAGAGGGACCAGTGTATGTGACAGGAGAGGGACCAGTGTATGTGACAGGAGAGGGATCAGTGTATGTGACAGGAGAGGGATCGGTGTATGTGACAGGAGAGGGACCAGTGTGACAGGAGAGGGACCAGTGTGACAGGAGAGGGACCAGTGTATGTGACAGAAGAGGGATCAGTGTAGGTGTCAGGAGAGGGATCAGTGTAGGTGTCAGGAGAGGGATCAGTGTAGGTGTCAGGAGAGGGATCAGTGTATGTGACAGGAGAGGGATCAGTGTATGTGACAGGAGAGGGATCAGTGTAGGTGTCAGGAGAGGGATCAGTGTATGTGACAGGAGAGGGATCAGGGTAGGTGTCAGGAGAGGGATCAGTTTAGGTGTCAGGAGAGGGATCAGTGTAGGTGTCAGGAGAGGGATCAGTGTATGTGACAGGAGAGGGATCAGTGTAGGTGTCAGGAGAGGGATCAGTGTATGTGACAGGAGAGGGATCAGTGTATGTGACAGTAGAGGGATCAGTGTAGGTGTCAGGAGAGGGATCAGTGTAGGTGTCAGGAGAGGGATAAGTGTATGTGACAGGAGAGGGATCAGTGTATGTGACAGGAGAGGGACCAGTGTATGTGACAGGAGAGGGATCAGTGTATGTGACAGGAGAGGGATCAGTGTATGTGACAGGAGAGGGACCAGTGTATGTGACAGGAGAGGGATCAGTGTATGTGACAGAAGAGGGATCAGTGTATGTGACAGGAGAGGGACCAGTGTATGTGACAGGAGAGGGATCAGTGTATGTGACAGGAGAGGGACCAGTGTATGTGACAGGAGAGGGATCAGTGTATGTGACAGGAGAGGGATCAGTGTATGTGACAGGAGAGGGACCAGTGTATGTGACAGGAGAGGGATCAGTGTATGTGACAGAAGAGGGATCGGTGTATGTGACAGGAGAGGGACCAGTGTATGTGACAGGAGAGGGATCAGTGTATGTGACAGGAGAGGGATCAGTGTATGTGACAGGAGAGGGACCAGTGTATGTGACAGGAGAGGGACCAGTGTATGTGACAGGAGAGGGACCAGTGTATGTGACAGGAGAGGGATCAGTGTGTGTGACAGGAAAGGGACCAGTGTATGTGACAGGAGAGGGACCAGTGTATGTGACAGGAGAGGGATCAGTGTATGTGTCAGGAGAGGGATCAGTGTATGTGACAGGAGAGGGATCAGTGTATGTGTCAGGAGAGGGATCAGTGTAGGTGTCAGGTGGGTCAATGTAGGTGTCAGGGGGGTCAATGTAGGTGTCAGGGGAGGGATCAGTGTAGGTGTCAGGGGGGTCAGTGTAGGTGTCAGGGGGGATCAGTAGTGTAGGAGTCTGGTAGGTCAGTTTAGTTTTTCAGCATGGATGGGCACTGGTAAAACAGGCAGCAACCAGCAAGTGAGCCTAACACCCCCCCTCCCCTGCCACTGCAGCCAGCCTTGGACTTCGGGCTGAAGCCCCTGGTCTTTTTCACACCTAGCAATGCCCCTAGGGGACGGACCTTGTTACATCATGGCCACCGAACACAGACCCAGCCAGCTCTTTGATACACAGGAGGAGATGCCCGCTGTGTGTGTTACCAGGCGATGGTGAGTCTATATTAATTGGCACAGTGATGCTGCATTCATGGGCACAGTGAGGGTGCAAGTGTGGGCACAGTGAGACTGCATTCATGGGCACAGTGAGGCTGTAATGGTAGGCACAGTGAGGGTGCAATGGTGGGCACAGTGAAGCTGCATTCACGGGCACAGTAAAGGCTTCATTCATGGGCACAGTGAGGCTGCAATTGTGGGCACAGTGAGGCTGCATTCACGGCACAGTGAGGCTGCAATGCTGGGCACAGTGAGGCTGCATTCACGGGCACAGTGAGGGTGCAATGGTGGGCACAGTGAAGCTGCAATGGTGGGCACAGTGAAGCTGCATTCACGGGCACAGTGAGGCTGCATTCAGTGGCACAGTGAGGCTGCAATGGTGGGCACAGTGAGGCTGCATTCATGGGCACAGTGAGGCTACAATAGTGGGCACAGTGAGGCTGCATTCACGGGCACAGTGAGGCTGCAATGGTGGGCACAGTGAGGCTGCATTCATGGGCACAGTGAGGCTGCAATGGTGGGCACAGTGAGGCTGCATTCACTGGCACAGTAAAGCTGCATTTGATGGGCAATCATGCGTGATTGTGTAGACAGGGCCCCAGGGCACTGTATTGCCCAGGGGCCTATAATGCTCTTAAGGTGGCACTGATGGTATTGCTGGAAAATAATGGTGGCCACACAAAATATTGACACTTTGGGCCCAATTTGGACATTTCCATTTAGGGGTATGCTCACTTTTGTTGCCAGTGGCTTAGACATTAATAGCTGTGTGTTGAGATATTTGGAGGTGACAGCAAATTTACACTGTTATACAAGCTGTACACTCACTACTTTACATTTTAGCAAAGTGTTGCAGTGTTGTCACATGAAAAAATATAATAAGCAGTGGTGGGCACTCATTTCTGGCACTGGTGGCACTTAATTGTAATCAGGGCACTGTTGATCGGTGCCCTGATTACATAACTAGATGTCCTCCTGTGAGGAGATGCTGCTGATCGGCTCTCCTCTCCTCACACTCTGTCAGTGTGAGGCGAGGAGTGCCGATTACCAGCATCTCCATTTTTACATGTGACCGACTGTGATTGAACACAGCCGATCACATGGTTAAAGAGCTGCGGCCACGGCTCTTTACAGAGGTCGGGGTCACGCCGTGTCCTAGCAACACGGTGCAGCCACGATCTCTGTGCTGCGTGCCCCCACGGGCGCGCGAGAGCCAACGTTCTGGGAAGCAAGTGGTTAAAAAGAGTAAACACAGCTGATTGATAATAAATGGCTTCAGCCAAACACTAACCATGAGTGAAAGAAATGTTTGTGTTATCATTCATATTCTCTGAAAAATGCCCAAGAAATCATAAATTCTGCCAGGGTATGTAAACTTATGAGCACAACTGTATAGCACAGAATATAGAGTGATGCTGTCTAAAATGTGTAATGTGCAGCTCAGTTAATAACACTTCCATTAGAGTGATGGTATTCACATTTACACTATATTGTCCAAAGTATTGGAAAGCCTGCCTTTACACACACATGAAAGGGGAAGGCTGTCCACAAGGTTTAGGAGTGTGTCTATGGCAATGTTTGATCATTCTTCCAGAAGCGCATTTGTGAGGTCAGGCACTGATGTTGGACGAGAAGGCCTGGCTTGCAGTCCCCACTCTAATTTTTCCTAAAGTGTGTTCTGTCGGGTTGAGGTCAGGACTCTGTACGGGCCAGTCAAGTTCCACCACCATAATTAGAGCGGCGACTGCGAGTCAGGCCTTTCCGTCCAACATCAGTGTCTGACCTCAGAAATGTGCTTCTGGAAGAATGGTCAAATATTCCCATAGACACACTCTTAAACCTTGTGGACAGCCTTCCCAGAAGAGTTGAAGCTGTTATAGCTGCAAAGGGTGGGCCAACTCAATATTGAACCCTACGGACTAAGATTGGGATGCCAATAAAGTTCATGTGCATGTAAAAGCAGACATCACAATACTTTAGACAATGTAGTGTATATCTGAACCAAGTTAGTTTCTTTCTAATGGACAATAATACTTTTAAATAACTTGCAGTCAAGTCCTTGCTCTATCCCTCTCTTCTATAATTACTACTACAGACTTGAGGTCAGCCTGCAAACTCTTCCACTAGCAACAGTCTGCACTGGCTATAATGGTTGTAATGTTTTTTTCCTCAGATGGTGGGCCACAACATAATGTATATGTGTAGATTTTCTCCAAAGGCCCTTCTAAAGATGTCTTCTACTTGCAAGCCTACAGGAAAAAAAAATCATGTATAGTACAACACAGTTGTACAATGCTTATCAAAAAGACAGTAGAACCACTGGAGCAAGCAAAAACCACATGTAGCCATGGTGTTGCAGCTAGTAACAAACAATCCACCAAATCACCCCACTGCCAGACTTCATACATCCTTTCCAGAGACAATGAACAGTCTTTTGCAAGCTTTGTTTTTGTAGTCTTATTGGGGGGTACAACTTGGATAGGAATATGGGATGTCCATAAGATAAGTCTTTGCCATCATATTTAAGGATTTAAATACACTTTGTATAAATTTAGAGCCAGAAGATAGTATGTGCATATAGTATTTAGTATTAGTTTCCTTCTGCATATCCATGCCGACTGTTGCTCCTCCTGCGGCTAAACTCGCAGACTATTCCATCCAAGAGTTCCCTTACTATCCGACCGTGTGGTGGCAGAGACATCACTAATGACTGTGTAAAAGCAACGTTCTTAGATCTCCTTCGACTCCTGCCCATAACTTGTTTCCTCCTGTACACTTGGTTCCTCCTGCACAAACTTGAAGTTACTACTTGGAATATGACACATCCTCTTCTGTTGAATATTAGGGGACCACTCTGAGCCTCCCTCCTGTGGCTCTTGTTGCTCTCTGCCACAAGGCCAGAACCTCTCCCCAGAGGCCCAGTGGGTTAAAAGCATATCTTCTAGGAAATATGGACTACTGTTCCCAGCCAGCCCAGCTTGCAAATCATGAGCCCGCAGGCTACATCGACTTGACACAGATCCCCACAGTCTTTTTTCTGATTCAGGACTCCCCATCATCCACCGTGTGTATTGATGAAGACTCTACTAGTGACCGTGTACTAGCAGAGTTCCCTTCACAGACTCCATGGCACTTCCAGCCCTTGGCACCTCCAGCCCCATTGTGGTAACACTCACCGACCTTCCAACAGCCCTGAGTTCTTGATGAGGAACTTTGACTGGACCATGTGTACCGCCAGTTTAACCTGCCCTTCTGCTCCAGGAGGTCCCTGCCATCCGACTGTGTGGTGGCAGAGACATTGCCAATGACCGTGTAGAGGCAATGTTCCCTCACAGCTCTCCCCGGGTCTTTCCTGCAATCGGTAAACCCCGCCCCCCCCATATGGGGATGGCCTCCTGCATCTGACTAACATGCCATTCCTCACTTCACCCAGCAAACTTCTCCCCTCCTGTGGAGAATCACCTCAGCTTATATATGAGGCCCGCCCCCTGCCAATCTCGATGGGGATTGGTCAGGGCTCACACACAAGCTGCCTGCCATTCCAGTTCTAAGCCCAGCCCCTTTTCCAGAACCTTCTCTCTGGGGAGGTGCCTCAGAGCTAGAGCTCAGGTGGTAACTCCCACAGCTACTCTGACCACTCCCAGCCCCCAGATAAAAACAGACAGGCCTAGCTTGCAGCATAGGCCTGCCTAAACTTGCCTGTGCTAGATAAACATAGTAAAATTACCTTACTAGCACCTACCTATTGGTAGAGGGTGCTACACACAGTATGTGAAGGAGACCACTGACAGATCTTAGGTCTGTAGTAGGGGATATAGATGGAGATGTTTAAGAGCCCCATCTATGATTGAAAACACTAAAATCAATAGATATGATGCAGAAAGCTGCAAAGTCTAAAGTTGTTAAAGTGGACCTTGCATTAAAATGCAAGATCTGCTTTTCTTGCAGCCCAACATTCCAAAACACATGTAAAATGCTCAGTGATAGAAAAAAAAATTAAAATATTATTAAAAAATTGCCTTGTAGGTACTTGTAGGTTGACCTCCCTACACGGGTGCTGTTGCAACCATCAGGCAGGGAGAATGGAGGACAGGAACAATACATTCTTCCTAGGCCTCGGAACCCGCTGGACAGGGAGAGTGTATTTAGCGTGAGGGAGAGGTTCTAGAGGAGAAGAGACAGTGGCACTGCTCATGTGTGCTGCTGTGGGGAACCTGCCTGCTGCTCACTGCCTGTCAGCCTCCTCCTGTGCCAGGTGCTGTCAGCCGCCATGCATTGCTTGTAGCCACATAGACTCTGTTGCTGTTTGTTGGAATGTTCCTGAGAATATATTCCAATCACTGTGTGTGTGTGTGTGTGTGTGTCATTCCTTTCCCTGAGAGTGCCTACCACCTGGCCTCCCTCCCGCCTACAACCTTACACCTAGCTATTTCTTGCAGGTATTAACCACTTCAGCCCCAGAAGATTTGGCTGCTCAATGACCAGGCCAATTTTTGCTTTAAGGCACTGTGTCGCTTTAACTGACAATTGCACAGTCGTGCGACGCTGTACCCAAGCAAAATTGACATCCTTTTTTTCCCACAAATAGAGCTTTCTTTTGGTTGTATTTGATCATCTCTGCAGTTTTTATTGTTTACGCCTTAAACAAAAAATGCGATAATTTGAAAAAAAAACAATATTTTGTACATTTTTCTATAATAAATAACCCCAATTTTTTTTAAAAAAGCACATTTTTTCCTTAGTTTAAGCCGATATATATTCTTCTACATATTTTTGGTAATAAAAATCGCAATAAGCATATCTTGATTGGTTTGTGCAAAAGTTATAGTGTCTACAAAATAGGGCATAGATTTATGCCATTTTTATTATTATAATTTTTTTATAGTAATGGCGGTGATCTGCAAATTTTTTATCAGGACTGCGACATTATGGCGGACAGACCGGACACTTTTGACACGTTTTTGGGACCATTAACAATTATACAGCGATCAGTGCTATAAAAATACACTGATTACTGTGTAAAATGTGACTGGCAAGGAAGGGGTTAACACTAGGGGGCGATTAAGGGGTTAACTGTGTTCCCTAGTGTGTGTTCTAATGGTAGGGGAATGGGACTGACTAGAGGAGATGACAGATCGCTGTTCCTAGCTAGTAGGAACTCACGATCTGCCTCTCCTCTCCTCACAGAACAGGGATTTGTGTGTTTACACACACATGTCCCTGTTCTGGTTCTCGTGCCCGCGATTGTGCATGGGCGGCGGTCATTGCGACCACCGGCCACGTGCATCGGCAACCCCGCAGTGTAGCGCGCGTGCCTGATATCCTGCTTAAAGGAGCCGACGTACATCTAGGATGGCTCTCGGGATCGTGCCGACTTGCCGCAGTATGACGGCGGCTGGTCGGCAAGCGGTTAAATTAGGCAAGAGTGACATCAGTGCCGGGACAAGGTCATATAGAGCCCAGGGTGAACATAACAAGATGTATGAGCATTATGCATCAGCAAAAATCCCCCCCCCCCCAAAAAAAATGAGTGCTAATCTGCATGCTTAGCTCAAATCCTCTCATTCCACATATGCTCCCAGCATAATTCCCCGCCCCCAAAAAAATTACCCCTTCCTAACACAAATCCTCCAACCTTCAATTTCCCCCCCCAGCACAAATCCTCTCCCTCCCCTACTCCAAATCCCCCCTTCCAGCATAAATTTCCCTCCCCAATCATCCCTACTAGCACAAATCCCCCTCTTCCCCCTACCATATTACCTTTTCTAACACACACCCCCTAAATCCCCCAACCTAGCACACATCCTTTTCCCCCATCTCACCTCTTAACACAAATCCCCTAAATCACCACTCCTAGCACACCCCCAAATTTTACATTCTAGAACAATTCTTACCTCCTGCCGTACCCCAAACTCTACCTTCCGACACAAATCTCCTCCCCCCAATCTGCTTGTGGTGCCCCCAAAGCTCACATGATGCCACAGCTGGCCCTCCTGCCCACCCCTTGTCCCGGCTCTGAATGACATCACTGAGCATCCCTACAGGATCCAGTGATAGCCCAGGATTCCAAAGCTTACATGCTCCAGCGCTTTCTAGGAGTGCATTTTCACAGGTTATGGATTCTCATCTTCTTATCCTGCAAGCAGGCCCAGTGTTGTCATCCATTTTTAGGTGAGCACATTGAAAGCTAGAGCATACAGTAATTCATTTTTATATGATTTTTCTCATACTGTACTTTCAAAGTTTTGCTTTAACCTACCTAGGGACTTTTTTTTTTTTGTCCTTATCCAACTCTGGCTAGGGAGAATAAAGGATGGAGGGGGTACGCATGCCCCAAATAATTTAAACTATTGTAACATTTTAGACCACTCCATTTTAGTGTACCTATTATGTTTTTCAAAGTAAGTGCTAACTGTGCATTTCTTTAATAAGAAACAATGCACAGTGCATATCGATTTGTTTTTTGTTTTTTTTGTAACCAAACAGGCATTTTGATTTAAGACCCTCTGAATACTCTACCTGTACAGGAATAGTTCAACCTAGTGTCCATAATCTTCATAATTATTGCACTCTTCCTAGAAATGTTTCAAACCTTTTTGAGCTTTTAAAGAGAACTGAGTGACCTTTTAGAAAGGCACGTTCTTTTAGATGAGAAAGTTCCATAGCTTTCCTTTTCTGGACTACAAATGCAATTGTATAAAAATCAATAAGAAAAGAGCGGCCCCAGAATTCTATAGGAATTAGAGTGCCTGCTCTGACTGCTGAGCTATCTCAGATTTTGCCTACGCTGAATGACTTCCTTTAATGAATCACAAAAGGGTTTCAGAGAATTTCTGGGGGTTTCTTTCCACGATATGTTGTTACATATAGGCTTAGGAGGTTTCTGTTTATTTTTGTCTGGTCTCCAAGAGAACAGAAACACTAAGCAACAGTAAGGGGGCTACGTAAATCAATAAATCCCAATAGTGTACCCATAACTCATAGGGAAATTGGAATATAAATCAATACAGTAGCGTTGCATACATTTTCCACGTTAACAGTTTATTAAAACCATCTCTTCATACAGTCAAACTTAAAATTGATTTTGCACTAATTACCTTTTATGCTGCTGGTATTTTAATACTTTTCATGTTTTAAAGCCTTGAAGCTTTCCATCCCTACTTGACATCAAAAGTCTTTAGTATCAATACCTTTCTAGAACTAAAGCTTGCCGAGAATATAATCTCTCCAAACAGTTGCAATAGGCTAATTGCTGCTGGGAATTTTCTATATTTAAAAGAAGCACATTGTAAAGAGATAATTTTAAGCTTTGCTATGAATGAACATTTAGAATAGCAATTTGGCAAAAAGTTCCTTGCATATCATTTAACATGTAGAAAATATTATTCAGGTTTTAAAAATGTGATTAAAATGCACCTTTGTATTCGCAATTTTAATAGACGATAATTTGCTTGTCTTGTGAACAAAAATGACATTTAAAGGAAACCTGTCAATGATAAAAATGTGTGTGTTGCCATTGCTGACTTTCATCTGGGAACAAAGAGGGGCGTCAGCCTAGGTGCAGTAGATTAAAACAAAGATGTATTCCTAAAAGTCAAATGGCTATTCAAAAAGGTAGTATATAAATGGGCATAATTTAAAAGATTAAATAGAAAAAATACAGCGCTAAAAATGTATATACTTAACACAAGCAGCAGCTCTACTGTGAGATACACACAGCCATACACCAATAAATGGAAACAAAAAGCTGTGCTTAACAATAACTCAGATAGAAACAAGTATTAAAATGCACAGTATGAAAATGTTTAGTCCATATTGGGCACCAACATCTTTCTTAGAGAGGTAAAAAAGTGAGTGTATCACTTTAAAAATCCTCCTTATGACATTGATGGTATTAGTGACTCACACCACGACAAAAAAATTTGCCTCCACCACATAAAAAACACACTTACCAGTTGGCAAGCTTTTGAAGCTTGCAGCTTAATACCCATCCAAGGCCTTTCTCATCAGAAGGGAAATAAGATGGCAGCTCCCATAGTAACATATTTCACCATGTTATAAAGCAAAGTGGTTGGGTTCAGACTTTACCAGGATCCAAAGGGGCCAACTCTGTGTTCAATGGATAAACTCTTAAGCGTGACCAAGGAAGAAAAAACTCATCATAGTATAAAACCAACTTTACCTTTATTCTAATAAATGGTAATGCACTTACAAAAAGAAGCAAGTATATGAGCATGTGTAAAAAAGCTTGCACAAAACCACCTGTCCTTCTCGGATCCTAACGAAGTGGTGACATCAGCACGTCCCTCCTCCCGACGCGCTTCGTCACAATCTGACATCCTGGGGCATGGGTGGCGTGCTGACTCACCGCTTATATATACCAAACACAAACCACACCTCGATCTGAGCCTCGGGCGGTCAGCCAGGGATCCTCCATAGTTGAAGAGGGAATCCCATCCAATTTGAAGAACTTATAATGGCTACTGTAAGTAATTGAAAGCTGCATAAAAAAAAAAGCAATTACTTTTACTTAAACCATAGCTAAAAATAACATGTGGTTTATTCATAAAATATTGGAAATAAAAAAATATATAAAAGATTCCTATGTCCTAACATGGAGAAGTATCTAAAAAGAGCACTCAGGGGTCACCAGTAGCTGCAAAGACTATTACCAATCTGCAGCAACCCCCAGTGGCCAAAACCTAAATAAGATAATACCTATATGTAAATTGTGCTGTGTATATTAAATGAAAATATTTAAACACCCCCAAACACCCAAAAACAGTTTTTAAGAATGATAATACTACTTACCATCTAGAGACAGCTAGTAAGTGGGTAAAATATCCAAATTAGTAAAAAAAAAAAATTAAACTATGTGTAGGTCACTGCTACAATAAAAGGCTCACTGCGGTGATCCCTAATGGTCAAAACAAAAAAAACAAAATTTTATGGTAATAAACCGCTGGGCCAAGTCCAGTGAAATTGACCAAAAAGATCCCAGTAGGGTCACCAATGTAATACAGCATCCCCCAGGGGCCAAGATAGAGAACCTCTTATTCTTTTATATATCATATATATATATATATATATATATATATATATATATATATATATATATATATATCAACAAAAATGTACTATATGATTAATATGATTAGACACCCCCATATACACAATGCTGGAATTGAACGCCCAAAGGGCAAGGCAACATATGTTCAAACTTGGATAAATATCTAGGTCTCCTAGTATCTAATTAAAGGAAGTATGGGAAAGGACTCAACATAGTCACCGCTAGCTTTAACCACAGTGACACCTAGTGTTCAAAAGAACTAAATAAAAAGAAACTCAGAAATATTCACTAACTAAATGCCATCTAAAGCTAGAACCTGAGGCTCAAAACATGTTTACATAATGATACAATAAAATTGAAACAAAGGTCTAATGCTCAGGAATTATTATTAAAAACATTAACATCAACGTCCACATTAAAACCATGCAGAACATACGATTTTATCTTATGGATCTATGACATTTCAAACCTAGAAATGTCCCTCACCAGAGAACTACCCCTCCAGTCAGGACTATATTTGTCTATCCCCAAAAAGTTAGTAATAGAAGGATCTTTAATATGTACAGTCAGATAATACTTTGATACAGAGTGTTTTTTAAACCCTTTTTTTTATATTAGTGATATGTTCATTGAATTGAACATGTAAGGGGCACTTAGACCTGCCCACATATTGAAGCCCACATGGGCACTGGAGCAAATAGACCACCCCAACTGTTGAACATGTAATGAAGGGCTTAATCTCAAACTCTACTAAAGTAATGGTAGAAATGAATCATTTCGTTCTCCTATGCTCACACCCATTCAAGGAGCACACTCGACATTACCTGCATTAATAAAAACCTGTTAGGTTCTGAAAAAAAATGCCTTTTTTTGGTGGGGGGATTAACAACATTGGGGGCTACTTTATCTCTGAGAGAGGGGACACTCCTGTAAATAACTTGGGGTTTGGTGGGCAGAACAGAGTTCAACACTTGATCATTGCCCAAAATATGCCAATGTTTGGAAATGAGCTGCTTGATATTTTTATGTTTCCCCCATTGTTCGGTAATAAACCGAACAATGGGGGAAATATCATTATTCTCCTGTGGGGACTTCTCTATTAGTAAATCCGCCCTATTCCTTTGGGTGACCTGGTTAAGAGTAGTCTGTAGGGATTTGCTGGTATAACCTTTCTCAACAAATCTCTTAAAAGTTAAAAGTAAAAATGTCAGCTTGTATCAGAAATTCCTCAGGCTCGGGGGGGCAGGAGGCGGAGCCTAGCGGAGCAGACATGCATTGTTAGAGCTCCACACCGCTGAGGAGAGAAGAGAAGGACAAAGCGGAGCCTGCAGACTCAAAAGGTATCCATTTGAACCTTTTTGCCCCAGGGAACAAACTGTGAAAGTTTGGGCAGGAAATATGGTACTGGGAGGAAACCGTGGCAGAAATAAAAATCACCTCACAAAGAGCTCACAGGCACTCACTGCAGCTGAAGCAGCTCCAGTCACCTCACAAGATACAGCATCAGGGCGCTCTCACAGACAAAAAATGTCACAGCAAGACTCTCCATTTGAGTCAGATACAGAACAAATCCTCTCACAAACTTCTCCACAAGCCTCCTCAGTATCCCCAGTAAAATTATTACAATTTGAAAAGATGCTTCATAAGGCTTTAAAACAAACCTCAGACCAAATAACAAAAAGCCTAACCAAAGAAATAAGAGAGCTAGGAAACCGCACCGCAGCCTTAGAAATAAAAATGGATGAAATTGAAATTACAACCCAAGAAAATATAACAGAATTGGAACAATTAAAAAAAGAGAATTTAATACTTCAAACTAAGCTCGAAGATTACGAAAATAAAGCCAGACGTTCAAACTTGCGCATAAGGGGAATACCTGAAACTGTGACAGACCTGCAATCTACTATTACTGCTCTATTACAAGAACTAAAGCCAGATATCCCTATTGAACGTTTAGAACTGGACAGAGTACACAGAGCCCTCACAGCCAAAAAGAAAGATGGACCCCCACGTGATATAATCACAAAATTTCATTATTACAGAACGAAAGAACAAATACTAATTGCTGCAAGAGAAAAAAAGGAACTTAATTTTCAAGGACACAATTATCAAATTTTTGCTGACCTATCCCAACTTACTATTACTAAAAGACGATCCATGAAACCCCAACTAATGGAACTGCAACACCACAACATTATGTATCAATGGGGCTTCCCCTTTTCAGTCAGATTTAACTACCAAGTACAATTTACAGAAGCAGATCAGCAGATGAACTACAACAAACCCTTTTAAAATTAAATCTGACAGAACCCACAAGCAGCAACACTCCCACACGCAGAAGAATGGCATCATCTTCACCTTCAGGTAGCACCCAGAAAATTTCAGAACAAAATGGGAATCATCATTCTCACAAAAGAGGCCGTTATGCCACATCATCCATGGACCAAGAAGATTCAATGGACTGACATCCTAATTCCTGATATCTCTTTATTTATTATACTAAGAGATGGTTCACTATAAAAAACCTGTATTTATAACTGAATGTAACTGCATTCTGATAGTCACACACTGTGTGGGATCATGTTACATTCCAGTTATATTTCTCATTACTTCTGATTCATATAGCCTTAGAATATATAAGTGAAATAAGGAAATTCTTGTTCAGTTATATATTTTCAGGTAATAACAATAGATTTATTACTTTTTAGGACAAATATGTTCAATAATCCAGAAGTAATGGAAGCTTTTTCTTTCTTTTCTTAAATCAAATATATTATTACCTAACTAGTTCCTAGAATTATGTTTTTGTTTATTCTAATCTGAAGCAATACAACCTCAATTTTATGAGTTAACATATCTAAAGAGTTACATATGAATAAAATATGTAATTGTTTACTCTAAAAGGGTTAAAATCCCAAAATAATTCAAACTATCTTCATCAATACCAAAGTTATTAACAGTACCTTTCTAACTGAATTATTTAGCCTAGGGCAAGACTAACCATATACAACCACCCTGGAATAAATAATTTCAACAAAAACTATATTCTGCACTCCAATTAATGAAACAACATTTTGATGTCTTTTGACATAGCACTTCTCTCCTGTAAGCGGAAGATCCGTGTACCCCCATTAGCCCTCCTCATTCTCCCAACCATATTATGTGGGAGTGTGACGAAGGCACTTATTCCCCTGAGAGAGATATTTATTCTCTTTCACGGGTAAATTGTGATTACTTGCAAAAAATAATTTATACAATGTATCATCTAATCTCATATGTTTTTTGTTTACTCTTTATTCCAGAATTCACTGGTTTCTTTTCTATCTATTCATCTCTTCAGTCCACACAGGTTGATCTGCGCAGTCAGCTCTGCATAACAAAAAGTAAGTCAAAACTATTTGATCTATTGCCATGGCACCACTGAATATACTTTCCCTGAATGTTCAGGGAATAAATGTCCCTCAAAAATGGACCAAAGCCTTCCGTACTTTCCATAACAAGAAGGCTCACATAGTATGCCTCCAAGAAACACACTTCACCAAAGATTCTACTCCAAAATATATTTCTCCTTTTTATCAACAAATTTACACGGCTTCTGCCTGTACCAAGCAAAGGGGAACTCTAATTGCATTTCACCGATCCACACCATTCACCTTATCATCAGAAATTAAAGACCCAGAAGGTAGATACCTGATACTCATGGGTTATATAATGGATACAGCAATCACGGTGATTTCCTACTACGCTCCTAACAAACAACCTACACCATTCCTCTCACATATATTACAAGTGATTAATACACACAAAATAGGAACAGTGATAATGTGTGGGGATTCGAACCAGGTCCTCCTCCCATTTCTAGATAAATCACCTTTTACACCATCCAAAATAACCTCTAGATTAACTTTTTCTCAACTTCTTTCCAAATACAATCTGGTAGATTCATGGAGAGAAAGTAACCCAATGAAAAAGAAATTCACTTATTTCTCGCACCCTCATCAAACCTTCACCAGAATAGATCATATTTTTCTAACAATAGGAATGATACCAGAAATTATTGCATCAGATATAATTCCGATTCCGTGGTCTGACCATAATGCAGTATACACTACTATAGCCTCAGCCATACCAAAAGCGCATGACCCAACGTGGTACTTACCGGACATAATGCTCAAACACCCACTACATCAGATGGCCATTGAACAAGCTTTAAAGGAATACATATCAATTAATAATACAACAGACATCTCCCCAATAACACTGTGGGAAGCTCATAAGCCTGTCTTGCGTGGTACAATACAAAGACAAATGGCACTATTTAAACGGGAACGCAAAAATCTAGCAAAAAAACTAGAACTCAATTTTAATGCAGCCTACATATCATTTCAAGATAATCCATCTCAGAGTACAAAATCTCATCTGGAAAAATCTAGATTGGAATACGATCTATTTCTCACTGAGTCAGTTGATAAATCCCTCAAACGCTCCAAACACAATTTCTACATGAATACAAACAAACCAGGTACATATTTGGCTCGGGCATTAAATTCAACTAACAAATCTTTCAAACCAATACGTTTGAAATTATCAAAAAATGTTTACACTTGTAATCCAGTTAAAATAGTCCATAAATTTCACTCACATCTCGCAACTTTATACAAGACAAACAATGAATTTAATCCTACAGAGGCTGAATCCTTCTTCTCAAAAATAACCTTACCTGAGTTATCTCAGAATCAAAAAAGCAGTTTGGATGAGCCTATAACTATAGATGAAGTTGCTAACGCCATAAAAGACCTAAAACTTAACAAAAGACCAGGCCCAGACGGCTACTCGGCTTTATACTATAAAACATTCTCAGAAATACTCTCTCCCATTCTCACTGAAACTTTTAACAAACTTCTAGATGGACATTCTTTTCGGCAAGAAACACTAATGGCAATTGTTTGTATGATCCCAAAACCCCTTTCTGATGATACTTCCTGTGTGAATTATCGGCCTATCTCTCTGTTAAACCTCGATATTAAATTATTAGCAAAAATAATAGCAAAACGCCTCAATAGCATTATAGGAAAATTAATACATAGAGATCAAGTAGGCTTCATGCCAAATAGACAGGCAGGCGATAATATACGCAGGGCAGTGTTATTGGCACATATTGCTAAAAAACGGAAAATCCCTTTATGTTTTCTATCTCTCGATATTAAGAGGGCATTTGACACAGTATCCTGGCAATATATGCAATATTCATTACAAAAATGGGGTTTTGGACCCCACTTTTTAACATGGATCAAAGCATTATATAATAAACCCAAAGCCTATATAAAATATGCTGGATACAAATCTGATGCCTTTAATATCGAAAGAGGTACCCGACAGGGTTGCCCATTATCTCCCTTATTATTTGCCCTTATACTCGAACCCATGGCCCAATACATCAGAACAAACCAAACTATAACTGGCATTGAAGTAGGAGGTATTACACACAAATTATGTATATTTGCAGACGATATATTACTTTTTCTATCATCACCACAGGTCTCTGGTCTTAACTTAATACCAGCTCTTGATGGATTTGCAGCCCCATCCGGCCTTATGATTAATCCTAAGAAATGCCTAGTGCTTAATATTTCACTCACAAACATGGAATTGATCCCGGCTAGGGCTGCACTCCCATTCACATGGGCAGAAAAATCAATCCCATATCTTGGAATTCATTTAACAGCATCTCATTCTGACTTATTCTCAACCAATTATCCTCCTGTATTAAGACAGATCACAAATCTAATAAAACAATGGTTGCAACTTCCTTTATCCTGGATGGGGAAGATTAATGCAATCAAAATGACTATTCTACCCAAATTGCTTTATCTATTCAGAGTCCTCCCTATTCCAATTCCTTCCTATTTTTGAGAATAGTACAAAAAAGAGCAACTTCGTTTATATGGGGCTCTTCTAAACCACGTATACCTATACACACACTACATCTTCCCAAAAATAAAGGAGGCCTGGGATACCCTAATTTTACTAACTACTACAGAGCAGCACATTTGGCCAGTCTGTCCAAAAACCATGCAAAACAGGAAATCCCATTATGGGTATTTATAGAGGCTTCAGAAAATGACCCTCTATTAATATCAAATTTATTATGGCTTGATCCTAAAGACCGCTTTAAAATTCATAATCCCATAACTAAACACTTCTTATCTCCCTGGGATAAACTAAAAACCAAATATCAGTTACAATCTCCACACAATCCTCTCCTTTCTTTTATCAGAAATCCGGCCTTTTATCCGGCATGGATCTACCCAAATTCTTTTAAAGCTTGGACAACATCAGGCATTCAGACACTAAATGACTTCATAGCATCTAAATCATTCCTTTCATTCCCATCGCTTAGAGAAAAATATGATCTACCAAACTCTGAGATATTTAGATATCTCCAAATCAAAAATTTCTATACACCATTCCTAAAGGGGGATACACCATTATCCCAATTATCCATTTTTGAATCAATCTGTACAAAAGATCCATTTGCTAAAGGTACAATTTCATCACTTTATAATCAATTATATGGAGTAGCAAATCTTAATAGACCCTCTTACGTTCAGAGGTGGGAGGAGGACCTGGGACGAACTTTAGAAGACACGGACTGGTCTAACATATGGCTCACATCTAAGTCATCTTCACCCAACATCTTAGCACTGGAGACAAATTATAAAGTCCTAACTCGCTGGTACCTTGTACCCGCTAGAGTGGCAAAATATTCACCTAATACCTCAGCTCTTTGTTTTCAAGGATGCCCAGAAATAGGCACATATTTACAAATATGGTGGACGTGCCCAGTAATCCAAACCTTCTGGAAGGAAGTCTTCGTGATTGCATCTAAAATATTTAAAAAAATAATACAACCAGATCCATATTTAACTTTACTTAATCTAAAACCGGAATGGTTAACACTCTCTCAATTCAAACTAATGATCCAACTAATAACGGCTGCAAAACAAACAGTGGCCAAGGCATGGAAATCTCCTACATTGGTACTAGCAGAAACAATTCACAGAATGAATAATACAATGTCCCATGCTAAGATGGTAGCCATCGATCAAAATCAAATTCCAAAATTTGAAAAACTTTGGCATCCTTGGATAAAACAACAGTTCCTGTCAAACTTCAATGACTCTGTCCTGTTGCCATGGTAACAGATTAAATGACTTACAGAGACACCCATTCTAAGGCTTCAAAGAGAACTAAAAAGAATAATAAACTGACGATCGGGACAACCTTGTGGACCATACCTCTACCTTTCAACCCTTTTTCTTCTTTCTCTTTCCTTTTCTCCACCTTACGATTAAAGCTCATTATCAGAATTTATTTGACCTATATACACTCTACTTGTAAACAATATGTATAGTAGGTATAAATCATTTAAATACCTACAAAAGTAACTAAGGAAATTATATATATCTTTAATTTAGGTTTACGTGAACCCAATGTTTAATATTTGAAATTTCATGATATTTACCTATATAAACCCTACTGTAAGCTTACTTTATAGATCCTTGTAAACTTACTTTATGTATCTTTATAACATTGTATACTCAATAAACTTCTTTTGACAAGGAAATTCCTCAGGCTCAGTACAGTCAGTGGTAAGATAGACATTCTTTCACCCAGGGAAAAGGCTCAGTTTGGCACCCCCCCCTTGCCCTGAAAGAGAACGATGTCAGTAGTTTTTTATTTTTATTATTTAATTTTTTAAATTTTTTTTTACAATTGTATTCTATTTTTTACAATATTATTATATTGCATCAGTGTCAGAATCTTTAGAATCCAACCTTAAAGGATAAGTTCACCTTTGTTCACTTTTTTTTCTAAATTCCACCTCCCCTATGTACCTATATAGCATTCATGTACTTTTTTTGAAAAAAATATCAACGCTTTCCATTAATTCTACATACACTTACTTTACTTGTCCTCATCCATGTTTCCAGACGTATCCATTTGTAATGTCTTACTTCCTGATCAGACTATAGGTTATGACACAGGAAGGAGTTGACCAGCTGACCTCATTAGCACACACCCTGCATCATCCACCCACCCACCCACTCCCAGCTGCACGTTTTTTAAGTGAAATGCAATCAGTGATCACCCTTGTCACTACATACACAATATACAATCAGATTGCATAGTGTATGGCCATCTTTATACAAGTTTATATAATGGAGTGGACAGAAACACTCAGCTTTCAAGCCCCGTTCACATCTCTTCAAAGCGGGAAGTCACATTCCCACATGCGTCTTTTTTACTGAGGTGGGGAGTCATTTTGGAGCATTTTCACTCATCACACATATGGAAGCCCATCCACCTGAATGGGCTGCCCTACACACAGCAATCGCCCCAAAGAAGCTTCAGAACTTTTTTCTAGAGCTTTTCTTTGTGCGTTTTTTACTGTGATTTCTGGTGCAGCGCATTTATGAAATGCAAGGTAATGCACAAATGCCTCATTGTTCTTGTGTTAACGCACCAATTTCACTTTCGGGTCCCATCATATCTAGCATAGTGGGAGCGCACATTTTGTGGCTCATTTTTCCTGTGATACTCATAGGGCAGCCTGTTGATTTCAATTGGCTGCACTACATGTGGCTTATGGGACATTTTGGCGTTTTGTGGGTTGCGTGGTTTTTACTGTACATTTTGCAGCATTTGCCCCTCATTTTTTCACATGGAAAAATGTGTGTTTGCTTCTGTGTTTGGTGTGCCATATAAAATCTGATTGTACAAACATCCATGAGGACAGTGAAGTAAGAGTCTGGAAAATTAATGGAAAGTGTTGATATTTTTGCAAAAAAGTACATGAATGCTATATTGGTACATAGGGGAGCTGGAATTTAGAAAAAAAAAAAAAGGAGAACAAAGGGGAACTTAGCCTTTAAGTTTAATCTTGCATAGCTCTTTCATTTGGCATTTTGAAGTGTGCAGGAGATGAAAGATCAGATAACAGCCTATGTGGATAGAGCTGTAGTATTGAAAACAGGAGAAGGGTCTCCTGGGTTCTGTAAAGTTCACCATACACTATAAAATCTAATTGTACAATCTCCTTTAGATCTACCATCAACTATGTACTGTAAGGGCCTGACTGATTGGATACAGAGTGATTAACTAGATAGGTGTTTCCTCCTATTTTATAAATCTGGTAAATCAAAAGGACATTGTACAATCAGATTGTATAGTGTATGGCCATCTTTATACACCTAGAATTACTAGTTGCACATTCAGTGCCATTAATTGTTAATGGCACACCAAACACAGAAGCAAACACACATTTTGACATGTGAAAAAACGAGGGGAAAATGCTGCAAAATGCACAGTAAAAAACATGAAAAACTCCAAAATGTCCCATAAGTCACACGTAGTGCAGCCATATAAAATCAACAGGCTGCCCTAATGGTGTCACAGGAAAAATGAGCCACAAAATGTGCGACAGCTATGGGATGTGAATGGGGCCTGAAAGTGAAATTGGTGCATTAACACAAGAACAATGAGGCTCCAATTACATCTGTGCGTTTCCTTGCATTTCAGAAATGCCTTGCACCAAAAATCACAGTAAAAAACGCACCAAGCTCCGCTCTAAAAAAATGTTCTGAAGCTTCTTTGGGGCGATTGCTGTGTGTAGGGCAGCCCATTCAGGTGGATGGGCTTCCCTATGTGCGATGAGTGAAAATACTCCAAAACACCTCCCCACCACGCTAAAAAAAGACGCATGCGAGAATGTGACTTCCCGCTTTGCAGAGATGTGAACGGGGCTTGACAGCTGAGTGTTTCTGTCCACTCCCTTCTATTACATGTATAAAGATGGCCATACACTATGCAATCTAAATGTATATTGTGTATTTAGTGACAAGGGTGATCACCGATTGCATTTCATATAAAAAAAGTGCAGCTGGGAGTGGGTGGGTGGATGGATGATGCAGGGTATGTGCTAATCAGCTGGTCAACTCCTTCCTGTGTCATAACCTATAGTCTGATCAGGAAGTAAGACATTACAAATGGATACGTCTGGAAACATGGATGAAGACAAGTAAAGAAAGTGTATGTAGAATTAATGGAAAGAGTTGATATTTTTGCAAAAAAAGTACATGAATGCTATATTGGTACATAGGGGAGCTGAAATTTAGAAAAAATAAAAGCGAGCAAGGGTGAACTTATCCTTTAACATTAGTTAGAGGATTCTGATGATAGGAGGGACTCTGATGTTAGAGGGGATTCTAAAGTAATGGGGTACACTGATGTAAGGGGAGTCCCTCCTATCATCAGTATTACATTTTACATCAGAGTCCTGCCTTACATCAGTGCCCCCCCCTTTTATATCAATGTCCCACCTTTCGTTGGTATCCTGCTTTACTTCAGAGCCCCTCCTTACATCAGTTTCCCCTTTATATCAATGTCCCCTCTTACATCAATTCCCCCTTACATCAGCGTCCCCCTTTACAATAGTGTCTTCCTTGCACCAGAGTCACCCTTTCTCACATCAGAGTACCCCCCTTTACATCAGAGTCCTTCCTTACATCAGTGTGCCCCCTTACATCGGAACTCCTCATTACTTTAGAGCCCCTCCTTACTTCAATTCCCCCTTACAATAGTGCCTTCCTTGCATCAGAGTACCCTCTTACTTCAGAACCCCCCTTTGCATCAATTCCCCTCTTTACATCAGAGTCCTTCCTTACATCAGTGTGCTCCTTACTTCAGTGCCCCCCCCTTACATAAGTTTGCCACTTCATGTCAATGTCCTCTCTTACTTCAGTTCCCCTTTACATCATTGTCCCCCCTTATAATAGTGACTTCCTTGCATCATAGTCCCCCCTTACATCAGTTTGCCCTCTTACTTCCGAGGCCCCCTTACATCAATTCCCCCCTTATATCAATTCCCCATCTTACATCAGTGCCCCCCCCCCTTACATCATTGTCCCCCTTACATTAGTGCCCCCTTACAACAGAGTATCCCCCCTCTTTGCCCCCCTACATCAGTGTGCCCTCCTTATATCTGTGTGCCTCCAACATATATCAGTATGTCCCCCCTTACCTCTGTGTGCCCCCTTTTACATCAATGTACACGCCCTTACATCAGCATGATTGTAGCAACAGGCTGGGAGCTGGGAGCTGGTGCAAGTGTAAATAGGGAAGTTCTGTTCTTCTCTGGGAGCTGAACCACACAAGTGATGTTATTGGTTGTTAGGATGCCAGCAGTCCTAGCAATCAAGGACAGGGGGGTGCAGAGTTTTAGCGCTATAGGCAGTACAGGTCTTGAGGCGTTTCAGTTCGCAACTGCAGCGCTATACAAATCATTCATTCATTCACAGGTGTAGTAACACAGAGCAGATCTTTCAGCAGAGAGTGTGTGCTTGCGCTTGTGCCTGATATATATAGATAGATATATAAATATATCTATCTATATATATATATACATATATATATATATTGTGTGTCTGTAAGGTGTTCGAGTAGAATCTTAGTTCAACTCGAACATCGGGTGTTCGCCTGTTTGCCGAACAGTGAACATTATGGGGCGTTTACAGCAAATTCGAGTGTCGCAGAATGCCCGATAATGCAAATCGTGCAAATAGTTAAAGTCTATGGGACAGAACATGAAAAAACAAAAGTGCTCATTTTAAAGGCTTATATGTAGGGATGAGCCGAACACCCCCCTGTTCGGTTCGCACCAGAACATGCGAACAGGAAAAAAGTTCGCTCGAACACGCGAACACCGTTAAAGTCTATGGGACACGAACATGAATAATCAAAAGTGCTAATTTTAAAGGCTTATATGCAAGTTATTGTCATAAAAAGTGTTTGGGGACCTGGGTCCTGCCCCAGGGGACATGGATCAATGCAAAAAAAAGTTTTAAAAACGGCCGTTTTTTCAGGAGCAGTGATTTTAATAATGCTTAAAGTCAAACAATAAAAGTGTAATATCCCTTTAAATTTCGTACCTGGGGGGTGTCTATAGTATGCCTGTAAAGGGGCGCATGTTTCCTGTGTTTAGAACAGTCTGACAGCAAAATGACATTTGGAAGGAAAAAACTCATTTAAAACTACTCGCGGCTATTGCATTGCCGACAATACACATAGAAGTTCATTGATAAAAACGGCATGGGAATTCCCCCCAGGGAAACCCCGAACCAAAATTAAAAAAAAAAAAAATGACGTGGGGGGGTCCCCCTAAATTCCATACCAGGCCCTTCAGGTCTGGTATGGATATTAAGGGGAACCCCGGCCAAAATTAAAAAAAAAAATGACGTGGGGTTCCCTCTAAATTCCATACCAGACCCTTCAGGTCTGGTATGGATTTTAAGGGGAACCCCGCGCCAAAAAAAAAAAAAAAAACGGCGTGGGGTCCCCCAAAAATCCATACCAGACCCTTATCCGAGCACGCAACCTGGCAGGCCGCAGGAAAAGAGGGGGGGACGAGAGTGCGGCCCCCCCCCTCCTGAACCGTACCAGGCCACATGCCCTCAACATTGGGAGGGTGCTTTGGGGTAGCCCCCCAAAACACCTTGTCCCCATGTTGATGAGGACAAGGGCCTCATCCCCACAACCGTGGCCGGTGGTTGTGGGGGTCTGCGGGCGGGGGGCTTATCGGAATCTGGAAGCCCCCTTTAACAACTTTTAAAACTTTTTTTTGCATTGATACATGTCCCCTGGGGCAGGACCCGGGTCCCCAAACACTTTTTATGACAATAACTTGCATATAAGCCTTTAAAATTAGCACTTTTGATTTCTCCCATAGACTTTTAAAGGGTGTTCCGCGGCATTCGAATTTGCCGCGAACACCCCAAATTGTTCGGTGTTCGGCGAACTTGCGAACAGCTAATGTTCGAGTCGAACATGAGTTCGACTCGAACTCGAAGCTCATCCCTACTTATATGCAAGTTATTGTCATAAAAAGTATTTGGGGACCTGGGTCCTGCCCCAGGGGACATGTATCAATGTAAAAAAAAGTTTTAAAAATGGCTGTTTTTTCAGGAGCAGTGATTTTAACAATGCTTAAAGTGAAACAATAAAAATTAAATATCCCCATAAATAATTTGCCTTGGGGGTCTCCTTAGTCTGCCTGTAAATTAGCACATCTGTGCAATGTGTTTTACTATGCCACAGAAAAATGACATTTCTAACGGAAAAGATGTAATTTAAAAGCAATATACATACAAATCATTGAAAAAAACGGCATGCCCCCCCCCCAGTCCATTACCAGGCCCTTTGGGTCTGGTATGAATATTAAGGGAAACCCCGCACCAAAAAAAATAAATAAAAATTGCGTGGGGGTCCCTCCAAAATCCATACCAGGCCCTTCAGGTCTGGTAGGGATTTTAAGGGGAACCCCGAGCCAAAATATTTAAAAAAATGACGTTGGGGGTCCCATCCAAAATTCATACCAGACCCTTATCCGAGCGCGCAACCTGGCAGGCCGCAGGAAAAGGGGGGCAAGAGAGCCCCCCCTCCTGAACCGTACCAGGCCACATGCCCTCAACATGGGGAGGGTGTTTTTGTGTCCCCGCCAAAACACCTTGTCCTCATGTTGATAGGGACAAGAGCCTCTTCCCCACGACCCTTGCCCTGTGGTTGTAGGATTCTGCAGAGCTTATCGGAATCTGGAAGCCCAGATCCTCCCCCCCATGTGAATGGGTATCGGGTACATTGTACCCCTACACATTCACCCAAAAAAGTGTCAAAAAGTAAGGATGACAGTAGACAGTTTGTCCTTTATTAAAAACATTCCAGAGAAATTTAAAAAAAAAAAAAATGGAAAAACTCCACCTCCGTGGGAGGCTCCCGCTGACTGCAGGCTTTTCACTTTGATAGCTGTTCTATAGCTGAGGGCGGGGCCACCCAGTGATGTAAACGGGTGACCCCGCCCCTCTGACATTACATGACATCAGAAGGGGTGGGGTCACTCGCTTACGTCACCATTGATGCATTGATACATGTATCCTAGGGCAAGATACTTTTTATGGCAATAACTTGCATATAAATGTATATTTAAAAGTGCAGCACTGGATAATAAACCAATAATTTACCAAGTGAACATAATATATATGTTTGCACTAAAATGAAATATGTGTCATAATCAAATATGTGTCATAATCAAAAAATATCCAGTGAAAAAATCAGGTGAAAAAAAACAGGTAAAAAAGTCCATACATAAAATTAATGTGTTAAAGAAAATATGTGCATAATAAACACATAATGTGACAAAAAAAAAGTTCATAAGTGAAGGTATCCCAATGAAAAAATTCCAGTACAAGAACCAAGGTCTATATTCTCCACCGCTTGTGCTGTCCATCACTTTACAATAGATAATTGAGGCTTACCAGAAAGCCTGCGACCGCCCTTCTCAGGGGGGTCAAAACAGGCTTAGTAGAGACAGCAGGGACACTGTTAAGGATTCCCAGGTGACCAGCTGGCATCAGTAAGGAGTAACTTCCATATCTCACTTCCAGGAGATAAGTGCTGCGCACCAATAGTTGACCGAAGGGGCAAGAGCGCACCAATGGACAACCGATGAAACAGGGACTGCGCACCAATGGATAGCCACTTCCACAGCATACAATGGATTATCCAGGAAAAGAAAGAAAAGACTCCAGTAGTGCAGAGATTCCTTTGATGGTTTATTAAACAAAAATTTCCAATACAATAAAAACGTTCCTTGCAAGGATATAGATAAAAAAACTCTAGTAGTATCTAAAAATCACAACGCGTATGCGCCGTGCTTGTACACGCAACAAACCCTACGACCGTTTTGTCACAACTGACGTCATCAGGGGTACGCACACGCGCATGCACATGCGCTTTAAATATCCACACGGCAGGGCGGAGAAGCGCAGCCATAGGTTCCCTAAAACCGATACTCAGAGCTTATTGGACAATCTAAAATGGCTATTCCCGCCAAACTTAAACCAACCTAGTTGGCGGAGAAGGTGACTCATTGCTGACCCCACAGAGCAGTCCTAATACTGCTCCAAATAAAAATAAAAATATATAAAAACAGTGCCATCTTGTGGATTTTTAAAAAAATGACACCGTAGAGCAGTCATAATACTGCTCCAAGAGGAATATATACAGAGCAGTGCCATCTTGTGGACTTTTTAAATACTGCTGGGTAAGTGAAGAGGAAACAATTTGTAAGATAAGTTCATAAATAGGAAAATCAAAAATTAAATAAATCTCTACTAAGCCTGTTTTGACCCCCCTGAGAAGGGGGGGTCGCAGGCTTTCTGGTAAGCCTCCATTATCTATTGTAAGGTGACGGGCAGCACAAGCGGTGGAGAATATAGACCTTGATTCTTGTATTGGAATTCTTTCATTGGGATACCTTCACTTATGAACTTTTTTTTGTCACAGTATGTGTTTATTATGCACATATTTTCTATAACATATTAATTTTATGTATGGCCTTTTTTTACCCGTTTTTTTTTCACCTGATTTTTTCACTGGATATTTTTTGATTATGACACATATTTGATTATGACACATATTTCACTTTAGTGCAAACATATATATTATGTTCACTTGGTAAATTATTGGTTTATTATCCAGCGCTGCTCTTTTATATATACATTTATCTCTCTGTGTCTCATATCAGGGTTATAGTGCTTAGCAGCAGGATATCCTTCACAGTTTAATTTTTAATAATTTATGTTTATTTATCACACACCTAGCACAATTTCTTTCTTTATATTTTATTACATGTTTTGAATAACTTGCATATAATCCTTTAAAATTAGCACTTAGATTTTTCATGTTCATGTCCCATAGACTTTAATGGTGTTCGCCCACATTTTTTGCCTGTTCGCAAGTTCTTTTTTTTTTTTTTTTTTTTCTTTTTTTGCCACATCAGCGAAATTTATTTTAAGAGAAGTCGTATCAACTTTGAAAATCAAAATTTTTCCGTCTCTATTTTTTTTCACATCATTGTGGCTGATATATTGTTTAATTTTTATTTAAGCCTAAACTTCATAGTTAACAGTTAAAAGTAAAGCACGATTTTCTTCCAAGCGAGCGGATCATATAAGGACCATATATAAATATTCAATCTTCTAATAATATCCCCAAGCCTTTTAAACCTCCATTTTCCCCTCATAC
The DNA here is from genome assembly GCF_042186555.1 of Aquarana catesbeiana. Taxonomy (NCBI): domain Eukaryota; kingdom Metazoa; phylum Chordata; class Amphibia; order Anura; family Ranidae; genus Aquarana; species Aquarana catesbeiana. The sequence goes on along the minus strand of NC_133325.1, from coordinate 734,988,913 downwards.
CCCCCCCCTATCCCTCCATTCCCCTCCACCCTCCTCTTATCCCATACGCACGCCACCCATTCCACCTCATATTCTTCCATCTATCCAGCCCATTCATGCTCGAGCCATAACTTCCATATGTTTTTATATTTCATTAAGGTGCCTCTTTTCCTATACCAATATTCCTCTTTCGTAACCAAGTCCTTGACCTCCTTTCTCCATTCTTCTACTGTTGGGGGTTCTTTTGCCTGCCACTTTCGTGCTATAATTTTCCTTGCCTGAAACAGGCATCTTATAATGGCGGTCTGGGTGTCCCTCGGCATATCATTTTCCTCCAGCAAACTCAACAGACAGATTCTGCCCTCCATTTCTAATGCGGACCCAAATATTTCATTGATTTCCTCCACTAGCTTTTCCCAATATCTGTATAACTTGGGACATCGCCAAAACATATGTACGAGGTCTCCTTTTTCCTCTCCGCACCGCTGACATTTTGCATCCTGCCTCTTACCAAACCTAAATAATTTCTCTGGAGTATAATAGAGTCTATAGATCAAAAATAAATAAGAGACTCCCTGTGACGGTGATAAAGATATCCTTGGCCCCAATGCTAAAATAAATTTCCATTGTTCCTCCGTTATTGTGCCAACCTCTTCCTCCCATTTAGCTCTCTTCCTGGGTTCCACCCCCCCTTCTCGCCCCGCCTTGTTTATACTATTGTACATTTGTGAGATCAGCCCTTTAGACCCCTTAGTATTTACCAGATTCCTTAGCAAGGGCATTTCGCTCCACTCTATCATCTTGCCACTGAATTGTACCTCAAGGGCGTGCCTTACTTGCAAGTAACTAAAAAATAATCTGTTGGGCACTGCAAATTCCTCTTTTATCTCTTGGAACGTTTTTAACCTTCCTGCCCTGTAGAGTTGCATCAAGCAATGGATACCCCTCCTCTCCCATTCTTCTATTCTCCCCATCACCCTGAACTCTTTCAGATTTTTATTGTTCCATATCGGGGAAAACTCGGAGTACCCTGTATATCCCAGTACCGCCTTTACCGACTTCCAGCATTTAATCATTAGCTGAGTTGTTGGGCAGCTATATCCAAAAAGTTCAGCCTCCACTGCCTCCACCTCCGTATCATGACTGCTATTATACAACCATACACTCTTTCTTCCTACCCTTTCTTCCACCAAATTGCTGCCTCTCAAAAACTGGATCTGGGCTGCCAGAAAGTAGCTCCAGGGGTCCGGTAGTGCCAGGCCTCCCTCCTCTCTCGACCGCCGCAGCGCTCTCAAACCAATTCTTGCCACTCCATTCTTCCAAATTAATTCCCTAAACAAACTATCCAGCCTCCCAAACCAGTGCCTTGGGATCCAGACAGGAGAGTTGTGTAGCACAAACAAAATTTGCGGCATCCATATCATTTTGATAAGATTGCATCTGCCGGCGACCGAGAGAGGAAGGCCGCCCCACACCCGGCTCTTTTGTTTTAACTTTGCCATTAATGGTACCACATTACCAGCTATATACTGCCTTGGGTCTTTGGTTATGTTTACCCCCAAGTATCTCATTTGGTTTACGATTTTTAGGGTATTCACCTGTCCTGGGAGCGGGTTAACCAGGGGGTCTATCGGTAAGAGAGCCGATTTTTCCCAGTTAATTCTTAAACCCGAAAAGCGCCCAAATTTTTTAATCAGTTTCATAACCCCTAGCAGGGAAGCTTGTGTATCTTCCAGGAACAGCAGAATATCATCCGCATACATTGCGACTTTCTCCTCTGCGCCCTTTCTTTTAAAACCCTGCACTTCTTGCGACATTCTTAGGGAGACCGCCAGAGGTTCCAATGCAAGGGCGAAGAGCAGGGGCGACAGTGGGCACCCCTGTCTCGTCCCCCTCCCAAGCTGAAACCACCCGGAGCACTCACCGTTAACCCTAACCCTGGCTCTTGGTTTATCATATAAGAGACTCAACCATTTCACAAAATTAGGGCCAAATTTAAACTCTGCCAGTACTTTCCACAGATAATGCCACTCAAGGCAATCAAATGCCTTGACCGCATCTAGTGATAGTATAGCTCTATTCCCATCTTTTTCCGTAGGTACTTGTATATTACTGTACAATCTTCTAATATTCATATTCACCGATCTATCCGGTATGAAGCCGGTTTGGTCTAGGTGGATTACTTTCGCAATTATCTTTTTTAACCTGTTTGCCAAGGTTTTTGCCAGAATCTTAATGTCTGTGCATAGAAGTGAGATGGGTCTATATGAGGCTACATCTAACGGGTTCTTCCCTTCCTTTAACAAGATTACAATAGTGGCTTCTGTCATAGACATAGGCAATCCACCCTCCACCACGGCTCCGTTCAAAACTTCCAATAATTTTGGCAACAAGACATTCCCGTATCTCTTATAAGTTTCTATGGGCAAACCGTCCGGTCCTGGCGATTTTTGATTCGCCATTTCCTTTACCACTCCCTGCAACTCCACCAGCGTCAATGGAGCTTCCAGAGCATCTCTTTCCTCACTGGATAACGGGGTTATTTTCAATTTCTCAAAGAACTCCCACATCTCCCCCTCTACATCCGACTGTGGGGCCCCATACAGACCCTCATAGTAATCTTTAAACATATCCACTATACCAGGGTAGTTCTAATGGTGTTCCCGTCCTTATCCCAAATTTCTGCTATAGTGGATGAGGGGCCATTTGCCCTAGCTATCAGTGCCAAAGTACTACCCACTGATTCCCCTTCACAAAAGAATTTCTGTTTCTGAAACATTCTGCTCCTTTCTTCTTTCTCTAGTACTAATTTCTTGTATTCTTCCTGGCATTCTACCCAAGCCTCATACCTAGCTGTAGTTGGCTCCTCTAGATACCTCCCTTCTGCCACCCTCACCTTTTCTCTTATTCCATGTTCCTTGGCCCGTGTTTTCTTTTTGGCATAGGAGATTTTCTGAATAAAGACCCCTCTAAGGAACGCCTTCAAGGCATCCCAGGTTATACCTAGCGAGGTAGATCCTGAATTCATATTTATAAATTCTTCCAAACAACCGGCTATCGCCTCATCATCCTCAATTATTTCAAGCCAAAAGGGGTTCAGTCTCCACTCCCCCCCTCCAGCGCTCCACCCCATTCTAACTGAGAAAACCAGTGGAGAGTGGTCTGAGATCCCCCTTGGTTCGTAATCTATTCCACCCATTGTCCTCAGGGCTTCCTCATTACAGAGCACTAAATCAATCCTGGATAAAGTTGCATGCGTCTTCGAGTGGCATGAATATTGCCTCTCGCTCGGATGCCACTTCCTCCAGGTATCCACCCATCCCACTTCCTCACAGAATTGGGAAAGTGGGCCCTTAGATAATCCTCCAGGGGTCCCCTTTGTCGGGAATCTGTCTACGCAGTTGTCCATAACCGTATTAAAGTCCCCCGTCACTATAACCGGTACCCCAGGTTTGTCCGCTATGAAGCTTATCAATTTGCTAAGTATTTCTCTTTTGAATGGTGGAGGAATATACACACTTGCAAGAACACAATCCCGCCCCTCAATATTACAGTAGAGAAAAACATATCGACCGTACTTATCCAGTTTACTCTGTCTGCAGGAGAAAACCAACCCAGTATTTATCAGCACACTCACTCCCCTTGAGTACGAGGTATGAGTTGAGTGATACTGCTCTTGATAGTTCCTGTTCCTCAGAGTATTCACTGTGTCTTTGTCTAGGTGGGTCTCCTGGAGACAGAGTATCCTGACATCCCTTGTTCTGGCCATAGAAAAAATGGCTTGTTTCTTACATACATCTTTCACCCCCCTTACATTCCAAGAACATATCTTCATATATTTAGATTTACCTAAATTCACCCTCTTATCTATTTTAGTGCCTACCATTCACCTATTCCTGTGTCTTGACTCAACATAATATTCTATTCTCAAAATTTTTGTGATTAATAATTGAGATCCTAGTGCTTTTATTTTTTGTGTTTCTTCGCACCTATTTCTGTGTCTTAACTCCACATAGTATTCTATTCCCAAAACTTTCAAAATTAATGATTGAAATCTCAGTGTTTTCACTTTTTGTGCTTCTACCACACTTCCTACTTCACACCACTCTACCCTCTTACTCCTTTCCCTCCCCCCATGCCCCCATATACCCATCTCCCTCCCCCATCCCCCCCAACCCCCCTCCCTCCCCCATCCCGTCCCCCCCTTCCTCCCTCCCTCCCCCCCGCCCCATCCCCCCCTCCCCCCTCCCCCACCAGCCCAACCTTGGGCCCATCCCTCCGAGCTTCTAAAGTGACCGTATTAACCCACAAACCGTGGGTACACCCTCTTCCCCCTTTTGCATTGCACCCCGAACCTATATATATATAAGAGGGGGATTACCCCCAACATAACCAACGTGAAAAGGATTTTTGTCCACTACCTCCCTATTCCCACCCCTCTACAAGTGTAACCATGAAAAGACGGGGGGAGGGAGGAGAACCGAGAAAAATGTCCATAAGTTCAAAAAAAAAAAAAAAAAAAAAAAAGTCACGTCCCCAAATATGCATCCGCTCGCTGGGCAAAATGCCCCAGATTCTGTCCTCCACTTCCCCCTCTCTCTCCTTCTAAGGCCTTTCTCCCGACCGAGATCTTCCCTCATTCTTCTCCAGCCATGAGAACACTTCCGCGGGGGCATTAAAAAACTGTACCTCCCCATTTGTTGTTACCCGTAAACGGGCTGGATATAGCAGCGCATAGCCTATTTTATGCTGTTGTAGACTCCGCTTGCACTCCGCAAATTTTGCCCTCTGTCTCTGCAGCTCAGGGGAGAAATCTGGATACAAGGATATTCTTGCTCCATTATACAGAATATTCTTCATCTCCCTCGCTTTCTAAAGAATGGTAATTTTGTCTCTAAAAAACAAAATTTTGACTATAAGAGGCCTTGGCTGTCCCCCTAAAGATGGCTTCCTAGGTGCGATTCTATGCGCTCGTTCCACCGCGAACAGGTTAGAAAAAGCGTCTTTGCCAAACATATCCCTAAACCATCCCTCCATGAATTCTGCCGGATTGTTGCCCTCGCTTCTTTCGGGGAGACCCAGAACCCTCACGTTCTTCCTGCGTGCCCTGTTCTCATATTCATCCATTTTTCTTAAGCATGAATCTAGTTGTACCTTCATCTTTTTAATCTCTTGTCTCAGTGGATTCACATCATCTTCCACCTGACTGAGTCTCTCCTCAAGAACGGTGGTCCGAGCACATACCTCCTGCGTATCCCTTTTAAGCGTGGCTAAATCGTCTCTAATGCCTCTGAGCTGATCCGCTAAATCCGACAGCGCGGTCTTACAGGCATTGGTTGCTAGGAGAATTTCTTTTAGAGATGGTTCCTGCTCTGGTGACCCCTTGCCTTCTATTGTTTCGTTGCCCAGACCGCTCTCCCTACTTAAGTGCATCTGCGACGCTGGTATGGTGACTGTAGGTGCGCAAACTTGGGCCGGGCCTTGACTTTTCCTTCCCACAGAGTGATTGGCCTGTGCACCTTGATGTTGCGCATCCCCCATCTGGCCACTTTTTTTAGGTGTACAATTTGGTGTATGCGCAAAGCGTTCCAGTTTTGCTGCCGCCCCCTGACTGGCTTTGTCCTTGGGGCCGCGCAAATTGTGTGCCCCAGCTCCTTCTTGTGCTGCGGTCTCCTCTGACCCCTTTTTTTTGGTCATCCTGTCCTCCCTCACCCCTTGGGATTTAGAGAATCCAAAAGAATCCAAAAAAAAAGACAAAAAGTGAAAAAAACTAAAAAAACTGTAGCCTGCAGTGGAGCGTTTAACCAGTAATTTTGCACCCCTCCTTACAGCCACCTTTTCCAGCCCCCAATATCCTCCTCCCCACTCTTCACCACTAGGAGTTCACCAAAGGGTGTCTTCAGGGGAAGTTTCCAGAAAGTCTTATCCAGGGGGCTATTCAAACAAGCATTCCCAGGGCAAATAGAGCATAGCATAAAGCATACCTGTGCAGTCTTCCTTACCCCCACCGCTCAGTCAGCTGTTCAGCTCGGCAGCGTCCTCCAGCTGCTTCCTGTTTGTTTTAAGCCGGCGCTCTGAAGAGGGATCCTATAGGGCATATATATAACGAACACTGAGGCGCCGGTCGGATCTTTCGATGTGCCGCCCCACTCCGCAAAAAACTCCTTATCTCCTCGGGATCAGGCCGTCACAGGCATGGAAGTGTCACTCCGGCGTTCATGCTTTCAGCGTGGACATAGAGAGGAGCAGCTTGGTCCGGGTCAGCAACGCCCTCCCCTTCCCCTCAACCTCCGGTCACGCCCATCATCCCTTCCCCTCAGATTTACAGCGACTGCACTTCCCCCTGTTCGCAAGTTCTGGTGCGAACCGAACCGGGCGGGGGGTGTTCAGCTCGTCCCTAGTGTCTGTATATATGTACAGTGTGTGTGGTGTGTGTGTGTGTGTCTGTATGTATGTGTCTGTGTGTATGTGTGTGTATATGCATGTATGTGTGTGTGTGTGTGTGTGTATATATGTATGTGTGTTTGTGTATATATATGTGTGTGTGTGTGTATAAATGTGTGTGTGTGTGTGTATATATATATATATATATATATATATATATATATATATATATATACATATATATATATATATATATATATACATATATATATATATATATATATATATATATATATATATATATATATATATATATATATATGTGTGTGTATGTGTGTATGTGTGTGTGTGTGTGTGTGTGTGTATGTACAGTATGTGTGTGATCTTTTTACTGACCTCCGATTCAGCCCAGGGGATCTGCTGTCTACCAAGCACATTCCTCCACTCGTTCGGGGTCCCCAGGGACTGACCATGGTCACTGCCAAAAGGTGGGGGGGTGCACACATGTCCTCCCAAACACAGCATAGCCAGACACAAGCTGAATTCTCTCTCCTGCGCCAAGCTTTCACACCCCTTGCCACAGCTCCTCGGGACAGATCACTGCTGTTGCATACCGCTGCTAGGGGGAAGAGGGGGGAAGGTGGGGGTGCGCATGTTCTTCTGCATACAACACCTTTCGGCCCCACTGTCCTACCACTCTGCGCTTCCTCACCAGCAGCTGCCAATTTAAAGGTACCCTGCACCCCCACTGCTGTCCTCCCTCAGGCTCCCTTAGATCCCTGGCATATCGGGATTCCCAAGGGCCGCCTGCCAGGAGAGCATAATAACCAAGGGGAAACAAAAGAAACCGGCAAGGAGAAAGAACATCTGTAAAGATCCGTTCTGTGTGATCAGGAGTGCTGCACCAACAGGAAGGATCAAGGGGAGAGCACAGCTTGCACCTTCTCTTCCCACAGCCCAGTTCTCTCCTACTACCAATTCAGGACCACTACCATCCCATAGGAGGAGGATGTCATCTATATACCTCACCCACAGGACTATTTGAGGTCTCTGTTGAGCATAGATGACATCTTCCTCCCACCAAGCCATAAAGTGGTTTGTAGGACTGGGGGCATATATAGCCCCCATAGCAACTCCTCTGTCTTGGCGAAAAAATTGATTATTGAACCAAAAATACTTATGTATCTTTGGCAGATAATATATAATTGGGGTGCATGGTGCTTTGGGAACCAAAAAAAGTTTTCCTTTCTTATTTAAGATACCCTGCCTAAAACCACTAGCAATGATCCTATCAAGCTGTTTTATGTGGTTAGACTTAGGTTTAGATGCCAAAGTAGTGTAGGTGTCACGATCCCCCATGATATCCTGTACATATCTATCATATAGTCACTCCTATCCAACACCACAATTCCCCCTCCCTTATCAGCAGGTTGTATGACCAGATCCTTATTATTACACAAGGAATCAAGGCCAGCTTCCAAATCCTTTGTAGTTCTAACATTCTGAATTTTCATCCGGTCTAAATCCCTAAGTGCTACATCCTGAAAAACCTTAAGTGAAGAGGCTAAAGCCCATGGGGGATTAAATAGTGAAGCATTATAGAGACCAGCGTGATGGTATTCAGTAGAAACCAATCTGTTTTCTTTAACCTCTTGCATATTTTTAGACCTGATCACTGTAATATAAAATGCCCCAGAAGAAGGACCTCTAGTCTGAAACATGTTGGGTTGCGATTGATTTTTTGTTCCTGGTACCACGCTACATTTTACTGTGATCACTTTTATCTTGGCTGTTGTTATCTGGATTTTTACCCTATTTGGTTTAAAATAAACCTGCTTCTTTGGATTTAAGCACTATGTGGAGCCTTTTTTTCCTTTTCCATGTCCCCATGATGGCTTTGTGAAAGGTTCATTCCTCCTATATACACCTGTCGGAGAAGTGCGTACAACCAGACCTGGAACATCTGATGTCTTTAGGTCGTTTACCATTGCTATAAAGGAACCAGTGGAACCTGCCGTATACGTCTCTACAACAAACATCTATTTGGATCGATCGATCCTTAAGCCTGTATGACACCTAGCCATACGGCAAACGTGTCCACCTGTTCCGGTAAGCGTATTTGCTCCATTTATTCTTTGCTGTGGATACTGAGTATTGAAACACCACCTCTGTGAAACCACGTAGCACCCTTGAGATACCTCTTACTCATCTTACATTTATACTGCTCACCTTTGTTGAACATTTATATGACCATAATGTTCACGTTATTGGTCGTTAATATGATCATGGACTCACTATAATAATACAATATTGTATTTGGCTTCCTGCATTTTTTATATTTAGTTAATTACTATCATGCTGCACAGCTGATAGTCACATTTGTGTTGAATTTTATGTATAGCGCTGCATTGTTTTTTCTTTTCACTGATCACTGTAATAATGTCACCAAAAAAAGTGTCAAAAATGTCAGCTAGGTGTCTGATCTGTCCGCCGCAATGTTGTAGTCCTGTTAAAAATCACTTATCAATAGGGATGAGCCGAACACCCTCCTGTTCGGTTCGCAGCATAACATGCGCACATGCAAACACTTTTTTGGGAAAAAATTCGGCAGAACACACGAACACCATTAAAGTCTATGGGACACGAACATGAATAATCAAAAGTGCTAATTTTAAAGGCTTATATGCAAGTTATTGTCATAAAAAGTGTTTGGGGACCCGGGTCCTGCTCCAGGGACATGTATCAATGCAAATTTATTTTTTAAAAACAGACGTTTTTTCGGGAGCAGTGATTTTTTTTAATGCTTAAAGTGAAACAATAAAAATTAAATATTCCTTTAAATATTGTGCCTGGGGGGTGTCTATAGTATGCCTGTAAATTGGCGCATTTTTCCCGTGTTTAGAACAGTACCCCAGCAAAATGACATTTATAAAGGAAAAATATTCGGGTCTGATATGAAAATTAAGGGAAACCATGCGCCAAATAAAAAAAAAATGTTGTGGGGGCCCCCCAAAATCCATACCAGACCAGATTTTAAAGGGGAACCCTGCTCCAAAATTTAAAAAAAATGGTGTAGGGGTGCCCCCAAAATCCATACCAGACCCTTATCCAAGCACGCAACCTGGCAGGCTGCGGGTTAAAAGGGGGATAGATAGAGCGCCCCCCACCCCTGAACCATACCAGGCCACATGCCCTCAACATGGGGAGGGTGCTTTGGGGTAGCTGATGATGTTGATGGGGACAAGGGCCTCATCCCCACAACTCTTGCCCGGTGGTTCATGGGGATCTGCGGGTGGGGGGCTTATTGGAATCTGGAAGCCCCCTTTAACAAGGGGACCCCCAGATCCTGGCCTCCCCCCTGTGTGAAATGGTAACGGGGTACAAGTATCCCTACCATTTCACAAAAAGTGTCAAAATGGTAAAAAAGACAAGACACAGCTTGGGACAAGTCCTTATTAAAAAATAAAAATGTCCCACGAAGTAAGTTCAGGCCGCCGGATGGACCAAAAAAAAGCCGCAACTGACCCGCCACCATCTTACGCATCTTCGCTGTGACAGCTCTTATATAACAGAGCGTGGGGCCACCCGGTGATGTAACTGGGTGACCACGCCCTCCTCTGACACCACGGGGACTTCCCCATGGCTTTGCGTTGGCATCAGAGGGGGGCAGGGCCACCCGCTTATGTCCCCAGGTGGCCCCGTCCACTCTGACGCCACGGGGAAGCCCCCTTGGTGTCAGAGGGGGGCGGGGTCACCCGGTTATGTCACCGGTACTGACGAGGTGATGAGGTACTGACAGGTACTTATTGCTAGGCACTGATTGGCACTGTGGTGGGCACTAATTGGCATTGATCTGGGCGCTATCATACTTTTTTTTATGGCGCACTGACTGGCAGCTTATGGGCACTTTTTGGCAGCTGTGGTGGTACATCTGATGGGGCTGTGCTGATAATCAATGTGTGGATTATCAGCACAGACCCCCCTCTGACAGGGAAAGCCGCTGATCGTCTCTCCCTGTCAGCGCGAACCAAGGAATGCCGTTTATAGTCACTTCCTGGTTCACACGATTATCAGCTGTGATTTGTCACAGCTGATCACATGGTAAGAAGCCTCTGTCAGAAATGGGAGCAAGTCAGGTGGCACATTTCCAAGCTTATGCTTCTTCCTCAGACCTGAGGAAGAAGTGGAAGCTTCCTCAGACCTCTGAGAAAGAAGCGGAAGCTTGGAAACTTGTCTGAGGCCTCCCATTGGACGTCACCTCTGGTCCGACCCTCCTTTTGTTCCATGCTGCTTGTGGCTCACCCGGCTGACACTCCCGGTCTGGTACAGGCATACCCAGCTCCGAGCTGCATACCATCTGTGACTCACACTAGGACATCTCTATCTGGCCCAGACAATATCTTCTGAGATATACCCATTTATATACTACCTTTGTGAGTACCCTCTTGAATACATCTTTGTTTTAATCTGCTGGTGCCCTCATTTGTTCCCTTTTGTTTCTGCAGAGATTTTCTTTTCTCTATGGGGAGCTGCCGCTAGCATGGTGTACCTCCACATATGTATTTTACTGATTTTATAACCATGGACTCTTCCTAAGGACTTTAGCAATGTAGCCATCCAGTGTTTTTATTTTTATTTTCCTGCACCATTCTCCTTTCTCTGTGGTTTTTTTTTGTGACTTTCATCTGGAAGTGCCATTTTAATAGACAGCACTGACCTCCTACTATGACACATCATTACTTCCAGTACATCCCTATAGTCCACTCCAGCAAGATGAACACATATCTATGCTCCCTCTTCACTTCCCCACTCCTTTGGTCATTTCCTCATGCTCCTTTGGTCTAATGGAGTGAAAGGTATGGTGGGGCAGTGGGGGGCATCATTCAGCTGGGTAAGCTCTGACACTATCCAACAATGGAGTTTACCCAGGATGGATTCCATCAGCTGGCAGGTGGGGATGGAGAGTGACGTTTTTGAGTATTTCTTGTTGGGGCTATCAGAAGGCATCTGTTTTTTTTTTTAAAACATTTGCACGGTGAAGATTTTGTTGTGTGACTATGTATAGTGCACAGAAGGAAAAGAAGTTTAGAGAATCTAGTATTTTCTAAATGTGAAGCTTCTTCGTCTGGTCAGCTGCTTCTGCTCTTCCATCAGGGCTCAAGCATGTTCCTCATCTATCCATAAACATTTACTGTCACTCTACCTTGAATGTGTATCTAGTCCTTTACCCAACTATAGGACCACAAAGTAATAGTAGACCCACACGCAGGATAAAGCAGCTTGGTTTTTTTTCCCCCTCAAAATTGTATTTCAATTCATCAAATGACTGAAAGCCTTTCTATCAGCTCTCAGATAATCCTACTTGCTGTTACATCATCAAGTTACTGCTTCCACCTTTCACCCAACCAGGGCCACCTTTAGCGCAGGGCAAATGGGGCACTTGCCCTGGGCCCAATCTTTGTTGGGGGGCCCACGCTACCCATGAATTGGGGCCTCGATGAGGGCTTTGCAGAGTGCACAGAGGACACGGGAGGCTGTATTCCTGCGCTAGCCAGCATAGAGGGGCGGGGCCAGGAGCTCCACTGACGCTCTGACCCCGCCCCCGTGCAGCCTGTATGCTCGGAACAGAGCAGCTGTAGCGATAGCAGTGATTGGAGTGGGAGCGTCAGTGGAGCTCCTGGCCCCGCCCCCTCTATACTGGCTGGGGAATACAGAGGTCTGGGGGCGGGGCCGGGAGCTCCACTGATGCTCCCATTCTGACACTCTCCTGTAGTATGTGTATTAATGTGCCCCTTTACTTGCTCAATTATTTGGGATTGCTCTACTGCTCAGTGAGAGGTAATGATGTGCATTAGCCTCTAGCAACCAATCAGCAAACAGTAGTGATCTGCTTTAATCTTTAGCAACCAATCAGTAAGTGGTAATGATGTGCTGTAACCCCTAGCAACCAGTGAGCACTAATAATGTGCATTAACCTCTAGCAACCAATTGGCAAGCAGAAATGATGTGTTGTAACCTCTAGCAACCAGCCAGTGAGCAGTAAGGATAGGCTGTATAAGCTTCGGCAGTAAACTGATTTTGAGTCTACCTGCTATTTTTTGTATGTCTCAGAATGGAGGGGGGGGCCCAAGAAAATATTTGCCCAGGGCCCAATCAAAATTAAAGACGGCCCTGCACCCAACAGCTCTCCTTTCACACACCAGAAGGTGAAAGATGTATTTTTGCAGCCTGCATAATTTTGTCAGTGCTCCTGTCAGCACAGTATTACCAGCCAATTAATGCTGATATTTCTTGCTTAGACGTCTATAACGACTTCAATGGTCTTGTTTACCTTCTGTGCTAAAAGTTACATTGCATGTGGAATAAATCACCACTTACCTACTCACCAAAAATGTATCCACAAGATCTTTTCACCTGAGTTTTTAGGCAACTGCTGAGATTGCTACGGTGAGTTTCTTGCCCACCACTTGGATTTTAATTATTAATATTTTTTCTATTATAAGAGATAATGCAGCGAGGGACCAGAAAGATTCATAAACTCCAGTGTGGAGATTTTATTACTGGAGCCACTGAAAGTTTTAGGGAATCAATGTGTAATTCATTCTCTTTAATATGAGAATGAATATATATATAGATATGTATATGTAAAGTAGTGAGTGTACAGCTTGTATAACAATGTACATTTGCCGTCCCCTCAAAATAACTTAACAGACAGCCATTAATGTGTAAACTGCTGACAACAAAAGTGAGTGCCCCCCTAAGCGAAAATCTCCAAATTGGGCCCAATTAGCCATTTTCCCTCCCTGGTGTCATATGACCCATTAGTGTTACAAGGTCTCAGGTGTGAATGGGGAGCAGGTGTGTTAAATTTGGTGTTATTGCTCTCACTCTCTCATACTGGTCACTGGAAGTTCAACATGGCACCTCATGGCAAAGAACTCTCCAAGGATCTGAAAAAATGAATTGTTGCTCTACATAAAGACGGCCTAGGCTATAAGAAGATTGTCAAGACCCTGAAACTGATCTGCAGTACGGTGGCCAAGACCATACAGCGGTTTAACAGGACAGGTTTCACTCAGAACAGGCCTCGCCATGGTCAACCAAAGAAGTTGAATGCACGTACTCAGCGTCATTTCCAGAGGTTGGCTTTGGGAAATAGATGAATGAGTGCTGCCAACATTGCTGCAGAGCTTGAAGGGGTGGAGGGTCTGCCTGTCAGTGCTCAGACCATACGCCACACACTGCCTTAAATTGGTCTGCATGCCTGTCATCCCAGAGGGAAGCCTCTTCTAAACATGATGCACAAGAAAGCCCGCAAACAGTTTGCTGAAGACAAGCAGACTAAGGACATGGATTATTGGAACCATGTCCTGTGGTCTGATGAGACCAAGATAAACTTATTTGGTTCAGATGGTGGATGGTGAGGAGTACAAAGACAAGTGTGTCTTGCCTACAGTCAAGCATGGTGGTGGGAGTGTTATGGTCTGGGGCTGCATGAGTGCTGCCAGCACTGGGGAGCTACAATTCATTGAGGGAACCATGAATGCCAACATGTACTGTGACATACTGAAGCAGAGCACGATCCCCTCCCTTTGGAGACTGGGCCACAGGTCAGTATTCCAATGTGATAACGACCCCAAACACACCTCCAAGACGACCACTGCCTTGCTAAAGAAGCAGAGGGTAAAGGTGATGGACAGGCCAAGCATGTCTCCAGACCCAAACCTTACTGAGCATCTGTGGGGCATCCTCTAATGGAAGGTGGAGGAGCGCAAGGTCTCTAACATTATCTAATTATCTAAAACTAAATGGCACCAAAACGGAATACATCATCTTCAGTAACCAGGTGTATTCCAACTTGTTTCCGTCATGGCCGGAATCTTTTAAACCTTTTCCGATTCTGGCCACTCAGGTCAGGGACTGGGTGTCATCTTTGACTCTAGATTGAACCTGCACCCTCAGGTAAATCAGGTGGTGAGTTCATGCCATTTCTACCTGAGACTCCTAAGGTCGACTTTTCGCTATATCGCAGACCCTGATAAGATCGCCATGGTCAATGCCATTATCAGCAGTCGACTGGACTACTGCAATGCCCTATACCTGGGTTTGCCTGCTTGTACCATCTACAAGCTCCAGTTGATTCAAAATGCCACAGCAAGGTTACTGACGGGTGCTGGTCGTCATGACCACATCACTCCATCTCTTAGAGCTCTGCATTGGCTGCCCGTGAAAGAACAGGTTCTGTTCAAAACCGGATGTCTTGTCCATAAGGCATTGCATGGATGTGGAACAGAGTACCTGAAGGAAGAATTCATCAAGTATGTGCCTACCCGATTCTTGAGATCGGCGAACTTGACCATATTGAATATTCCAAAATTCAAAACGAAAATATGAGTAGGGAGAACGAGTGAAGTACAAGGAGCTGAATTTTGGAACTCCTTGACTCTGAAACTGAGACTTGAGAATGACTTTTTGAAATTCCGAAAGAATTTGAAAACCGTACTTTTTGTACAAGCTTTTGGAGTCACCTAATTTTAATGGGGTGTGATGAACAGACCCCCAGGCTTTTATTCTATATGTTGTCATGCTGGTATGTTGGTTCTCCTAAGGTTTTTGAATGCCAATGTCTTTTGTTTTGCGCATCGAGGCCTTCGGGTAAGACTGCGTAGGTTAAGCATTTTAATAAATAAATAAATAAAAAACAGTTTTGTGATGTCGTCATGGAGGAGTGGAAGAGGACTCCAGTGGCAAACTGTGAAACTCTGGTGAACCCCATACCCAAGATAGGGCAGTGCTGGAAAGTAATGGTGGCCACACAAAATATTAACACTTTGGGCTCAATTTAGACATTTTCACTTGGGGGTGTACTCACTTTGGTTGCCAGCGGTTTAGACATTAATGGCTGTGTGTTGAGTTATTTTGAGGGGACAGCAAATTTACACTGTTATACAAGCTGTACACTCACTACTTTATATTGTAGCAAAGTGTCATTTCTTCAGTATTGTCACATGAAAAGATATAATAAAATATTTACAAAAATGTGAGGGGCGTACTCAGTTTTGAGAGATACTGTATATATATATATATATATATATATATATAAACACTCATACTAGTGCTGGGTTGGACCCCCTTTTGCCTTCAGAACTGCTTTACTTTTTAATGGCAAAGATTTAACAAAGTTTTAGAAATATTCCTCAAAGATTTTGGTCCATATTGACATGATAGCATCACTCAGTTGCTGCAGATTTGTCGGCTGCACATCCATGATGCGAGTCTCCTGTTCCACCACATCCCACATGTGCTGTATCGGATTGAGATCTGGTGACTGTGGAAGCCATTTGAGTACAGCGAACTCATTGTCATGTTCAAGAAACCAGTGGTGAGATGATTTGAGCTTTGTGACATGGTGCATTATCCTGCTGGAAGTAGCGATCAGAAGATGGGTACACTGCAGTCATAAAGTGATGGAAATGGTCAGCAACAATATTCAAGTTGGCCGTGGCATTTAAACGATGCTCAATTGGGACTAAGGGGCCCAAAGTGTGCCAAGAAAATATACCTACACCATTACACCACCACCCTAAACCATTGATACAAGGATGGATGCATGCTTTCATGTTGTTTACACCAAATTCTGATCCTACCATCTGAATGTCACAGCTGAAATTGAGACTCATCAGACCAAGCAACATTTTTCCAATCTTCTATTGTCCAATTTTGGTGAGCCTGTGCGAATTGTAGCCTCAGTTTCCTGTTCTTAGCTGACAGGAGTGACACCCGGTGTGGTCTTCTGCTGCTGTAGCCCATCTGCTTCAAGGTTTGATGTGTTGTGCATTCAGAGATGGTATTCTGCATACCTTGTTTGTAACGAGTGCTTATTTGAGTTACTGTTACCTTTCTGCTCTTTCTCCTCTGACATCAACAAGACATTTTCATTGACACAACTGCCACTCACTGGATATTTTCTCTTTTTTACACCATTCTCTGTAAACCCTAGAGATGGTTGTGCATGGAAATCACAGTAGATTAGCTGTTTTTGAAATATTCAGACCAGCCCGTCTGGCACCAACAACCATGCCACATTTAAAGTCCATGAAATCCCCTTTCTTCCCCATTTCGTTGCTCTATTTGAACTTCAGCAAGTCATCTGCACAACGTCTACAACATGCCTAAATGCATTGAGTTGCTGCCATGTGATTGGCTGATTAGCAATTTGTGTTACCAAGCAATTGAACAGGTGTACCTAATAAAGTTGCCGGTGAATATATTTATACATTTTTTATAAATATTTCTAAAATATATGTATATAATTATAGTGCTATAGTGACCCACCCATCTCCTCGCACCCAATGATGAGTGACCAGAGGAGGTGATGGGAGGGCACCTGAGAGCATCGCAGCTCCCGGAAGTGCAGATAAAGGCAGCCCCGTGGTCGCTCAGCGCACACCACAGCACTTAACACAATGAAGCAAAATAAATGAATAAAATAAAATAAAAGGTGGTGTGGAATCTACACGATAAAAAAGAAAAAAAAAATTGCCCAATTATATAGGAACACAATACCATGGGGTATGAGTCACAGCTGATTGGATTGCAGCAACCCGAGAAAGAATCGCAACATGCCCCTGGGGCCATCATGCATCCTCCATCCTTAGAAGTGAGACATTGAAAAGGGTTGCGTGACTTTAAATGAGATTTATGAAAGCACAATCTCCATCCCTATTATTTCTTTCGATTTAAATAATAGGGATGGAGATTGTGCTTTCATAAATCTCATTTAAAGTCCTGCAACCCTTTTCAATGTCCCCCAACACAAATAATATACCACAAAAGTTTATAGATATTTATTTATATTATTATTAAAAAGTTTATTTTAGTTTTTTTTCCTAAAACATATAAGACTGGCATATATATCCCTAACCCTGAGCAATAATATTCCTGCTATAGTTGCCCAATCCTGTAGTATAACATAACATGGACTCTGAAATTCACATAACTCCTGTAAACTTCAAGATAAACAGTAAGGCTGCTTTCACACTGAAAGCGCCGCTCGTTTTAGCATCACTTTAATCGGTGCATTTGTGCCGCTTTTTGTCCGATAGCGAGACACTTTTAACCCACAAAAAAAGGGGTTAAAAACTCCCGTGTTGCGGTGCTTCTGAAGCACTTTTCAGGCACTTTGGAAGTGCTGCCCATTCATTGCAATGGGCTGGGGTGTTTTGGGAGCGCTTCCAAACCGCCCCAAAGATGCTGTTTGCAGGACTTTTTCTAACTTCCGGCAAGCGCACCGCCCGCTTGTGAATGTAATTGTAATGAATAGGAGGCAATTTTCAGGCGCTATTTCTAGCGCTAAAACGCCTGAAAAAAGCCTCAGTGTGAAAGGGGTCTAATAGGAACATCTCACCATGTTTTGTAGGCTTATACAGCCTCCTCATCAGGAGTTTGAGAGGATATACATCTACTGTATAAGTAAACACTTGTGATTACAAACATGTACAGTGGGGAGAACAAGTATTTGATACACTGCCAATTTTTCAGGTTTTCCTACTTACAAAGCATGTAGAGGTCTGTATTTTTATCATAGGTACTCTTCAACTGTGAGAGACTGAATCTAAAACAAAAATCCAAAAAATCACATTGTATGATTTTTAAGTAATTCATTTGCATTTTATAGCATGACATAAGTATTTGGTACATCAGAAAATCAGAACTTAATATTTGGTACAGAAACCTTTGTTTGCAATTACAGAGATCATACGTTTCCTGTAGTTCTTGACCAGGTTTGCACACACTGCAGCAGGGATTTTTGGCTCACTCCTCCATAAAGACTTTCTCCAGATCCTTCAGGTTTCGGGGCTGTCACTGGGCAATATGGAATTTCAGCTCTCTCCAAAGATTTTTTATTGGGTTAAGGTCTGGAGACTGGCTAGACCACTACAGGACCTTGAGATGCTTCCTACGGAGCCACTCCTTAGCAGGAATGGGCGAGCGGTTCTGCCCGAGCATAAGTTCGCACCAAAATTTGGTTGTTCGGATGTTCGGATGTTCTAGCGAACACCGAGCAATATTCGGTGTTCGGGGCAAATTCGAAAGCGGCCGGAACACCGTTAAAGTCTATGGGACATTAACATGTAAAATCAAAAGTGTTCATTTCAAAGGCTTATATGCAAGTTATTGTCATAAAAAGTATTTGGGGACCTGGTGTCATGAGAAGGTTCACCCGTTGGTGGCGCTGTCAGTCTCTTGGATCGCAGTACCAGTATCCACCAGTGGGTGTCTTTCAACACCTAAGACCTGTAATAAGAGGACGCAGCTGCTGGTGGCACTGTTGGATCCTTGGGCCATAGTACCGGTGTCCACCAGCAGGTGTATTCCAGCAGTGTGGAGCAGACAGCACCTTCTGCGCTCAGGTGTTACGTGAGGTCAATTATTGGCAGCCTTATAAATACCCGGCAAGCCCTCACATGATTGCCTTGGTATCTCCCTCCTTGAGCCCTGACCTTGTTCACCTGTTAACCGATCCTGAGCCTGCATCCGACCTTGTTCCCGAGCTTATCCTGACCCGGTCCCTTCTGTGTTCCTGTACCCTTCAGCCCGATCCATCCCCTCTCTGTCCTGTTGGTTCCCTGTCCCTCATTTTCTGATCTTCTTGTGTATGACCATGGCCAGGCTAACGTTTATGCTTCTGGAATATCCCTTGCCCTTCTGCTGACCTGCCGTGTATGACCCTGGCCTGGCTGACATCTGTGATTCTGGTACTGCCCCTTGCTGTATATATTGTTGTTGGTGGATTTGTTGGGTTGGTTGTGCACTGTTTGTATTTTCTTATTTATCATCTATCTTAATAAATATCATTATTCACTTTACATGCGTTTTGGGTTATCTCTGTGCCAAAATTAAAAAAAAAAAAATGGCATGGGGTCTCCCCCCAAAAATCCATACCAGACCCTTATCCAAGCACGCAACCTGGCAGGCCGCAGGAAAAGGGGGGGAGTGGATGAGAAAGCCCCCCCCGAACCGTACCAGGCCACATGCCCTCAACATGGGGAGGGTGCTTTGGGGTAGCCCCCCAAAGCACCTTGTCCCCATGTTGATGGGGACAAGGGCCTCATCCCCACAACCCTTCCTGGTGGTTGTGGGGGTCTGCAGGTGGGGGCTTATTGGAATCTGGAAGCCCCCTTTAACAGGGGGACCCCCAGATTCCGCCCCTCCTGTTTGAAATGGTAACAGGTAAATTGTGCCCCTACCATTTCACAAAAAAGTATCAAATTTTTTAAAAACCACAAGACACATTTTGGGACAAGTCCTTTATTAAAAAATAAAAAATAAAAGTGTCCCACAAAGTCTATTCATCTGGACCGAAAGATAAAAAAATTAAAAACCTGCAGGCCGCCACCAATCCGCCTCCATGGGAGGCACCCGCAGTATGACGCATCCTCACAGGTGACCCTGCCCCCCTCTGATGCACGGGGACTTCCCGATGGCATTCCCGGGGCCTCACGGGGGCGGGGTCACCCGGTTATGTAAACGGGTGGCCCCGCCCCCTCTGATGTCACGAGGAAGCCATTGGGAAGTCCCTGTGCGTCAGAGGGGTGGTCACCCGGGTACGTCACCGTGTGGCCCCGCCGTCAGTTATAAAAGAACTGTCACCTGCGAGGACACATCATACGGCAGGTGCCTCCCTTTTTTTTTTTGGACCATCGGCGGAGCGAGAGAAGAAGATGAATGGACATTTTTATTTTTTTATTTTTTAATAAGGGACTTGTCCCAAAGTGTGTCTTCTGGTTTTTTAAAAATGTGACACTTTTTTTGTGAAATGGTACGGGTACAATGTACCTGTTACCATTTCAAACAGGGGGGCAGGATATGGGGGTCCCCTTGTTAAAGGGGGCTTTCAGCTTCTGATAAGCCCCCCGCAAACAGACCCCCACAACCACCGGGCAAGGGTTGTGGGGATGAGGCCCTTGTCCCCATCAACATGGGGACAAGGTGCTTTGGGGGGCTACCCAAAAGCACCCTCCCCATGTTGAGGGCATGTGGCCTGGTACAGATCAGGAGGGGGGCGCTCTCTCATTTCCTGTAGCCTGCCAGGTTGCGTGCTTGGATAAGGGTCTGGTATGAATTTTTGGGGGGACCCCCATGCCATTTTTTTTTAGTTTGGCGTGGGGTTCCCCTTAAAATCCATACCAGACCTGAAGGGTCTGGTATGGATTTTGAGGGGAACCCCCACGCCAATTTAAAAAAAAAATTGGTGCAGGGTTCCCCTTAATATTCATACCAGACCCAAAGGGTCTGGTAATGGACTGGGGGGATCCCATGCCATTTTTTTCAATGACTTTTATCTGTATTGCCGAGACCCGACAATTCACTATAGCCGCTATTACTTTGAAATCACTTTTTCCTTTTGAAATGTCATTTTGTGCAGGGACTGTTCTAAACACGGGAAAAATGCGCCACTTTACAGGCATACTATAGACACCCCCCAGGTACGAAATTTAAAGGAATATTTATACTTTTATTGTTTCACTATAAGCATTATTAAAATCACTGCTCCCGAAAAATGGCCGTTTTTAAAACTTTTTTGCATTGATACATGTCCCCTGGGGCAGGACCCGGGTCCCCAAACACTTATGACAATAACTTGCATATTAACCCTTAAAATTAGCACTTTTGATTTTTCACATTCATGTCCCATAGACTTTAACGGTGTTTGAACAAATTTTGTGCCCGTTCACATGTTCTGCTGCGAACCGAACCGGGGGGTGTTCGGCCCATCCCTACTCCTTAGTTGCCCTCGCTGTGTGTTTCGGGTCGTTGTCATGCTAGAAGACCCAGCCACGACCCATCTTCCATGCTCTTACTGAGTGAATGAGGTTGTTGGCCAAGATCTCGAGATACATGGCCCCATCCATCCTCCCCTGCAATATCGGCAGTGTATCAAATACTTGTTCTCCCCACTGTACATACTGTTATAACCAATAATGCCACAAATAGATACATATCACATACAGTTCTTGATCTAATATAGGGTTTAAGTTGAAAACATTAAAACCTTCTTGTTTATAAAATCAAACAGCAGTTTGGTTTTAGACAGGATAGCTAGTGATGAGCCAAACTGGCCTGGGTTTGGTTCAAGCAGGGTTCGGCAAACTTCAAAGAAGTTCAGATGAAGAACCTGAACCCTACTGAAATTAGTGGCAACCTAATCTGTCAAATTAAAAATGCCCATTTTTTTGGGCAAATAGGCAGGGGTCACCAAAAATAGCATTAGGGGTAGGCACTTTCAAAAGCCTAAAGTGAAACATTAAAGCAGAGCTCCATCCAAAAGGGGAGGTTCCACTTCAAATGGCACCTTTTTGCGGGGGGGGAGTGGGTACCTGGTTTTGACAGGTACCCACTCCCACTTCCATTCTAGGCGATCGGAGTGGAAGTTCTCCTCTCCCCCTCCCTCCCAGCAGTTTTCTGGGACATGGGAAGCCACAAGCTATCACAGCCAGGTGCTTGCTAGAGTTTGGCCAAACACCTGAGCAGCCAAAGTTTGGCTCTTCTTAAAAGACTGTTTAGCCTTGTCTATAAATCCTTCATGGTTTCTGGAATCTGAGTCAACTACCGTATTTTTCCGTATATAAGACGCCCCCATGTATAAGACGCCCCCCACTTTTCCAACCCAAAAATTAAGAAATCAATATTTTAAACAGGTAAAACAGAACACAGTTTTATTTAGTAATTACTGCAGGTAAAGTTTACATACCAGTATATTATGCAGCATATCACTTTATTCAGCCTCTGTTGCATCAATGTTCTCTTCTTCATTACTAGTTCCAGACAGAATTTCTTCAGCTTCTTTTGCATCACTGCTGTCTTCTGAGTCACTGTCTATATATGTGAGATCATCCTCAGTTTCGTCCATTTCATTGCTGATTCCACATTTCTTGAAGGACTTCACAATCACCTCTTGTTTGACGCCATACCATGAGTTTAGGACCCAATTGCAGACCTCAGTAATGGTTGTTTTTTTCACTCTTCCTGCCGGTGTCAAGTTATCACCTGCTTTTTGCATCCATCTACTCCATTCTTCTCTCATCAGGACTTTAAAAGGCTTGTTTATTGAAACATCTAGTGGCTGTGGCTGACCTGTAAGTCCACCAGGAATAACTGCTAGGAGTGTTCGCAAATCTGATGCAACCCTTTCAGTCTTTTCTGTTAAATGTGCTTGGAATTGATCAAAGATAAGCAGAGCTGGCTTCTTTAAGAGCCCTCCAGGTCTTCTGGACCAAACCGTTGCAAACAAAATGGCCATAATGTCTTCATTCATCCATCCCTTCTCTTGAACTTGCACAATAATGCCAGGTGGTATGGTCTCTTTAGGATAGATTTTTCTCTTGAAAATAAGCATAGGAGGCAGTTTAGTACCATCTGCACAGCATGAAAGCTAAGCAGTATAGTGTGTCTTTTCATGGCCACTTGTTTTAATTGCCACTGTTTTGATTCCTTTCACATCAACAGTTCTGTTGGAAGGCACATCAAAATTGAGAGGAACCTCATCCATGTTTGCAATCTGACTTGGTTCAAAATCATATTTTTTCAGAAGTTGTATGACATAGGCGTGAAACTGTTGGATTTTATCCTCAAACTGGTGGCATTTTCTGAGCTAACTTTGTTCGTGTTCTCATGGCCAACCCTTCTCTCCTCATGATATTGAAGCACCATTTTGCCTTTCCTGTAAAATCAACAATGTTCATTTCGCTTGCAAACATTCTTGCCTGACATTGAATAAGTTTGGTTGACTCACATAAGCCACTCTGGCGCTGCTCCAAAATCCAAGTCTTAAGCCTCTGCTCCAAATTTGGCCATTTTGCTGGTTTTCCCCTTAAGGCCTTCTTCTTTTTATTTGGCATCTTAAGGAGTTGCTCTTCCTGTTTTATCCACTGTCTGATCATACTCTCAGTGGGGGGAGGTCTAAACTGTCTCTCTGCAGCTCTATTCCCATGCTCTTTTGCATAGCTAACTACACTGAGTTTGAATTTTGCAGAATAAGACAATCTCTTACTTTTACTATTCTGCGACATCTTGTCAAAACTCTCCGCTCCGCTCTCCGCTCCACTCTCCACTCCCTGATTCATCTGCGCAGTCTCCACGTCGAATGAGATCGCATCTGCACACTCTCCACCTCCGCCTCCGCCTCCACCTCCAGCTGATGTCACTAACATTCGGCTCCTGATTGGAGGAAGCCGTTTGTCAAGCTATGACCAGCTACGCACCCATAAGGCTCTCTCCCAGGCTGACTGACCGTGTATAAGACGCTGCTCGATTTTCAGTCAACAATTTTAGGAAAAAGTAGCGTCTTATACACGGAAAAATACGGTAATATACAAGGTTTGTGTGCCCTTAATAATCTTTCTAGCAGTAGATATAGTCAACTGACTACGAAGACAATCCCCAAGATGTTATAAAATCAGTATTTTTGCTTTCATTTGTTAGAATAAATAATAATGGTCAACCATTTACTGTAAAATAGTCACCTGAACCTTGGCTCAGATAAAAATGACTTCTTCTGATGTCTGTGGGCAATAGACCAAAAACAAAATAAAATGAAATGATTCAAGGGCATATAAACCATACAGAGTAAGAAATATATTTATCAGAATACTATCAGATGGAATAAAGTAGTGGATAGGCATGCACAAAAGATGAGAATCTGAAATCTCTAAGGTAATAGAGATGGCTTAACCACTTTAGGTGGTCAATCTCAGCCTATAAAAAGTCACGACCTGGCAGTATCATCTCTTCTATTGTTATTTAATTATATTAAGGATCTAAACAGCTCTGCAAACACAGATATAAAACGGATTCTTAAAAAAGTTGATTTGTTAAAATGAAATGAATAACCTTTTAAGTTAACTGTATAAGATTGTTTTGCCTTTGAAACCAATATGTAAAGGAGTATTGTATCTAGCTGCATTAGTTTGAAAGGAAAGCTTGGAGCAGATATGTTAATGTTATGCATGGAAGCCTCTCTACACTTTCATTATACTTTCATTATGAGTACAAAGAAATCTTATGTTGTCTTGCTTTACATTTTCTCTACTTGAAATGTACATAATGAATTTTAAGTGTCAGTAAATCAACATTGTTTGCCAATTATTGCACAGAAAATGAAATTGTAGATTTTGGCTTGTTGCTCAGTACACTCCTATTCAGGATATGAAAGATCGTTCCCCAGTGCCTTCTGTCCTGAATATCATTTTGATTTCATTAAAGCAAGCGCAACATTCTACAGAGATGTGTAAGACTTTTGTGCGGTGCATTTTTTCCATTTCGGATTTTTTTTTTTTTTATTCATGAATGCAGCGTGGCCCAGTGCGAATTTACCCAAAGATATAAACATTGGCCACCTTAAATAAACAAGGGACAATAAAGTGCGAATGCAATGTGGATGTGAATGCAAATCATGAAAAAAGAAAAGCTACTGCACAATATTATTAACATATAGCTCCACTTACATTTAAAAAAAAATATATTTTTTTGTCTTTACTTTTCTGGGATCAGGGCCGCTGATAGGAGGTCCGGGCACACAGGGGGGGCCAGTGTGTGGTTGGGCAGAGGGGCAATTACAGAAAGATGCCCTGTGTAGCTCTCTGCAGCAGCTGAAAGATGGTTTCTCTCTCTCCTGCCGGCTTTCAGCTGCTGTAGGGAGAGACACAGACACAGGGCATCGTTCCTGTAATTGCTTCCCCCACACCGATCCCCCTCCCTGTTCTGACTACTTCTGATACCCCCCCACCCCCATGTGCCCCTCTGTCCTGTAAAAAAATAAAATTGTAAAAAAAAAATATTTTTAAAACATTTTAATAAAAAATGTAAGCATTGTAAAATAAAATAATTTAAAAAATGTAAAAAAAAATACAAATTGGGGGGCCCTGCCAGGTAGGCTGCAGCCCTGGCTGTGATCAAAAGACCACTTGACCCCATCCTCTTCCATAGGGCTAAGGGCAGAGCCTGCAGGAAATGCCTGGTGGCTCCTGTGAGTATCACACACACGGGGACCTTTAGCTCCATGGGAATGCATAGCTCCCAACTGCTCCTGATTTTGAGGGACTGTCCCTGATTTGAAGCAAAGTCTCTCTGTTCTCCTCATTTGGTCTGATCTATATAGTTGTATATAACATGCACTTTTTATCTTTCAAAAAGTGTTTCCCAGTGCTATACCTCTTTAATCTAATTTCTAAATTGCTGCATCTGTAAATTTCAATAACCCGTATAAAGGAATAGTAGCGGTAAATAAAAACAAAAAACTTGTGGGTTTAACTAAATTTTTTGTACAATTCTCCTTTAAGGTGGTGTGTCAGAGGGTGTGTATACCTACATCATTTTTTTAATAGGTGTCCCTTATTACCATCACAAAAAGTTTGGAGGTATACAAATGGGACCCTCTTAAGACAGTGCAGCTCCTGCCACTGTCAATAAAACTGTGGAGGGCTGGATGGAGGAAGTGGCAGTTGGAATCTGACTTTGGAACTACAGGCACGCATGTGTAGGCACAGCTTCCTGTAGCTCCCATGTCAGGGGAAATGAATGAAACTGACCACACCAGCACAGATCTGCTTCTAAGCTTGATGTGGTCCAAATGAAGAAACAAAGAAAGGGGAACTGGCAGGATCATTAGGTATTACTGAGCAATTGAAGCAATAAATAACGAAAAGGCTAAATTTACGAAAACAAAGCCAACTTTTTTGTTTAAGGTATATCTAAACTCAAATACCTGCATTTTTTCAGGTTTCTTTTTTTCACCTCGTGATCTCACCAGTAACACATTTCTGGCCTAGAGTGACTATACTCATTCACTGTAATGTATCTATGAAGAAGCAGCATAAAAGCAGATGTTTTGCAGTTTACAAAGGTAAATGGGGCAGGGTTGATAACACTATTTTAGGATTTCAGTGCAGGATCAACAGGTATTTTTCTTCACTTGCAACATTTTTAAATTGACAAAACATGAACAAATGTTTATGTAATTCAGAAATGTATTGATCTGTTTTTTTGGCCCATACATACACTTTAAAATCCTCTCCGTTTTTCTTTTTTTTGTCTTTGTCCTCATGGGGAGGTTTCCTCTCACTTCCAGTCCAGGAGCTGTCACTAGAACAAGTGTCTCCTTTGGAAGCTTTCTTTTGACCTAATTTGATAAGGGTAACATTTTGGATTTCTCACCTCTTCTGTTTGGGTGAAAGTGAATTATGAGCCAGTGGGAGGAACCACTGTGTACAGCCGGCAAAGCAGGTATAAGCCCCCCTTCATACCAGTGCGATTTGTCATGTAATTTGACAGTTCAAAAATCGCATGACAAGTCGCACCTGATTGAGTACTACTGCACTCACCAACTCCTGTTAATTCTAAATCCAAACGCACAAAACAACTCCAGGACACTGGGGCATGTCCCTTCATATAAATCACACTCCCACATTACCTCCCTCACCCTTCTGCTTCTCCTAACCTCTGGTGATATATCCCCAAAACCCTGGGCCTCCCTCATTTAACTGTACTCAACGCTTCCATTACCCCACACCCTCTGGCTGCAGCCGCAATGCACACAATCTAGTTCCATTTTCTCTTCTTCCCATGACCAGACTCCCTTACTCTTGTGCCCTTTGGAATGCCTACTCTGTAACAACCTCACCTCACTCCATGATCTCTTTATCGCTAACCCATTTAATCTACCCGCCATTGCCGAAACGTTGCTTCATGAATCCGACACTGCATCTTCTGCTGCCCTATTCCACAGTGGTCTTCTTTGGACTCACTCCCCCAGACCCAGTGGATGCAAAGGAGGGGCTGTTGGAATCCTTTTAGCCCCACATAGTGTCACTCGCCTCATTTGAGGTGCACTGCATTCGTCTCTTCTCCCCAGTTTCTCCAAGGATAGCTGTGATCTACCAGCCCCCTGGACCAGCATCAACCTTTCTTGATGACTTCTCTGCCTGGCTACCCTACTTTCTCTCTTCTGAGATCCCCACTATCAATCAAAATTGCACCCCTTTCCTGCACCATCCTAGCCACTTCTGTCTACAACACTTAACTTCTAGCCTCACTGGACCTCCTCACTACACACAGAATCAGGCCAGGTCCCCTTCAACTTTGGCAAACAGATGACACTAGAAGTCTGAAAAAACTCAGCCGTGCTCTTGAGCGCCTGTGGCGTAAGACAAAGTCTCAGAAAGATTTCAACCAGTATAAATCTGCCCTCCAAAAATACAATTTCTGCCTCCTCACTGCCAAGCAGACCTATTTTAGCTCTCGTTAACACCTTATCATCCCGTCCCCGTCAACCCTTCTCTACCTTCAACTCTCTACTTTGTCCTCCACCCAGCAACTCACTCATTACCCAGGAGATTGCCAATCACTTCAAACAGAAGATTAATACAATTCGTAAAGAGATCTCTACTGTTCAGATATCCTCCACGCTTTACACCTTATGCCCACAGGTACAATCATTACTTAACTCTTTAAACCCCACCACTATAGACGAGGTTGCTAAACTACTTGCTAACGCCCATCTTACCACCTGCCCTCTGGATCCTGTTCCCTCGCAAATGCTATGTTCACCCTCTGGCTCTATTCTACACTCTCCAACCCACATCTTCAATCTCTCCCTCTCTTCTGACATCTTCCCCAACTCTCCAAAACAAGCACTTGTCAGCCCCATACTTTAAAAGCCCTCACTGGACCCATCCAATCTTAACAACCTATGCCCCATCTCCTTGCTCCCCTTTTTATCCAAATTCCTTGAGCATCTGGTCTACAACCAAAATAAAAAAGTGTAAAAATTATATCCGTGCTTAGAAACTAAAACAAAACAGCAGCTGTGCACTATAACCCAGATACCAGGCACAAACAATATGTAAATAAGAAGTGCAGTGCTAAAAATATATTTGCAATATATAACACAATGCATATAACAAGATTACTGAAGTGCATTCAGTGCAATCAATAGTGTATGAACAATATAGAAAATAACAAGTAATGCACTTACATCATATTAGTAGAATACAGGCAGATAGATACATAAATCCAAACAAATAGCTAGTAAATGGCCAGATAGCGATTGCGCATGCACAGTAGCGTGTGTACGTATAAGTCCCATGAGTTGGGAGTTGGCTGTTTTGACAGAACACCTACACTACTTTTTGCCGATTTCATGGCGACTCCATTCATGGCGATTTAATTGCATAGATTTCTGTTGTATGAAGTCACAAGCCACAATGAAAGTCTTGAAGTAGCCCAATTTCAAAGCTGCACCAGTGTGAACGGGGGCTTAGGCCCACCCAGAAATGTGGTGTGCCTGCAGCAATCAGAGAGCAGTGAAGTGGAGGTGTTTTCAAGGCATTTTGAGAAGGGACAAGTTCTTCCTTTAGATAAAGTCACAAGTCATGTGACAAAACATGTCAGAGGTGGGTCCAAGTGATGTCATCATGCCCAGATCAAGAAGTAAGCTGCTATGATACACATATACAGGAGTTGATGGTTTTCCTTAAAGGGGCAATTTTCTGTTGTTAAAGGAGGCGATACCCTATGAGCACTGGATGAAAGTGCACTGATTTTTGGGGTTTTTAATGAAGGTTTTTTTAATAAAGGGACGGTATATTTACAATACTGAACTATGAGAGGCTGTATATATATTTTTTTGAGTGATTGCGGTTGGAGAGAGTGCTGACCACAGGAGGCAGATT
Source organism: Aquarana catesbeiana (assembly GCF_042186555.1). Taxonomy (NCBI): domain Eukaryota; kingdom Metazoa; phylum Chordata; class Amphibia; order Anura; family Ranidae; genus Aquarana; species Aquarana catesbeiana. Next base: position 734,959,820 of record NC_133325.1, on the reverse strand, counting down.
GATGCCCACTTGTTGATGAATCTGGAGATATCCCTGGATCGAATACCAGAGTCGGTATAAGGGCAAAGCGTGTATTGATCTTACTGTTTAGTGGGTCATAGATCTAGGTAAGCAGGTGGTGGTGAACACAATACTGGTGTTGGAAGAAGATATGCTGCATGGATTTGATGGACATTTTAAATTTAGTGGAATAAGACTGGTGTCTATCGCCTGATTTTTTTTTTTGTATGTTTTTGGGTGTCCTACGAATATTTGAAATAACCACATGGACACTTTTTGGTAATATTAAAGGTATTTTATTAAACAGATAATTATGGCACATTATTATTTATTTTAAATGTGTGGATCGATTGTTTTTAATGTATCAATCTTTTTTTTTGTCTTTGTTATACTTACCTGTATTACAATTTAAAGAGTGCTAAGGCTTATACATAGAAACACATGTGAATCCTAGATCGATTGTTTCACTTTAATCAATTGTTTCTCTTTATTGATCATTTTTTTCTCCGCTTTTGTAATATTTTTTTGTGTGTCAGTTTGAATTAGCTCAGAGGTTTACACTTAGCTACACATGTGGATTTTATATTGATCCTTTGTAAAGATCAATTGTTTTTGTTGCACTGCACTTTTTGGATAGAATTTGAGAGTTGGTGTGGGAACACAAGACAGTGGATTAGCTGCAACATATATTTGTTTGATTATTGTACTACTCTGGTAGTTAGCGGTAAGTTTTATTTTTGTTTTAATTTGATAAGGGTAACATTTTTTGCCACCAAACAGGTAGATCTACTGCAGATAATATTCTTTACACGGCTGCCCTTTTTTTTCTAAGTGGCACTTTGGTAAAGACTTGGATAATGAGTGTGCATTCTTTCACATTTATTTATAAATAAATCTCTTATATGTTCTCTATTATTGTTGTAATTCACATTAGAAGAAGGTTTTCATTGTTATTCTGTTATGTTCAACCATACACATAGGGAGTCCGTAAGTTCAACACAGATTCATTAAGATTTAAAGGCTAAATTTAGTTTAAAAAATAATAAAACATGAGCACAAAGGACATTATTAACCATCAGTGATGCACATGTCCCTTGTGCTGCTGTCCCCTGATTTAGATTAAATCTACCTCCTCTGATGCCCCTCCCCCCCGCCACTACCCCACCACTATAATTTTCTGGTGCAGAGGACAATAATAGAAATGAGGGATCTGTGACAGGAACTCAGCAAGGGGGCCCAACTATCCCCTCCCATCCTTTTCACCCAACTCCTCCATTAATAGAAACCATACTACAACTTCTATGAAAAAGAAAAAAAAACAATCTATGAACGGAGGACCGGCAGATCAGATGATTGAAAGGTACACCCCCTACCAGGGGCGGATGTACAGTGGTCGCATGAGTCGCCATCGCATGTGGGCCCCCTGTATGCCTAGATAGGAGTGGCAAGGGCGGCTGAGACCGAGCTCCCCGATCCTCAGCCAAACTGTAAATCGGCACTGCGGGCTCATCACACTGATTACACCTAAAGTGAAAGCACAGTGTGTGCTGTGCTCTCTGCCTCCCCCTACAGTGCAGTACCCAGCAGGAAGAAATAAGGTAAAGTACTGCCGTTTTTTTAAAAGGCTATCTGTATACGTGTGTATGTGTGTGTATGTGTGAGAGATGTGCAGTCAGGGGAGGCAGGTGCACCTGCCATGAACATAAAAAAAAAAAGATTGAGCTTCGGTCGTAGCTCGGCGACCTGGGGTCACAGAGACCCCATATTTGGGGGGTAGGTACAACACTGAAGAAATGGCTGCACTACAAGATCTATCAAAATTCATATTTAATGAACGAACATCCCAAGTGTTACAGACAGTTCAAATGGTATACTCCTTTCACACACTAACAGGTGCGCTAATTCATTAATGATTAAGCGCAGCTGTTAGTGTGTGAAAGGCGTCTACCATTTGAATGGTCTGTAACACTTGGGATGTTCGTTCATTAAATACGAATTTTGATGGATCTTGGAGTGCAGCCATTTCTTCAGTGTTGATCATATGTGGAGGCAAGCCAAGGCGGGCACCCGTGATATCATTAGGCTTCCTGTCTCACCTGGAGCAGCAAGTTCTTTTGTTTGGCTATTTGGGGGGTAGGTAGCTGAAGTCCTACCCCACCACTGCCACCTATAGTTCCGGAGATATAGGGCTTCTTGTATAAAAAATTAAAGTGGATGTAAACCCAATGTCATCCTTTCTAAACTACTGCCATAGGGGTTATCTATAAGGATATACATGCCTCCTGCATGTATCTTTACCTGTCAAATGTCTCCCCTCTGTCTGTTATTAGACCCGAAAAACTGCAGATTCTGTGGGTAGGTCTGTTGTCAGTAGACTCTCTGTCCCACCGCTACACTCCCCTTGTCAATATGCATTTTCTCCTGTGTATTTCTTACACTGAACTTATGCTATGATCTCTAACATCCAGTGAAAAGACAGGGAAGTAACCACATGACTTCAGCATGCCAAATCATGCTGAGGTGTGGAACAGCCAATCCTTGCAGAGCTGCTGAAGAAAGGAGTGGGGGTGGGAATTAAAAAATAATGCATGTCTTAGGCTAGTGCACAAGATATGTAAATCGCCTGTCACTAACAGCAAGGGGGAGGATTTGACAAAGTTTTTTTCTGTCAAGATTTATCTCACTGAACAATAAAAGAGGATTGCTCAGAGCTAGATTAACTCTTTGTGGCAAGACTGGGCTCAAATGATAGGAAATCTTATACTCTACATTATGACATCAAAAATAAATAAATAAATAAATAAAAATCTGGGTTTACATCCACTTTATTAAAGCACTACCATCAACCTTAATGTAGCACAGTGATCCAATAAATAATGTGATCCAATAAAGGATGTGATCCTATAAGGAATAAATAAACTAATCATATATATGTGTCCAGTAAACCACACTAGATATAAATTAATTACTGTTCTTTATATATTCTTTATAGTCTAAAATACTTGTAGATTTCTGGAGATACTGGGAAAAAAGTCAAATACCACTCATTTGTAGGGATGAACTTCGCGCTCGAGTCGAAACCCATGTTCGACTCGAACATCATCTGTTTGATCGTTCACCGAATTGCGAACGATATGGGCCGTTCGCGCCAAATTCGTGTGGCGCGTCATGGCCCATAATTCACTGCGGCATCGCAGTGCATTGCTGGTTGATGACTGGCCAAGCATGCACTATGACTCGCATGCTTGGCCAATCACAGCGCCGTCAGTAGAGAGAGCTGTAATTGGCCAAAGCCAGGGTGGCTTTGGCCAATTATGGCTCAGGGGGTTTAGAACACGCCCCACACTATATAAGGCTGCCTGCATGGCGGCCCTGTGTAGTGTGTTCCAGCCTGCTTAGAGAGAGAGAGAAAGATAGTGTCATTTCATTTGAGTCAGCTAGATTAGGCAGGACAGTCAGTGAGTTAGTTGCACTTACAGTGTATTGTGTATATATATGCATCCCAGGTGTTGTATATATATATATATATATATATATATATATATATATATATATATATATATATATACACTGTATTCAGTTTAGCTAGATCCATTCCTGTTATCTTCCTACTGACAGGCAGGCTACCTGAAGAAAATTGCTGGTGTTCTTTTGATCCTATTAGTACCACAGTCAGGCAGCTAGACTATTTACAGTTAGTGTAGTGCGTCCTCCTCACAGTGTTCAGTTAAAGCTACAAGTTAGTTTAGTGTGACTTCTGCACAGTGTTCAGCTAAAACTACAAGTTAGTGTAGTGCATCCTCCTCACAGTGTTCAGCTAAAGCTACAAGTTAGTTTAGTGTGACCTCTGCACAGTGTTCAGCTAAAGCTACAAGTTAGGGTAGTGCGTCCTCCTCACAGTGTTCAGCTAAAGCTACAAGTTAGTGTAGTGTAACCTCTGCACAGTGTTCAGCTAAAGCTACAAGTTAGTGTAGTGCGTCCTCTGAACAGTGTTCAGCTAAAGCTACAAGTTAGTGTAGTGCGACCTCTGCACAGTGTTCAGCTAAAGCTACAAGTTAGTGTAGTGCGTCCTCCTCACAGTGTTCAGCTAAGCTACAAGTTAGTTTAGTGTGACCTCTGCACAGTGTTCAGCTAAAGCTACAAGTTAGGGTAGTGCGTCCTCCTCACAGTGTTCAGCTGAAGCTACAAGTTAGTGTAGTGCGTGCTCCTCACAGTGTTCAGCTTAAACTACAAGTTAGTGTAGTGTGTCCTCTGAACAGTGTTCAGCTAAAGCTACAAGTTAGTGTAGTGCGCCCTCCTCACAGTGTTCAGCTAAAACTACAAGTTAGTTTTTTGCGAGCTCTGCACAGTGTTTAGCTAAAGCTACCTGTAGAAGGTTGGTGGTGTTTTCCTGATCCTATCACTACCGCAGGCAGCTAAATAAGCTACAAGTTATTTTTTGTGAGCTCTGCACAGTGTTCACCTAAAGCTACCTGTAGAAGGTTGGTGGTGTTTTCCTGATCCTTTCACTACTGCAGGCAGCTAAATAAGCTACAAGTTAGTTTTTTGCGAGCTCTGCACAGTGTTCAGCTAAAACTACAAGTTAGTTTTTTGCAAGCTCTGCACAGTGTTCACCTAAAGCTACCTGTAGAAGGTTGGTGGTGTTTTCCTGATCCTATCACTACCACAGGCAGCCAAATAAGCTACAAGTTTTTTTTTCGAGCTCTGCACAGTGTTCACCTAAAGCTACCTGTAGAAGGTTGGTGTTTTTTTCCTGATCCTATCACTACCGCAGGCAGCTAAATAAGCTACAAGTTTTTTTTGCGAGCTCTGCACAGTGTTCACCTAAAGCTACCTGTAGAAGGTTGGTGTTTTCCTGATCCTATCACTACCACAGGCAGCTAAATAAGCTACAAGTTAGTTTTTTGCGAGCTCTACACAGTGTTCACCTAAAGCTACCTGTAGAAGGTTGGTGGTGTTTTCCTGATCCTATCACTACCGCAGGCAGCTAAATAAGCTACAAGTTAGTTTTTTGTGAGTTCTGCACAGTGTTCACCTAAAGCTACCTGTAGAAGGTTGGTGCTGTTTTCCTGATCCTATCACTACCGCAGGCAGCTAAATAAGCTACAAGTTATTTTTTTGCGAGCTCTGCACAGTGTTCAGCTAAAGCTACCTGTAGAAGGTTGGTGTTTTCCTGATCCTATCACTACCGGAGGCAGCTAAATAAGCTACAAGTTAGTTTTTTGCGAGCTCTGCACAGTGTTCACCTAAAGCTACCTGTAGAAGGTTGGTGGTGTTCTCATACTACAGGCAGGCAGTTGATTTTGCTAGCTGCAGTATCAGTATATATATATATATATATATATATATATATATATATATATATATATATATGTCCCAGCTTAGTGCAGCTACAGGCCATTAGTATGTCTGGAAGGTCAACAAGGAGAGGCAGACAGTCACAAGCCAATAAAAGAGGGCAAGCAGGCTCTGTGTCTAGAGGCAACAGTGCTGGTCGTGGAGACGGTGCATCCTCACCAGCATGTGGCCGTGGGACACACTTGGCCTTTTTTTTGGCAGCTGGCCGTATTGAGCCACAACATGCGGAAGACTTGGTCGAGTGGATAACCAAGCCATCCTCATCCTCCTCATCCTCTCTCACCCATGCTTAGGGTACTTTGTCTGGCAAAGCAGCTGCCAACACGGCCTCTTCCCTCGGCTCAATGGCATCAGTGACTCCTTCCCTAGCCCCACCATGTCCTCCTGAGGAGTCCCTCAAACTGGTTTGACCACAGTGTTGGGTACATGCTCCAGGAGGATGCCCAGCGTTTAGAAGTCTCTGATGATGATACTGAGCTAGATGAAGGCAGTAACATGAGCACGGACAGAGGGGGTGCCCAAGAAGGACAGCAATCTGGCAGTCATGCTCCCCCTGCTGCAGCATACTGCCAGGTTTGCTCCAGTGATGAGGAGGGAGGGGATGATGAGGTCACTGACTCAACGTGGGTGCCTGATAGGAGAGAGGAGGAGGAGGCACATCACCAACGAGGCAGGATGCCCTCCAGGGGCCAGCCTAAGGGCAGCACACTGACTGCATCACACCCCAAAACTCTGCATGTGCAGGGCGCTGCTGTCTCTGCGCGTTATTCCAAAAGTTCTTTGGTGTGGGCCTTTTTTGAGACAAGTGCATCAGATCGCACCGCTGCTATTTGCAACATATGTCTCAAACGTATCTCGCGTGGCCAAAACATCTCCCGCTTGGGCACCACATGCTTGACCAGACATATGTTGACCTGCCATGCAGTTCGTTTGCAAGCGTATCTAAAAGACCCACACCAAAGAACAACGAGGACCTCTCCTTGCTCCTCATCAGCTGAGATCTCCAATCCCACTATACCTGGAATGTGCGGTTCCTCAGTGGCAGGTACCCAAACACCACTTTTTCTCACAGAAGGTGATTCCGGCTCTCTACCGGCATGTGGAAGGCAATGTCTTGGCCTCGCTGGACAGGGCGGTCAGCGGTAAGGTGCATATTACTGCTGACTCATGGTCCAGCAGGCATGGACAGGGACGTTACCTAAGTTTCACTGCACATTGGGTGACTCTGCTGGCAGCTGGGAAGGATGCAGGACAAAGTGCAGTAGTGTTGGATGTTGTTCTGCCACCACGCCTCCAAAATGCCACTACTAATGATTGTGACACACCTCTCTCCTCCACCCCCTCCTCTTCTTCTTCCTCCATGGCCTCTTCCTGTGCTTTGTCCTCGGAACCAGCGGTGCTCCATAGCCATTCAAAGGGCTACGCAAGTATGCAGGCCAAAAGATGCCATGCGGTGCTTGAGCTGGTGTGCTTGGGGGACAGGAGCCATGCTGGGGCAGAGGTTCTGTCAGCTCTGCAGGGGCAGGTTCAGTGGTGGTTGACGCCACGCCAACTTAAGGCAGGAATGGTGGTTTGCGACAATGGCACCAACCTCCTCTCTGCCCTCTGACAGGGACAACTGACCCATGTGCCCTGTTTGGCTAACGTCCTTAACTTGGTGGTGCAGCGGTTCTTGGGCAGGTACCCGGGCTTACAAGATGTCCTGAGGCAGGCCAGGAAAGTCTGTGTGCATTTCCGCCGGTCATATAATGCCAGTGCTCGACTGGCAGACCTCCAAAAGGAGTTTAACCTGCCCAAGAACTGCCTAATCTGTGACATGCCCACCAGGTGGAACGTTGGCCATGCTGCAGCAGCTGCACATGCAGCAGAGGGCCATCAATGAGTACCTGTGCGACTATGGCACCAGGAGAGGGTCAGGGGAGCTTGGTATTTTTCCCCACGCCAGTGGGCCATGATCAGGGATGCATGCACTGTCCTGTCACCATTTGAGGAGGCCATGAGGATGGTGAGCAGTGACAGTGCATGCATCAGTGACACTGTCCCCCTTGTCCACCTGTTGGAGCGCACGCTGCGTGGAATAATGGACAGGGCACTTGAGGCAGAACAGAGGCAGGAAGAGGAGGACTTATTTAGCTCTCAAGGCCCCCTTTATCCAGACAGTGTTCCTGTGTGCCCACCGATCACACAGGAAGAGGACGAGGAGGAGGAGGATTGTGTCAGTATGGAGGTGGAGCCTAGCGCTCAGCATCAGCAGCAGTCTTTAAGGGATCAGTCCCAAGAAACACATGGACTTGTACGTGGCTGGGAGGAGGTGGCTGCGGACCATGTCATCCAGAGGACTCCAGACCGAATGCCTCAGCAAACCTACGCTGCATGGCCTCCCTGATCCAGCAAAGCCTGCGTAAGGATCCTCGTATTCGTGGTATCAAGGAGAAGGACCAATACTGGCTGGTAACCCTCCTTGATCCACGTTACAAGGGTAAGGTTGCGGACCTTATCTTGCCATTGCAGAGGGAGCAGAGGATGAAACATCTTCAGGAGGCCTTGCAGAAAGGTCTGTGCAACGCGTTCCCAGAGACTGGGAGGTTACAAGCTCCTGTTTCTGGACAACGTGTTGCTGAGGCTTCGGTCAGTCAAAGAAGGAGCGGTGGAGAAGGTGGCCATCTGACTGATGTGTTCAGACAATTTTTGAGTCCGCAGCCCCAAGGTATGATCAGTTCCAGCAACCATCACCAGCGTCTGTTTTACATGGTGCAGGAATACCTAGGGGCAAGATCTGACTTGGACACCTTTCCCACCGAAAATCCTCTGGGTTACTGGGTCTTGAGAATGGATCACTGGCCAGAGCTTGCACAGTATGCAATTGAGCTACTGGCTTGTCCTGCATCCAGCGTTCTTTCGGAACGCACATTCAGTGCTGCTGGAGGCTTTGTAACCGATCACAGGGTGCGTCTGTCCACCGACTCGGTCGATCGACTGACCTTCATAAAAATTAATCAGTCTTGGATCACCACCAGCTACCAAGCACCTGATGCTGATGTAACCGAATAATTTTTTTTGAAATCTCAGATCCCTTCAAAGACTACCTATGCTGATGCTGAGTGACTATCCTGAGTAATTATCCTCTTTCTCCTCAATGATCACGCTGATAGCTTGTAAGAACATTTTTGGTTCTGGGCACCACCACCAGTGCCTAAGGCCCAATTTTCAGCCCCTGTCTAACAGGGGCGTGTAATTTTAATTTTTGATGCAATACTTTGCAGCAGGGCTCATTCCTGCGTTCCAACTAGAGTATCTGTGAGGGGTTGCAGTGTTGTGGCACCAGCACCAGTGCCTAAGGCCCAATTTTTCTGCCCCTGTTTAACAGGGGCATGTAATTACAATTTTGGAGGCAATACTTTGCAGCAAAGCTCGTTCCTGCATTCCAACTAAAGTATCTGTGAGGGGTTCCAGTGTTGTGGCACCAGCACCAGTGCCTAAGGCCCAATTTTTCAGCCCTTGTTCAACAGGGGCACGTAATTACAATTCTTGATCTAATATTTCACAGCAGGTCCCTGTGAGGGCTTACAGTGTTGTGGCCACAGCAACACCTAACGGCCAAATTTCTGCTGAGTATATAGGGCAGACCCCTACTTTCAAACATCCAACTTACAAACGACTCCTAGCTGCAAACGGAAGGAGACAACAGGAAGTGAGATGAAATCTACCCCTAGGAAGGGAAATTCTCTCCTGTAAGAGTTAATATGGGAAAAACATTTCTCCTTTCCACTGATGCTTTATCACCAATCCTTGTTTCACAAAAAACCCCAAATTTTAAAAAAACATTTGTCATTGGGACAAAAGTGAGGTGAAATCTTCTGAAGAGGAGCACAGACAGCAAAACAAAAGCTTAAAATAGATTTTTTGGCTGGAGCTAAACACGTTAAAAATGTACCAGTTCAAAATTACAAACAGATTCTACTTAACAACAAACCTACAGTCCCTGTCTTGTTTGCACCACCTGTATACTGCTGTTCAGAGTACAGAGCCCGTATACTGCTGTTTCCCTTTTTAATTTGGGTGCAGAGTTCCCCTTAATATCTATACAAGACCCAAAGGGCCTGGTAATGGACTGGGGGGTACCCATGCTGTTTGTCTCACTGATTTTCATCCATATTGCCAGGACCCGACATTACATTAAAGCCGCAGTTTTAAATGACTTTTTTTCCTTTAAAAATGACATTTTGTGCAGGGACTGTTCTAAGCACAGGAAACACGCGCCACTTTACAGGCATACTATAGACACCCCCCAGGTACGATATTTAAAGGAATATTTCACTTTTTTTTTACTTTAAGCATCATTAAAATCACTGCTCCCAAAAAAACGGCCGTTTTTAAAAGTTTTTTTTGCATTGATGCATGTCCCCTGGGGCAGGACCCGGGTCCCCAAACCCTTTTTAGGACAATACCAAGCAAATTAGCCTTTAAAATGAGCACTTTTGATTTAGAACGTTCGAGTCCCATAGACTTAAATGGGGGTTCTAACGTTCGTGTAAATTTTCAGTCCGTTCACAGGTTCTGGTGCGAACCGAACCGGGGGGTGTTCAGCTCATCCCTACTTATTTGTAAGATTAGGCTGGGTTCACACTGGTGCGACATGACAGCCGCCCTACTTTGGATCTGAATTTGCCCTGCGACTAGAAGCCGACATGCATCCGACTTTCAATGAACGGGGATCCGACTTTGATCCCCGTTCATGCCCCGGGACTGTGACATAATAAGGGGCGGGGTCACCGGGTGACATCACCCAGTGACCACGCCCCATCCCTATATAAGGTGCTGTGGACCGCGAACATGGCATTACAGTGGGAGAGAGCATCGTGTCAACATCGGCAGAAGAGAAGAGAGATGAAGACAGTGGAGAAGACCCGGCCACCACTAGCAAAAGAGCCAGCAAAAGAGCAGAAGATAGCGGAGGAGCCCGGCAGAAGATACTGGAGGGCGGGAAAAGAACCGAAGAGAGCAGAGAAGAAGCCGGAGAGCGCGGAGAAGAAGGAAGAGACCGCAGCCCGGTCGGTCAGGAAAGGGGGTGGGGACAAGTGAGCGCCCCCCTCCTAAACCGTACCAGGCTGCATGCCCTCAAAATGAGGGGGTGGGTACTTTGGGGGAGGGGGGCGCCCTGCAGGCGGGGGGCTTATCGGAATCCGGGAGCCCCCTTTAATAAGGTGGCCCTCAGATCTCGGCCCCCCCACCCTATGTGAATGAGTATGGGGTACCCCTACCCATTCACCTGGGGGAAAAAAGTGTCAATAAAAAAACACACTAGACAGGTTTTTAAAGTAATTTATTAGGCAGCTCTGGGGGTCTTCTTCCGACTTTGGGGGTCTCTTCCGACTTCGGGGGTCTCTTTCGACTTCTCCTCTCTCTCCGGTTCTTCTCCTGCTCTCTGGCCTCTTCTCCCGGTGTCCAGTTCTTCTCCCACTCTCCAATTCTTCTGCCGGGCTCCTCCGCTATCTTCTGCTCTTTTGCCGCTCTTTTGCTAGTGGTGGCCCAGTCTTCTCCATCATCTTGTTCCCTCTTCTCTTCCTCCGATGTTGACACGACACTTTCTCCCGCTGTAATGCTGTGTGAGCGGTGCGCAATGACTTATATAGGCATGGGGCGTGGTCACCGGGTGATGTCACCCGGTGACACCACCCCTTATGATGGCACAGTCCCATCATGCCCTGGGACTGTGATGTCATAAGGGGCGGGGTCACCAGGGGACAACTCCCGATGACCATGCCCCATGTCTACACAGTCATTGCGCACCGCTCACACAGCATTACAGTGGGAGAGAGCAGCGTGTCAACATCGGAAGAAGTGGAGGCGCCCACTCATCCCCACCCCCTTTCCTGACCGGCCGGGCTGCGTGCTCGGATAAGGGTCTGGTATGGATTTTTGGGGGACCCCCTCGCTGTTTTTTCGGCGTAGGGGCTTCCCCTTAAAATCCATACCAGACCTAAGGGCCTGGTATGCCCTGCGACGGGGCTCGCAAGGTGTCAATCTCGCCGATAAAAGCGGCGAGATTGACTTCCTTTTCTAGTCCCATCGTACCTCATCACGTTCAAAATGAACGGACTTTAGTCTGTGTGTGGGCAAGTCCGTTCATTCAGAAGTCTGCCGTAACTCTATCGAAAGTCCATCGGGAAGACCATCGGACCTAGTCTGCCATAAAGTCTGGTCGTGTGTACAGAGCATAAGATGTCATAATAAAATACTACACTATATCTGGCCCCTTCTGGTGTCTGGCTCCATGTGGTGAGCACTTTCTCCCCATACAGTGGCATAGCGGCATTCTCACTCTCCCTAGTGGTGCAGAGTTACAATTTCAGTGGGAAGACCAAGAGTGGATGGATGGATAGAGCCTGGATGATCATAAAGGGATGCTGATCTGTGTTCTTTAAAAATGCACTAATTGCTGCACTGGTAGCTTTTGGAATTGGCGAGTTTGGTGTTTTGTAGCCACAAACGGTGGTCTCTTTTTCCCTTCTTTTCCCTCTGGATGGTGAAAGTCACACTGGGACAAGCAAGATTCTAATTAGGATTTTTTTAATTTTTCCTACTTTATTTATAGTGACGGACTTTGAGGTCCATCGCTGCAAACATTATGCGAGAGCAATAATTCTAACACTAGACCTCCTCTGTAACTCTAAACTGGTAACCTGTAAGAATGTTTTTTAAGCATCGCCTATGCAGATTTTTAGGTAGCGTAGTTTGGCGCCATTCTTAAGCCAAGTACACAGAGTTGGATTTTCCGACGGGAAATGTTGGATGTGAGCTTGTTGGCTGAAAGTCCGACCATGTGTATGCTCCAAACATTTGCTGTCGGACTTTCCGCCAACAAATGTTGGCTAGCAGGTTCTCAAATTATCTGTCAACAAAACTGTGTTGTCAAAATGTCCGATCGTGTGTACACAAGTCCGCGCACAAAAGTTCACGCATGCTCGGAATCAAGTACGAGCCGGAAAAGCTCGGTCTTGTAAACCTAGCGTTCGTAGTGGAGATATCACATTCGTCACGCGGCAAATTATGAAATCTCTCAATGCAGCGCATTCTCTTCTTCTTTATAATGCTATAATAATGAAGTTGCTTTGCTGCTGATATTAACACAGAGTTCTGACAAACTGATTTTTTATTCTTTGTAGTGATCTCCTGAATAATATTTGTTTTTGTTGTTTTTTTTACTCATGATTTCCAGAATAATCTTATTTTTTCTAGTGATCTCCATATTTTTTTTTTTTTTTTCGTTTTGGGTGTCAAGTTACCACAACACCATTATTATCTTGGATTTTTTAACCTCAAAGATACATAAAGGGATGCTGATCTGTGTTCTTTAAAAATTTTGGTGTCCCTTGTTAATTTTTCATTGCATTTTTGAAATGTACCTGCCTACTCACAAACAAACTGTCCTTTTTTGAAGTAAAACACATAGCCAAGTATTTGTCCAAACAAAAATTTGAAATTTAATAGGAAGCACAAGGTCATAACAAAATAAAGAGGAAGGCAACGCTGGAGAAACAGTTGGAATTGGTGAAGCCTTTGTACCCCAGGGCAGACATCAATTATTTGATTGTCAAAAGTGGTAACCTGAGGAGTCCATTTAGTAGGAAGCACAATACGGTCCAGGACTCCGAGAAATCGGTAGCAGCACCAGATGACATACATGTCCCAAGGCTGTGGTCTTGCAACAGTCTGCATTTTTTGCCAGACCACACCAAACCCATGCCATCACTCTTAACACTTCCTTCCACGCTTCCTTCCATGCTGCTGTGGTGTGTTGGGTGGCAGTGGTGTTGGGGGTGTTGCTGGAGGAGTATGGTCCAACTCACATAAGTGAGTTTGAATTGTGAGTTCACCCTTCATCCCCTTGTTTAGGGCCTTCAAAATTATTTCTTCACAGAGTGTTCCCTCCTCCATGTGTTCTAGTTTGCTTGCAGTGACAAGTCCAAATGCCTCCTGGCCACCAGGGGTCGTGTTAAGTGCCGCATTAGCCTGTTTTAAGAAAGCAGACACAGACTCTTTAAGATTCCTTGCCTTCTTGGTCCTTTTGGTTGGAGGACGGAGGGGAGGAACCTGGGGTTCCGTCAGGCTGCATGCCACGGCCTCCTCCTGGCTGAGACTTTCCTGTGTATTAAAATGATAAATAGTTTTAGGTTTTTGGTCATCAATCACAAACAATTTTGAGTTATGACTGTTGCAAATTAATGTTAACAAATAGAAAAGACTATCATTATGACCCCAGTATTTTCATTCTTGTCCCAATCATTTTTGGCTACTACTGTCTATTGATATGTAAACCACATTGTTAAATCATAAATTAGTGATCAATAACATCTAGTTAACATCATTCAATTTGTGACAAGAAATATGTTCAACAATGCTATACCTGGGTCAAGCTGGGCTACTCCACATCTTCTTCCTGGATGGAAGGCCCAGGTTGGACTTCAGGAGCCTCAGCTGCTGTGGAAGGAAGTGTTGAAGGAAGTGTTGATAGTGATGGCCTGGGTTCCGTCTGATCTGACAAAAAACGCAGTCTGTTGTAGTACCATGTGTATGTAGCCTGGGGACATATACGTCATCTGCTGCTGCTCCGGATCTCATGGAATCCTGGACCTTCATGCGCTCCCTATTATATGTGCTCCTCAGGCTACCAATTTTGGCCTTCAAATAGTTGATGTCTGCCGTGAGATACACAGGCTTCACCAATTCCAACAGTTTATCCAGCGCTGCCTTCCTCTTTCGCTTGTTCGAATAGTCCCTGCATTGGACTTGCCAGAGGCATGGCAGCTCCCTGTAATTGTCTATGAAGTTGGACAGGAAGTCAGGGTCTGTGAATTTATCCACCATTTTATCTGCAAGACACAACACAAGACAAACCCTAATGTCAGGCTAAACTCTCCTAATCTAAATATAGGCCTCAATCTCTAAGCAGTATAGGCCACTAACCACTGATGCCCCAAGTTACAATTGTACCTTCGTTTGAACGATCAGCGCTAACGATCTTCCGTCCTCCACTCACAGATCGTACGTACGTCGCCCGTGTGTTATGCTTTATATACACTGCGCATGTGTGAAACTCCGTCCCTGTCCTTCTTTTTAGTGTATTCCCCTCCTCTTCTCTTTCGGGGCAGTGGGAGAGCACATGGCGGAGATACAGCAGGTGTGTGGTGTTCTCAACAACGACAAGGTAAGCCCAGAGCAAGGCAGTTCCAGATCAAGGAGGAGATATAAGACCTCAAATATTTCCTTTGAAGAGATGGTGGAGATGGTGGAAATCTTGAAGAGGACAGACTATGATGGGAATCATGGACCGTACAGAAACCCAAATGTGAGAAAGGCCAAGATCATGACTAAAGTTGTGAGAAGTCTGCACAGGACTTTTGGGGTACGACGATCCAAGGAGCAATTGAGGAAACGCTGGTCAGACCTGAAATTGAGGTAGCAGGATCAGTATAGAAGGATCAAGAAAGTGCTGCAAAAAAGTAAGTATCTGTCGTGTGTTCCTATTATTATTATTATTACTTTTCATGTGCTTTTCTTTACTGTTGTACAATTTAAAATGCCAAGTTTGAGGTTCGGGGGCACAGTATAATCGTTCGTATTAAACATTGTTCGTTCGACCACTAATACGGCATTGTTGGCAGATGCAGGTTAACTACATTTTTTCATGCCTATTTTAATTAAAAGAAGTTTATTACATTGTTGTCTAGGTGTGTTTGAAACTAGAATGAAATGACAACTTGATTCAGTGTAAGGAGAGGACACTCAGCAGCTGTTTACACATCTGGACGCAGGAGCACTAGTGTGGGACACCATAACAACCTTTTTATGGTGTCTCACGCAGATGCTCCAGTGGATACTAGGGGTCTCTCCATGTGTGAAACTTGCACAAAACAGGTATTCCAGCTTTTGAAAGGGGAAAAAATCATGTCTTCAGCTTGGAACTCTGCCAAAACAGACAATTGGACGACACGTCCAAGCAATGTTTCATATTACTATTTCTAGCCTCGAATATCTGTATGCTAAGTATACCATTTTTGTATTCACATAGGGGAGAAAAGAATTGTGACATCTGAGGACACCTAGAACTCCACTCTCCTGAAGAAGAGGAACTCAGCACACAACCTGAGGATGTGGATGCAGAACCTGTGGATGTGGATACAGAGGTTCAGGAAGTGGTCAAAATGGTGTCTACAACAGGTCAGTGTCTCAGACCACAGCTTCAGGTAATAGATATATGCCTGCATATTTATAATACATGGTGTGTTTTTTTTATTTTTAAGTGATGTGGATGTTGTGGAAGAAGAAACTCACTTCAACAGTGCAAGTGCACAAGTACTCATCAGTGAGATCACGGTGTGCAATTGGGATTTAGAAAAGGTCAAGCAAAATATCAATGATGTTCAAAAAAGACTGACCAACATCATTGATGTTTTAGGCAAAATCTAAAACCCCCCAAAAATGTATATTTTGTTGTTTTTGTTGTATGTTTTTTAAAAGTTTTAAAGTAATTGCAAAGCCACATTTTGAAACACACACAAAGTTTCACACAGTGTGTCAACATGTGCTATCTGCCATCATGGGATATTAATGTACATGTTTTGTGGGTGCAACCCCTTCCTCAAAACTAAAGTAGGTGAGAGGAAGGGGTTGCACCCCCGAAATACGTCCATTGATCCCCCATAATGGGAGCTAGCACATGTTGACACACTGGGCCTTAATATAGAAAGGACAATCCACTTTGCCCTACAAGTGCACTTTCTAGTGCACTTGCATTGCACTTGTAGTGCAAAGTGGTTTTGCTTTTTTTAAATAAGCCACAGTGTGTCAACATGTGCTAGCTCCTATCATGGGGGATCATTGGACGTGTTTCGGGGATGCAACCCCTTACTCTCACCTACTTTAGTTTTGAGCAAGGGGTTGCACCCATAAAACGCGTACATTGATATCCCATGATGGCAGATAGCACATGTTGACACACTGTGTGTTTTGTGGCTTTAGAAAAATAGATGTAGGAAAAAGACACATATTTTAGGCATGGGATCATGAGGGAAATGCAAATTTTGAGTCAATATTTGTGTGCATCTTCAAAATTTGAAGAGATCACCCCATCTGATGAAGGCAAAATCAACACAGTTTTGACATACTAATGTCTCATATGGCCTTCACTATAGCAAATTTGAACTTTGTAAGTTCCTGAGTTGGGGATGTGTATGTTTAGGTTTTAAACATGCCTGTTTATCCACCAAAAAGGCTATTTACTGTCAAACATACATGTTATACACCAAAGATGTTGATTTGTTAAAAAACCCTTTTATAACGCACATGTGAATGTGCTTGGAGTAAAATGTTTTATACTTAACAATGTGTGGCTTCTTCTTTCAATGCTCAATACCATTTTTTTTTAGTAAGTTGGTGTAGTTACAGTGACAATGGGGGGTATTTACTAAAGGCAAATCCACTTTGCACTACAAGGGCACTGTCAAGTGCCCTTGCAGTGCAAAGTGGTTTTGCCTTTAGAAAATAACCCCCACTGTGCTGTAAAATTTCCCCAAATCAGGCCATTTTAAGGACTACAAGCAATTCATTCATGGAGATGAAAAGGATGATTATTTTTATCATTAATGCATTACATACATTAATAACAAAAACATTGTGTGTGTGTAGCAGACCCACAGCACAACATAATAGTTGAAGAAGATATTGTCACCTCATGTATCAAATAAGTTATGTTTGCACTATTGAAGAAAATGGACAAAAATAAAAGACCATTCTAGAACCTAGAAGACAGATAAGAAACACAAGCAGTAAATCAAGTGAAATATGAGTTTAGTTTAAAAAAAAAATATTTTAAAGAGCTTCCAGATTCTCTGGTAAATCAATTGCCCCCCTACTCACTAAGTACTCTACATAGCTTTGCCGTACTTCGCAGGCGCTTTGGGGGGGCAAGCCAGGACGGCCAGTTTCAAGCATAGTCATTGTTTATGCCGGTAAGTCGGCCTCAGTCGCAACTGAGGCCAGATAGTTGGCTGCATTCTTCCGCAGGAAATTATGAAGAATGCAGCAGCTCATAATGATATGGTTGAGTTTGTATTTAGCCATATTGATGGCCATTTGTAAAAGCCGGAACCGGCTGGCCATTATGCCAAAGGCATTCTCGACCACTCTTCTGGCTCTGGCCAGCCGGTAATTAAAAACCCTCTGCTCCGGGGTCAGGGTCCTCATGGGAAATGGCCTCATCAGATGGTCCCCCAGTGCAAAGGCCTTATCTGCCACAAAAACAAACTGGAGGTCCGCCATGTTATTCGCTGGAAGTGGCAAGCCCAAGCTGTTATTCTGGAGACACCTGTAAAATTCCATCTGTGCGATCACTCCACCATCTGACATACAGCCATTCTTCCTGATAGGGATGAGCTTCGAGTTCGAGTCGAACTCATGTTCGACTCGAACATTGGCTGTTCGCAAGTTCACCGAACAGCGAACAATTTGGGGTGTTCGCGGCAAATTCGAATGCCGCGGAACACCCTTTAAAAGTCTATGGGAGAAATCAAAAGTGCTAATTTTAAAGGCTAATATGCAAGTTATTGTCATAAAAAGTGTTTGGGGACCTGGGTCCTGCCCCAGGGGACATGGATCAATGCAAAAAAAAGTTTTAAAAACGGCCGTTTTTTCAGGAGCAGTGATTTTAATAATGCTTAAAGTCAATCAATAAAAGTGTAATATCCCTTTAACTTTCGTACCTGGGGGGTGTCTATAGTGTGCCTGTAAAGGGGCGCATGTTTCCTGTGTTTAGAACAGTCTGACAGCAAAATGACATTTTGAAGGAAAAAACTCATTTAAAACTACCCGCGGCTATTGCATTGCCGACAATACACATAGAAGTTCATTGATAAAAACGGCATGGGAATTCCCCACAGGGGAACCCCGAACCAAAATTTAAAAAAAAAATGACGTGGGGGTCCCCCTAAATTCCATACCAGGCCCTTCAGGTCTGGTATGGATATTAAGGGGAACCCCGGCCAAAATTTAAAAAAAAAAATGACGTGGGGTTCCCCCTAAATTCCATACCAGACCCTTCAGGTCTGGTATGGATTTTAAGGGGAACCCCGCGCCAAAAAAAAAAAAAAACGGCGTGGGGTT
Organism: Aquarana catesbeiana; assembly: GCF_042186555.1. NCBI lineage: Eukaryota > Metazoa > Chordata > Amphibia > Anura > Ranidae > Aquarana > Aquarana catesbeiana. Next base: position 734,941,301 of record NC_133325.1, on the reverse strand, counting down.
CCCCCAAAAATCCATACCAGACCCTTATCCGAGCACGCAACCTGGCAGGCCGCAGGAAAAGAGGGGGGGACGAGAGTGCGGCCCCCCCCTCCCTCCTGAACCGTACCAGGCCACATGCCCTCAACATTGGGAGGGTGCTTTGGGGTAGCCCCCCAAAACACCTTGTCCCCGTGTTGATGAGGACAAGGGCCTCATCCCCACAACCCTGGCCGGTGGTTGTGGGGGTCTGCGGGCGGGGGGCTTATCGGAATCTGGAAGCCCCCTTTAACAAGGTGACCCCCAGATCCCGGCCCCCCCCTGTGTGAAATGGTAAGGGGGTACATAAGTACCCCTACCATTTCACGAAAAAAGTGTCAAAAATGTTAAAAATGACAAGAGACAGTTTTTGACAATTCCTTTATTTAAATGCTTCTTCTATCTTCCTTCATCTTCTGGTTCTTCTGGCTCTTCTGGTTCTTCCTCCGGCGTTCTCGTCCAGCAACTCCTCTGCGGCGTCTTCTATCTTCTTCTCCTCGGGCCGCTCCGCACCCATGGCATGGGGGGGAGGCTCCCGCTCTTCTCTTCTTCTCTTCTTCTTTTCTTCTTTTCTTCTTTTCTTCTCTTCTTCTCTTCTTCATTTTCTTCTCCGGGCCGCTCCGCAATCCATGCTGGCATGGAGGGAGGCTCCCGCTGTGTGACGGCGCTCCTCGTCTGACAGTTCTTAAATAACGGGGGGGGCGGGGCCACCCGGTGACCCCGCCCCCCTCTGACGCACGGTGACTTGACGGGACTTCCCTGTGACATCACGGGGAATGCCACAGGGAAGTCCCGTCAAGTCACCGTGCGTCAGAGGGGGGCGGGGTCACCGGGTGGCCCCCCCCCCCGTTATTTAAGAACTGTCAGACGAGGAGCGCCGTCACACAGCGGGAGCCTCCCTCCATGCCAGCATGGATTGCGGAGCGGCCCGGAGAAGAAAATGAAGAAGAGAAGAAGAGAAGAAGAGAAGAAGAGAAGAGCGGGAGCCTCCCCCCATGCCATGGGTGCGGAGCGGCCCGAGGAGAAGAAGACAGAAGACGCCGCGGAGGAGATGCTGGACGAGAACGCCGGAGGAAGAACCAGAAGAACCAGAAGAGCCAGAAGAACCAGAAGATGAAGGAAGATAGAAGAAAGAAGAAGCATTTAAATAAAGGAATTGTCAAAAACTGTCTCTTGTCATTTTTAACATTTTTGACACTTTTTTCGTGAAATGGTAGGGGTACTTATGTACCCCCTTACCATTTCACACAGGGGGGGGGCCGGGATCTGGGGGTCACCTTGTTAAAGGGGGCTTCCAGATTCCGATAAGCCCCCCGCCCGCAGACCCCCACAACCACCGGCCAGGGTTGTAGGGATGAGGCCCTTGTCCTCATCAACATGGGGACAAGGTGTTTTGGGGGGCTACCCCAAAGCACCCTCCCAATGTTGAGGGCATGTGGCCTGGTACGGTTCAGGAGGGAGGGGGGGCCGCACTCTCGTCCCCCCCTCTTTTCCTGCGGCCTGCCAGGTTGCGTGCTCGGATAAGGGTCTGGTATGGATTTTTGGGGGGACCCCACGCCGTTTTTTTTTTTTTTTTTGGCGCGGGGTTCCCCTTAAAATCCATACCAGACCTGAAGGGTCTGGTATGGAATTTAGGGGGAACCCCACGTCATTTTTTTTTTTTAATTTTGGCCGGGGTTCCCCTTAATATCCATACCAGACCTGAAGGGCCTGGTATGGAATTTAGGAGGACTCCCACGTCATTTTTTTTTTTTAATTTTGGTTCGGGGTTCCCCTTTGGGGAATTCCCATGCCGTTTTTATCAATGAACTTCTATGTGTATTGTCAGCAATGCAATAGCCGCGGGTAGTTTTAAATGAGTTTTTTCCTTCAAAATGTCATTTTGCTGTCAGACTGTTCTAAACACAGGAAACATGCGCCCCTTTACAGGCATACTATAGACACCCCCCAGATACGAAATTTAAAGGGATATTACACTTTTATTGTTTGACTTTAAGCATTATTAAAATCACTGCTCCTGAAAAAACGGCCGTTTTTAAAACTTTTTTTTGCATTGATCCATGTCCCCTGGGGCAGGACCCAGGTCCCCAAACACTTTTTATGACAATAACTTGCATATAAGCCTTTAAAATTAGCACTTTTGATTATTCATGTTCGTGTCCCATAGACTTTAACGGTGTTCGCATGTTCGAACGAACTTTTTTCCTGTTCGCATGTTCTGGTGCGAACCGAACAGGGGGGTGTTCGGCTCATCCCTACTTCCTGACATCCAGATATAAGAACTCATAATTCGCCATCACCACCGCTAACATCACAATACTATTGTACCCCTTGTGAGTAAAGTAGTATGACCCCAAGTTGGGGGGTGGGATGATCCGGATGTGCTTCCCATCTATTGCACCACCGCAGTTGGGAAAGTCCCACTTCTGGTCGAATTGGGAGGCCACAGTCTTCCTGTGTGTTGGAAGGTAACTGTGGAGTCAAACAAGAAAAAAAATTAGTACTTTTGCACATAACAGTGCAAGCAGATTAGACACAAACATTCTTGGCCAACATAAGTAGAGCATTTATTGAGTATTTAAAGACAAAATTATAAGGTCCACTTACCAGATTCCTCACCCCCTCTGATGGCCCATTGTAAAAATTGTATGGTGAAGGGGGGGAATGTTTTGGAAAGGTAACCCTCTCCACTTCATTGAGAGCTGAATGCATAAATAATGTGTGTTACTTTGGCCAGCCCCTCTTTACTTACACTATTGGCAGTCCACTGGACAGGTAAGAAGTGTCATAATCCAAAAATATGAATACACACTGTCCAAACTGAAGCACATTTTTACATTCTGCAATTACCTATCAAGATAATAGGAGAACAAAACTTTAAACAATACCATTTGAAAGTATTCAGGCAGGCACTTGCACTACATGCTTTGATGAATTCATCCATAAATATGACCACAAAGGAGGTAGGTATAGTGTGTATGGGTTTGGCACAGTCAGCAGATAGAGTATGGGGGGAGGGAGGGTTCCAAATGAATTTTGGCCCCAAAAAAAGCCTCTTGCACTCTGCCTGAATTTAAGGACAACAATAACACTTGGACACACTAGGGTAAGCACTACAATGGAGCTGACAAAATACATTGTTTCGTGACTAGGCTAGGTGTGTATGGGCCCAGGATAGCATGCTGGGGAGGTTAGTAAAGGCAAATATGCATGAAAGACAGAAAAGGAGCATTAAAAGCTTACAGCATGCATGAGGACAACGAGGACATTCACAGCATATTACAATAATGGTAATTATGGAATGATGAAATAAATACAATACATTAGCAAACATTAAATACATAGAATGTGATGTTAAAGGTTAAAACTTACCTTAATATAGTCCTTCTGCAGGACCTGAATGATGGCAGAACAGGTCTCTGGAATACTGATTCCCTAAACCTGGCAGGGAGATCCCAGTCGTGAACTTGATATCCTGGAAACTTCTCCCCATCGCCAAGTACCGCAAGGTGGCGACAAGTCTTTGTTCAGGAGTGATGGCTTGCTGAATGCAGGTGTCCTGCTTTGTAATATAAGAGGACAGCAAAGCTAACAGACGGTGAAAGACGGGGTCCGTCGTGCGGAGATAATTCCTGAAATCATCAGGTGTATTCTCCTGGAGCTCCCGCAACAAAGGCATATGAGAGAATTGGTCACGATTAAGCAACCAATTCTTGGTCCAAGAAATCTTCCTCCCCCTGTTCATTGACTGGACTTGGGTCAAAGCAATAACTCCAACACCAAGCCCAACAACGGCACAAACTCTACAACGAGTACATAACTGCAACATGGCTAGAAAACAAACGGCTGCTCAGGACGAACTGACAGAACGCACTGAAAATCAGAAGGGACCTGAGAAGAACGAGCTAAAAATCAGAAATGAGTGGACAAGAATGCACCGAAAGACAGGAACAAACTGACAACATGCACTTAAGAACAGATACGAACCAACAAGCACAAACTGAAAAGCAGAAACGAACTTAAAAGCACGAGGCTGAAAAGCACGAATCGTCTCTTACCAAACTTCTATTAACACGAGATAAACATGAGATTAGCAGAAGGAGCCCAAAGGATGGTGCACTGGCTATTGAACTTTTATCTGCTCGTCGTACGCTTCGTACATCACCACGTTCCCAGGTTCGCAAGTGTTGGTCAACATTTGTGTGACCGTGTGTATGCAAGACAAGTTTGAGCCAACAACCTTCGAACAAAAATCCACGATTTTGTTGGCTGAAAGTCTGATCATGTGTACGCGGCATTAGAGTGTGCACAATTTTTAAATATTTTCTTCCAGGAGCAGGATTGGATGTCCCTGTTCTGCTGCCAGAACACAGCACTGTATACTGCATGTATCTGATACCACATTCAGTGTATACAGTGTACACAGCCACTGCATGTTTTAGTGAAGGAAAGAGTTTGTTTGGACTATTTAAAGTTCACAAAAACATTGTCTTATATTTTCATTTTTTTACCCCCTGTTTATCTTGAGGTGAGTTCTGCACATTTTAGATACTTACCCACCCAGCAGATCTAGCAGTGTCCCACTGAGATCCTATGATCCCTTGCCACCACTCCTGCATCGCCATGTTGTTTTTGACATCATTGAGAGGCTTGCCGGCTCTTCCGGGTTTGGCAGATGGGCCTCCAAATGACACGCCACTATGCCCGGCTCCTCCGCCTTTGTGAATTAAACACTATGATTCCTAAGACCTGTAACGTGCATATCCCAGAAGGCACAGCAGGCACCGTGTACATCATTTGCCATGGAGAGTGATGTGAATGGAGGGGGGTCGGAATGAAAACTTCTTAAAAAAACTATCCCCAAATAGGATGGGAGGAGGGATGGTGTGGAGGGAACTTCATTAGGAGGGTGAAGATTTGCTTTAAGGATGGGTAAGCTGTAATATATTACATTTGTGTTCCTGGGTTTAGATATATTTTAAAGTTTATCTAAAGCAATTTTTTTTTTATTTGGTTTTGGATAAGGTAGGGAAGGGTTAGAACTTCTGTTAGGCTTTAATACTGTTTGTGCCCCCTTTTGGAAAATCCTTTGCTTGTCACATGGCAGGTCTTATCGGGATTGTTTTTTGAGTTGTCAGCAGAACAGAAAGAGGAGGAAAGTCCTCCAATGGAGACACTTGTTAAGGTGACCCAATTAAAAAAAAAAAAACTGATGGGTTTTATCCCTTACCTACTTTATTAAAAATTGATTCTAGTTACACTTTAATTGCATCCAAAAATATAAGATGACCAATGCGACCCCATTTATGATAGGACTGGAGAGCAATAAAGAGCTCTGTATAGTGAGAATAAGCTCTGTTTATCTCTAACAATTATCTATCCTCTAGACAGAAGCCACATTTCATGTCTAGTGAACACTGAAGAAAGAAACAGATTCTATTTCACATCTCTTGAACAGAGAACACGGTACATTCAGGACACAAGGGAAGGCGCTGATGGAAAGAAGTCACACACAAGCTGGAGGAGACACTTCACTTGAAATGTATTTCCATTCATTTAGTGTGGTGCTCATTTATTTACATTGTCATGCTATGGCAGGGAAAATGCGAAACACAAGACAGTTTCATTATATCTGTGTCTCAGGCCCGCTAATCTCTTTCTTCTTATCCTGAGTTATATCAAAATCAATCTTTAAACTGCTTGCCAGATAGGGCTTCATTCAAGCAATAGGCCATTTTGCTATGTAAAGGTAAGCTTTCCAGTTCCTCAACTTTGTTCATTTTGCAGATAATGACATTTCTCCTTCAGCTCTGATTTCTGTTGCAGGAAATTGCATCTTTGCTGAAGAATGAATCTAGATAGAGTATTGCCTGTCTGTAGTTGAAGACGAGCTTAACTCAATTCATCGTGGGACTGTTCTAGGAGAGTAATACCTTAAGGAGTACCTGACTCATACACATAGTTGAAGTAGCCATTCTGCACACCAAAGAACATGTTTAAAGCATAACTCCAGGCAAACAGCTAAACGCACAGTTAAAACACATATATGTTTACTGTTTTACCTACCGAATGATTTGTAAATTAGTACAGCCAGTCTTGCAATGTATACATGACAGCTAGTATATTTCATTCTTGATCATAGACCAACTGAATTTTCAGTTTCAATTAGCATCAAACAAAATACATGTCAAGTCTTACAATTTATTTTTGTTTTTTAAAGCAGCCACAGCCTGAATAGATAAAACTGTCCACTGCCATGCATACTGCAAAAAAGTACTGTTGCTCTCTCTGTGGAAGAGGTGCAGGGGTCCAACCCAACTTATGTTGAATCAGAACTAGTCATGAACTAAGGTTCAGGTGAACCCAATTTGGCACAAACCCACAGGAAGCTTTCACATAATAGGAAGCATCTGGCTCAATCAGTTTGGAATTCCCAAACCCATAGTCTCAATGATGTTGTCCAGTGTGGCCATATTTGGATAATGACATCAGCCAGCATCTCCAACCATTTATTATGTGAATTGTCTGGCCAATGCTGATTGGCCTGCTATCATGTGACAGCTTTCTTTTCAATCATTTTTATTGATGTTCAAAAGAAATAGTGAAAACGGATTTCAGTCACCTGTGTGAGCATGAGAATTATGTTGTCTGCAAATAAGCTAAAATACGTGTTCATGGGAGTCCACCTTAAACTCATGGCTGTCCGGATGTTGCCTGATGTGTAATGCTAGGGGCTCCATTAGCAGGTGGAAAATTAGTGGTGATAGTGGACAACCTTGCCGGGTGCCATTAGTGATTTGGAAGGGCTGAGATAGCATTCCAGGTGAATAAACTCTTGCTGATGGGGATATATATAAAGCTAGCATGGCTGACAGGATGTGGCTAGTGAAACCGAATTTAGATGACACTCTAGTGAGATAACCCCAATGTACAGTATCTTATCCAGTGCAAGGAGCAAAGAAGGTGTTCCATTTTGCTTTGCTAAGTGTATGATGTTGAGATGTCTCCTTGTGGCGTCCAGTGTTTGTCTCCCCTTTGTAAAGCCAGATTGTTCTGGGTGAAAAATGAAGGTATAATATCTTCAAGCGTAATGTTATAAGTTTGGAATAGATTTTTTTGGTCATTGTTAAGTAGACCTTCTAACATCTCGGAAGGGAAAGATGCAGAGGCCACAGCAGCTTCATAGACCTTACTAACCTAGGGGCCCAAAATAAGTTTGAAAGATTTATAGTATTCCTCTGTAAGTTCATCTGGACCCGGTGATTTATGATTGGGAAGAGTGGGGGGCGTGTCCGGCCGGCGAAGGAAATGACCGCATAGCTGAGAGCTCCCACTGCCTCACGCTAGTTAAAGCAACACAGCGCACTACAGGAGAGTTTCCCGAGCTCCTCAATAGACTGCGGAACCGACGAACAGCTGCCGCAGCGATGTCTAAGAGGAGGAGGCAGCTAAAACAGCCCCAATGCCTCACAGGCTTCTATCCAGTGGCCGGACCACGAGACAGCCAAGATGGCGTCGGCCCCAGCTCCAGGGATGTGCTCCGCTCCCCTCACAGCCAGCACACAGGGGTGAGTCATAATACAAATCCCCAAACAGAGATGAGAGAGATTTAACCCCCCTCTACCCCCACTATGCGCAGCCCAGCCAAAACCAGGCAGCGTAGGGAAGCAGATGAGCTCTCTCCTGGGCTGCAGCACACCCTGTCACAAGCCTCCACACAGAGACAACACACTGAGCCTCTGATAGATACGTTCCCAGCATCAGATCAAAACATATCAGCGAATACTATGAAGAACATGCTCCTATCCCTCAGGAGATTTTTATTCAATGACTTCTCGGACATGTTTGCCCCTCTAAACGATACTGTGCAGACGCACACCACCCAGATGCATCATCTAGAATCCAAAATGGCGGATCTCTATGCCACACATAACAATCTTGTGGACGCATATACTGACCGGGATTCTGAGATACAATGCCTCCAAAATAAAATTGCGGATTTAGAAGACCGCTCGAGGCGAAACAATATTACATTTAGTGAAATACCCGAATCAATTCCACCAGCTGAATTAACCAACTTTGTCCAACGCCTCATGAAAGCTCTCATACCTTCTCTGACCGATATTGAATTATGCGCCAATGGGGCCCACCGCATCCCTAAACCAAAATTCCTGCCTGACACAGCACCCAGAGATACCCTGGAGTGTATCCATTACTACCATGTAAAAGAACGAGTAATGGCGGCGGCTAAACAAAACCCTGTAGTTCCAGATGAGTTCACTGGTATCTCACTCAACACAGATATATCTCAACAAACGGCAGCGAACAGAAAGAAGCTTACTCCGCTCACAAAAGTTCTGCGCAACAACAATGTAATATACCGCTGGGGATTCCCCGCGAAACTACTTATCACATGGAATGGAAAACTGTTCCCAATATACACGGTGGAAAAGGGCATACAACTTTTTAAGCAATGGCAACTGCTTCCTCCAGATGCACAGCCACCGGTTCAACAAACTTCAGAACGTCTGGAAACAGAATGGACCTAACTCCTTGACTAACCGTGAGCCTCTCCCTACCATCACAAACTCCTCAGTAGCGTGAGGCAGGGAGTCCAACCTTTAGGTTGTACCTCCTTTCTGATACCTAGTGCACCGCACTACTGGCTGTTAACCCCCGGGTACCATAGCAGCCCTGGCTGCCCATAGTACCTGCGTTTTGACAGTTTTTTTATGGACCTGTTGTCCATGTTTGTTTTTTGTTTTCTTCCCTCCTAGTGTTTCCTCTCTCTCCAGTCGCCATCTATGAAATGAAACATCACCCACATTGAATGGACCGGGATTGCCGACCTTGCTTTGAGTGCTCACCAATAGGGATGAGCCGAACACCCCCCTGTTCGGTTCGCACTAGAACATGTGAACAGGAAAAAAGTTCGTTCGAACGCGCGAACACCGTTAAAGTCTATGGGACACGAACATGAATAATCAAAAGTGCTAATTTTAAAGGCTTATATGCAAGTTATTGTCATAAAAAGTGTTTGGGGACCTCGGTCCTGCCCCAGGGGGCATGGATCAATGCAAGAAAAACTTTTAAAAACGGCCGTTTTTACAGGAGCAGTGATTTTAATAATGCTTAAAGTCAAACAATAAAAGTGTAATATCCCTTTAAATTTCGTAGCTGGGGGGTGTCTATAGTATGCCTGTAAAGGGGCGCATGTTTCCCATGTTTAGAACAGTCTGACAGCAAAATGACATTTCAAAGGAAAAAAGTCATTTAAAACTACTCGTGGCTATTGCATTGCCGGTCCGACAATACACATAGAAGTTTATTGATAAAAACAGCATGGGAATTCCCCACAGGGGAACCCCAAACCAAAATTAAAAAAAAAAATGATGTGGGGGTCCCCCTAAATTCCATACCAGGCCCTTCAGGTCTGGTATGGATATTAAGGGGAACCCTGGGCCAAAATTTAAAAAAAAAATGATGTGGGGGTCCCCCTAAATTCCATACCAGACCCTTCAGGTCTGGTATGGATTTTAAGGGGAACCCCAAGCCAAAATTAAAAAAACGGCGTGGGGTCCCCCCAAAAATCCATACCAGACCCTTATCCGAGCATGCAACCTGGCAGGCCGCAGGAAAAGAGGGGGGACGAGAGAGCGCCCCCCCTCCTGAACCATACCAGGCCACATGCCCTCAACATTGGGAGGGTAGCCCCCCAAAACACCTTGTCCCCATGTTGATGAGGACAAGGGCCTCATTCCCACAACCCTGGCCGTTGGTTGTGGGGGTCTGCAGGCGGAGGGGTTATCGGAATCTGGAAGCCCCCTTTAACAAAGGGACCCCCAGATCCCGGCCCCCCCTGTGTGAAATCTTACCATTTCACTAAAAAACTGTCAAAAATGTTAAAAATGACAAGAGACAGTTTTTGACAATTCCTTTATTTAAATGCTTCTTCTTTCTTCTATCTTCCTTCGTCTTCTTCTTCTGGTTCTTCTGGCTCTTCTGGTTCTTCCTCCGGTGTTCTCGTCCAGCATCTCCTCCGCGGCGTCTTCTATCTTCTTCTCCTCGGGCCGCTCCGCACCCATGGCATGGGGGAGGCTCCCGCTCTTCTCTTCATCTTCTTCTCTTCTTCATCTTCTTCTCTTCTTCATCTTCTTCTCTTCTTCATTTTCTTCTCCGGGCCGCTCCGCATCCATGCTGGCATGGAGGGAGGCTCCCGCTGTGTCACGGCATCTCCTCTTCTGACGGTTCTTAAATAACGGGGGGCGGGGCCACCCGGTGACCCCCCTCTGACAGACGGTGACTTGACGGGACTTCCCTGTGATGTCATGGGGAATGCCACAGGGAAGTCCCGTCATGTCCCGTGCGTCAGAGGGGGGTGGGGTCACCAGGTGGCCCCGCCCCCCATTATTTAAGAACCATCAGAAGAGAAGACGCCGTCACGGGAGCCTCCCTCCATGCCAGCATGGATGCGGAGCGGCCCGGAGAAGAAAATGAAGAAGAGAAGAAGATGAAGAAGAAGATGAAGAAGAGAAGAAGATGAAGAGAAGAGTGGGAGCCTCCCCCCATGCCATGGGTGCGGAGCGGTCCGAGGAGAAGAAGATAGAAGACGCCGTGGAGGAGATGCTGGACGGGAACGGCAGAGGAAGAACCAGGAGAGCCAGAAGAACCAGAAGAAGAAGAAGAAGATGAAGGAAGATAGAAGAAAGAAGAAGCATTTAAATAAGGGAATTGTCAAAAACTGTCTCTTGTCATTTTTAACATTTTTGACAGTTTTTTAGTGAAATGGTAGGGATACTTTTGTACCCCCTTACCATTTCACACGGGGGGTGGGATTTGGGGGTCCCCTTGTTAAAGGGGGCTTCCAGATTCTGACAAGCCCCCCGCCCGCAGACCCCCACAACCACCGGCCAGGGTTGTAGGGATGAGGCCCTTGTCCTCATCAACATGGGGACAAGGTGCTTTGGGGGGCTACCCCAAAGCACCCTCCCAATGTTGAGGGCATGTGGCCTGGTACGGTTCAGGAGGGGGGCGCTCTCTCGTCCCCCCTCTTTTCCTGTGGCCTGCCGGGTTGCGTGCTCAGATAAGGGTCTGGTATGGAATTTAGGGGGACCCCCACATCATTTTTTAAAAGAATTTTGGCCAGGGTTCCCCTTAATATCCATACCAGACCTGAAGGGCCTGGTATGGAATTTAGGGGGACCCCCACGTCATTTTTTTTTTAAATTTTGGTTCGGGGTTCCCCTGTGGGGAATTCCCATGCCGTTTTTATCAATGAACTTTTATGTGTATTGTCGGACCCGCAATGCAATAGCCGCGAGTAGTTTTAAATGATTTTTTTCCTTTGAAATGTCATTTTGCTGTCAGACTGTTCTAAACACGGGAAACATGCGCCCCTTTACAGGCATACTATAGACACCCCCCAGCTACGAAATTTAAAGGGATATTACACTTTTATTGTTTGACTTTAAGCATTTTTAAAATCACCGCTCCTGAAAAAACGGACGTTTTTAAAACTTTTTTTTGCATTGATCCATGTCCCCTGAGGCAGGACCCAGGTCCCCAAACACTTTTTATGACAATAAAAAATTTTATGCATATAAGCCTTTAAAATTAGCACTTTTGATTTCTCCCATAGACTTTTAAAGGGTGTTCCACGGCATTCGAATTTGCCGTGAACACCCCAAATTGTTCGACTCGAACTCGAAACTCATCCCTACTCACCAATGGCATCAAAGTTTTGCTACTCATCATGACAACTCCGTGCTACTCGCTCTCCACTAGCAGCCACGGATCTACTCCTTGGACTTCTAAACCTTCACCCCACAGGTACTCTGTCCCTCATTCTTATTGTTACAATCAGAGTACACCACGCAACTCTTCGACAAATAACAGTTCCTAATATGCCTATAAACATTATGTCTTTAAATTCAAAGGGCCTCAACAGCCCCTTTAAACGCACGGTGTTGATCAAAGAAGCCCGCTCCCTTAAAGCGGATGTAATCTTTGCTCAAGAAACCCATTTTGCCAGCGACAAATGTCCTCAACTAAATTTCCATCACTACCCTCACCTATTTATGGCCAACGGTCGCAAAAAAGCCTGCAGAGTCCTTATTGCTATTAAAGATTCAGTTGTATTTTGCCACATTCGCACCATCCAAGACCCCCAAGGAAGTTACATTATTCTCATTTGCGAATTAAACCAGCTAATTTTTACGCTTGTGAACTTATACGCTCCCAACACCAAACAGAGGAAATTTTTTGCCCCATTGTTTACCAAAGTTGCTGAAGTAATGCAGGGCATCCTTATCCTGGGGGGGAGACTTCAATACAGTTTTGGACCCCTCCTTGGACTCCACCACCCCCACCAAGAAACCAGTCTCCTCCATTGTTCCCTTACTCCACAAATATGAATTCTATGATATCTGGAGATGACTTCATGGATCTGAAAGAGACTTCACTTTTCTGCTGCACACTCCTCGTATTCTTGTATTGACTTTTTCTTTACTAATAAAAGATCACTTCAAAATGTTCCGAGCGCGAGCATAGGCACCATATCTTGATCGGATCATGCACCGATCATTCCACAATTTGATGACAAATTGCGTAACTCCCCCCCCACTTTGGAGATTAAACACCTCCTTACTAGAGGACAAGATATTGTGCCAAAAGATCATGCAGGAACATTGCGACTTCTTTACTACTCCCCTGAAACGAATAGATTCACCTTGTGGAACACTTACAAGGTGTATATGAGGGGAATATTGATTAAAATGGCCTCTTATGTCAAAAGGCAGAGGATGAAGCAGATTTCAGACTTGCTTCATGTCATAACTCTAAAAGAGCGAGACAGCAAACTTAAACCAGACCCTCAACTTACGCTAGACATCCTACAGGATAGAAAGGAGCTACGGTCTCTCCTTCTTTATAAACATGAAAATAATCTTAAATACCTTAAAGCCAAATATTATGGTTTACACAACAAAGTGGGAGCTTGGTTAGCTAGGAAAGTGAAGGCAAAACAAGCGAAACAAAAAATAGCTTCCCTTACTCACCACCCTACCCATAGTACTCTATCCAATCTAGAGGATATTGCCAATACTTTTGCAGAATATTATTAGTATTATTGACACCTCCACCCCTCAACAATAATCTGCCAATATTAACGCCTTCTTGCGTAAAATAAAACTCTCTAATCTTACTGAAAGCCAAACTGACTCTATCTCGCAGCCATTTACAACCTAAGAAATTTGCTTAGAGATCAATAAATTACCTAATTGTAAGTTCCCAAGAGATGACAGTTTTTCAAATGAATATTACAAACGCCTCTCCACAGATATTGCCCCATACCTGCAATCAGTCTTCAATCTTGCTTCATCCTCTGGCACCTTTCCACATGAAATGTTAAGAACAGTAATTGTGACAATCCCGAAACCAAAGATCCCACCAATCCTGCACATCAATGACCCATATCTCTTCTCAATACAGATGTAAAACTCTATGCTAAATTATTAGCACTCCGATTACAGAAAGTTCTCCCATGCCTTATCCACACGGATCAGGTGAGCTTTGTCCATGGCTGCCAAGCCCCCGATGGGACTAGACATCTTATCAACTTAATCTCACAGGCTGGATCCTCTCGAACGCCTTCTCTGCTCCTCTCCTTGGATGCGGAGAAGGCGTTTGACAGGGTCCACTGGGGTTACCTTCAAGCAGTACTCAACACCTTTGGAATAACGGGTTGGATACAGAGAGCTATTTTAGCCCTTTACTGCACCCCATCAGCCACTGTTCTTACCTCAGGCATCACTTCCAAACCAATACAAATCACTAATGGAACAAGACAGGGCTGCCCCTTATCACCAATCATCTTTACACTCCTTATGGAACCACTGGCAGAGAGTATTAGATTCCACTCTAACATTACAGGAATCTCCGTAGCGGGTGAAGAACATAAAATAAGTCTCTTCACAGACGCTGTCATGCTCATGATATCCAACCCTAAGAAGTCACTACCCAAGACAATCAAAATCCTAACCGAATTTAGTGCCGTATCGTACTACAAGTTAAACGCCACTAAATCTCAAATCTTAGGCATCAATATCCCAACCACTACGCAGAATTATCTAACCAATAACTTCCCCTTTAAATGGTCTCCTCACTCTCTGCCCTTCCTGGGAGTTCAATTGACCCCACATACCTCACAACTTTACAAACACAACTTTAAGCCCTTCTTAGATTCACTACCCCAACAATTATCCTACCTAAATTTGCAAGAATTATCAACTGCAGGGAGAATAGCAATCCTAAAAATGCTTATCCTTCCTAAGCTCCTCTACCTATTTCGTACCCTAATAATCCCATTGCCGACTACCTTCCTCTCCTCGGTGCAAGGGTTTTTACACAATATGTCTGGAACCACAAACCTCCTAGATGCTCACTAGCTATTATGTTTAAACATAGAAGACAGGGAGGAATGGGAGTCCCCAATGTCCAAGCCTACTACAAAGTGTGTGTAATGGACCAGATTAAATATTGGTGGACCCCCTCCAAACACAAATCTTGGACTATACTGGAATCCGCAGATATCTTGCACAAAGTTCTTAAATTAGTACTCATCGCTATGAAAAAAGGAGCCCAAATACCAACCTCCTCCATCCCTACAGTCCAAATCTCTGCCAAATTATGGTTGGAGAACCCTCTCTCCCCGTCACCTAGTGGGTCACTCTGCAAATTTCCTACTCCATTATCAGTCCTCCAGCACTTCATACCTGGCCTTAATCTGACTCTTTGGATCTCCAATGGCTTGACCCTTTTAAAACATCTATACCAGAATACTTCTCTCCACAACTTTGACCATTTGTCCTCCCACTCTAATCTCCCTCCTTCAGCATACTTCCCTTACTTACAAATCCGATCCTTCCTACTAAAACACCCCCTACCCTTATACCTAGAGCTGCCAGCTTCGATATACGCACTCTTCCAGGAATCTACCTCCCCGATAAAAGGGATCACATTATTTTACATTCTTTACAATAATCAAAATTCTTCTTCTAAGACTATCACTATTATCAAATGGGAAAAAACCCTAGGCAAGACCTTTACGGACATCTGCTGGAATGCAGCTTTTTTAACTACCTACTCATCTTCCAGATGTGTAGATCACCAGTACCAGAAAGTTATACACTCCTGGTACTACACTCCCTACAAACTCTCTAAATTCTATCCCACTCAATCAGCCCTTTGCTGGCGGAAATGTGGAGAACCTGGCATGTTATACCACATCCTTTGGTCGTGTAGGTCTGTACGATCCTTCTGGAACAAAATCTTCACTACAATGTCAGATATATGCAACTAGAGGATAGACCCTAATCCTGAATTAGCCATATTACATCTAAATATCCATGAATTTTCACTCAAATTATGGGTAGTAATTATACAGCTTTTGCTAGCAGCTAAACTTACAATCACTAGACTATGGAACACTATGGATCCTCCATCTCCCACTGATGCTCTCCACTCTCAACCATCAGAGTGAAATGGAGAAATTGCTACCAATCATCGATCGTAAGCTCATGCCATTTAGATCCAAATAGGATATTTGGCTATCCAATCCTAAATGCACAGTCAAAGTCTGATAACTCGTATAATCTGACCTTACTATGACCCAGTCCATATATTATTATATTATCATAATATCTAACATATGGTGACTACCCTATCTCTGTCCTTCTCCTTCTCCTTCTCCCCCCTTCTTTCCCCCTCCCCTCTTCCCTTCTCTCTCTCTTCCTTCTTCCCTTTCCCTCACCCTTTCTAGAGCACCTTATCTAGTCTTATAAATGCCCTGCGTGACTATTCTAGTATGTTTTTACTGACAACAAAAGAAGGGCCATATGTTCTATTACTGCTGTTTCTAAAAGGTGTCTCTTGTTGTTCACGTTCCCAATTTATATTGTAGTTTTTGTTCTGCATTACCTTTTCATTAAAACAAGAAAACCTCGCTGATGGACGGGGGTGCTGTCCCTCCCTCGACACAGCTTGTTCCCATGTGGGGTGTCGGGGGAGGATGAACAATGCCCTTGCCTGATGAGTAGTAGCAATGATATCTTCTACAGTTTACTTGATACTATTATCTTCTGTCATTTGTACTTGACTGAGTGTTTTTTTTTTCTTATATTGTTAACCTTTGACAGCAACTGTTATCTTTCTGTACCACCTAACATAATTCAATAAAAAAACTATTGAACATATTATTAGTAAGAGTATCAATAACTCAGTTGATTTCAAGTAAAGTGAATGGGGTGTTAAGCAATTGAAGTTGCTCCTTAGATACGGTTGGGAAGTTAATGCTGTGAATAAACTTGTCAATATCTTTGGAATTAAGTTGAGAGATTGTATCATCATCCTTCAAGTTATACAACTCACTGTAGTAGGAGGTAAAAGCATTTGCGATTCCCTGGGGGTCAAATATCTGTTCATGAGAAAACGGATGGTGAATGAAAGGAAGTTTAGTTTCAGAGCAATGACCCTGTAGTTTTCTTGCTAGTAATCTCCCTGCTTTATTCCAAGGTTATAATAAAGCATCTTTAACCTCTGAGTGGTTTGTTCAAAATCATGCAAGAGTCTCTCTAAGATTCTGTCTTAGTTTAGACAATTTAGAACTAACCTAGGGAGAGGGGTTTTGTTTGTTTTGAGATTTGAGATAGGAAATGTCAGATATAATTGTGTCAAGCTGCTGTTGTCTCTGTCTCCTATCCCATGCCCCTATCAAGAGTTATCAATTAACGCATTTAGGTCCACATCCACTGTTAACCCAAAAGGGACGTAACTCTTAATCCAATGTATCCAATACATCTCTAATCTAGATGTACCATACACCAAAGAGCTCCCTCTCCACTGTGGACAATATTTGTCTATTCCCAAAAATATTGTCTTGGAGGGATTTTTGTCGTGGGCTACCAGATAATGTTTGGAGACTGAATGTTTAGGAAAAACATTTTTAATTTTTGTAATGTGTTCATTTTATCTCACCGAGAGGGGACGCTTAGTCCTGCCCACATATTGAAGTCCACAGGGACACTGGAGCAGGTAGACAACCCCCTCAGTGGAACATGTGATAAAAGGTTTTATCTCATATTCCATAGAGGTGCTGGATGAGGTGAACTTTTGTGTTCTTCTATGTGTGCATCCATTTAGTGAGCACACCCTACATCTCCTGCACTGATAAAAACCAGTGAGGTTCTGGAAGAAACCTCTCTTGATGGACGGGTGGTTAAAAATATTGGGTGCCACTCTATCTTTAAAGTGGAGGGCCACCGTAAAAAAAAAAAAATTACATCAAAATGTTCCTAAAAATCTGGAGGAAAAAAAAAAATTTTTAACTTTCCAGATATGGCTGTTGCTAGGCAGATTGTCCTAATCTGCCACTTCCTACACCACGGTGATCATCAGTCTTCTCCTCCTCGCGTTGTCTTCTGGGGAATGGGGCACGCTGTGTTCTGGGAACTGTGTGTGTCCCACAACACAGCGCACCCCCATTCACAAAGTGCTACGCAACTCACGCATGCGCAGTAGGAAACGGGCAGTGAAGCCACAAGGCTCCACTGCCTGTTTTCCTTAGTTCAAATGGCGGCGCTGGAACCCAAGAGCCGAGGGATGGGTTGGCCTCGGGCGGCCGATATCGCAGGCACCAGGGACAGGTAAGTGTGCTTATTAAAGGTCAGCAGCTACAGTGTTTGTAGCTACTGACTTTTAAAAAAAAATTTTCAGCCGGCCCACCGCTTTAAGGGAAGATAACTTGAGGTTTGTCAGGCAAGACTGCATTTAAAATCTGATAATTACCCAAAATGTGCCAATTTTTATTTAACAATGTTTTTACATTCATATGTTGCACAGAGTAGGTAGAGATAAAGGGAACTGAGGGTACTCTATCTTCACAAGGGGGCTTTTCCTTGAGCAAATCCCTTCTTTCCATGACTATGATTTCATCAAGAGTATTTTTTAAGAAATCTCTTGAATACCCTTTTTCCTCAAAACGTTTCGTTAGAGTCTCTGCCTGCACCAAGAACTCTTCCTTAATCGTGCAATTGTGCTTCAACCACATATACTGGCCTTTTGGGACAGATTTAAGCTATGATGCATGGTGGCAGTTATCAACAGGAATATATGAATTCCTGTCGGTACTTTTAAAAAACGTTGAGGTGTTAAACTGGTCATCTTTTACTGTAATTCTGAGGTCTAAAAAATGAATTTCTGACTGGCTGGCCTCATAGTTAAGAATGATACCCCTAGTGTTGTTATTTAGATCCTCAATGAAAAGGTTAATGGCAACCCCTCTATCCTGACAAAAGAACTGACTATGGAACCAAAAATAATAGTGTGTCTCTTCTAAGTTTTCAGTGCGCTTTATATTTTTTAATTCCCAATAAGTGTTTTTTTAGCCTCTGAATTTGGAGAATTGGGTTCTGATTCCTAAGCCTCAGATTGAGGTGTGGTTCCATGTGTACATTATATAACACAACAAGTCAGTGCGTCGTCTGTGCCTTAAGATGACGTCAGATTGTGATGAAACGCGCGTCGGGAGGATTGGTGTGCTGATGTCATCGCGTTGTAACGTAGTGGACAGGTGTTCGCAAGCTGGCTGGCTTTTTACCTTGATGATTTTATCCTGTATTTCTGTATGTGCTACCGTTAGGTTCTAAATAAACTCTGTATGGTGCGATTCACACTATGGTGAGTTCTTTTCATTTTGGGTAACACTCGACCTATATCCTTGATTGTCTGATGATCGAGTCTCCCTGGTCGTCTACTGTGCAGTTAATGCCCCATCATATCCAACATTTGCAAGTTGCCATTTCAATACCTTCTGGACAGTGGCCCTGGCTGGGTTTATAGCCGCAGGCTCATGAGAGTTTACCTTCCAGTAAGCACACACTTTATGCAGTGTAGGTGCATTTCTGTTTGGTGGTGTTTATTGCAAGATTATACACCGTTGCATGTGATATATGGACTGAATTTATAAACCACACAAGTCACTTTTGTGTTGTAAGTTTTCAAGATTCATACACAATCACTGTGGAATACGGACTAAGACAATAGTTTCTTACTTTTGTTTATTCACTTATTTTGTTTTTAGCACAACTTTGTCCAATTTTACTTTTAACTTTGTCAGAAACCATGAATCAGACCGAAACAGAAGTACAGTTAAATCACACTTGTTTATTAATAATAAAAAGGTAAACAGAGTAAGCGTAGTCAATACATAGCCAGAGTTCAGTAACCAGATCAGGTAGTCAGCCAATGCCAATGTCAGAGAGCCAGAGATCAACGTAGTAGTACAGCAAGCAGGATCAGGAGCCAGAAGGGACGTCAGCCGAGCAAGTCTTCAACAGGAATGCAGGAGAAAGTCTCAGAGATGTGACCAAAGTGCGAAGGCAGAGTTGAAGTGAGCTGGACAGCTTTAAGTAGGCAGGACTGATGAGCAGATCATCAACAGCTGAGTCACTGTGGAGAGAAAGGAGCTGGCAATTAGCCAACAGCTTAGCTGCCAGCTCAGAGAAGGAAGGGCTGAGCCAGTACCCCCTCCTCAACGACTCCTCCCCCTCGGAGGACCACCGGGCTTGAGGGGAAAACGTCTATGGAAATCACGGAGGAGGACAGGGGCATGTACATTCAAGGATGAGACCCAAGAGCGTTCCTCCGGACCGTACCCCTTCCAAAGCACCAGGTACTGTATGCGCCCACGGAACCTACAGGAGTCAACAATGGATTGTACTTCGTACTCCTCATGGTTCTCAACCTGTATAGGGTGAGGATGTATCACCGAGGTGGTAAAGCGGTTGCAGACCAAAGGTTTCAATAAGGAGACATGAAACACATTAGAGATGCGCATACTAGGAGGAAGGTCCAATGCGTAAGCCACTGGGTTAATCCTGCGAAGTATACAGAAAGGCCCAATAAACCGAGGTGCGAACTTCAAAGAAAAAAAACGAAGTCGGAGGTTGTGAGACGACAGCCAGACTCTGTCCCCAACCTGGTAGGTAGGCGCAGGCAGGCATTTGCGGTCAGCATGGAGTCTGTACCTATCGTTAGCATGTCGCAAAGCCTCCTGGACTTGTGCCCAAGTGGAACGAAGACCACAGAGATGCTCCTCTAACGCAGGAATGCTCCGCGGAACAAACGAGGCAGGCAACACGGAAGGTTGGAAACCATAGTTTGCCATAAACGGGGACAAACGGGAAGCTGAATTCAAGGCACTATTGTGAGCAAACTCCGCCCACTGTAAGAGGTTTGACCAGTTGTTATGATGGTCAGAAATATAGCAACGTAGGAATTGCTCTCAGGACTGATTGCCTCATTCTGTGGCCCCATTAGACTGCGGGTGATACGCAGAGGAGAAAGCAAGCTGAATACCCAACTGTGTACAAAAGGCTCGCCAGAACCAGGACACAGTCTGACTACCCCTGTCTGAGACAATTACCTAGCCCATGTAAGCGGAAGATCTCCCGAGCAAAAATAGAAGCCAGTTCCTTGGAGTGGAATACAATGCAACATTTTCGAGAACTGGAACTGATCAACCACCATAAGGATAACTATGTTGCCCTGGGAGTTGGGTAACTCCACAATGAAATTAATAGACAGGTGGGTCCAGGGCCTCTCTCCATTGGGTATGGGTTGTAGGAGGCCCACTGGAAGGTGTCGTGGAGTCTTACTCTGAGCACACACGGAACAGGCAGCTACGAAGGTGGTTAAATCAGCACGTAGACTAGGCCACCAGAATTGTTGGGAAATGGCCCAAAAGAGTTGATTCTTCCCAGGGTGGCCAGCAGCCTTGGGAGAATGGTAAGTCTGGAGCACGGCAATATGGAGACTCTCTGGAACAAAGCAGTGGTCACAAGGTTTCTCAGGAGGAGCATCGACCTGAGCAGCAAGAATTTTGTCACCCAAAGGAGAAGTAAGACTGGTGCAAACCGTAGCCAGAATACGATCAGGAGGAATCACAGGAACCGGAACTCACTCCATCTTGGAAGTGGAGGAAAATGATCGTGACAAGGCGTCAGCCCTTACATTCTTAGTACCGGGTAAGAATGAAACAATGTAATTAAAACTCGACAAGAAAAGAGCCCATCGCGCCCTTCTGGGAGAGAGGCGCTTAGCCTCAGACAAGAATGTGAGATTCTTATGGTCAGTAAGAATGAGAACCAGCACAGTGGTACCTTCAAGGAGATGTCTCCATTCTTTCAGGGCTAAAATGATCGCCAACAGTTCTCTGTCACCAATCTCGTAATTGCACTCTGCCGGTGACAATTTCTTGGAAAAGTAGCCACACAGATGCATAGCACACTCAGAGTTAGGACGTTGAAACAGAAGGGTGCCAACTCCAGTCTTGGAAGCATCAACTTCTAGGATAAAAGGCAATGTAGGATCAGGGTGTGCCAACACAGGAGCAGAAACAAAGGCAACCTTGAGACTCTCAAAGGCCTTAATGGACTCTGGAGACCAACTCTGTGGGTTGCCGTCTTTCTTGGTCATATCAGTCAGGGGCTTGACCAGAGATGAGACGTTACGAATAAACTTCCGATAATAGTTGGCAAAGCCATAAAAACGCTGCAGAGGATGTAAACCCATGGGTCGAGGCTGCTATAGGACCACTGAAAGTTTCTCTGGGTCCATCGAAAAACCAGCAGTGGAAATGACATAGCCCAGGAATTTCACCTGTTCACAATGGAATTCGCGCTTTTCCAATTTACAATAGAGATTGTTCTCTCGTAGTCTCTGAAGCACACAACAGACATCTGTGTGGTGGCTCTCCAGGGACTTGGAAAATATGAGGATATCATCGAGATAAACCACCACACATGTGCAACAAATCTTGGAGGACATCGTTATTGAACTCCTGGAAAACTGCCGGAGCGTTACAAAGGCCAAAAGGCATTACGAGATACTCATAATGACCTGATCTGGTATTAAACGCAGTTTTCCACTCGTTGCCCTCCATAATGCTGACGAGATTGTATGCCCCTCTCAAATCAAGCTTCGTGAAAACCGTTGCTCCCTTGAGGCAGTCAAATAACTCTGTAATCAATGGAATGGGATAGGCATTGTTGATCGTGAAATGATTGAGACCCCTATAATCGATACAAGATCTCAGTTCACCACTCTTCTTCTTCACAAAAAAGAAACCAGCACCAGCAGGAGACAAGGATTTGCAGATGAAACCACGAGAAAGTGCGTCTGCAACATACTCCTCCATGGCCTTATCCCCCAAGACCAACAAAGAGTAAACCCGGCCTTGAGGGGGTATGGCACCAGGTTGAAGGTCAATTGCGCAATCATATGACCGGTGTGGAGGCAAAGTACCGGCTTGACCTTTTTCAAAGACATCACAAAAATCGCGGTACTGCTCCGGCAGGGAGGAGAGTGAAGAGGTGCACAGGCCCTCTCACTGCACTGTGGTGACCAGGACAGAACCTCAGCACGGAGCCAATCAAAAGAAGGGTTGTGCCTCTGTAACCAAGGATAACCAATAACCAGCGGAAACTTAGGTGAGGAAATAACTTGGAATTGGATTATCTCATGCTGAAGGGCCCCTATGGCCATGGACAACGGAACAGTCTCATGAGTCACATGGGCAGGCTGTAGAGGTCTCCCGCCAAGAGCCTCAATGGCAATTAGAGTGTCACGCAGCTACAGCGGAATCGAGTGCTTCGATACAAAGGCAGCATTAATGAACAGGCCTGCAACCCCAGAGTCGATTGGAGCCTGTATCTCCACGGATGACTCAGCCCAAGACAGGGTAGCCTAAACCAGGGGCTTATCTTTCTGGGAAACTGCTGACGAAACAACGCCACCTAAGGTCTGTCCGTGACAGGACCTCAAGGTTCGGGCATTCCCTGGACGGTTAGGGCAAGACTTCAAAAAGTGACCAGCCTGGCCACAATAAAGGCACAATCCCTCCCTCCTCCTACGTGCTCTCTCATCCGCAGAGAGACGCATGAAGCCCAAGTGCATGGGTTCATCTTCACAGACCGACTCGGTACCAGGAGGCAGGGAGGCAAGGGTGGGACTGCAAAGCGCGGAGACAAATGTACAGGAGGCTTGCACCAGCGCTCCTTAAAAGAGAGTCTTTCTCTGAGTCTGGAGTCAATGAGGATGGCAAATGTGATCAACCTCTCCAGCTCAGTGGGTATATCTCGGGCTGCTATCTCATCCTTGATGTTATCCGAGAGACCATGAGAGAAGGCAGCCACGAGGGCCTCATTGTTCCAAGCAACCTTTGCTGCCAGAGTATGGAATTCAATGGCTTAATCGGCAACAGTTCTTGTACTCTGTTTGATGGACATGAGGCTCTTGGCAGCAGAAGCGGAGTGTGCAGGAATGTCAAATACCCTTTTGAAGGAAGCCACAAATTCTGGGTAACTCAGGACCATGGGTTTTTGCATCTCCCATAGAGGGTTTGCCCAGGCCAAGGCCTTTCTCTCAGAAAGCAAAGATATTACGAAACCTACTTTGCTTCTGTCATGAACAGGTGTGACCAGAACCGTGTGATCTGCGACAGAGGACACCAAAACGTATATAAGTGAAAATATAATAATTTATTAAAGTAAGTGAATAATATAGTACAAGCACCTTCAATATGACACAGTGCAATAACCAACCACAGACAGAGACCCACAAATAACAACAGACAGATAAGTACAATAAATGGAAAATACCAGGATCATAAACAATAGCCAGGCCAGGGTCATACACAGCAGATCAGCAGATGGACAGGGGATGTTCCAGAGACATAAACTTAAGCCAGGCCAAGGTCATACACAGGGAGATCAGCAGATGGGGTATGGAACACAGGACAGGGAGAGGATGGATGGATCAGACTGCAGGCAGGGATGCAAGGTAACAGGTGGGACAGGATAGGGCTCGGGACAGGGAGACAGGATAAGAAACACGGGTCACAGGTTCAGGGCACAGGAACAGGTTCAGAATCAGGATCAGATCACAAGTTAGCAGGTCAGGGCGCAATGAAGAAACCAAGGCAAACATGTGAGTGCTTGCCGGGTATTTATAGGCCTGTGATTGGCCTCAAGTGACACCTGATTGTAGGAGGTACTGTCTGCTCCACACTGCCAGGATCCATCCGCTGGTGGACGCCAGTACTGCGGCCCAAAGATGACATTACATCAGCAGGGAAAAGCTCTCCTGACAGTTCCAAACTGCCAGGAGACACCTGCTGGTGGACCTCAGTACTGCATGCCAAATGACAGATATTACCAGCAGATGGAACATTTTCTGACAGCTTCTGTCCGTGGGAAACGCCTGGGGCAGCATCTCAAGGTATATCTCTATCTGGTTGAGAAACCCTCTGCATTGAACTGGATCATCCCCAAATCACTGGGGAATAGGAGCGGAACTGGACATGCCTCTTATAGAGGTAATACTTGAGGCGGGTGCCTGCACAGAGACTGGAGCAGCATCAGGGATGACCTACAACACAGGCTGTACTGGAGCAGCCATAGTGGAAGATTCCAGGTGAGCCGTGCGACTCAGGAGCGTTTGTAACGCCAAGGCAAACTGATCCATGCGGTGATCCTGGTCATCCAATCTGGAAAAAATATTACCAACAAGTGGACTGACTGCATTTTCTGAATTCATGGCCTTCGCCTACTGTCAGAATCCATGAATCAGACCGATACAAGTTGTGCTTACAATGTTAAAATTAAAAAAACAGCTTGTCATAACAAGAGCGTCAGCTCACCGCTGGCTGGAGTTTGCAAACGTCCCGCCCACCTCGGATGACGTTGCCTGACTGAAGCTGTAGGTCGCGTGGTCACGCCCTACAGCTTGTAAGCACAACTTGTATCAAGGGGGGAATTTGTTACATTAAATAAACAAGTTAACACTATGAAGAGCTTCCTCTTATATCCTTACATGCTTTCCCAATGATACTTACACATCGTGAACCAGGAGCAGTAAGATCCGTGATGGCTAAGGAGCTAAGCAGTGCAGTTAAAGTGACTACAGGCTCTTTTGATTCATACCTCTGGTAAGCATGAACACATAAGGGGGTTGCCACACGGTGTTCTGGTGAAGGTTTACCATCTTGTGGAAAAGCATCCTGTTCCATATGAATTAGAAGTTGTGATTTCTCTACTGCACTTACCTGAATGCATGAGACTTTTAAAAACTGTGCTCAATACCACTGTTGTCAGCTGTATGCACAGGACTTTTTTTAGGAGGATCACCCTCTGATACAGTGTTCGGCTTCACTGAGTATTTGAACTTTTGGAATATCTCAAATGTTTTTATAAGTTCTCTTGAAGTTTAAATATCTATTGATTATTATTAAGGATTTCTTCCTTGTCAAAAGAAGTTTATTGAGTATACAATGTTATAAAGATACATAAAGTAAGTTTACAAGGATCTATAAAGTAAGCTCATTGTTTTACAGTAGGGTTTATATAGGTAAATATCATGAAATTTCAAATATTAAACATTGGGTTCACGTAAACCTAAATTAAAGATATATATCATTTCCTTAGTTACTTTTGTAGGTATTTAAATGATTTATACCTACTATACATATTGTTTACAAGTAGAGTGTATATAGGTCAAATAAATTCTGATAATGAGCTTTAATCGTAAGGTGGAGAAAAGGAAAGAGAAAGAAGAAAAAGGGTTGAAAGGTAGAGGTATGTCCACAAGGTTGTCCCGCTCGTCAGTTTATTATTCTTTTTAGTTCTCTTTGAAGCCTTAGAATGGGTGTCTCTGTAAGTCATTTAATCTGTTACCATGGCAACAGGACAGAGTCATTAAAGTTTGACAGGAACTGTTGTTTTATCCAAGGATGCCAAAGTTTTTCAAATTTTGGAATTTGATTTTGATCGATGGCTACCATCTTAGCATGGGACATTGTATTATTCATTCTGTGAATTGTTTCTGCTAGTACCAATGTAGGAGATTTCCATGCCTTGGCCACTGTTTGTTTTGCAGCCGTTATTAGTTGGATCATAAGTTTGAATTGAGAGAGTGTTAACCATTCCGGTTTTAGATTAAGTAAAGTTAAATATGGATCTGGTTGTATTATTTTTTTAAATATTTTAGATGCAATCACGAAGACTTCCTTCCAGAAGGTTTGGATTACTGGGCACGTCCACCATATGTGTAAATATGTGCCTATTTCTGGGCATCCTCGAAAACAAAGAGCTGAGGTATTAGGTGAATATTTTGCCACTCTAGCGGGTACAAGGTACCAGCGAGTTAGGACTTTATAATTTGTCTCCAGTGCTAAGATGTTGGGTGAAGATGACTTAGATGTGAGCCATATGTTAGACCAGTCCGTGTCTTCTAAAGTTCGTCCCAGGTCCTCCTCCCACCTCTGAACGTAAGAGGGTCTATTAAGATTTGCTACTCCATATAATTGATTATAAAGTGATGAAATTGTACCTTTAGCAAATGGATCTTTTGTACAGATTGATTCAAAAATGGATAATTGGGATAATGGTGTATCCCCCTTTAGGAATGGTGTATAGAAATTTTTGATTTGGAGATATCTAAATATCTCAGAGTTTGGTAGATCATATTTTTCTCTAAGCGATGGGAATGAAAGGAATGATTTAGATGCTATGAAGTCATTTAGTGTCTGAATGCCTGATGTTGTCCAAGCTTTAAAAGAATTTGGGTAGATCCATGCCGGATAAAAGGCCGGATTTCTGATAAAAGAAAGGAGAGGATTGTGTGGAGATTGTAACTGATATTTGGTTTTTAGTTTATCCCAGAGAGATAAGAAGTGTTTAGTTATGGGATTATGAATTTTAAAGCGGTCTTTAGGATCAAGCCATAATAAATTTGATATTAATAGAGGGTCATTTTCTGAAGCCTCTATAAATACCCATAATGGGATTTCCTGTTTTGCATGGTATTTGGACAGACTGGCCAAATGTGCTGCTCTGTAGTAGTTAGTAAAATTAGGGTATCCCAGGCCTCCTTTATTTTTGGGAAGATGTAGTGTGTGTATAGGTATACGTGGTTTAGAAGAGCCCCATATAAACGAAGTTGCTCTTTTTTGTACTATTCTCAAAAAATAGGAAGGAATTGGAATAGGGAGGACTCTGAATAGATAAAGCAATTTGGGTAGAATAGTCATTTTGATTGCATTAATCTTCCCTATCCAGGATAAAGGAAGTTGCGACCATTGTTTTATTAGATTTGTGATCTGTCTTAATACAGGAGGATAATTGGTTGAGAATAAATCAGAATGAGATGCTGTTAAATTAATTCCAAGATATGGGATTGATTTTTCTGCCCATGTGAATGGGAGTGCAGCCCTAGCCGGGATCAATTCCATGTTTGTGAGTGAAATATTAAGCACTAGGCATTTTTTAGGATTAATCATAAGGCCGGATAGGGCTGCAAATCCATCAAGAGCTGGTATTAAGTTAGGACCAGAGACCTGTGGTGATGATAGAAAAAGTAATATATCGTCTGCAAATATACATAATTTGTGTGTAATACCTCCTACTTCAATGCCAGTTATAGTTTGGTTTGTTCTGATGTATTGGGCCATGGGTTCAAGTATAAGGGCAAATAATAAGGGAGATAATGGGCAACCCTGTCGGGTACCTCTTTCGATATTAAAGGCTTCAGATTTGTATCCAGCATATTTTATATAGGCTTTGGGTTTATTATATAATGCTTTGATCCATGTTAAAAAGTGGGGTCCAAAACCCCATTTTTGTAATGAATATTGCATATATTGCCAGGATACTGTGTCAAATGCCCTCTTAATATCGAGAGATAGAAAACATAAAGGGATTTTCCGTTTTTTAGCAATATGTGCCAATAACACTGCCCTGCGTATATTATCGCCTGCCTGTCTATTTGGCATGAAGCCTACTTGATCTCTATGTATTAATTTTCCTATAATGCTATTGAGGCGTTTTGCTATTATTTTTGCTAATAATTTAATATCGAGGTTTAACAGAGAGATAGGCCGATAATTCACACAGGAAGTATCATCAGAAAGGGGTTTTGGGATCATACAAACAATTGCCATTAGTGTTTCTTGCCGAAAAGAATGTCCATCTAAAAGTTTGTTAAAAGTTTCAGTGAGAATGGGAGAGTGTATTTCTGAGAATGTTTTATAGTATAAAGCCGAGTAGCCGTCTGGGCCTGGTCTTTTGTTAAGTTTTAGGTCTTTTATGGCGTTAGCAACTTCAACTATAGTTATAGGCTCATCCAAACTGCTTTTTTGATTCTGAGATAACTCAGGTAAGGTTATTTTTGAGAAGAAGGATTCAGCTTCTGTAGGATTAAATTCATTGTTTGTCTTGTATAAAGTTGCGAGATGTGAGTGAAATTTATGGACTATTTTAACTGGATTACAAGTGTAAACATTTTTTGATAATTTCAAACGTATTGGTTTGAAAGATTTGTTAGTTGAATTTAATGCCCGAGCCAAATATGTACCTGGTTTGTTTGTATTCATGTAGAAATTGTGTTTGGAGCGTTTGAGGGATTTATCAACTGACTCAGTGAGAAATAGATCGTATTCCAATCTAGATTTTTCCAGATGAGATTTTGTACTCTGAGATGGATTATCTTGAAATGATATGTAGGCTGCATTAAAATTGAGTTCTAGTTTTTTTGCTAGATTTTTGCGTTCCCGTTTAAATAGTGCCATTTGTCTTTGTATTGTACCACGCAAGACAGGCTTATGAGCTTCCCACAGTGTTATTGGGGAGATGTCTGTTGTATTATTAATTGATATGTATTCCTTTAAAGCTTGTTCAATGGCCATCTGATGTAGTGGGTGTTTGAGCATTATGTCCGGTAAGCACCACGTTGGGTCATGCGCTTTTGGTATGGCTGAGGCTATAGTAGTGTATACTGCATTATGGTCAGACCACGGAATCGGAATTATATCTGATGCAATAATTTCTGGTATCATTCCTATTGTTAAAAAAATATGATCTATTCTGGTGAAGGTTTGATGAGGGTGTGAGAAATAAGTGAATTTCTTTTTCATTGGGTTACTTTCTCTCCATGAATCTACCAGATTGTATTTGGAAAGAAGTTGAGAAAAAGGTAATCTAGAGGTTATTTTGGATGGTGTAAAAGGTGATTTATCTAGAAATGGGAGAAGGACCTGGTTCGAATCCCCACACATTATCACTGTTCCTATTTTGTGTGTATTAATCACTTGTAATATATGTGAGAGGAATGGTGTAGGTTGTTTGTTAGGAGCATAGTAGGAAATCACCGTGATTGCTGTATCCATTATATAACCCATGAGTATCAGGTATCTACCTTCTGGGTCTTTAATTTCTGATGATAAGGTGAATGGTGTGGATCGGTGAAATGCAATTAGAGTTCCCCTTTGCTTGGTACAGGCAGAAGCCGTGTAAATTTGTTGATAAAAAGGAGAAATATATTTTGGAGTAGAATCTTTGGTGAAGTGTGTTTCTTGGAGGCATACTATGTGAGCCTTCTTGTTATGGAAAGTACGGAAGGCTTTGGTCCTTTTTTGAGGGACATTTATTCCCTGAACATTCAGGGAAAGTATATTCAGTGGTGCCATGGCAATAGATCAAATAGTTTTGACTTACTTTTTGTTATGCAGAGCTGAGTGCGCAGATCAACCTGTGTGGACTGAAGAGATGAATAGATAGAAAAGAAACCAGTGAATTCTGGAGTAAAGAGTAAACAAAAAACATATGAGATTAGATGATACATTGTATAAATTATTTTTTGCAAGTAATCACAATTTACCCGTGAAAGAGAATAAATATCTCTCTCAGGGGAATAAGTGCCTTCGTCACACTCCCACATAATACGGTTGGGAGAATGAGGAGGGCTAATGGGGGTACACGGATCTTCCGCTTACAGGAGAGAAGTGCTATGTCAAAAGACATCAAAATGTTGTTTCATTAATTGGAGTGCAGAATATAGTTTTTGTTGAAATTATTTATTCCAGGGTGGTTGTATATGGTTAGTCTTGCCCTAGGCTAAATAATTCAGTTAGAAAGGTACTGTTAATAACTTGGTATTGATGAAGATAGTTTGAATTATTTTGGGATTTTAACCCTTTTAGAGTAAACAATTACATATTTTATTCATATGTAACTGTTTAGATATGTTAACTCATAAAATTGAGGTTGTATTGCTTCAGATTAGAATAAACAAAAACATAATTCTAGGAACTAGTTAGGTAATAATATATTTGTTTTAAGAAAAGAAAGAAAAAGCTTCCATTACTTCTGGATTATTGAACATATTTGTCCTAAAAAGTAATAAATCTATTGTTATTACCTGATATATAACTGAACAAGAATTTCCTTATTTCACTTATATATTCTAAGACTATATGAATCAGAAGTAATAAGAAATATAATTGGAATGTAACATGATCCCACACAGTGTGTGACTATCAGAATGCAGTTACATTCAGTTATAAATATAGTTTTTTTATAGAGAACCATCTCTTAGTATAATAAATGAAGAGATATCAGGAATTAGGATGTCAGTCCATTGAATCTTCTTGGTCCATGGATGATGTGGCATAACGGCCTCTTTTGTGAGAATGATGATTCCCATTTTGTTCTGAAATTTTCTGGGTGCTGCCTGAAGGTGAAGATGATGCCATTCTTCTGCGTGTGGGGGAGTTGCTGCTTGTGGGTTCTGTCAGATTTAATTTTAAAAGGGTTTGTTGTAGTTCATCTGCTGATCTGCTTCTGTAAATTGTACCTTGGTAGTTAAATCTGACTGAAAAGGGGAAGCCCCATTGATACATAATGTTGTGGCGTTGCAGTTCCATTAGTTGGGGTTTCATGGATCGTCTTTTAGTAATAGTAAGTTGGGATAGGTCAGCAAAAATTTGATAATTGTGTCCTTGAAAATTAAGTTCCTTTTTTTCTCTTGCAGCAATTAGTATTTGTTCTTTCGTTCTGTAATAATGAAATTTTGTGATTATATCACGTGGGGGTCCATCTTTCTTTTTGGCTGTGAGGGCTCTGTGTACTCTGTCCAGTTCTAAATGTTCAATAGGGATATCTGGCTTTAGTTCTTGTAATAGAGCAGTAATAGTAGATTGCAGGTCTGTCACAGTTTCAGGTATTCCCCTTATGCGCAAGTTTGAACGTCTGGCTCTATTTTCGTAATCTTCGAGCTTAGTTTGAAGTATTAAATTCTCTTTTTTTAATTGTTCCAATTCTGTTATATTTTCTTGGGTTGTAATTTCAATTTCATCCATTTTTATTTCTAAGGCTGCGGTGCGGTTTCCCAGCTCTCTTATTTCTTTGGTTAGGCTTTTTGTTATTTGGTCTGAGGTTTGTTTTAAAGCCTTATGAAGCATCTTTTCAAATTGTAATAATATTACTGGGGATACTGAGGAGGCTTGTGGAGAAGTTTGTGAGAGGATTTGTTCTGTATCTGACTCAAATGGAGAGTCTTGCTGTGACATTTTCTGTCTGTGAGAGCGCCCTGATGCTGTATCTTGTGAGGTGACTGGAGCTGCTTCAGCTGCAGTGAGTGCCTGTGAGCTCTTTGTGAGGTGATTTTTATTTCTGCCACAGTTTCCTCCCAGTACCATATTTCCTGCCCAAACTTTCACAGTTTGTTCCCTGGGGCAAAAAGGTTCAAATGGATACCTTTTGAGCCTGCAGGCTCCGCTTTGTCCTTCTCTTCTCTCCTCAGCAGTGTGGAGCTCTAACAATGCATGTCTGCTCTGCTAGGCTCCGCCTCCTGCCCCCCCCTATTAAGGATTTCTTAATACTTTGGGTTTATTTCCGATTTTTTCAGCATGGTTTTATTCCGATTTGTACCACCACTAGAATTCTAGTATTAGAGTACACCTTACCATTAAGTTAGTGCACATTATCACCTACACTTAATGGTTAGTCGTTATAGCATCTATCCTAACAAGCGCTGTTAATATTGTCTTTTTCTAAGAAAATATATCTATTTTTATATTGTGGTAGATGGCCACTGCTGCTTGACTGCTGGCCTGTGGAGGAGATCGCATAGTCGCGGGAAAGAAGAAGCCAGCTCCATCTTGCCCCCATCAACACTGAGGCTGAAAGAAGAAACCGTCAGGTCACTGGGCTTGTGCTCCTCTTTTCTTTTCTGGGTCATACTGGCAGCAATGTCGGGGAGTAGTTCACCACTGCGAGGTGAGATTATAGCTCCCAGGGAAACCTTTAGGAGCTGCTTGATTCCCACTGTGCCCCAGAGCTCTGGGATCATCATCTTAGCCATCAGCAAGCCGCACCCCTATGTGACAGCTTTCTTGGGGCATTTTCTTTCCAAAATGTGGTCATTTTTTAGGTGTTTCCACTGTCCTGGTGCTTAAGGGCCTCCAAAATATGATAGGTAGTCAGGAAATTAAACTTAATTTATGCCAATAGCAAGCCTGAACTAGCTCCTTGGATACTGTGCCTCTTTATGTGGCTAGCCTGTGAAAAAGTCTCACACGTGTTATCCCCATACTCGGGAGGAGTATCAGCATGTGTCTTGGGATGTAATTCTAAGTATGCCTATGCTGTGTGTTCAAAATTTCTAACTAATTGACAACTTTGTGTAAAAAATATATATTTTCACATTCAATCCACATTTTTCAAAAGCTTATAGCAAAAAAAAAAGAGGCCTTCATAAAACTTATGATACCTCTTAGGAAATACCTTGGGGTGTTTACTTTCCAGAAAGTGGTTATTTTGTAGGTGGTTTCCTGTCCTGGCACTTCAGGGAATATGATAAGTAGTCAAGAATTGTATTAATTGACAGCTTTATGTAAAAAAAAATATATATTTTATTTTCTTTCCTGCATTTTCCAAAAACTTGTGGCAAAAAATGAAATTTCCACTTTCAAATTTAAAAAATACATTGGGTTGTTTTCTTTCCACTGTCCTGCTGCTCCAGAGCCTCCAAAAGTGTGATAGGTAGTCAGGAAATTAGATGTGTAATTTATGCCCCTAGAACACCTGAAAGTGCTACTTGGATTTTGGGCCTCTCAATGTGACTAAGCTTTGAAAAAATCTCACACGTGGGGCATCTCCATACTTGGGAGGAGTACCAGAAAGTGTTTTGGAGTGTGACTGTAAGTATGCCTATGCTGTGTTTGAGAAATAATTTGTTAAATGACAAATATGACAGCTGTTGCAGGGGACAAGAAGAGAGGAGAGGTTCATGTATGCAAATATGGGTAAAATGGCCTTAACGGTGAAGTGAACACAGTTTCACCTAATTCATTAAAGGATAACCAAAACCAACAATAGAAAAAAACTATTCAATGCAACTTACAGCCTATAGATGTGGTGACTGCAATATTTTTTTTCCCAAGAAAATGTTTTTTTCAGCAAATATAGAAAGTAAAATTGAACAAAATTGAAATGCACATCTTCTGTAAACTAGAAATAGTTATGCTCCCTGTAATGGAGAGAAAGAGATACAAATATTTTTGTAGTCTATTTTTCCATAGATACAGTTGAGGGGTGACATAGCCACCCCGGGACAAGAAGTTTGTTATTTGCAGGATTGCTAGGTGAAAATAAAGCAAAATACTGTATATTCCAGTGTATAAGCTGAGTTTTTCAGCACATTTTTTATGCTGAAAAAGTCCCCCTCAGCTTATACTGGAGTGAGGCAGAACGGCCCAGCTGCCTGATGGGGATGGGAGAAGGCAGGGGCAGGTGCAGGAGAGCTCCGTTGCTGAGCTAGCTTTTGGAATGTGTGTGAGTTTTTTTTGAGCTGACATCAGGCTCTTTGCTACCCCCTCTGGTAAATTCATGCATGTGCACCCCTCGTGTGCCCTGCGCAAGAGCTGGGAGTGGGACAAGGAACACCACCTAACAAGTAAGGGCTGTTCTACAAGTAAGGGGGGTTGTGTGTGTGTCTGTGTACATGTGTGTGACTGTGTACATGTGTGTGTGTGTCTGTTTACATGTGTGTGTGTGCCTGTGTACATGTGTGTGTGTGCCTGTGTACATGTGTGTGTGTGTGTGTCTGTTTACATGTGTGTGTGTGTGTGTCTGTGTACATGTGTGTGCCTGTGTACATGTTTGTTTGTGTGTGTCTGTGTACATGTGTGTGTGTGTGTCTGTGTACATGTGTGTGTGTTTGTCTGTGTACATGTGTGTGTCTGTGTAATTTACCAGTAGCTGCTGCATTTCCCATCCTAGGCTTATACTCGAGCCAATAAGTTTTCCCAGTTTTTTGGGGTAAAATTAGGTGCATCTGCTTACATTCAAGTCGGCTTATACTCGAGTATATAAGGTACATAAAAAGGAAAAAAAGAAAACAATTATTGCCACCTAATCAAGGACTATTAAGCTGCGATATATTACATTTTTGGTTCTGAATTTTTTATACACTTTAACATTAATGTTGAAAAGTCAATACACACTTTGCTAGGTGAACATACTTTACTCCTTTAGTAAATGAGCCCCTTTATCTTTGTCCATCTTCTAGGTAAGAATCCTTGCTTTATGTCTCATTTGATGCATTAGGTCAATTCTGTATTCAAGCCAGCTCTGTAATCTAATAGAAACTGCAGAATTTTTGCACAGTTATAGATGGAATACCTTTCCACTATTAGATTTGTATGTATTCATTTGTATACAGCTTGATTTCAAGTGTTTTACATCTATCTGTACAATTTACTTTTAAATTGCTTGTTGGATGCTATTGTCTTTTTACATTTTTAATTAAAAGCAAATAATATACTATGGATAAAAGCATTAGACCTTCATTATTGCTCACTTCACAAACATGAAAGTGTTTAAAACATATGCCATTTTGTTAATTTATACATTTTTTACTTAGTCACAGTCATAACACTTCAAAATCACCACATCCTCAAACTTTAGAAACAGCAGCAGCTTAATTTAGCTGTGTGCTTTGTTCTCTGCCCATTATTTCATGCCGTTCTGAACATAAACGACAATGAAATGTCATTTTCTCTTGTTAAACCTTTTTTTTATTCTGATTTCAGTTTATAGGTATCTTACACATGGGCAGGAAGGAATTGAAGATTCAGAGCCTCGTGTTTCCAGAATCAGAAAAGTGAACATATACGGAGCTTAATGTTGAGGATACCACTACTGACCTCTTGCTCTTCTCTTGCTTTGGGAAGGAAAGGGCAAGCTCCAAAAACTGGGAGGTAGAAGAGTGTTGCTCAGAGTGAGAATATAGAAGTACATCAGCGCCCCTCTCATAAGACAGGAATTTTTGACCTCCTACATTTATCTACCAGTTGTGTCCTGAAGAGAAGCCAGAAGAGGATATGGAGCCTACTAGATGCTGCCCCTTTGGCTATAAAATAAGTAAAGGGTTATCACAAGGTAACATTTGGCTGAAAATGCCACAAAAAGCTCATCCTGTCCCCCCCCTTACCATTTGTTGTGGCCAGTATTTATGTAGATGTGTCGCTTCTGACTAAAAGTGGTATTAAAGGTTTGGCTTTAAAAAAAAAAAAAAAAAACAACAAACATGTAATAATTACAATTATACTTACCTGCTCTGTGCAGTGGTTTTGCACAGAGAAGCCCCAGCCCCTCACCGCTTCTTTTGGGGTCCTGGCTCCTCCCCCTTGACCAGTGCCCCAATAACAAATCGCTTGCTGTGGGTGCACTGGTGCATTCTCGCTACCGAGCCCTGCTCTATGCGTCCATAAGACACATAGAGCCGAGGCTCTATGTGTCCCCCCGGTAAAGGCTGAATTCATATATAGACAGGTGCAGTTAGCCTCCCCATCTGTAGACGGCCTTGTGCCATTATTGCATGGGAAGAGAAGTCTCATAAGGGAATTGGTCCCTTAGAGCTTTTACTGTATACAGTGTCATAAGTGTGGAAAGCAGCCTGATTGGAAACTGAACTCTCATGAGACTTCAGAAGCCATCTTGGGTGAGGGAACCTTTTAAATAAGGGAGCCCATGTCATTTTGTCATGCTTCTGG
The DNA here is from genome assembly GCF_042186555.1 of Aquarana catesbeiana. Classification (NCBI taxonomy): domain Eukaryota; kingdom Metazoa; phylum Chordata; class Amphibia; order Anura; family Ranidae; genus Aquarana; species Aquarana catesbeiana. The sequence goes on along the minus strand of NC_133325.1, from coordinate 734,905,342 downwards.
TGAGTGTGTGGTAGGGAAAGGAAATGGCTTGTGAGGGACAGTGTTTAGCATGGGGTCAGGTTCTGAATGAGGAGGGATAGTTCAGGGAAGGATCTTTTTCACAGTCTTCACTCCAGGAAGCAGTGCAGAGGTGAGGAGCTGGCATAGTTGCCAATACAGGAAGGGACACTACCCCTGTGAGGGAAGCCATCCTCTGGTAATATCACCTGTAAACACTGAGACTGTACATTCTTTGGATTGCATATGATGGTGCTAAAGAGCAGTTATCTGTCTTGTTAAAAAACTGTGCCAAATTTATATAAAGACATCAATTTCCAATTTATTGCCTGTGAGTATTCCCTCCCAAAATAAGGTACCTTACCTAGGCCTCGCCTAAACATATGTGTGGCAGTAGGGTGGGTGGGTCTTAATTACTGAGTGCCAATACTTTGCGGTGTGATTTGCGTCAATACAAAAAAATTGGTGCAAATCGCACTGCAAATAATCACATGCAATTTGAACAGGAATGCAGTGCAATTCTAGTCTAGTCAGAATCTAGTTGGTTTAAAAAATGTTAGAAATCACAGCAGAGGCGCAGCTTGAAGCTTGTGGGCCCCAATGCAAAATTTGACCTGGGGCCCTCCATTACCACCCACTGCTACCACTGTACATCAAGAAACTCCCACCACTCTCTAAATTATGGTAGCTGTATGGTGGTTGTCTCTCATCTCTCTCTCCTGCTTCTGGCTGCATGTCAGATGACCCCCTTCCCCCCACCAGGTAGTGACAGATGACCTTCCCCCCACCAGTTAATGACAGATGACCTTCCCCCTCCCTCCACCGGGTAATTACAGGTCAGAATCTCCACCCAGCCCCCCCCCCCCCGGTCCTCCTGCTCACACTAACACAGTAAAATCTGGTGTGTGTCTCTGAGCATGATGTGACAATTGATTTACCTCATTGATGACAGCGGTTCTGGCTCCCGGACGGTGCTCTCCTCCTGGCTCGCTCAGCCCTGTGACAGCTCATGTCTGTCCCTGCCCAGTTGTCAGCACTGACATTTTCCCATCCCAGCCTGGCCGCTTTGTCCTCTCTACACTATTTACCCTCCAGCTCTCCACTCAGGACTTGAACACCTTTTAAACTGCCCTGTAGAGGGAACTCATCCCTTTCAATATACACACACAGGAGCAGCATCGGCAGCATTTGTGCAAGTACTGATACTTGCTCAAATGCCTAGTATCGGTGCATCCCTAGTCATAATACCCACGTGTCACACATATGCAGCCATGATGCAGCACTGTTCTGTGTTGAGAGTGCCTCTATTGCTGAGAAACTGAAGGATTCTGCAGATATGTGCACCCCTAGGTGGCAGTACTTTATATCTGTCTGCAGATTCTTTTTGTTAAAGCTGTGTAGGCAGGTGGTAGGCTGTTGTATATATGCATGCCAACCTGAAGATGGCACAGTGCCATTTCTTAAGGCTGCAAAAGACCACTGATGACTAAGTTGTCCCCTGTTATGGTTTCCAAAGACTAATAGTAAAAGCTTCTGGGAGTTTTACCTAATTCGTATTAAAGCCTCATTCACACAGGCATACTTAACGTGATTGTAAAGTCTTGTTTTTTTTCCCATAAAAATAACAAACGTGTTATACTTACCTGCTCTGTTGCAGTGGATTTGCACAGAGCAGCCAGGATCCTCCTCTTCTTGGGTCCCTCTTCTGTGATCCTGGCCCCTTCATCCTGTTCAGTGCCCCCCACAGCAAGCAGCTTACGATGAGGGCACCTGAGCTGAGTCACAGCTCCCTCTGTCAATTCAGACACAGAGCCCTGACCTAGCCCGCCCCCTCTCTCCCAGGATTGGCTAGCTGACATTGTCTCTCAAACAATCAGGAAGGAGAATCTTGGATGGCCGAGGGACTCGAGGACATCGCTGGACAGAGAGAGACCTCAGGTAAGTGGGGCTGAGGGGGGCTGCTGCATACAGAAAGCTTGTTATCTTAATGCATAGAATGCATTAAGATGAAAAAATCTTCTGCCTTTACAACCCCTTTAAGCATACATGCGAGGGCCATGTTTGCCTGCACAGGGATACACCTGTAAACCTGCTCTAAATGCAGTGTCTGTGCAGCCGCTTCAACCTAATTGACATATATGGGGATGCATGGAACACCTGTGCATCCACATGCGGGAAAACATGGCCCTCACATGGCTCTTTGCTTAGAGGAGCTACAAAAACTGTAGCTGATGTCTTTTAATAAACAGACAACAGATAATCACCTGTCCAAGGATTCAGCACTGTTCTCACTCGAGGAGGTTTTTTACCAGTCTTTGGGTTCCCGGTGCCAAAATGTTAGCTGTGGGCAGCCGTCTGTGACTTGTGGCTTCAAAGCCAGCTGCCCACTGAGTCACATTATGCTTTGTGAATAGTCCCACAGTTGTCTAGGACCTGTGACATGTCCTAGAAGGTTGCGGTCAGGGAGTGGGTGAGAAGAACTACTGGTGAATCCACCTCTGCAATCCGACTGGAAGGGGGAGTAGGTACCTGTCAAAACCAGTCACTCAATGTGCAGTGTAAAAAAATTAATGCTTTAATATACAAAATGTGTTAGCAACAAAATAGATAAATGAACATCCACTAGACCTCTACCACCATATAAAATGACAATTTTGTCACTCTAAAACACCACGGAAGATCGGACCACACTCACTCTACTACACAGGCTTTGCATATTGCACCATTATATTCATCTGAAATCTAGATGTCCAGAAATCACTGTCAGTAAACTGCCTAATTCCCAAATCCTTACAGCCACATTTAGTATTCTCTACATCTCCTTACAGGTTTTAAAGGCAACCTGGGGTTCCATGCATTTTAATGTCAGCAGTTCAACACAAGGGGCCACAAGTTCAAATCACCAGCTCCACCTGCCATCACAGTTCATCACCTGTAGAGATGAGCTTGAGTGTCCTTCAAACTCATCTTTGGCTGAACTCCAAACTGTGACAGACCTACTCGGGAAAGAGACTTTTGGGGGGGACTGTATGCAAGCCTCTTGCCGATCGATCGGGGGCCCTTGCATTTGGGGGAACGGTGCTCTTTGTGAGCTGTATGCCTGGGGACCCTGGATTTGCCATATTGGAATAGTGGCTGATTCATAATGCTGGGACAGATACTGTTAGGAAATGCTGATGTAAATTCCAACATCTGTCTGTCTATTGTCTGCTAAAATGTGTATTGTAAATAAGTCTACTATGGGATCTAAGAGTCATTAGATCCCCATTGTTATTTGTGTTAATTAACTCTGCTATTGTGTGAAGAAGAGTCTATGTTGATTGTGATAATGTTGATTGGATTTTCTGAACTACAAGACGGCCAGTCTGGCCTAACGGTCATGTCTGAGTCATCTAGGCTGTCTAAAGGGATTAGTTAATTAGCTCATGTTAATTAGGTTAATTAAGTTACAGCTGTATTGTTAGAGTAATATGAGCAGGAGGTCTGCACCTCCACTTTGAGTGTATAAAAGCCTGTATTTTGCAATAAAAGAGAGTCCTGTTTGAACTTACATACAGCCTGCCTGGTGTTTGTTCTGAGCTATCACAACTGGACTAGAACGGCACAGAGCTGTAGTTCTAGTCCCGGAGCATTGGATGATCGAACCATCAGACGTTGCAATCTGATTCAATAGCTGCAGAGGAGTGTCAGGAGAGTGGAACCGAGTGAGCAAGGGGCTCGTTACACAAACATACACACTTTTTTAACTGCAGTGACATATAGGCTGGGTCTTTAAGCTCTCATAGACAAAGAGGTAGTGTCAGGGTAATGGCCGTAGGATGGGTAATTCTGCCAGTATCCATCATGGTGGGGCTAGGCGAATCTCTGTGCGCATGCACGCATGTAGGCGCACCACGATGGATGCACACAGGTGTGCAACAGCGGGAGCGCGCACACGCGCGCGCATCACGGTAATCATTGGTGCCCTTTTGCCTATTTAAGCCTGCTGCTGGTCCACGCTGGTTGCTGGATTATCATCAGCTTCCTGTGTTCCTTGTGCCTGTCGTGATACCTGCTTCCTGTTACCTAATTGGCTTGCCTGACTACTCCTGTGTTCCGCCTGCATTGACCCCGGCTTGGACCTGACTATTCTTCTGCTCCGCATCTGTACCTTGATCGTTCCTCTGTGTTTGACCCCTGGCTTGGCTACCTAATCCGTTCCTGATTATCCTGCTGTACCTTACCTCGGACTGATTCCTGTGCTGAATGACCATTGGCCTGGCTCTGACTCAGCTCTTGGTTGCTCCACGGTTGCATACCTGGAATCTCTCCTTGCACGGTTGCCCTTCAACCTTACCAGCGCACCCCAGCAGCTCCTTGCTATCAGCTACTCAGCAACAGCACTCTGGCAACCCGTGCACCTTTGGGCACCGTACTCCCTGTCTCATTCCCAGGGTTACGCTGCACTTAGTTGCAAGGGGCGCCCCCTCTGCAATCCGGCCTCACATCCAGGACTCTGACAGGTAGGCTGCAGGATGGGCATGACCCGCAGCTCACTTGAATGATAGAAGAGCTCAGGTTCAGAGGAAGGCTAAGCTCATGTCTAAATACTAGAACTTTACTTTATTATTATTATTATTATTGAATACTAGGACTTCACAACAGTCATAAGTTTATTAGGTGCATTTATAGGCTCCACAATGGTTAATACGATTAGCTAACTAAGCTTAAGCTTGCAGCATATGTGACAATGTTCATCCCCCTTAGAGTAGGATAGCAATGCAGCTTCAGCACATTTCCACGTGAGTACTTCTTGCTTTAATTCAGCAGTTACATTTTCAGAAGCACACACCATTCATCGCATCCATCTGCTGTCACAATTCTTTTCCTGGGGACACATTCAAATATGTACCCTATCTGTGGCTCTATAGTACATTGAGGCTTTACTGCAGTCCTTTAGGTACAAAATGCCAGCACTGTGAGGGTTAACATAGCTTGCATAGGGAGCTTATTCTCAGTCTTAATGCCCCTTGATCCAATGCCTGCTTAACCAACAGAGACTACTTACACGGCTGTTGTTAATCTTCATGAGGACTTTCCTCTGGATGGATAAAAGAACATTAAAGTTGAACTCCAGAAACCTGAAAAGCCTTCCTTTCAGTGGAGCTGTGTCTGCACTGCAGGAGGTTACCTGCTAGTTTAGCATAGAGGAAAGCACTTTTACTTACTCTATCCTCCACTCCCTTATAGACACTGCTCCCCCATTCACTGGCAGTGTACTATCCCTTTGCATCTTTAGCTATGAACACTACATTGGTCTTGATCAGGGGTCTCCAAAACTTTCTAAACAAAGGGCCAATTTACTATACTTCAGACTTTAGGCGGTTCAGACTGCAGCTATTGGGAGTAGAGGTGTCAGTGGTAGTAAACTGTGCATCTTTGGCATTTGGGGAAGGAATAGTGCACCATTGTTGGTGTCAGTGGGTGAAATAGTGCCCCATTGTTGGTGTCAGTGAATGAAATAGTGACCCATTATTGGTGTCAATGGGAGAAATAGTGCCCCATTGTTGATGTCAGTAACAGGAATTATGTTATCCATCATCTTACTGGATATTTTAAATGTGGGAAATGCCAGGCATGCAACCTTAATAAATTAAAAACTAGAAAAATCTGTGACTTCTCGTCCAGCATCACCTCAAAGAACTATACAGTTAAACCTTTCATTACGTATAGCACCATGCATGTGGTATACCTGCTCCAATGCCCTTGTGGGTTACAATATGTGGGGCGGACCACCCATGCATTGAACATTAGATTAAACAAACATATTGCCAATATCCGTAAAGGATATCCTAAGCACAATGTTTCACATCACTATGAACTTGTACACAACAGAGACCCCTCTGGTATACTCTTTTTATGGGGATAGATAATTTTGTTCCCCATTGGAGGGGGAGCTATAAAGTTAGGGAATTGTCAAGGATGGAGACCAAGTGGATTTATATCCTTCAGAGTTACATCCCGCAGGGATTAAATGTCGGTTGGGATGTTAATAGCTTCATAGATAACTTCTGACTTTTCCATTTGCAATATTTATATATATATTATATTTGTGAATGTAGCCAAACATTTATAATTGCAGCCATTTTAATTCAATATGTGGAATTTTTTTATATTACAGTTAAATGTGAGGCGCTAACATTGTTTCTGGATGTGGTAATACCTTATACATTTTTTTAGATACGTTTTTATATAGTTTGTTCTTGTATATATTATATTTATGAATGTAGCCGAACATTTATAATTGCACCCATTTTAATTTAATATAAGGAATTTATTTATATTACAGTCAAATGTGAAGTGCTAACATTGTTTCTGGATGCAGAAGTACCTTGTTTCCTTCCCTTGGGGACACTTAAGTTTGGGTGGGGCTGGTTTGTTTTACTTCACTGCTCTGTCTTGTCTAAATCTGAATGTGACGTGAGCCTTTTCCTTTTAGTGTGAAGTGAGGCTTGGTTGTCGTTCTTTTCCCTTACTCAGGCTGCAGAGATGAAAATGAAGCCTGTACCGCAAGGTTTTTTATTTAATGCGATGGCAGGAAATAATGCTCATGCCCGGGAAGAAGTCCTTTTGTTGACTAAACCGGTCGGGCTGAGCTGTATGTTCTGTGGCAACCGCCTTCCTTTTTTACCATGCAATGCTGTTATTACTATGGATAAGTGGCCTACCAGACGCAGTTTGGAGACCACTGGAATTGATGATGTCAGAACTTGAAGCATGGAGGTGAAGGTACTGTGGGGACTGTTCTAGCAGTACAGAGGAGCCTTCAAAAGTGGAGGATAAGACTAGTAAATCAATTTTTTCATGCCCCCACCCCCCAAATAAGCAATTATCTCTCAGGTTTCCTAGAATTCAGCTTTAAGCAGGCACTGAATCAAGGAGTAGTAATAATGACCATAAGCACCGTAGCTGATTTTCACTCTTTAGGGCATGTTGAGCTTCCCTGCCTCCCTTCCTTCCCCCTCTCACAAAAAAAAACCTGCGCATGCACCAGGCCCCATTTGCAAAAGGTCCCTGTCTTTGTATGTTCCCAGCAACTCAACTGCACATGTTCAGATATGCCCAAGGGTTTTGCCAGGACTCAAAGAGTCAGGAGTCATAATTGTGGTGCCTGAAGGGGTGGAGCCACCTGGGAAGTGGACTTAGTTTCCAGCAAAGTTCTGCTTGAACCCTCCCTGTGCTGTGATTTTGCACCTAACAACTGTACTTTAGGGGCACAGGCAATATGGTGCCTTGAAAAAGTATTCATACCCCTTGAAATGTTCCACATTTTGTTACAACCAAAAACGTAAATGTATTTTATCTGGATTTTTTGTGATAGACCAACACAAAGTGGCACATAATTGTGAAGTGGAAGGAAAATAATAAATTGTTTTCTAATTTTTTTACAAATAAATACCTGAAAAGTGTGGCATGCATTTGTATTCAGTCCCCTTTACTCTGATACCCCTAACTAAAATCTAGTGGTACCAATTACCTTCAGAAGTCACGTAATTAGTAAATAGAATCTACCTGTGTGTAATTGTATAAATACAGCTGTTCTGTGAAGCCCTCAGAGGTTTGTTAGAGAACCTTAGTGAACAAACAGCATCATGAAGGCCAAGGAACACACCAGACTGGTCAGGGATAACGTTGTGGAGAGTTTAAAGTAGGATTAGGTTATAAAAAAATATCTCAAGCTTTGAACATCTCATGGAGCACTGTTCAATCCATCATCCGAAAATGGAAAGAGTATGGCACAACTGCAGACCTACCAAGACATGGCCGTCCATCTAAACTGACAGGCCGGGGAAAGAGAGCATTAATCAGAAAAGCAGCAAAGAGGCCCATGGTAACTCTGGATGAGTTGCAGAGATCCACAGCTCAGGTGGGACAATCTGTCCACAAGACAATTATTAGTCATGCATGCCACAAATCTGGCCTTTATGGAAGAGTGGCAAGAAGAAAGCCATTCTTGAAACAAAGCTATACGATGCCCGCTTGCAGTTTGTGAGAAGCCATGTGGGGGACAAAGTAAACATGTGGAAGAAGGTGCTTTGGTCAGATGAGACCAAAATTGAACTAAATGGACTAAAAGCAAACGCTATGTGTGGTGGAAAACTAACACTGCACATCACCCTGAGCACACCATCCCCACCGTGAAACATGGTGGTGGCAAAATCATGTTGTGCTTTTCTTCAGCAGGGGCAGTGAAGCTGGTCAGAGTTGATGGGGAGATGGGTGGAGCCAAATACAGGGAAATTGTAGAAAAAAAACTGTTAGAGTCTGCAAAAGACTTGAGACGGAGGCAGAGGTTCACCTTTCAGCAGGACAATGACCCTAAACATACAGCCAGAGCTACAATGGAATGGTTTAGATCAAAGCATATTCATGTGTTTGAATGGCCCAGTCAAAGTCCAGACCTAAATCCAATTGAGAATCTGTGGCAAGACTTAAAAATTGCTGTTTACGGACCCTCTCCATCCAGTCTGACAGAGCTTGAGCTATTTTGCAAAGAATAGGCAAAAATGTCTCTCTCAAGATGTGCAAAGCTGGTAAAGACATCCCCAAAAAGACTTGCAGCGAAAGGTGGTTCTACAAAGTATTGACTCAGGGGGGCTGAATACAAATGCATATCACACTTATCACATATTTATTAGTAACACATTTTGAAAAACATTTATCATTTTCTTTCCACTTCACAATTATGTGCCACTTTGTGTTGGTCTATCATATAAAATCCCAATTAAATACGTGGAAAATTTCAACGGGTATGAATATTTTTCAAGGCACTGTACATATTTGAATGTGTCCCTAAGAAATGAATTAACACAGTAGACAGAGGCGATGAATGGTGTGTGCACACTTTATGGCTCCCGCAAAAGAAACTGTTGCAATAAATCAAGATGGACTCCCTTGGAAATGCATTTAAGGGGTGTTGTTATCCTGCTGTAAGGGAGATAAACAGTGTCACATACAGTGCATCCAGAAAGTATTCACAGCGCTTCACTTTTTCCACATTTTGTTATGTTACAGGCTTATTCCAAAATGGATTCTACAAACAATGCCCCATAATGACAATGTGGAAGACGTTTGGAAAGGACAGTTATTCTTATTGTACATGTTATGCTGGATTCTCAGTAAAGGTTGTTTAACTGTTATGAGCCTGGTCAGAAGTTATTCAAAGGGGTGCATGTTGGAGTCCTGGCATACTGTATTCCTAAGAACCTGGGTCTGGAATAGCACTATGGAGTATGAGTAACACCACTACAAGAGATTAACCTACAAGGCTCAGAAGACGAGGTAGTTGCCATGGGTAACCAAAAGGAAAAACAGCTACAGCAACTAGTCTTTAGCATGGTACCTGGTTAGGTGACAGGCCCTTCGGTAGCGAGGGGTCGGTGCTCTGACTCCCTCCCTAGCTGTCTCCTTTGGTCACCGGGAGCAGACTAGCATTACAGAGGTAAAAGACCTGATCACTAGGTATGGGGAATGAAAGAGTTAGCTGAGCAATTTATTTTCTTGGGAGTGAGGTAGTTTCTGTCTGAATTTTTCGTTATTTGGAAGTGTGGATGTATCAGAAGTTCTGAATTACAACAGTACTGACTTTAAACTAATCCAAAATAATGAAACAAAATTTTGGAAGAAATTTGAATTCAAATCGAATTCAAATCAAATTTGAAACGGTTTTGAGTTCTATTCCAATTTGAATTTGCAAATAGAATAAAAATAGAACAGAAAAGAATATAATAGAATAGAAAATAATAAAAAAGGATAGAATAGAAAATAAAAAGAAAATAATAGAAAATAATAACATAGAGTAGAAAAAAACAATAGAATAGAATAGATTAAACCAAAAACAATATACTCATCTTCCAAAATTCGAATCTCGAATAGAATAGAAAATAATAGAATAGACTAGAATAGAATATAAAAGAATTAAAATAGGAAAAAAAAACAATAAAAGAAGAATAGAAAGAATATAACCCTTTCCCAAAATTCTAATTGAATGCATTTGAATTCAAATAGAATAGAAAAGAATATAATAGAATAGAGTAGAAAAGAAAAGTATAGAATAGAATATAAAATAAAAGAATAGAATAGAAAAAACAATAAAATAAAATAAAACAGAAAGAATATAACCTCCTTCCGAAATTCGAATTTCAAATGGAAATAATTTGAATTTTGATAGAATAAATTTGAAAAGAATAGAATAGTTAAAAAAAGAATAGAAAATAAAATAATAAAAAAGAAAGGAATAGAATATAATAAAAATAGAATAGAATATAATAAATATAACCATCTTCTGAAATTCAAAAAATATAAAAGAACATAATATGATATAATAGAAAATAAAAGAATAAAATAGAAAATAAAAAAATAAAATAGAATAGAAAAGAATATAATAGAAACAAAACAATAGAATAATAGAATATAATCATCTTCCAAAATTCAAATTTTGAATAGAATTAATTTTAATTTGAATGGAATTCAATTTGAAACTGAAACTGAACTCTATTTATCCGAATTTGGAAAATTATAATCAGATTTGAATAAACTAAACAAATTCCGAAAACAAATTAAATTAATTTAATGAATTTAACAAAAAAAATTTATGTAAATAACGAATCAAAACTAAACAAAACAAATCTTTTTGTTCTGCAAATGTCTAGTGGGCAATGGCTAAGCATGTCCCTCCGAATGCAACACAACAATACATCAGTACAAGTGTGAAGTTACTTGGGACAAAACATCTTAAGGAGGAACTCTATACACTATTTCTACACACAAGTGGCTCATCTTGAGGGGACTGCCTCAATGTTTGATTCCTCACATGGTCGCAGCGTCCGTCTGGTCGCAGGCATTTATAGAGCACACCTCCGGGTGAGATGTTACCCCACGTGCAAGAGCTAGTAACTCATTTCATCCCCTGGCATAGCCCAAAAACCCCTGGGACCATACAACTTGAAGAAGTCGGCAAGTACACACTGCCGAACCATTGTCCTGTATATGTATTTCATCAGTGTATTTACTGTTAGCTTATATCTGCTTTAGCTTATATCTGCTTTAGCCCTAGCCCACATTGCTGCAATTTGACTTGTGATTTGACATGTCAAATCACATGTCAAATCGCATGTCAAATCGGCGGCAGTTTCCGGCAATAGCACTGTCCTAATCGGTGCGACGCTGCATTTGCGGCGCCACACCGATTTCAAAAAGTAGTTCCTGTACTACTTTTTGCAATTTCGGGGTATGATTTCCATTGACATCTGTGCAGAGACCCGCACAGATGTCTCTGAAATCGCCGCCGAAATCAGAACTGACATGTGGGAATGAAATCGTGCGAGTTCAGCTGAACTCGCACAGTTTCATTCCCGCACTCAGTGTGAACCTGGGCTTACTATATGATAGGCAGACAGAGTTTTTTTTTATTTTATTTTTTGTATTTTTTGTTCTGTTAAAAAAAAAAAAAAATGTTCAAACATTGACCAAATATTTTATGAAACTTGAACTTTGTCATCTTATTTTATGATGGCCATGAATCATAGATAAGCCCACAGATCGCTCTCCTAATAAAGGAGCCCTATCACATAAACAGACTGATTAATGTGGAATAATGATGTTTAAATATATCTATCACCTTTTACTTAGCTATGTTTTGAAGGTAAATATTTTAATGTCTTATTGATGACTGCACTTAAATACTAATTAATATTTTACAGAGCTTAAGATGAAGTTTGGAGCCATCAGGACATTTCTGGGCTGGCAGCATGCCAGACACATGAGGGAGAATAGACAAAAATGTCACAAGCCATTGAGACACAAGGCAGGAGGCACAACGGATGGCAGAAGGAAACTATTGTTAAAGATTGATGTTGTTTTAATGTTTTAAGCATATAATAAATATAATATTTGAGCTTATAATAAATAAGATTGGCCACAGAGGGGTCAGTTGCTGATCCTTTTCGAAAAAGATTCAGTGAGGACTTTCATAGCCAAAAAAATATTGGCGATTATCTAGGTCAGGGGTCTCCAATTTTTTTTTTTTTTTTTTTTACAAAGGGACAGTTTACTGTCCTTTAGTCTTTAAGGGGGCTAGACTGTGGTCAGTGGGAGTAGAAAATGTCTTGGTGTCAGTGTCAGTAAACAATGCCTTATGTTTGGTATTAGGGGAGGAATAGTGCTCTATTGCTTGTGTCAGTGGGAGGAAAAGTACACCGTAGTTGGTGTCAGTGGGAGGAATAGTGCTCTATCATTAGTGTGGTGATAATTTCACTTGTTGTAATGTTAGCTGTGCAAAAAACAGACCTATAAATTGCTAGCCTAAAAGCAAAAAAAGTTTAGTAACCCACATCAACTTATCAGCAACTAACTTTTAGGCTGGGTTTTTCAGCTCTTTAGTGCCACCCTTTGGGCTCCTCCTGCTAATTTTGTGTTAGAAGAAGTTTGGTTTCATTTTGCGCTTTTCATTACGTGCTTTTCAGTTAGTTTCTGAATGACTGTTCGTCAACCAGACGAGTTATTGTTATTGTTTTGACCCAACGAGTTATTGTTTTGACCCAAGTCCAGTCCAGGAACAGAAGGAGGAGGAGTTCTTGGACCAAAAATTGGTTCCTTTATTAATCGTGACCAATTATGCCATATGCCTTTGCTGTGGGAGCTCCAGGAGAATAATCCAGATGATTTTCGGAGTTATCTCCAGATGACGGACCCCTGCTTTCACCAACTCTTGGCATTGTTGACCACCTATATTAAGAAGCAGGACACATGCATGGGGCTTTTTTTTTTTTTTTGGTTGAATAATAATGATTTGATTTGTTATATTTTCTATATTTTTGGATGCATAGAATGCACTTTTTGGTTAAGTTATATTGGCAGATAGCATGCCTAATTGTATTTGTTTTCTTTTTTTAATGCACAATAAAAAAAATTGTGGAGAATAATACTTGGATATGTGTTTTACTTCAAACGACATTTTGGGAGAAGGCAGTTACATTTAAAAAAATACAATGTAAAATTGACAAGGGACACCAACATAGTTGTATTTTTAATCTTAAAAACTACGGGATAATGGTGTTGTGGTAACTTGCCCAAAAAGAAAAAAAAAAGTAGCATAATAATATTATTCTTGATATCACTAGAAAAAAAAAGCCTTTGAAAATTTGTTTGCAATAACTCCCTCAGTATCACCAGCAAAGCAGCTCCATTAAATCCCATTAAAGAAGAAGAGAATGTGCACAAATTTTAATTCTCCATTACAAACGCTAGTTTTCAAGACTGACCGCTTCTGGCTCATCCTTGCTTCTGAGCATGTGTGTTTGTGCTTTGGACTTTTGTCCGACGGACTTGTGTACACATGCACGGAAAATCCAACAACAGACATATGTCCGTGGAAAATTTTAAAGCCTGCTATCCAACATTTGTCTGTGGAAAATCCGACAACTATTGTCCGATGGAGCATAAAAACGGTCAGATTTTCCCGTAACAGCCTCTCATCACACATTTCTCATCGGAAAATCCGATCGTGTGTACAAGGCTTAACACTGAACTGGTTTGTATGTCAAAGCCAGGAGCAGAATTACCATCTGACACATGCTGACTGCCATGACTTGGACTGCTATTTCTCTGAATGTGTTGGCAGCTTTAATAATCTCTCCCAAAGGTTAAAGCTCAGCATGAACTTGTGTTTGACAACACAGTCTGAAATAATGCTGGCTAATATTAAGCTGTTGTCAGATTAAACTGTAGGGCACTATCTACTTTATCACCCCATGTACAGGATGCATAGCTCCAAATCCTAAAGTACGGTAATCTGAGAATTGAGTGATTTGTGGTAAATTCCAAGTCCACTGTGAGGAATAATATACTACCATACACACTACAGGAAATGTCTAACACAGACAGAAGAAGAAAGCAATGGATAATTACAGCCAGCAATGAGCTTTGATTAGTAGATTTTAGCATGCTATTTAAAACCCAACTGCATTTCTTTTTGCTTGGAATAAAATGGAGAATGTTTCAACAGGTTTTTATTGTCTTTGCACCATAGGGGGACCCTTACAGGGAGTCACATGAATAATAAGTGTTGGGAAATATTTCTAGTAGAAACGCATAGATGAACAAAGACACAATTTTAGTACAATGGGGAAAAGTTAGAACTTGGGCAGTGCTTTATTGCTGTCCGTGCTTTAAAGGGTCAGTTCACCTTTTCATAAAATATGAAAAGGTGAACTAACTCACAACCCCCCCTTCCACACCCCCTGCTGCACTTATCTTCTTGAATGAATATCTTTCACTACCCACACTAGCTTATGTTGTTTCCTCTGAATACTCTGGTTTCCTCCCACACTCCAAAGTCATGCTGGTAGGTTAAGTGGATGGATCCTATCTATAATGGCTCTAGTATGTATGAATGTGAATTAGGGACCTTAGATTGTAAGCTCCTTGAGGGCAGGGACTGATGTGAATGTACAATATACGGTATATGTATAGCACTTTGTAAATTGACAGTGCTAAATAAGTACCTGTAATAAATAAATAAATTAATACATCAGTCTGGGCAATTAAATATTGTGCTCCTCTGCACCCTATTTTCTTCTGGGGCGGCATCATGGAACAAAGAGGACACACTTGGTCAATGTGGTCAGGTGTCAGTGAACAATGCTTACTAACGTATGCGGTAACAGCATTTTTTCAAATGCCCAGACCCCAACAACATCTGGGATGAGCAGCAGAAAAAAAATCTAAGGAGATAAGCACAGTGGGGACCGGGGTTATGGTGAGGTGTAGTTAATTAGTTCACCTTTTATTTTTTTGTGAAAAGGTGAACTAACCCTTTAATGTCATGGCAATCCCTGTTACCCTCATATCCTGTCCTGGTTTCACATGAGTCCCATGAGAGCGAGATCTCCCTAATGGAGTCAGTGGCGTCTCCAGCTTTCAAATTTAGGGGGGGGACAGGGACAAAAGTAGGGGGGCAACTATAAAATGCATATATATATATATATATATATATATCTATCCTGGGGCCCTTTACTACGACCCCACAACGGGCCCTTTCACATGTTCTGCAGTGAGCTCCCTTCCTACTGTATTGGGGTCCCCCAGGGTGGCAGAAAACAAGAGATATATGTCACCAGCATATCAAGAAAATATAAGGATCCAAAGCAGTGGGAGAACTATCAGGGTTGCAAAGGTTGTCTTGCCTCCGGGCCCTGGTGTTCTGCCACTGTGGGGTTCCCCAGCCTCCTCTTGCTGTCCTGCCCCTGCTATTGACAGCTCTGGTCTGGCATCTCTTGGAATTTACAGGCTGGTCCTCCTGTCCTAAGGACGGGAGAAATCAGTCTGTTTTTTCAGTAACTGAAAGTCCTGGTGGAGTCCTTCCTGCAACTCGCTCTTCTCCCTGCCAATGAGGATGCAGGTGAAGGAGCAGATCAGGCGGCCATGGTTGTGTGAACGCTCACATTATGCAGTGTCAGCGAGCAGGGGAGGGGGGAGGAATCACCCGCAGGAGCTGACTGGGGACTCTCTCCCTCTTAGACATTGATTGTAAAAAAAAAAAAAAAAAAATTTTTTTTTTTTTGGGGGGGGGGGGCACATGGTGGGGCACAGCATAATGTTGGGGGGGTCAGGGCCCCCTCTGCCCCCCCCCTAGGGTCACCATTGAATGGAGTCCCAAACTGCAATAAAAAACCTGATAGCAAACCTTTCCTAATAGACTCTGGAGTTGGGCATTAAAGTGTTACTAAACCCAGTAATATGAAATTTGTTCGTCTACCTCCCTACAGTGCCCACAGCTTATAAATCTTCTTTTTACATTAAAATAATTCCACTATATACCTTTTTGAATGATCTGTATACCACGGTTACATCATAAACTGCAGTTTCTTCAGTGTTTAGAGTTCAGGAAGGTGGAGATTTTCAGCCTGTATACA
The DNA here is from genome assembly GCF_042186555.1 of Aquarana catesbeiana. Taxonomy (NCBI): domain Eukaryota; kingdom Metazoa; phylum Chordata; class Amphibia; order Anura; family Ranidae; genus Aquarana; species Aquarana catesbeiana. The sequence continues at coordinate 734,889,392 of NC_133325.1, read as the reverse complement.
CGCCCACATGTGTGATGTCAATCTCATGTGACCTGGCTATCTCTGAAAACAAGAAACTGTTCTCTCCAGCATAAAAGACACAACTGAGCATGTGCAGGTTGAGGTTGGCTACCTTGCCAGTTCTTTGACAGAGAAAATTGAGTACTGTCCGTGATACTTTTTTTATTTGCACTAACATACAATTTTTCAGGACCAGCTTTCGGGGTATGTCCCCTTCTTCAAGGTCCAAGCATACCCCGAAAGCTTGTCCTGAAAAATTGTATGTTAGTACAAATAAAAAAAGTATCACGGACAGTACTCAATTTTCTCTGTCACAATTGCACTAATACGGCTACAATCAAATCAAGTATTGCCAGTTCTTTGCAAGGTAGACATTGCAGGAGGGAGGAACTATGCATACAGGATAAAACAGCCTTTTTACACAACTCAGAGGATTAACCCCTAAAGTTCCACAGTGAGTATAACAAGCATGCTATTCTGCATATACAGACATATTTTACTGTTGTGAGTTTAGTAACACTTTAACCACTTCAGCCCCAGAAGAACTTTCCCGCTTAATGACCAGAGCATTTTTTTGCGTTACGGCACAGCGTCGCTTTAACTGACAATTGCGCGGCCATGCAACATTGCACCCAAACAAAATTGACGTCCTTTTTTTCCCACAAATAAAGCTTTCTTTTGGTGGTATTTGATCACCTCTGTGGTTTTTATTTTTTGCGCTATAAACAAAAAAAGCTTTTTTTTTTACTTTTTGCTATAATAAATATCCCCAAAAAATATATAAAAAAATTAATTTCTTCCTCAGTTTAGGCCGATATGTATTCTTCTACATATTTTTGGTAAAAAAAAAATCACAATAAGCGTATATTGATTGGTTTGCGCAAAAGTTATAGCGTCTACAAAATAGGGGATAGTTTATGGCATTTTTATTATTAATTTTTTTTATTAGTAATGGCAGTGATCAGCGATTTTTATTGGGACTGCGACATTGCAGTGGACAGATCAGACACTTTTAATACTATTTTGGGACCACTGACATTTATATAGCAATCAGAGCTAAAGATAGCCACTGATTCCTGTATAAATGTCACTGCCACTGGCAGGGAAGGGGTTAAACACTAGGGGGCGATCAAGGTGTTAAGTGTCTTCCCTCAGTGTGTTCTAACTGTAGGGGGGATGGGCTAACTAGGACATGAAAGAGATCACTGCTCTCGATGACAGGGAGCAATAGATCCCTGTAATGTCACTAAGCAGAACAGGGAAATGCCTTGTTTATATAGGCGTCTCCCTGTCGTGCCTTTCCTTGCCACGATCGTGGGCCACCGACGGACATCGAGTCTGCGGGACCTGCGGGCCTGCTCGCTCGGCTCATGGCACCGGTGGCCCGCTAGCCTGCGAAGATGAAGGGACGTACAGGTATGCCCATTTGCCCACTCGTGCCATTCTGCCGACGTACATCGTCGTGCAGCCGTCGGCAAGTGGTTAAAGGGGGTTTCTCCATTATATGCAGATTTTCTAAATGCTCTTGTGGGGCTTTTGCACACAAAACCAGCACTGCAAAGTGACTAAAGCTGTTCACACGTGGATCAAAAGTCAGCCATTTCAGCAGGAACCAGACAAATTTTGATTCATCTATGGCCTTTCCCGTTCATGAGAAGTCAAATTATTGATCAATTTCTCCATTTGATCAGTGATTGCAGCCAATTAGCTGCAGTGCTGATCAGTGTATTCTGATGGTGGGGGAATTCCACTGTCAGAATACAAAGACACAGTGGGGTGGATTCCTGCATCTGTATCGAATGTGTGGATGGGGGAATTGGGTCAATTTTTTTTGTTTTATAAAAGTTTTATTGAAAAAGAGCTGTTGTACAGAAAACATTTTAAAATGCTGATAATGAGTACAATAGCGATGCGCAAAAATTCAAGCATTATTCTTCTAAAGAAAAACCAAAATGTTCATCTGTAACAAGATGGATGTTACAATATTATTATTATTATTATTATTATTATTATTATTATTATACAGGATTTATATAGCGCCAACAGTTTGCGCAGCGCTTTACAACATGGGGCAGACAGTACACTTACAATACAAATCAGTACAGGAGGGATCAGAGGGCCCTGCTCGTTAGAGCTTACAATCTAGAAGGGAGGGTCAAGTGGAAACAAAAGGTAATAACTGTGGGGGATGAGCTGATGGAAAAAATGAAAATACAGTTGTTAGTTGTGGGTAGGATAGGCTTCTCTGAAGAGAAGGGTTTTCAGGGATCTTCTGAAAGCTAATAAAGTAGGAGATAAGCGGACAGATTGGGGTAAGGAGTTCCATAGGATTGGAGAGGCTTTGCAAAAGGCCTGGAGGCAAGCATGGGAGGAGGTGACAAGGGAGCTAGAGAGCAGGAGGTCTTGAGAGGAACGAAGAGAGTGAGTAGGTTGGTATTTAGAGACTAAGCTAGTGATGTAGCTGGGGGCGAAATTGTGGATGGCTTTGTACGTAGTTGTTAGAATTTTGAATTTAATTCTTTGGCCGAGCGGAAGCCAGTGGAGGGATTGACAGAGAAGAGTCGCAGACACAGAGCGATTGGTAAGGTGGATGAGTCTGGCAGCAGCATTCATAATGGATTGAAGAGGTGATAGACTATGTAGAGGTAAACCAATGAGAAGGGAGTTGCAGTAGTCGAGGCGAGAGATGACCAGCGAGTGAATTAAGAGCTTTGTTGTGTCTTTTCTTAGAAAGGGGCATATTTTGGAGATGTTGCGGAGGTTGAGGCGGCAGGATTTGGACAGTGATTGGATGTGTTGCTTGAAGGAGAGTTCAGAGTCTAGGACTACACCTAGAACCTTGGCATGTGGGGATGGGCTTATAGTTGTGCTATCGATTTTGACAGAGAGATCAGGGGAAGAGGCACATGGGGGAGGAAAAATTATAAGTTCGGTTTTGGCTAGATTGAGTTTAAGGAAGTGGTGAGACATCCAGACTGATATATCTGAGAGTAAATTACTGATATGTGAGGAGACAGAGGGAGTGAGCTGAAGGGCAGAGAAATAGATTTGGGTGTCATTGGAAGCCATGGGAGGCTATCAGTTGACCCAGGGAGGCAGTGTAGATTGAAAATAGTAGAGGTCCAAGAACAGAACCCTGAGGGACCCCAACAGAGAAAGGAAGAGGAGAGGAGGAAGTAGAGTTATAAGAAATGCTAAAGGTGCGGTTGGATAAGTAGGAAGAGAACCAGCGAAGTGTACAGTCATGGAGACCAAAGGCGTGTAGTTTTTTGAGGAGGAGGGGGTGGTCAACCATATCAAAGGCAGCAGAGAGGTCCAGGAGCCTTGCCACTAAAAAAAAAACAAAAAAAAAACAAAAGGCCTAGGGGGTAAGTGCATGAAGGACTGTGGGCTGATGAATATATAAACTAAAGTCTACATGTTTGCCTCACCCAATACAGTGAGGACCCCAGTGGAAGCATAAGTATGTGCATCCAAGAATATAGTTTGAACTTAGAATAAAGGAGGAGAAACCCCAAAGGGGAAAAAGTGAGGGGAGAGGGGGCAGAGAAGAGAGAGAGAGAGAATAAGAAGAGAAGAAGAGGAGGAGAAAAAAAAAGTGGAGGAGGGAAGAAAAGGGAGGACTAGTAAGTGTCACCCACTAGTAGCCAGTCAAACAACAGAAGAAGGACCACAAGTGAGTTAAAAAGAGTAAAAGGGGGATACACTTCCACGCACTAACTCCATAAACTCACCCTTGCATTCCTAAATAGGACCCATATTCAGTGGTCTCCTTTAAGTCCAGCCAACAGTAACAATTATTTGTAAACTAGGACATCCTATCTTGTGAAATATGAATCAGCTCTTCCATCTCCTCTATGGTATTTATCCCGTAAAACCATTGGTAATCAATTGAATTGGATAGTCATAGAAAGCATAAAAATTGGTTTGATCATTCAGTTCAAGCTCATGTATATGTCTATATAAGATCTATATGTGTATATAAAATGTGTTTTTTTTTTCTTTTTATGACTATTCTGATTACATACTGTACACGTAACTATATTAGAATTAGGTGCTTGACATACTGTTTGCTCTGTGTACCGGATAACTGTTCAGCACACTGGCTGAACAAGAAAAACTGACACATGTATGGCGAAATTTATGGTTCCTACATGACACAATGGTACAGTTTAGATACTTAGATATGTGAGGTGCACTACAAATGAAGCAGATCCGAGTTGCTGCATGCAGAAGTCTTGCACTTTTCATAAAGTGCAGTGATACAGTAGGCATCCTACCTAGATTGCATATTAAAACCGTGGGTCTTTTTGACTGAAGTTTTTTGCACAAAAAGAAGCCTTAAAGTGGTGTGTGTCATCCCCCACCCTCCAAAAGGTAAAAGTCAGCAGCTACACATACTGTAGCTGTTGACTTTTAATAATAGGACACTTACCTGTCCTGGAATCCAGCGATGTCGACACCCCACCCGATGCTTCCATTGGCTGTCAGGTGCTGCCGCCACCATTGCCGGTAAGGGGACCCGACATTAAAGCCTTCCACAGCTGGGTCCCTACTGCACATGCGCGAAGCACGCTGCACTCTCTTACTGGCCCGGCAGCAGGGGAAGGAGGAGGGAGGAGGAGGGGGGCTGGACTTTTGACGGACCTCACCGTGGCGAGGTCCGACAGAAGTGGGGACAGGGTACCTGTCAAAAACAGGTACCCACCCCCCCCAAAAGATGCCAAATGTGGCACCGGAGGGGGGGATCAGATAAGTGGAAGTTCAACTTTTGGGTGGAACTCCGCTTTAAGCATAGCACACATCCATGTATTTTGGTGTTATATTTTATCCTTTTAAAATTGTCCTTGCGTAATTTTAGACACAGTTTCCATCAGATACATCTACATGGAAATGAGATGCACAACATATTAAAACAAAGTATATATAATGCATAAATTCAATGCAACAAACAAAAAGATGTGAAGGACCCTTAGTCGATTCAACAACTACAAATAATGGTTTCAGGTCTGAAGGGCACTTACTGAAGCTTGACAAGGTGGCACGCACCAATGTCCTCTGATAACTTTACTGATATAAAAAGTTCAAAGCAATCATGCCACGCTTTCTGTACTTGTAGTTGTACTTGACCTTGGACGTAGATTTAAGTTCAAATGCACTCTTTACTGCTGTTGCCACAGTAAGTGCTTTCTGAAGCTCTCATTATATAAACCGAAGCTTCTATTTTTTTAAGAAAGAAAACATAACCTATATATTGTACAGTATATGCAGGAATTAAGCAAACTACTGTATATAGCAGGGACATACCCGTTTCTGTCATGAAGATATTGAATTATTTGCCTGACATATCAGCCTGTTAAATTAATGTGATCCTGAGTTACATACATAGCAATTTTAACCACTTAAGCCCTGGACCATTTGGCTGGCCAAAGACCAGAGCACTTTTTGCAATTCGGCACTGCGTCGCTTTAACTGACAATTGTGCGGTCGTGCGATGTTGCTCCCAAACAAAATTGACATTCTTTTTACCCCACAAATAGAGATTTCTTTTGGTGGTATTTGATCACCTCTGCGGTTTTTATTTTTTGCACTATAAACAAAAAACGAGCGACAATTTTGAAAAAAAAGCATTATTTTTTTACTATAATAAATATCCCCAAAAAATATATAAAAAAACATTTTTTTCCTCAGTTTAGGCCGATAAGTATTCTTCGACATATTTTTGGTAAAAAAAATAAATAATCGTAATAAGCGTTTATTGATTGGTTTGCGCAAAAGTTATAGCGTCTAAAAAATAGGGGATAGTTTTATGGCATTTTTATTAATAATATTTTTTTTTTACTAGTAATGACGGCGATCAGCAATTTTTAGCGAGACTGCAACATTATGGCGGACACATTGGACAATTTTGACACATTTTTGGGACCATTGGCATTAATACATGCTATAAAATTTATATGCTATAAAATTGCATTGATTACTGTAAAGATGTCACTGGCAGCGAAGGGGTTAACCACTAGAAGGAGGGGAAGGGGTTAAGTGTGTCCTAGGGAGTAATTCTAACTGTCTGGGGGATGGGCTAGCAGTTACACGACACTGATCTCTGCTCCCGATGAGAGGGAGCAGACGATCAGTGTCCTGTCACTAGGCAGAACGGGGAGATGCTGTGTTTACACTGGCATCTCCCCGTTTTTCAGCTCTGTGACACAATCGTGGGCACCCAGCGGACAGTGAGTCCGCGGGTCCCGCGGGCGCGGTCACGGAGCTCGCGGCAGATGTGCACCGCCGCCGGTGCGCACAGGGCAGGGAATTGAAAGTAACGTACAGGTACGTTACTTTGCCCAGCCGTGCCATTCTGCCGACGTATATCTACAGGAGGCGGTCGTCAAGCGGTTAAAGATTAGCAGATTTGCTCAGATTGATAATTTTCCACATTTTGTCATGTTACAACCAAAAACGTAAATTTATTTTATTGGGATTTTATGTGATAGACCAACACAAAGTAGCACATAATTTTGAAGTGGAAGGAAAATGATAAATGGTTTTCAATTTTTTATTTTACAAATAAATGTATATTTATTACTACAGCAGGACATTTTTTAGGTGGCAGGTGACATGGTGATTTTATAGCGAGTGTGAGAAGGTCAGGAGGGATTTTTAGGGAATTTGACTAGTGGTTCTTAGCTTGGTCTGGTTTCTACAAGAAGAGCATTATTACTTTTGTTGTATATAATTTCTAATAAATGTGTAGCAGGTAGTCTTAATCGGTGTCTTATTTCCATTCTTTCTTGTCTTGTAGTGTCACATTCTGATCAATTTTGGTGACATCCACCTTCAATGTAGGGAGGGGCACCTGTAATATCTGGTGCATTTCCCCTAACATGTAAGTTTATATCACCTTGTCTCCACTCCTTACATGAAAGGCTAAACATCCCATGTTTATGTACTCACATAGCAATAACTTTTTTTTTTGCAACTTCCTTGTTGCATTGTACTAGCGGCCATCAGACAGTATTGTATGAGGCTTCCCAGCCACTGCCAAGAACATGGTGACTTGGTGGCATTGAGGTCTGGAAGGGGGTGCATAAAGCCTTCAATACTAATACTTATGTCAGACACGGTTAAAAAAGTTTGAGAATTAATTATTTCAGTGCCCAGCTAGAGATGTCAGTGAGGAATAATTGTTTTAAAGATTGTTTGCTAACTGTTAAGAATAAGAGAATACCTTAATGGCAAAATCTGGGCACATGAGCACTTTATCTCAAGTTCAAAGAACTTTTGCATAAATGACACCTAATAGTTACCTTCTGTTACTCAAAAATGCATTTAGGAAGCACTGCCAATAAACATATCAATTTTGTTAAGCACCGTATCAAAAAAGAATATGAACAGCACCATGGAGAGTATTTATTAAAAAAAATGCAAAGTGATTTGCTCTTTGCATCTGCATGTACAGGTATGCTATGTGAATGAGGCAAAATTGAATGTCATTTAGGCTGAATGCTATTCAGTTAAAAAGAAGAGTGAATTAGGAAACATCCACATTATGATCACTAGATGGGGGTGATGGTCATAAGAAATAAATACTTATTTACTATGATCACCTCCATCTAGTAGCAACAATGCAATATTTTCTTGATTCACTCTATTCTTTATGAATAAATAGCATTTGCCCTGGAGAGAAAATAGCATAATAACATTAGATTGTGCCTCTATTCACACAAAGTGAATGTGCATACAGTTTTGTAGGATGAGTAGCTTCGCAAATACACCTCCAAGTGTCCCTTTGTGCAGAGGGGACAATTCTGTCCAAGGAACCTGTATTCTTTTCTGTCACCTTCTCTCGACTTTAATACGAAAAAAACATAGATAAAAATAATGTTCAGTAGCTTATACAGTAAATGTCATTTAGTTAGCTAAACTGTGAATATCAATGCAGAGTATAGTGATACTGTATATTCATGGAGAGAGTATGCATTATTTTTAAACGCATTTAAGTGTAATTTTTTTTTTTAACAACAAAATTACACTCAAAGAAAGCTGAAAGCATTATTAAGAAAGATGGCCATTAATGTGTCACTTTTGAATTAAATAATCGAATATATAAATATCTAGCAGGGTAAATCTGCATTCATTTGCAGATACTTTTCAAGACAGTTAGTATAAACTCCATAAACTTATCATAAAAAGTTAGACATAAAAAAATATGAGTTTGTTGTAAAATGTTTTATTAAAGGGCTAGTAGAAAACAAACAAACGAAAAAACAACAACTTTAAGACAGTTTATGTAACAATCCAGTAACAGCATTTATGAATTCATACAGTATTTAAACATCTCAGGAGCATGTAGTAGTAAATTGTTGATGGAAGGGGTATTTTTTTTAATTGCACCCTTGCTCCATCCTTGATCTGCTGAGCAAGGAAGATTACTGCCTCTTATGATTGCCAGTGATTGACTTGGCAAAAGAATAGCCTTAGCAATCATGTTCTGTATCCAGTTTTCTGCTACAGAGCACTCCTTTGAGGCTGGGTTCACACCTATGGGAATTGGAGCATCCAATTCGCATGACAGGAGATTGTGACCGGCTCTCTATGGAGCCAGTTCACATATCTCCATTGTGGCTGTGGAGTGGCTTTGGCTCCATTTCAGGGCTGACATCAGGCAAAAATTTGGCCCTGATTCGTTCCTGAAACAGAGAACAGGGACGCTCAGGACCACTGTTGCGAGCCGCATCCATCGGAGGTGTGAACCCAGCCTGAACATAAAATGTACTATATGTCTTAGCATTATCCAAATCTACTCCCCAAACCTCCTTTTACTCTAAATCATTTCCCAACATGTTGTGTTTTTTTTTTATTATTATTCTTATTGTTTTCCTGTTCACTTCAATACCCAATAATTTGCAGGTGATTTATGTATGATTTGATAATTGAGTGAGAATTTTCAGCTACTTTAGAAAATCATCCTAATGCCCTGTACACACGATCGGACATTGATCGGACATTCCAACAACAAAATCCATGGATTTTTTCAGACGGATGTTGGCTCAAACTTGTTTTGCATACACATGGTTGCACAAAGTTGTCGGAATTTCCGATCGCCAAGAACGCAGTCACGTAAACCACGTATGACGAGACTATAAGAGTGCAGTTCAGAACCAAGTGCGGCACCCTTTGGGCTCCTTTTGCTAATCTCGTGTTAGTAAAAGTTTGGTGAGAGACGATTCGCGCTTTTTCAGACTCGTGGTTTTCAGATAATTTTCTGCTGTTCAGTTTGTGCTTGTGGGTTTGTATCTGGTCTTCAGTGCGTGCAGTGAGTTCGTATTTGACTATTCAGCGCATTCTTGTCCACTCGTTGCTGTTTTTCAGGTCACTCTTCACAGGCCTTGCTGTTCTTCAGTGCGTTCTGTTACTTCGTTCTGAGCAGCCGACCATTTTCTAGCCATGTTGCGTATACGTACACCTCGTAGAGTTCGTGCTGTGCGGGGGCTTGGTGTTGGGGTCCTTACCTTGACACAAGTACAGTCCATGAACAGGGTGGGGAGGAGTTCATGGACCAAGAATTGGTTGCTCCAGAGTGACCAGTTCTGTAACATGCCTTTGCTCCGTGAGATCTGTGAGAATAATCCTGACGATTTCAGGAACTTTCTCAGGATGACGGACCCCGTATTTCACCATTAGTTGGCTTTGCTGACCCCCTATATCAGCAGGCAGGATACCTGCATGAGGCAAGCCATCACTCTGGAGGAGAGGTTAGTCGCCACCCTGCGGTACTTGACCACGGGGAGAAGCCTGCAGGACTTGAAGTTCTCGACAGGCATCTCCCCCCAGGCTCTGGGGATCATTATCCCAGAGACCTGTTCTGCCATCATCCAGGTTCTGCAGAAGGAGTATATTAAGGTAAGATTTTTATCCTTTAATCTCAAATTTGATTGTATTTAATGTTTGTTAATATATTGTATTTCTTTCTTCATTCCCTAATTACCATGATTGTAATATGCTGTGAATGTCCCCTTTGTCCTCATGCATGCTGGAATTTTAGGTTTTATTTTTGTCCTTCATGCATATTTGCCTTCACTTAGCTCCCCAGCATGCTCTCCTGGCCCGATATCCACCTCGTGTAGTCACTTAACAATGTATTTTGTCAGCTCCATAGTAGTGCTTTACCCTAAAAACCCCCCAAAATTTTGAAAATTGTGATGTGTGTTTGAAATTCAGGCAGAGTGCCAGAGGCTTTTTTTTGGTGTCCCAAAATCATTTGGAACCCTCCCTCCCCCCCAACTGCTAACTCAGATGATAACAATCCTCTATCTGCTGACTTTGCCAAACCCATACACACTATACCCACCTCTTTAGTGGTCAGATTTATGGATGAATTCCCCAAAGCATGTAGTGCAAGGGCCTGCCTGAATACTTTCAAATGGTACTGTTTAAAGTTTTGGTATCCTATTATTATCTTTATAGGTAATAGCAGAATGTAAAAATGTGCTAAAATGTGTACAGTGTGTATTTATCTCTTTGTATTATGACACTTACCTGTCCAGTGGGCTGCCAATAGTGTAAAGTAAGGAGGGGCTGGCCAAAGTAATACACATTATTTAGGCATTCATCTCTCAATGAAGTGGAGATGTTTACCTGTCCAAAACATCTCCCCCCCATAAAATTTTACAAATGGCCCATGGGGGGGGGGAATCTGATAGGTGGACCTTATACCTTTGTCTTTAAATACTCCCTAAAATAAATGTTATACTGATGTTGGCCAAGAATGTTTGTGTCTAATCTGCTTGCAATGTTTCTGTGCAAAATGATTAATTTCTTTTTCTTGTTTGACTCCATAGTTTCCTTGCACGTCACAGGAATGGCAGACTGTGGCCTCCCACTTTTCCCAGCGGTGGGACTTTCCTAACTGCGGAGGGGAAATTGATGGAAAACATGTCCACATCGTCCCACCACCCAACTTGGGGTCATACTATTACAACTACAAGGGGTTCAATAGTATTGTGATGTTGGCAGTGGTGCAAATAATATGTAAAAAACCAAGCGCTGTGATGGATATATTGAATCAATACGTGAGATAAAATCTAAATAAAATTGCAGACCAATCAATAAAATGAAGCTGCTATCAATAGGAGGTAATCAGATGCCCAAAAAATGTATACAAAACATGTGGAATTGATGCGCTCTCATATATGATTAATCCGCAAAAAATATTGTGCTAGATGTGCAAATAATAAACCCAACTATTAAAATATGTGCAAAGCCAAAATAATAAAATACAAAAAGATTGTTGGATTAAATAATCATGGTACTAGTGAATGCATACACACATCCCCCCATGCTGACTGGGGTTAAAATTACATACACTAAATCACTCTGATAAAATAATGGTACATATGTGTGCAAGCAGAAAAATCCTAGTGCTGGTGCTTACCAGAAAACGCCATAGTGAAAATATATAAATGGATATACAGAAACATATATATATAACACTCTGATGTGAATTGCCAACCTTAAAGGATGGAGATGAGTTAATCCGGACTATAAATAAAATTGTCCCAGCAGTTCATTAGTTACTAAGCTGAATTAATTAATTAATTAAATTGTGGTGTTAAATGGTTGTTCATAACTGTTCTAGCGTCCTACTTCAGCCATTACCAACATGAACTATTTCCACCACGTCTCCTTCCTCCTCCTCCTCCTGATGACTTTGTTGGATTTCCAATTCTTCATGAGGAGGGGGGTCTGTGGTCTCCTCGGATGAGGGGTGTCCTCCGAGTCTTTTCTCCCCTATGTTAAAAAAAATAGGTATACTTAGCACACAGATATTTGATGACAGAAATAGGAACATGAAACATTGCTTGGAAGTGGGGTACAATTGTCTGTTTTGGCAGAGTTCCAAGATGAAGAAATATTTGGGTCACTTTGTCAAGCTTGAATACTTACCTGTTTTGTAGAAGCTTCACAGAAGGAGACACCCCTATAGTATACACTGGAGCACCTGAGTGGGACCCCCTAATAAAAAGGGTGTTCTTGTGTCCCACACTAGTGCTCCAGCGTCCAGATGTGTAAACAGCTGCTGAGTGTCCTCTCCTTACACAGAATCTAGTTTGCATTTCATTCTAGTTACCAACCCATCTAGACACCAAAATTCTTTGATGAGAAGTAGGCTAGCAAAAATGTATTCAAATGCATATGTCCAAAACATGGTGTTTTCTATGCCATACGAACAATGTTTCATACGAACAAATAATGTGGCCATGAACATGAAAGCTGCCATTTTAAAATGTATAACAGTAAAGAAAAGCACATGGAGCAGCACGAACGTTAGAAAGATAAAGAATAGCAACACAGGACAACTACTTACTTTTTTGCAGCACTCTGTGGATCCTTCTGTACTGCTCATGCTCACTTAATTTGAGGTCCGACCACCGCTTCCTGAGTTGATCCTTGGATCGTCGTACCCCGAAATTCTTCTGCAGACTTTTGACCACTTTCGCCATTATCTTGGCCTTTCTGACATTGGGGTTGGGGTAAGGACCATACTTCATAGTCGGTCCTCTTCAGGATGCCCACCATCTCCAACATCTCCCCAAAGGACATATTTGAGGCCTTAAATCGTCTCCGAGCTTTCCTCCTCCTCCTCGTTGGTGTAATTATCAGACACCTGCTCTGTCTCCACCATGTGCTCTTCCCCACTGAGCCGAACGAGAAGGGGCGGGGAATAGACTAGAAAGAACGTCAGGGGCAGGCGGAGTTTCACGCATGCGCAGTGTATATAAAGCATAACACGCGTGCGTAGTACGTGCGATCTGTGAGCGGAGGAAGGAGTATCAGAGGCCCTGATCGTGGTAACGAAGGTAAGATTTAAATTTGGGCCTATACTGCTTCTAGATTGAGGCTTTTATTTAGACAAGTTTATAATGGCCCGTACACACGGTCGGATTTTCCGATGGAAAATGTCCGATCGGAGCGTGTTGTCGGAAATTCCGACCGTGTGTGGGCTCCATCGAACATTTTCCATCGGATTTTCCGACACACAAAGTTGGAGGGCAGGAGATAAAATTTTCCGACAACAAAATCCGTTGTCGGAAATTCCGATCGTGTGTACACAAATCCGACGGACAAAGTGCCACGCATGCTCAGAATAAATAAAGAGATGAAAGCTATTGGCCACTGCCCCATTTATAGTCCCGACGTACGTGTTTTACGTCACCGCGTTCAGAACGATCGGATTTTCCGACAACTTTGTGTGATCGTGTGTATGCAAGACAAGTTTGAGCCAACATCCGTCGGAAAAAATCCATGGATTTTGTTGTCGGAATGTCCGAACAAAGTCCGACCGTGTGTACGCCCTATAAGACTTTAGGCTGACATTAGAGTTTGTCTGGTGTTGTGTCTTGCAGTGAAAATGGATCTAGTCAATGATCAGGACTTTATGCCATCTTCATTGATATGTTCAGGGAGCTGCCCTGTCTGTGGCAGATAAACCACCCCGAATATAAGAACCAAACAAAGAGGAAGGCAGCGCTGGATAATTTTGCTGCAATTTGTGAAGCCGGTGATCCCCACGGCAGACATCACCTATTTGAAGATCCTAATTGGTGGCATGAGGAGCACTTATCTAAGGGAGCGCAAGAAGGTCCAGGATTCCCAGAGATCAGGAGCTGCAGATGACATTTATGTCCCCAGGCTGTGGTACTATGACAGGCTGCATTTTCTGTCAGGTCAGACTGAACCCAGGCCAGCACTCTCCACTCTTCCTTCCATGCTTCCTTCCCCCTCACCTGAGGCTTCTGACGCCCAACCTGGGCCTTCCAGGCAGCAACATGTGGAGGAGCCCAGCTTGAGCCAGGTATAGCATTCTTCAAAATATTTATGGTTGTCCAATCAATGATGTTAAATAGATGTTAGTTTGGAGTACTAATTTATGATTGTGATTGATGAACCAAAAACTAAATCCATGTCCCTTTTTCATACACAGGGAGGTCTCAGCCAGGAGATGGCCGGGCCAAGCAGGCTGCCTGATACCCAGGTCCCTACCCTCCGCCTTTAAAAAAGACAAAGTGGCAGGAAGAGGAGTAACCTGGAGGAGGCTGCAATAGGCCTATTTTGGAAGGCTACTGAGGCCCTCAGAACACCCCACAGTGTGGAAGATGATTTTGCAGAGCTAACTGCATGCAAAATTATGCAGATGGAGGAGGGCCAATGGCTCTTATGTGAGTTTTTAATTTTGGAAGCTCTAAATAAGGGGTTGAGGGGCCAACTCACATGTGAAACCCACATTTGTCAGCTCACCCATGGTCCTCCTCCTCCAGGTCCTCCTCCTCCTCCTCATCCTCCAGGTCCTACTCCCCCTCCTGCCACCCCTCCAACACCAGAGCCACAGCCGGGAAGGAAGCGTGGAAGGAAGACCAGAAGAGAGTGATGGCCTGGGTTCAGTCTGGTCTGGCAAAAGATGCAGCCTCTTGTATGACCACAGCCTGGGGACATGTATATCATCTGCTGCTGTTGAGGATCTGTTGGACTTCTGGACCAGACTGCACTCCCTTATATATGGACTCCTCAGGCCACCAATTTTGCTGTCAAAGAATATATGTCTGCCCTGGGGACCAAAGGCTTCGCCAATTTATGATGTTTATCCAGCGTTGCCTCCCTTTTTGTTTGGTTCTGATCTCTTAATAAAGGAATTTTGGTTTCAATTATACTTGCCTATGTGTGTTTTCCTTCAAAAAGGACAGTTTGTTTGTGAGTAGGCAGGTACATTTCAAAACTACAATGTGAAATTAACAAGAGACACGAACACCAAGCAATCTCCTTGAGATTAAATAATACAAGATAATAATGGTGTTGTGGTAACTTGACAAACAAAACACACCCAAAAATATTCAGGATGTAAAAAAAAAAAAAAAAAAAACGCAAAATATATTGATGAAATCATGATAAATAAAGAAGAAAGAAGTTTGTGAGAAGTCTGTGTGAATATCAGCAGCAAAACTACTTCATTCTTCTAGCATTATAAAGAAGAACGGAGTGCGCTGCATTAAACAATTTTAAACATTGCAGCCTGACAAAAGTGCTATATCCATTCCGAACGCTAATTTTACCAGACCGAGCTGTTCCGTCTCGGAAGTTCTTCTGAGCATGCGTGGCACTTTGTGCGTCGGAATTGTCCACACACGGTCGGAATTGACGCGATCGGATTTTGTTGTTGGAAAATTTTATAGCCTGCTCTCAAACTTTGTGTGTCGGAAAATCCGATGGAAAATGTCCGATGGAGCGCAAACACACGGTCGGAATTTCCGACAACACATACATACACACACATACATACATACACATACATACATGGAAAAATAAATACGATGTATAGAAAAATAGTAGGGATGCACCGATACCAGTTTTTTACGAGTACGAGTACCAATACTTTTTTTTCAGTACTAGCCGATACCAATTACCGATACCTACCGCAACTTTTGTTTTCACTTCAGCTGTCAGCAATGGTACAAAGCATTGAACAGTTATTTACAAATGAAATAAATAGTTTTTTTTTTTTTAATTTTGAGCTTTTTCAATGTGAAATGTGTAAATATGTGTTGTTAGTGAATATTTTTACACATATATATTAACAAAGTAAACAAAAAAAGTTTTAATTGTTTATCATTTATAAAATAGACGTGAACAAAAAAAAAAGCAGGAAAATAATTAAATGGAGGCGAATAGGGAGTTAATTAAGGCTGATTAGAGTAAATTAAGGGTTTATAAGGTGTTAAATAGAGGAACATTTGTTCATCCCTTTGATCTGCACATGAAGAAACAGAAAGATTAAAAAAGAAACAACATTTCTTTTTATTTTAGTGTTTCAGGGGCTGAGCAATGTTGTTAATAAACATTTCCGGCTGTTTTTTTTTTTTGACAGCTCCAATTACCGGACTTCTTTAACACTTCAGCTGTCAACAGGAGAGATCCACTGACAGCTTAAAGAATTGAGCCTGAAAGTCTCGGTCTCAGGTATTGGTGCATTTGCACGAGTACCGATACTTGTGCAAATACTCGGTATCGGCACCGATACCGATAACGATACTAGTATCAGTGCAACCCTAAAAATTAGAATATAAAATTTGTATAAAAAAATACATATAATAAATCAATAGACACTTCATGTACAATATCCAGTTATTACATATAGAATAAAAGCTAATAAAGAAAAAACAGAGATAAAAACAAAAAATGAAAAAATATATAAAAGTGTATATGAGGTATGTAAAAAAAGAGTAAAATTAAATATAAAGGATACCAGAGAAGAACACAAGAAAGTGGTCTTCCAGGGCCCAAAGACAGTTATGCCCCGTACACCCGGTCGGATTTTCCGATGGAAAATGTCCGATCGGAGCGTGTTGTCGGAAATACCGACCGTGTGTGGGCTCCATCGGACATTTTCCATCGGATTTTCCGACACACAAAGTTGGAGAGCAGGAGATAAAATTTTCCGACAACAAAATCCATTGGCGGAAATTCCGATCGTGTGTACACAAATCCGACGGACAAAGTGCCACGCATGCTCAGAATAAATAAAGAGATGAAAGCTATTGGTCACTGCCCCGTTTATAGTCCCAACGTACGTGTTTTACGTCACCGCGTTCAGAACGATCGGATTTTCCGACAACTTTGTGTGACCGACAAGTTTGAGCCAACATCCGTCGGAAAAAATCCTAGGATTTTGTTGTCGGAATGTCCGAACAAAGTTCGACCGTGTGTACGCCCTATTACTGTGGATATAGTGGGCAATGATGGGAGAGTAGTATAAAAAATTAACAATGTTTATTTAAAGTACCAAATACTAAAATGTACAAAAATATCACCAATTGGTTAGATGTAGTTGGTCCAACAAACACTAATGGATGGGCCTATCGAATGCAAGATGCACGCGGTATGCCCATTGGCCAGACCCACAAAACAATGAACAAACAATAACAGACATAAAAAGACATCAAACGTGCACGGTGCAGGCGCCTATATTACCACAGATGCAGAAGGTCCCTATGGCTAAACGCCAAATAAAATGTTAGAAAACCTAGTAGCTACCGTATTTATCGGCGTATAACACGCACCCCAAGTTTAGGAGGGAATTTTAAGGAAAAAAAACTTTTAGGAGGGAAGTTGAAGGGAAAAAAAACTTACATTTAAATGCATTTGCAGCCTTCTTAGTGCAGCCTTGCACCAGTGCAGCCATGTCAGTGCAGCCTTGTCAGTGCAGCCTTGTCAGTGCAGCCTTGTTAGTGCAGCCTTGTCAGTGCAGCCTTCCCCAGTGCAGCCTTGTCAGTGCAGCCTTGTTAGTGCAGCCTTGTCAGTGCAGCCTTCCCCAGTGCAGCCTTGTCAGTGCAGCCTTCCCCAGTGCAGCCTTCGATCCTGTGATCCCCTGCCATCCTGGGCTTCAAAATCGCCGACCGCGATTTGAAAATGGCGCCGCCGGCGCCAAAATAAACAGAGCTGGTCCTCGGCTCTTCTCGGCGGCTCTCGTTCACTTTCGGCTCCACTCGTAGTCCCGCCCGGGATGGGCGTGACTGTGAGTGGAGCTATCCGAACCTAGCCGAGTACACTCGGCTAGGTTCAGGCGGCGCTCGAGTGAAGCCGAAAGTGGCCGAGAAGAGCCGAGGACCGGCTCTGTGTATTTCGGCGCCGGCGGCGCCATTTTCAAATCGCAGTGGACGATTTTGAAGATCTGGCAGCTCAGGATCGCAGGGGATTGGCGTATAACACGCACCCGCAATTTTCCCCTGATTTTAAGGGGAAAAAAGTGCATGTTATACGCCGATAAATACGGTAATTACAAAGGGGCATTGTGCATGTGTGGTTTCCCGGGGAGATGGGGATATTGGAATTAGGCCAAAACAAGAACTGCCAATCTAGTGATAACTCCGCTAAGAAATGTCACCATCTGCTGAATGTTCTTAGTAGGTGGAATGGAGGAACTTCAAAGGTAAGTTTTGCATGCGCATGCCTAAAACATTCCATTCACAAAAATCTATTCCTAGGATTAGATAAATAATGTGTCATACAGAGAGTCTCTCTCAAGGTGTGGTGATTGATTAGAACTGCACAGTTGAATAAAGTGGCCTCTGCCAGGTGCTATTCGCATAACAAAGCAAGATAACTAGAGATTGCCTGGAACTGTCCTTGTAGTTCAGTAAAAAAAAAGAGACACAAGCCAGCAGCAATATTTTGCTGGGAAAAAAGTTAACTTATACTTGAGGACTGGGGTGCAAAAAGGTGGGGGACAGGCAGCGTTATGTAGTCTAGCAGGTAGGTCTGACAATGTTGGCTGGGGTTCAATGCAACAGAGGCACTGTGTTTGTCAACTTAACCATTTCAATACCGAACACTTTTGCCGCTTTCCTGCCCAGGCCAATGTTTAGCTTTCAGCGCTGTCACAATTTGAATGACAATTGCACAGTCATGCAGCACTGTAACTAAATGACCTTTTTTTTCACATATAAAGAACTTTCTTTTGGTAATATTTAATAACCACTGGATTTTTTTTGTTTTTGATATATAAACGAAAAAAGATCGACATTTTTGAAAAAAAAGCATTCTCTGTGTTTCTGTCATAACGTTTTGCAAATAAATAATCTTAATAAATTTAGGCCAAAATGTATACTGCTACATTTCTTTGGTGAAAATAACCCAAATCAGTGTATATTATTTAGTCTGTAGGAAAGATAGCGTACACAAACTATGGTATATATCTGAAGATTGATCATTTCTAATGTACTGACAGCCTCATTTCTTGAGGCCAGAAAATCCCAGGACAGTAAAAAATATCCCCCAAATGAGCCCTTTTTGGAAAAATAGACAGTCCAGGGTACTTAGTAAAAGGCATGGCAAGTTTTTTGAAGTTGTAATTTTTTGTCACTTTTCTTGGAAAATGAAGCAATTAAAAAAAAAAGTTTCACAATTTTTTTTATTTTTTACATACTGTCACCAGTGCAGTACAGCGTCATCATATAACTGATCAGGAATACTGACTAGTGACAGTACATAAAAAATAATAATTTTTCAGTTTAACCACTTGCCGACCGCCTAACGCAGATATACTGTGGCAAAATGGCACGGGCAGGCAAAATCACGTACCGAGGCGGTCGGCATCGCTAGGGGAGCGATCCAAGCTGAGGGGGAGACCACTCATTCGTGGCCACCCCCTTGCGATCGCTCCCAACAAATGAGAATCTTCCTCTGCTGCTGTATAGTAAACGGTGATCACTGGTGAAAGGGTTAACTAGGGGGCAATCAAGAGGTTAAAACCTTTATTAGGTAGTATATGGGGGTCCCTGACGCTATAAAACGCTGACGGCGAACCTAAATATTTACCTCCCTAACTAGTGTGTGTGTTGTGCACTTACTCAGATGTCATTTCTCCTCAGCTTGGTATTTTCCGTTCTGGCGCCGAGGAGAGAAGACAACACACAACACACACACTTACAGTAAAACACACTAGGCACACTTTACACCCCCTTCACCCCTCGATCACCCCCTGATCACCCCCTAATCACCCCCCGTCACAGTGACACCAATAGCAGGTTTTTTTTTTCTGATTACTGCAGAAAGTTAGGGCAGTTAGTGCAGTCAGTGTTAGCCCCCTTTAGGTCTAGGGTACCCCCCTAACCCCCCTAATAAAGTTTTAACCCCTTGATCACCCCTCGTCGCCAGTGTCACTAAGCGATCATTTTTCTGATCGCTGTATTAGTGTCACTGGTGACGCTAGTTAGGGAGGTAAATATATAGGTTTGCCGTCAGCGTTTTATAGCGTCAGGGACCCCATATACTACCTAATAAAGGTTTTAACCCCTGATTGCCCCCTAGTTAACCCTTTCACCAGTGATCACTGTATAACTGTTACGGGTGACGCTGGTTAATTAGTTTATTTTTTATAGTGTCAGGGCACACGCCGTTTATTACCTAATAAAGGTTTAGCCCCCTGATCGCTCAGTGGTGATATAACTTAGGTTTTAGCGTCAGATAGGGTCTGCGTCGTCCCAGGCAGCGTCAGGTTAGCGACAGTACCCCTAACACCCACGCACGCACCATACACCTCCCTTAGTGGTATAGTATCTGAACGGATCAATATCTGATCCCATCAGATCTATACTAGCGTCCCCAGCAGTTTAGGGTTCCCAAAAATGCAGTGTTAGCGGGATCAGCCCAGATACCTGCTAGCACCTGCGTTTTGCCCCTCCGCCCAGCCCAGCCCACTCAAGTGCAGTATCGATCGATCACTGTCACTTACAAAACACTAAAAGCATAACTGCAGCGTTCACAGAGTCAGGCCTGATCCCTGCGATTGCTAACAGTTTTTTTGGTAGCGTTTTGGTGAACTGGCAAGCACCAGCCCCAGGCAGCGTCAGGTTAGTGCCAGTAGCACTAACACCCACGCACGCACTGTATACCTCCCTTAGTGGTATAGTATCTGAACGGATCAATATCTGCTCCGATCAGATCTGTACTAGCGTCCCCAGCAGTTTAGGGTTCCCAAAAATGCAGTGTTAGCGGGATAAGCCCAGATACCTGCTAGCACCTGCGTTTTGCCCCTCCGCCCAGCCCAGCCCACCCAAGTGCAGTATCAATCGATCACTGTCACTTACAAAACACTAAACACATAACTGCAGCGTTCGCAGAGTCAGGCCTGATCCCTGCGATCGCTAACAGTTTTTTTGGTAGCGTTTTGGTGAACTGGCAAGCACTAGCGGCCTAGTACACTCCGGTCGTAGTCAAACCAGCACTGCAGTAACACTTGGTGACGTGGCGAGTCCCATAAGTGCAGTTCAAGCTGGTGAGGTGGCAAGCACAAGTAGTGTCCCACTGCCACCAAGAAGAAGACAAACACAGGCCCGTCGTGCACATAATGCCCTTCCTGCTGCATTCGCCAATCCTAATTGGGACCCCACCACTTCTGCAGCACCCGTACTTCCCCCATTCACATCCCCAACCAAATGCAGTCAGCTGCATGAGAGACATTTTCTTTATGTCCTCTCGAGTACCCCTACCCAACGACCCCCCCCAAAAAAGATGTTGTGTCTGCAGCAAGCGTGGATATAGGCGTGACACCCATTATTATTGTCCCTCCTGTCCTGACAATCCTGGTCTTTGCATTGGTGAATGTTTTGAACGCTACCATACACTAGTTGAGTATTAGCATAGGGTACAGCATTGCACAGATTAGGCACACTTTCACAGGGTCTCCCAAGATGCCATCGCATTTTGAGAGACCCAAATCTGGAACCGGTTACAGTTATAAAAGTTACAGTTACAAAAAAAAAGTGTAAAAAAAAAAAAAAAACACAAGAAAATACAGTATATAAAATAAAAAAAACAAAAATAGTTGTAGTTTTATTGTTCTCTCTCTATTCTCTCTCTATTGTTCTGCTCTTTTTTACTGTATTCTATTCTGCAATGTTTTATTGTTATTATGTTTTATCATGTTTGCTTTTCAGGTATGCAATTTTTTATACTTTACTGTTTACTGTGTTTTATTGTTAACCATTTTTTTGTCTTCAGGTACGCCAATCAGCTGCAGCATGGATTTATTTATCTTGACAGCAACAGCATTTGCTCCCACGATATATAAAGCCGTGACTCCAGCGGAGGTGATATATGCCGAAGCATGGGGGCAGCAGGGGCGAAGGAGCGATTTGCTCCTACCTTTTGGGGAGGGTGCCCCCATGTTTCGGCATATATAAATGGTGCATGTGTGCCCATCATTAGAAGTGAGTAGATGAAGGGAGGTATTCTAATGGTGGGCATACCCACCATTAGAAAAAAAAAAATTACAATATATGCCCAACAAGGACCAGCAATGTACTGGTATGTTGCTGGACTTTGAGTGGTTATACCAGAATGATAAAGAAAAAAGTTCAGTGCGCTACTCAAATTAAAATCAAATAGTAATGTGAATATAAAGAAATGAAAAAATTATAGTTCATATGGAAAATGATGGTATCATAAACCGGAGGTGTTATTCCTCTTTAAGTCTTCAGTAAATCTTCTATGGATCTTCTAAGACAGTGCAGAAATAGGAAAAGGGGGCTGTTTACCAGATTTGATTGATCCCCACCACAGAGATCATGCGAGCCTGAACAAACTCCTCTCGGGGTCAGGAACAGCTGGTCTTTGAGTAGAGACAGACTTCCCTCCACGCCTGGTAGTTGAAATTTCAGAGGCAGCAATCAGGAACACTCTCCTCCATTAGCTGCTCCAGCAAGACCACTCGTAGCAGGAAATAGTATATTTTAAAAGAAAAAGAGGCGCTTCATTGTGCAGTAGTTTAAAATGCTTTAATCCGTGAACAACTGACATCAAAGCATTGGCAGGGTAAAACACTGTTGCAATTAAAAAACACAGCCAACGCCGAAGTGGATCAGCTGAGAGTGTGGTGACGTCAGGTCCTCTGGCTCCACCCAACGCTACGTTTCTCCTAAACAGGCATCTCCTGGGAGAGGAGGCTATGGCCAGACATCACCCACCACACCTTTAAATATCTCAGTGCATCGTTGACACCGGAAATAAAGGGTCCAAAGTAGCCCTTTTTATTCCCTGTGTGGATTAGTAAATTGAAAAAGCAGGCTACATGAACTATAGGCTACATGATTGCTATGCTTGCACATCATTTTATTGGAGTTTTTAGCCTTTATCGTCCCTTGTAGAGAAGTTCCAGAAGAATCATAAATCGGCTGTTTTTTAGGCTTATCTGCATAGCATCTGCTGTAGATTGTCCCTCTGCACATCCAGAGTTTTCGCTGCAACAACTGATTTCCCTCAGACTGCCAGGTATCAAGCAACAGTCTTTCCCATGGGAATCATTACAATTTTATAGTCAGAGTGAATTCAGCCTAGTAAGCAATTAAAACAGCTTCAGGATGGAGGTCTCTCCAATTTCTAGACTAATGGATAAGAAGCAAGGACTTCTTCATGTTACTTTATGGAAATGGATCAAGAATTACCATGTTATTGTGGAAGCCCCATTTTATTTAAGTTATTAAGTTAGTTTGACATCCAAGGTTACAATAAAGGAATATCAAAAGTGAGCAGAGTAAAAATGTTACAGTGTTTATTATATCATGCAAAAGGCTTTGGGCGGTTAGCACTAAATGACAGAGGTAATTTTTACTACCCACCACGCAAGCAGAGCAAATCATATCCAGAATTCCGGCAATGAGCATAAGCATATCAGGGACATTTGATTAATTTGTTTTTAATCTGTCAACTGTGAAAGAGGTACCAAGGCACCAGCGACTAAGAAGTCAAAGTGCAACATTGTTACCACATGTGAAGATTGCATGCAACTGAAAAAATTCCAAGTAGAAAATAACATCTGAAATTATATTGTGCTATTCCACAGCAATTTAGAGACTGCATTTAGCCATTGAGATCCTGAAAGAGCTCACAATCAAATAGACCTACTACCTAATGCTGCATACACACGAGCGGAATTTACGGCATATTTGTCCTGCGGACTTTTCGACGGACTTTACGACGGACTTTCCGAATGAACAGACTTGCCTACACACGATCAACCAAAGTCTGACGGATTCTTACGTGATGATGTACGACCGGACTAAAACAAGGAAGTTCATAGCCAGTAGCCAATAGCTGCCCTAGCATCGTTTTTTGTCCATCGGACTAGCATACAGACGAGCGGACTTTTCGACCGGACTCGAGTCCATCAAAAAGATTTGAAACATGTTTCATTTCTAGGTCCGTCAAACTTTTGGGGAAAAAAAGTCTGGTTCGCCGGACCAAGTATGCCGTAAAGTCTGGTCGTGTGTACGCAGCATCAGGGTGAGATTTACTAAAATTGGTGCACACAGAATCTGGTGCAGCTTTACATAGTAACCAATCAGCTTCTAACTTCAGCTTTTTCAATTAGGCTTTGACAATGAGCCTAGGTTCACATTGGAGCGATTTGGCATGTGATTTGACATGTTAATTCGCAAGCCAAATGTTGGCATGCGATTAAGGCTCAATTAAGACACCTGCCTATGAGTATGTTTTGTGAAATAAGCAAATTCATGTGTCAGTAGCGAGATTAGCCGTGCTAATATGTGCAATATGATCTAGTACCATGGCCAAATAACTTTGCATGCGTAAGTAAAACTACCATAAATGAAAGATAAAGCCAATAGCTCCACATTTCCTGCTACAAAGCAGTGAACATTGTACCATCTGGCAAAAAGTTTAAAATTCATCACTGCTGTATTGGCATCCAGAGAGGAGGTATGCAAGTTGTAAAATTTTATGAATCTGATTTTGTGGTAAGCATGAGAAAAGTTCTTGTTCCTATTTCTTAATATATGGGGAAGATATGGTACACATTTATAGGGACCTATAGTTTAACAGAGTTAACATTTGTTTGTCAGGTGGAATCCCAATAACTGATTCAAAATGGGACTTAGATACCTTTATAAGCTTACCCAGACCTTTTGCAAAGAACTCTCTAGTTCCTAGCTCCAGTCAGACATTTGCATGAGAGAGAGCTCTTCTGTCCCTTTTATCCTATCTAGTGTTGCATATGGGATTCTAAGCCTGCTTTGATTCCAGACATATTTTGTAACATTAACACCTTAAATGATCCCATTATTTAATCATCTCTTGTATATACAGCATGTCTCCAGTGGTTTACTGTAGGACCCCATTCACAATAGAGTGATTTCTCTTGCACCTGCCGCTGTGCTGTAAAGCATGACAATGGAAATCACATTATTCTCTATAGTGCCTATTCACATCAATGCAACATGGAGCAGTGCAAGTTTTGAAAAAAAACAAGGTGCTTCTTTTGGTGCAGTATAGTGTATTTTTGACTGCATAAACTTCAATGAGAGCGCCATTAAACACACATGAATAAAGCATGAAAAACACATATGAATATATAAGAACCAGTGCGCAAAAACCCAATGTACACAGAGAGTTACCAAACTGACGGTAAAATACCAGATAGAAAGCTGCCAACATAGATAGGTAAACTCAATTCCCCAAGATAGATAATGGATAAAGATATGTGGCGCTACTCCATCAATCAGTGATAAATAAATAATCCAAAATCACAACTAGAATAAACTATGCTGTCGGATGAAGTACACACAATGGGCTCCACCTTGTATATAGTTATAGGCCTAGAGATGAATATCGCCGTACATAAGTAAATCAAAGAAAAAATATATGCAATAAACCCAATAAATGGTGAATACCAGTAATCAAAATGCTTAGAATCAAATGTGTGATTAAAGTGCTCACATGAGTTGAATAAAAATAATAATATCAACCACCTCTCATCAGGTGGCAAAAATAAACCTGTGAATATAGTGAACTGGCTTCCCAGGCTGAAAAACACACTAGAACTCCATAAACAAACAGTGTCCAATGTATCGCAGGCACCAGCTGAAGATCAAATCATTTCTAGTACTGATGTCAAAAATACGTAAAACTTCAGCGTGAGCTAAAAAGTGGATGTATTAGACCAACATACAGTGCAAAGAGTCCCTACGGTCAACAAAAAATCCTATATGATCGACTATCTAAAAAATATTTTTCACAATAATGCAATCATATCATATTAATCTAGTGCATAATAAGTGATAAAAACTGTAATACAATAAATCATAATTATAAATATTAAAAATAATTTAAATTGATGAAAAATCAAAATATGATAGGACAGATAATCCCACAAGCGAGACACTGTCCCAAACAGTGACAATAGTGCAATTAGTCCATACAGAAAGTGCAGTAGTGATAAGTGACTTCCACACAAAACAGTCTTTGAATATGGTGCAATTTGTGCAGTGACTGGTGCTTTTCTTCTATGCACGTTCTAGTGCATCTCCCAATTGTTTCCCCTAGCCTCTCACCTCCAACAGCGGCCCCCAATGGGCCAAGTAAAGCGGGTAGATAATCTAGGAGAGGATGTGATTCCTTCAGTGTTTCTTTAATGTCAGATGAGTCCGTCTCTCTGCAACTCCTCCCGCAGTTCCCAGCACTCCCAGCAATCCCAGCAGTTTGTTTAAAAACAAAGGAGAGGTCTCATGGTGCAGTATTAAATACACGTTTATTGAAAAACATAGCAACTTACATTTAAAATAGCAGCAATCAGTGGATGTCAAAAAGCTTCCGGGTTCGGCCGTCCCCGAGAAGCGTCGGCACCTGACTCCTCCTACCCTCAAGGGTAGGAGGAGTCAGGTGCCGACGCTTCTCGGGGACGGCCGAACCCGGAAGCTTTTTGACATCCACTGATTGCTGCTATTTTAAATGTAAGTTGCTATGTTTTTCAATAAACGTGTATTTAATACTGCACCATGAGACCTCTCCTTTGTTTTTAAACAAACTGCTGGGATTGCTGGGAGTGCTGGGAACTGCGGGAGGAGTTGCAGAGAGACGGACTCATCTGACATTAAAGAAACACTGAAGGAATCACATCCTCTCCTAGATTATCTACCCGCTTTACTTGGCCCATTGGGGGCCGCTGTTGGAGGTGAGAGGCTAGGGGAAACAATTGGGAGATGCACTAGAACGTGCATAGAAGAAAAGCACCAGTCACTGCACAAATTGCACCATATTCAAAGACTGTTTTGTGTGGAAGTCACTTATCACTACTGCACTTTCTGTATGGACTTATTGCACTATTGTCACTGTTTGGGACAGTGTCTCGCTTGTGGGATTATCTGTCCTATCATATTTTGATTTTTCATCAATTTAAATTATTTTTAATATTTATAATTATGATTTATTGTATTACAGTTTTTATCACTTATTATGCACTAGATTAATATGATATGATTGCATTATTGTGAAAAATATTTTTTAGATAGTCGATCATATAGGATTTTTTGTTGACCGTAGGGACTCTTTGCACTGTATGTTGGTCTAATACATCCACTTTTTAGCTCACGCTGAAGTTTTACGTATTTTTGACATCAGTACTAGAAATGATTTGATCTTCAGCTGGTGCCTGCGATACATTGGACACTGTTTGTTTATGGAGTTCTAGTGTGTTTTTCAGCCTGGGAAGCCAGTTCACTATATTCACAGGTTTATTTTTGCCACCTGATGAGAGGTGGTTGATATTATTATTTTTATTCAACTCATGTGAGCACTTTAATCACACATTTGATTCTAAGCATTTTGATTACTGGTATTCACCATTTATTGGGTTTATTGCATATATTTTTTCTTTGATTTACTTATGTACGGCGATATTCATCTCTAGGCCTATAACTATATACAAGGTGGAGCCCATTGTGTGTACTTCATCCGACAGCATAGTTTATTCTAGTTGTGATTTTGGATTATTTATTTATCACTGATTGATGGAGTAGCGCCACATATCTTTATCCATGAAAAACACATGTACATGCATTTGATGCATTTTCGAGTTATGTGTATAAAAAGCCTAGAAAAAAAAAAGAATGAAGCATGAAGATGCATCAAAAATGCACAAACATTTTTGAATAATTAATAATAGCTGCTATCACTAACAACTGTTCTCACTTAACTTAAAAGGTGCAACTCAATAAACAGTGCTGTCTTATAAAAAAAAAAAAAAACATCAATAATAATAAAAGTCTAACTAAAAATGGTAATCAATAAAAATATATTGCTGAAAATTCATATATAGTATCTGTGAATAATTGAAGTGAATTAAAAAAAATCAATACATCATTGGTGCAAAAATCCAAAGTGCTTGTGCTTTCCTTTCCAGTCTCATAGGCTGCTCACCTCACGTCTAAATAAAATCAGCAGTGTTCCCTCTGGGGATAATAGAGAAAGGCTGGCATGGTGCTGGTAATCACTTTCCTCCTTCAAATCACTTATTCCCATGGGATAAAAACCCAGATCATCTCACCAGATATGATGGATATGCAAAAGAAGGAAGGAAGACTCTAGTTCTCTCATTTTAAAATGTTTAATTATATATAAAAAGGTAAGGTAGAAAACTCACAAAGATGGCACTGTAAGTCATGCAAGCTAAAAACACATTTCAGACACAATAGGTCTCAAGATGGCCAGGATGTAACGTCAATACGCAGGCTCTGTCCCCTAGACGCGTATCGTCAAAGCATTGACTTCCCCTACTGAATGCTTTTTTTTTTTTCATTTCAAAGTGTTTATTGAAAATTTTGCAAATAACATGCGATGGAAACTGTATAACAGTAGACAAGAATGTTGAGTTTACAGTACTTGTTATCTGTATAAACATATATCTATATCTACCATCAAGATACAGGTAATGTAATATAAAAACTTTCCTGTGAACCGGGCAACCAGCCACAAATGATAATAAGGTACCTTGTTCGTCTGTCGCTCATGACACCCCTAGCAGGTGCATACTGTGTCATAAGTCGACTGATATGGGTAAGAAGCATTAAGAGCCCTTTGTTTTGTTACCAGGTCTAGCAACTCAGAAATAACAGTAGTTTCCAGAGTTGCGGACGAATCTAATGGAGCGTATCAAATCAGGGGAAGCAACACTCCAGTCTTATCAGGGAGTTTCTAGATGTTTGTCTAGTGGTAACTTGTAAACTCCTGATGTCGGTATAGGTTCAAAACAACTACAATTTGAGACTTGGTTCTTGCCATCTTCAACTTTGAAATCAAAAGAAAGCAGAGAAGAATAGAAAGGAAAAAGTAGGTAGGAGAGATAGAGGGGAGGAAAAGGAGCCAGATTCCGGGGGAGCGCCTATATTGTGATATTTAGATGTCAGGGATGAGTGGGGTTCCTACGTATCTAGCCCAGGGTTCCCATATTGCTTTGAATGATCTGGTGGTATTTAGTATTGAGCTGACCATTTTTTCTTGGGTCATGATTAGGGATGAGCTTCGAGTTCGAGTCGAACTCATGTTCGACTTGAACATCGGCTGTTCGCCAGTTTGCTGAACAGTGAACAATTTGGGGTGTTCGCGGCAAATTCGAAAGCCGCGGAACACCCTTTAAAATCTATGGGAGAAATCAAAACTGCTAATTTTAAAGGCTTATATGCAAGTTATTGTCATAAAAAGTGTTTGGGGACCTGGGTCCTGCCCCAGGGGACATAGATCAATGCAAAAAAAAGTTTTAAAAACGGCCGTTTTTTCAGGAGCAGTGATTTTAATAATGCTTAAAGTGAAACAATAAAAGTGTAATATTCCTTTAAATTTCGTACCTGGGGGGTGTCTATAGTATGCCTGTAAAGGGGCGCATGTTTCCCGTGTTTAGAACAGTCCAACAGCAAAATGACATTTCAAAGGAAAAAAAGTCATTTAAAACTACTCGCGGCTATTAATGAATTGCCGGTCCGACAATACACATAAAAGTTCATTGATAAAAACGGCATGGGAATTCCCCACAGGGGAACCTCGAAAGAAAATTTAAAAAAAAAAAGACGTGGGGGGGGTCCCCCTAAATTCCATACCAGGCCCTTCAGGTCTGGTATGGATATTAAGGGGAACCCCGCGCCAAAATAAAAAAAATGGCGTGGGGTCTCCCCAAAAATCCATACCAGACCCTTATCTGAACACGCAATCTGGCAGGCCGCAGGAAAAGAGGGGGGCGGCGAGAGCGCACCCCCCCTCCTGAACCGTACCAGGCCACATGCCCTCAACATTGGGAGGGTGCTTTGGGGTAGCCCCCCAAAACACCTTGTCCCCATGTTGATGGGGACAAGGGCCTCATCCCCACAACCCTTGCCCGGTGGTTGTGGGGGTCTGCGGGCGGGGGGCTTATCGGAATCTGGAAGCCCCCTTTAACAAGGGGACCCCCAGATCCCAGCCATCCCCCCTGTGTGAAATGGTAAAGTACCTACCATTTCACAAAAAAAGAGTCAAAAATGTTAAAAAGACAAGAGACATTTTTTGACAATTCCTTTATTTAAATGCTTCTTCTATCTTCTATCTTCCTTCGGTTTCTGCCTCCATCTTCTTCTTCTTCTGGTTCTTCTGGTTCTTCCTCCGGTGTTCTCATCTGGCATCTTCCTCCGCGGCGCCGGCGTCTTCTTCCCTTCGTCTTCTGGGCTGCTCCACATCCAGCATGGTGGGAGGCTCCCGCTGTGTGACGCTTCACCTCTTCTGACAGTTCTTAAATAACGGAGGGCGGGGCCACCTGGTGACCCCACCCCCCTCTGACACACAGGGACTTCCCTGTGGCATTCCCGTGATGTCAGAGGGGGCGGACAGGGAAGTCCCCGTGCGTCAGAGGGGGGCGGGGTCACAGGGTGGCCCGAGCCCTCCGTTATTTAAGAACCGTCAAAAGAGGAGAGGCGTCACACAGCGGGAGCCTCCCACAATGCTGGATGTGGAGCGGCCCAGAAGACGAAGGGAAGAAGATGCCGGCACCGCGGAGATGCCGGACGAGAACACCGGAGGAAGAACCAGAAGAAGAAGAAGATGGAGGAAGAAACTAAAGGAGAAGATAGAAGATAGAAGAAAGAAGATAGAAGATAGAAGAAAGAAGAAGCATTTAAATAAAGGAATTGTCAAAAACTGTCTCTTGTCATTTTTAAAATTTTTGACACTTTTTTTGTGAAATGGTAGGGGTAATTTTGTACCCCCTTACCATTTCACACAGGGGGGAGGGCCGGGATCTGGGGGTCCCCTTGTTAAAGGGGGCTTCCAGATTCTGATAAGCCCCCGGTCCGCAGACCCCCACAACCACTGGGCAAGGGTTGTGGGGATGAGGCCCTTGTCCCCATCAACATGGGGACAAGGTGTTTTGGGGGCTACCCCAAAGCACCCTCCCAATTTTGAGGGCATGTGGCCTGGTATGGTTCAGGAGGGGGGGCGCTCTCTCTTCCCCCCTCTTTTCCTGCGGCCTGCCAGGTTGCGTGCTCGGATAAGGGACTGGTATGGATTTTTGGGGAGACCCCACGCCATTTTTTTTTTAATTTTGGCACGGGGTTCCCCTTAAAATCCATACCAGACCTGAAGGGTCTGGTATGGATTTTGAGGGGGACCCCACGCCATTTTTTTTTTAAATTTTGGCCGGGGTTCCCCTTAATATCCATACCAGACCTAAAGGGCCTGGTATGGAATTTAGGGGGACCCCCACGCTATTTTTTTTTAAATTTTGGTTCGGGGTTCCCCTGTGGGGAATTCCAATGCCGTTTTTATCAATGAACTTTTATGTGTATTGTCGGACCAGCAATTCATTAATAGCTGCGAGTAGTTTTTTGATGACTTTTTTTTCCTTTGAAATGTAATTTTGCTGTCAGACTGTTCTAAACACGGGAAACATGCGCCCCTTTACAGGCATACTATAGACACCCCCCAGGTACGAAATTTAAAGGAATATTACACTTTTATTGTTTCACTTTAAGCATTATTAAAATCACTGCTCCCGAAAAAAAGGCCATTTTTAAAACTTTTTTTGCATTGATCCATGTCCCCTGGGGCAGGACCCAGGTCCCCAAACACTTTTTATGACAATAACTTGCATATATGCCTTTAAAATGAGCACTTTTGATCATTCATGTTTGTGTCCCATAGACTTTAACGGTGTTCGCGTGTTCGAACAAATTTTTTGCCTGTTTGCATGTTCTGGTGTGAACCGAACAGGGGGGTGTTCGGCTCATCCCTAGTCATGATCCACAATATCTTTCTTTTAGCTGCGAGGAAAGAAACCGAGGGTCGTTTCCAAGCTTTGGCAATGGTTATCTTTGCCCCCAAGAAAATAAAGAAGATCAGTTTCTGGGTGTATTTGGTGGTTTGTGGTATGAGGAAGTCCAGGAGCACCACTTGGGCAGACTTCGGGATTGAATGGCCCAAGACTTTCCTTTTAAGACTGAACATTTTGTTCCAAAACCCTCCAGTTTTTGGGCATTCCCACCAAATGGTGTGGCATTCCCTAAAACACAGAGGGGACGCTGAGGGGAAAATGACTGCTAGTTTAGTGGGTGCCAGGTACCATCTGGTGATTACCTTCAGGTTACCTTTGAAGGCCCTCGATACTGCTCTTTGCCAGTCCTCCAGGTCCTAGGTTTCCTGTAGGTCACTTTCCCATGCTTCCATGTATGGAAACTTGAAGGAAGGTTTGGACAGTGATTCGTAGATTATTGATATCCCACCTTTTTGCTCCATTGCCTGTCCACACCAACGCTCATAGTTTGTGAACTCTGGGGGTAAGGGTTTGTTCTTCCAGATTGAGGAGAGAAAGTGGGAGATTTGATGAAACCTAAATCTCTCTGAGATTGGTAGTTCTAGTTTGTTTATACAATATTTCAGGGATAATGGGCCTTCTATAGCGAAATAGTATCCAATCCAGTACATCCCCTTATCCAGCCACCACTGGAATGATTTGATGTCCATACCTGGTAGGAATTGTGGGTTGTGAAATATGTGTGCTAGAGGGCATATTTCGGAAGTCAGAGAGGGTAGTTGGCTCAATTTGTCCCATAACGCTAGGGAATGGGATAAATGGCATCTTGATAGAATGAATTCTACCGAGCCATGATAATTGGAATGAGGACCAAGTTTTGAGGTCAGATTTGAGTTTGTGGTACGTGGGGAGGAAATTTGCCTGGTATAGTAGTTCGACCTTGGGGGTGAGGTTTATACCTATATATTGGATTGATGAGTCACTCCATTTGAATTTGAAAGCTGGTTTCAGTTGTTCAACTACGGCAGTTATTCAAATCATTGTTGATCAAAGATGTGGGCCTGTAGTTCTGTGTGTCTATCTGGTTTAGGGATAACTGAAATTAATGCAGCATTAAGGTGGGGATCTACTGGGTCCCCTTCCGTTTGGAGTTAAAGAATTTAACTAGGCGTGGGGCTAGGGTTTCTGCAAACATTTTGTAATACGGTATGGAAAATCCGTCAGAGCCGGGGGCCGATTCCCCTTTCACATCCATTATTTCCTTGTGGTCGTTCTTTAAAGTGGGGATAGGTAGTACATTTAGAAAAGAGTGTATTTTGGTCTCGTCTGTTGTACTCTCACCCTGGTATAATTTGGTGTAAAATGTCTGAAATGTTTGTAATATGCATTGGGGGTTTAGGGTCGTGGATCCATCTTGTAAACAAATTTTCGGTAACGTGAGAGAGCGAAATTTGGGGGATAGTTTGGAGGCTAACATCGTTCCCATATTGTCTTTATGTTGATAGAATTTTGCTCCACTCCATCAGGTGGTTTTCTCGGCCTTGACCATGAGCGCAAGATTTAAGGCTAAGTGAGCTGTATCTAGTTGTGCTATGGAGACCTTCGAGGGGTCTCATTTGTGGCATTTGAATAAAATGGCAAAGTCCTTCTCTAGCTTATCTATGTCCAAAGATCTTTCCTTTTTGATCTAAGCCGCTATCTGTATTAGCTTACCTCAGATCGTTGCTTTGTGGGCAGCCCATAAGGTCTCGGCCGAGATTCCACCTGCTTCATTAAGAAGAAAATATTCTTTTAATGCTTTTTCAAATTCTAAGACTTTAATGGGGTCATTAAGTATAGTTTTGTTGAGGTTCCAATGTGTCATGTGTGGTCTAGTGGGGCGTCCTTCTAAAATGAGGAGGACCACAGAGTGATCGGATAGAACTGTATCCTTAATGTGGGCTTTGCAGACAGAGGAGATGAAATGTTTCGCGAAAATGAAAATGTGGTCAATTCTGGAATAAAATTGGTGGGGGCTCGAGTAGTGTGTGTAATCACATTTTGTGGGGTTTAGTTCCCACCATATGTCACGAGGCCCTGTTGGTAGACAAATTTGGTGATGTTGGAGCTATTTCTAGTGGGGCGAGTTAGTTGTGAGGCTGGGGGTTTCGACGTGTCTAGGCACTGGCCGAATGCTGTGTTGGAGTCTCCTCCGAAGATAATGGTCCCTCCTAACATTGGATCTAGGGTTTGGAACATCGTCTGGAAAAATTTTACTTGTCCCTTGTTGGGAGCGTAATAAGAGATGAGGTGGTCATCCAACACTCCCTTTACTAGGATGTATCTGCCTTCTGGGTCTCTATATTCTAGTTGCACTTTAAATTTACAATTCTTTGAGAACAGTATAGCTACTCCCTTCGTCTTATATTCAGCATTCACTAGAAAGAATTGTGGGAAGTGAGCATGGAGGAAGGAGGGGATGTACAGTCTTGGGAAGTGCGTCTCCTGTAACATTACCACCTCCATTTTTTGAGAATGGTAAGCTTGGAAAACTTTCTTTCTCTTGATAGCTGAGTTAAGGCCCTGAACATTGTGTTAGACTATGCGGAGGGATGGGGTGAGCGTGGTAGATGGAGCAAAAAACTATCGTTATAGGGATTAGTTACCCATTGATGTGAAGTTAGAGGTGGATCTAGGCATGGCTGGATGTAGGACCTGGGACCTAGAGTGACTGAGAGGCGTGGTGACATGCGTGCACTGGCAAAAATAGAAAAGAGGTTAATGGGAGAGAGAGAAGAGATAAGCAAGCATAGAGAGAGGTAGCCTGGATTAGGCCTGTGGTGAGAGAAGGGAGAAAGATTCCTCTCCTCATCACCATCCAATAAACAAACAAAACCCTCTAATTGGGCTAAAGACCCATCATTCGAATATGTAGCAGCCATATTCGAAGGATAGGTGGAGGTGCACAACTGCAGTCATTGCCGTCCCTGAAAAGGAAACAAGTTATGAAAAACAAAAAACTATAACATGAACTGATTTATGGATCGTAACCAGGAGGTATAAGGGTAACTTGGCCGCCAGGCCATATTTAGGGAAAAAAAGGGGGTGGGGAGTGGGGGGGAAGGAAGGGAAAGGAAGGAGGGTAGGGAAAGGGGAAGGGTAGGTGGGTAGGGGATTAGGATCATAGCAGTGGGGGGTTTGAGGATATTGAGGTGACCCGAGTCATAGCAAGTGGAAGATTGGGAAAGGTTGGGGATACGTATCAAAAGTGTTATTTAGATTGAAGCTCATTAGGTTGAGCTGGTCGGATACCATCCCATAGACCACCTGGGAAGCGTTCGGGGGTGATTCTTCCTGTTGTCGCTTGAGGAGTTTGAAAGCGTTCTTGGAAGGGTATTACTGTCAGGTGGTGTCAAAGTGCTTGAATGTCTCTTGTTTGCCTGGATATTATGTGTCCCTCAGGTTGGGCCTCAATGTGTTAGGATCCAATAGGGATTCCAAAAGGAAAATAGAAACAAATAATGCGGGGTAATGAATGGATTGAGTTTCAGATGAGGTTCCTGGGGATCATCTATTACTTGAAGGGGATCCCCATAACAGGTTGCTAGGCAAAGCTGAGCTTTATGAAGTGGTAAAAGGGTATTTCATTTGTTGTTGTCAGGTGGGCATGGCTGTTTTCACTCACCTGTTTTTGATAGATTTCCACTTTGGGGAGATCAGGCTCCTAGGCGTTGGGTGTTTGGCAGTCCCTGGTTGGAGGTTTGAGGTGTCCATTGCTGAGTCCTGGGCGATAAATTTCAGGTGCAGAAGCACACGTTCACCCTCTGGGAAACTGGTGAAGGAGTGGGTTTTACCTTTATAATAAAATTTCAAGGCAAAGGGGAAGGCCCACCAGTACTTGATTTCCTTTTGCGAAAGGATCGTTAGCAGTGGTTTAAGGGTTCTGCGTCATTGAATAGTCATGGGAGAAATGTCTGCAAAAATCTGAATGTTGTCCCCTTGAAAGGATATGTGTGATTGCTGGCGTGAGATTTTCATTATGTCCTCTTTTACCCAGTAATAATGAGGCTTAAGCATCACGTCTCTGGGGGCTCTGTCCAGCTCCAGTTTGTTTGGTGGTAGTGATGGGACGAGGGTTTTAATGAGCTCCTTTGGGGATATCAGTGATAGACTCTGGTATGCCTGTAATTCTGCAATTATCCCTCCTCGAACAATTTTCCAGATCGTCCATCCTGGCCAGAGCTGTATCAAGTTGCTCATGTATAACCTGTAAATGGTCAGTATTTTGGTTAGCCCTGGATACTGTAATGTCAAGATTGTGTTTGATCGCTTCCATCCTGGAGCCCAGGTTTTGGAAGTCAGAGCGAATGTCATTGGTGATTTTGTTAGCTGTGTGAGTGAGGCCTCTGTCAAGCAGCTCGGATAGTTTGAGATATAGATCTCCTGCATTTAGGAGAATGTCCATGTCTGCTGCCTCCAGGGGTAGTGACATTATCCAGGCGGGCTGGGGTTTCCCCATAAGGGATAGCCTGTAAGTGTCCATCGATCACTCAATGAGTGATTCTGTTAAAGGAGGAGAAGGGGATATGTTGTGGGTGATGCTGGTGGAAGCCAGGGGAGTGTAGACCAGTGTAGCAGGGGTCAGGACTTGCCTGTGTTCTAGTTGTCATCCTGTATGCTGATCTCGTGGCTGAGTCGCGGCCGCCATCTTGGATTCGGCCCGTTTTCCCTTGTCGGAAAATTGTGGGCCTAGGTCTCAGTGAGATGAGCTGCCAGTCATGAGGGTGCTACTGGGGGTTCCCCGGCTGGATCCCGCTGTTTGCGGGTGTCCCGCTGGTCACGATCCAGCGTTAGGGTGGCTCGATGGCTGAGGCAGTGTGGAGCTCCCGGGTTACACGCCCATCTTGGAAGCTTCCGCACAAGCGCTCTGTCTTTGTGAGTTTTATACTGTACCTTTTTTATATATGATTAAACATTTTAAACAGAGAGCACTAGATTTTGCTTCCTTCTTTTGCATGTCCATCATATCTGGTGAGATGATCAGGGTTTTTATCCATGGGAATAAGCTATTTGAAGAAGGAAAGTGATTACCAGCACTACGCCAGCCTTCTCTATTATCCTCAGAGGGGAACACTGCTGATTTTATTCAGACGTGAGGTGAGCAGCCTGTGAGACTGGTGGAGGAAAGCACAAGCACTTTGGATTTTTGCAACGTTGATGAATTGATTTTTTAAATTTACTTCAATCAGTCACAGAAACTATATATGAACTTTCAGCAATATTTGTTTATTGATTACCATTTTTAGTTACACTTTTATTATTATCAATTTTTTTTTTAATGGTGCAGCACTGTTTATTGATTATTTGCACTGAAACATGCATGGTTATGCAGCAGCACTAGTGTAAACTTATACTAAAGCCTCCAATCTACTGAATTTGGTAAGTAAATCGGGAATCAGTTTGGATCATTCTTTTTTATACTTAGATCCAATCACAATCAAGTTGCATTATGAACCTGACAGCCTTATGAACTTTCCAGACAGAGGTGGGGGATACTTTGGGAAGAGAATTATCAGAAAAGTAAACAATAAAATGGTTTAATATTTATTTCTTAATGGTAGGGCTGTGTAATACAGATTTTTTCAGTTTCCATGCATATCTTTTTTTGGTAGGCTGGGTAGGAAGTTAGTGATGGAAACAAATGCATTGTCAAATATCGTGACATGATCAATTTGTCTTTCTCCTGGGTGTAAAATACTCCAGGCATCTATGACCTGAATCTTATGAAGCGTGCATTTAAAGTATTAATACGAGAGGCTGGGTTCCCAACAGATCATGAAGAGGAATCCATGGAAAGATCGTAACAAAACTCCCTCTACCACAAGATGTCCCTCTTTAAACCCCATTTATTTTTTCAGTGTATGAGAGAGAAATAGCATGGATGTTGACTTTGGGCAGTGTATATATGCAGACATGCAGTCAACATTGTGCAAGGTGCCTTTCAAGAATAGGTACATTTCATCTGGGTCAGTAAGGGTGCATGCTGGACCGTTGAAGTCACAGGGGGGCAGTGCCACAAGGTAATGTAGCCAGGTGGCCCCGCCCCTTACTTAATAACTGAGGCGGAGGAGCAGGCAGTCGGCGGTTAGCCTTCGTCATGGGTGGAGCTTTTTTTCTTTTCTTAATTCTGGTCCTGCGGTGCGGCAGGTGGTGTGATACACGATGGATCTACATCGGGGGACACTGTTTTTTTAAGGAATTGTCCAAAACTGTGTATGTGTTTTTATTTAATTTTGACACTTTTTTGGGTGAATAAGCATTCACATGGGGGGGCCAGATTTGAGGGTCCTCCTTATTAAAAGGGGCTTCCAGATTCTGCCCGCAGACCACCATAACCCCCACCCAAGGTCCCCAACAACATAAAAAAAGGTGCTTTGGGGTGGGGGGCAGAGCCCCCGCCCGAAGCTCCCCCCTATGTTGAAGCCATGTGGCCTGGTATGGTTCATAAGGGTTTTTCTTTCCTGGCAATTCTTTTTACATTCATCTGTCAGCGGGGAAGCCTGCTGACAGCTGATGACTCATCGGTTGTTAAGGATGCGGAGGCCGGCTTCCCGGGCCCAATCCTTAGCAACCAGCTATACACAGAGGGGTTGATTTGCTAACGGCAAATAGACTGTGCACTTTGCAAAGTGCAGTTGCACTCTGCAAGAGCAGTGGCTCCAGAGCTTAGTAAATGAGCAGAAGCTCTGCTGACTTCCATCATCCAATCATGTGCAAGAAAAAATGCTGTTTTTTTTTTTATTTTCCTTGCACGTGATTGGGTATTCTTTGCTGGGTGAAGCTTTATCACATTTATTACGGTCTGGAGCAACTGCACTTGCAGAGTGCCTTTAGTAAATAAACCCCATTTTCTTAGGGCTGTAGTTTTTAGTTAGGTTTTAGTTTTTTTGCAACAGATTTTCCAGTAACTATTACAAATATACTTTTTAGGTCAGATTGCTTTTATGTGAAGAATACGCTTTAAGCAGATGATGATATAGTAGCTTTCAGTTGTTGGTAATTAATGGTGACTAGATTTGTTGTAACATGCCCTAGGGCAGTGTCCTTTTGGCTGGTATAATGTGTAAAGTATGGGTCACCAGATACATTTCTATCATCTTACAAGATGAAAAGCCTTTTGTATTTTAAAAATGTCTTATAAAGCACTGTATTTAGAATTATTCTTTTTATCGGGTAGCTGTCAGTGCGGTACCATTATTTACACACTGAAGGCCAAACAACTAGTGTCCTGTGAGAGCTTTACACACATTGCACAACTCAAGTCACGTAATAGATCATAACAGTGTAAATTTATGACTCTGGTCGAATGGTGTCAAAAGTACACAAATTCTCTTCCATGCAATATCAGATAATCAGGAACCACCAAATAGCACAGATGGCAGAAGAAGGAGAGATACTGAAGAACATGGAACTGGGTGGGTGGGTGTTTTGTATCTCATTGGCTAAAAATAGCAAGAAAGGTGTTTTACTAGGGTTGAAGCAGAGCCATCTTTAACCAGCAACATGTTGCTCAAGGTATACTTTACAGTAACCCTGTCGGGTTAAAGAATTCCAGATCAAAGGTTCTTTCAACAGATTAACTGTTATATTCAAGTCTCTGGGGGCATGTGTCTCCTACTTTACCACCATTCCAGTGCTGCAGCCATTGTAAGACATTTCAGCATTCTACATGTCTGGGAGTGTCACATACCTGTTACTTCTAATGCCTACCCTGCTTCCTACTCTTATCTTACTGCTTAGTCTTGTTGTAATGAAGGGTCAAAGGATGGAACCACAATGTGCAGCAGGGTACACAGATATCTGATACTCCCAGAAGTGGTGAATACCAAAGAGATTTATAGAGACTGCAGCACTGTAAGAGTGGGAAGGTAGGAGACACAGGCCAAGGGTTAGGTAAGTAGAAATCATTGTTAAGGTTTCTACCTGTGCATCAAAAATTGTCTGCCTCTCTGGTTTACACATTTTCTGTCATTTAAGTTGCATTACAATAATGCCCTCTGTTGCATCTGCAAAAAGGACAACCCAGTTACAAATACATATTATTGAAAAATGTTCTAGAAATGGCCAATAAGGAAGTAGGGTGGTGATGAGAATACTTTCACTTACCCTCTCACTTGATACTGTTTAAAAGGAACTGCTTAACTTTAGCCTGAAAAGACAACATAAACAGTTCTCAGCAGCAATTTGTCTCATTTTCAGCCTTAATGAAGCCCCCCCCCTAGCCCCAGAAAAGCATTGGCACATCTTAACAAATACAAATACAGTTTTCATGGGCCTTTACCTGTGGAGAGGCATGTTTGTCTTCTACAGTTTAAAATTATTTTGCCACAAAGCAAAACATCTGTGTGAGATGGATGGGGTTAAAGTATTTTCTCAACTAGATTTTAATTATTGACCTGGTAACTGGTATGCGATATATGAGTTGTAGCTATCATATCCCTATAAAATCACACATCTTATCTTTGCATTATTTGGTAATATAGTTCTGCTGTGCAACAGTTATTACAAGAATGAGTACAGCTTCCAAAAACCATAGGATACACATGACTGTCAGTAGAATCCATAATTTTTCCAAAATATTGCAGTTATGGAATAGGCCCTTTATGTATGGTGTCATAATTGTATAATGGTAAAGTAGGTGGCACGGTGACCTTGGAATGATAAAGTATTGGGAGCATTTGGTGCTGGAGTGCTGGTATTTTTTCCAACTCAAAACATTATCTGCTTGAAATTTGTATATACTGGGGTGTGGTATGGTGGCAGCTGGTTGTGCTTAATGTGAGCTCTACTCTGTGCTCCTGCGTTTTCTGCTACCCGACAACATTCTACATCTGATTTCAGGCTCTCCATCATGGCAGGGCAGGAAAGGACACAAGCCTGAGCAGAGGATCAAAGCCGTTCTTACAGTAGTGGTGGGCTGCTCAAGCACACTCTGTCCTTAAAATTGAGTAGATGTTAGACACACTCTTGCTCTTATTCACCAGCAGCATCAGATGATTCTACTGATTCAGACTTGGAATGTGAATGAGCACATTGGCCCAGAGGCTACTGACCAAATCGGATCTGGTGTAGATGCCGTCTAGCCTCAAGCAATCCCTGAAATTCTGTATATCCTTCATATGCTCTGAGCTACCTTCATCACTAAAGAGGGTCAAAGAGACAGAAGCTTGTTTGGATCTGTTTTGGATCTGCATGCTAAAGGTATCACTGAACTCCATGTTCAACATGGCTTGTTCCCAGGTCTGCCTTATATAGAATTAAAGATCAAGAAAGCAGAAACTCCTGAAATGAACTCCACATGTGCCAGTTATAAGAGGCTAACTATGATCTGACCTTGCAGATTTGTTAAAGGGATTCTTCAACACTGTACTGGGTCAGGATCATAGGTGCCTACTTCACTTTAAAAATCTGACAGGGTTCACTGTACGCTAAAACCATGTGGTGCGATGAGAGATTACCCTATTACATGCAGAAACATAAAATATCCTCAAAAGTGTATTTTAATGAGCAGACCTGCAAATATTCCCGGATCTAGTTATAAAAACATTGGTTTATAGATCTGCATTGGAGCCCCACTTAAAGCTTTTGAGAGCCAAACATATACAATGCCAGTGGAGTTTTCATACTTGCTTTATTGGCAAATCAATGACACTTCAGCTGTCCTATGGTTCCCTGAGGACTTACAAGATTTCTGCACAAGATTAGACATTACTCCACCGTAAACTGCCAGGTTGGTCAAAATGGATCTCCACTTGGATGGATCTTGCTACAATGCAATGGCAAAGAAGGAGTCCTAAACCTAGTACAAACCCAGACAGCTCTCATGGCAGTCTTCACCAGTGCTGGGACTTGGATTGTTAATACTTCTCCTACTGAATCAAAAGCAACACACTTGCAATATTTTATCTGAATCTTTTGGACTTGAACCTTCCATTCAGTTTGTTGATTTTAATCAGGGTCTTTGTTATAAAAACATGTACAGTGCCTTGAAAAGGTATTCATAAACCCTAAAAATTTTCCACATTTTTTCATGTTACAACCAAAAATGTAAAATGCAAAAAGGTAAACCTCTGCCTCAGTCTCAAGTTTTTTCCAGACTTTAACAGGTTTTTCTTCTCAGATTACCCTGTATTTGGCTCCATCCATCTTCCCATCAACTCTGAACAGCTTCCCTGTCTCTGCTGAAGAAAAGCACCCCCACACATGATGATGCTGCCAACACCATGTTTCATGGTTGGGATGGTGTGTTCAGAGTGATGTGCAGTGTTAGTTTTCCGCCACACATAGCGTTTTGTTTTTAGGCCAAAAAGTTTAATTTTGGTCTCATCTGACCAGAGCACCTTCTTATGCCCCGTACACACGTTCGGACATTGATCAGACATTCCGACAACAAAACCCATGGATTTTTTTCGACGGATGTTGGCTCAAACTTGTTTTGCGCACACACGGTCGCACAAAGTTGTCGGAATTTCCGATCGCCAAGAACGCAATGACGTACAACACGTACGACGAGACTAGAAAAGGCCAGTTCAGAACCAAGCGTGGCACCCTTTGGGCTCCTTTTGCTAATCTTGTGTTAGTAAAAGTTTGGTGAGAGACGATTTGCGCTTTTTCAGACTCGTGGTTTTCAGATCATTTTCTGCTGTTCAGTTTGTGCTTGTGGGTTT
Source organism: Aquarana catesbeiana (assembly GCF_042186555.1). Taxonomy (NCBI): domain Eukaryota; kingdom Metazoa; phylum Chordata; class Amphibia; order Anura; family Ranidae; genus Aquarana; species Aquarana catesbeiana. Next base: position 734,847,077 of record NC_133325.1, on the reverse strand, counting down.
GTATCTGCTCTTCAGTGTGTGCAGCGAGTACCATTGACTTGTCATTGTGTTCTTGTTCGTTCGTTACTGTTTATCAGGTCGCTCTTCACAGGCCTTGCTGTTCTTCAGTGCGTTCTGTTACTTCGTTCTGAGCAGCCGACTGTTTTCTAGCCATGTTGCGTATACGTAATCCTCGTGTGCGGGGGCTTGGTGTTGGGGTCCTGACCTTGACACAAGCCCAGTCCATGAACAGGGTGGGGAGGAGTTCATGGACCAAGAATTGGTTGCTTCAGCGTGACCAGTTCTGTCATATGCCTTTGCTCTGTGAGATCCGTGAGAATAATCCTGATGATTTCAGGAATTTTCTCTGGATGACGGACCCTGTATTTCACCATTTGTTGGCTTTGCTGACCCCTTATATTAGCAGGCAGGATACCTGCATGAGGCAAGCCATCACTCCAAAGCAGAGGCTTGTCACCACCCTGCGCTACTTGGCAACGGGGAGAAGCCTGCAGGACTTGAAGTTCTTGACAAGCATCTCCCCCCAGGCTCTGGGGATCATTATCCCAGAGACCTGTGCTGCCATCATCCAGGTCCTGCAGAAGGAGTATATTAAGGTAAGATTTGTATCCTTTAATATCACATTTTATTGTATATAATATTTGATAATATATTTTATTTCTTTCCTCATTCCCTAATTACCATGATTGTAATATGCTGTGAATGTCCCCTTTGTCCTCATGCATGCTGGATTTTTATGTAATTATTTTTTTCTCCTTTATACATATTTGCCTTCACTTACCTCCACAGCATGGTCTCCTGCCCCTATATTCACCTCATGTAGTCACTTAACAATGTATTTTGTCAGCTCCATAGTAGTGCTTTACCCCAAACACCCCCTAAAATTTAAGGAAAAGTGATTGGTGCTTAAAATTCATGCCGAGTTCCAGAGGCTTTTTTTGGGGGTCCCCAAATCATTTGGACCCCCCAACTGCTAAGTCAGCTGATACCAATTCTCTATCTATCCTCAATCATCTATCTGCTGACTTTGCCAAACCCATACACACTATACCCATCTCTTCTGTGCTCAGATTTATGGATGAATTCCCCAAAGCATGTAGTGCAAGGGCCTGCCTGAATACTTTCAAATGGTACTGTTTCAAGTTTTTGTATACTATTATTATCTTGCTAGCTAATAGCAGAATGTCCAAATGTGCTAAAATGTGTACAGTGTGTATTTATATCTTTGTATTATGACACTTGTGACAGACCTAGCCAGGAAAGAGACTTTTGGAGGGGACTGTATGCTAGCCTCTTGCCGATCGATCGGGGGCCCTTGCATTTGGGGGAACAGTGCTCTTTGTGAGCTGTATGCCTGGGGACCCTTGAGGTGGTATTACTGTGGATTCGGGTCCTGGTCCCCCAGGACACACAGACTCTGGGGACCCTGGATTTGCCATATTGGAATAGTGGCTGATTCATAATGCTGGGACAGATACTGTTAGGAGATGCTGATGTAAATTCCAACACCTGTCTGTCTATTGTCTGCTAAAATGTGTATTGTAAATAAGTCTACTATGGGATCTAAGAGTCATTAGATCCCCATTGTTATTTGTGTTAATTAACTCTGCTATTGTGTGAAGAAGAGTCTATGTTGATTGTGATGGATGATCTTGGATGGAGAATGTGCCTGTCCAGCAGAATGCCAGAGAATCGGCAGTGGAAAATCTGAAGATTGCCGTCCCCAAACCTGAAGTGCTGACAACAGGGCAGAGCTCTGCTAACCTCTGCCCAGCACTGATAGCATCTTCTGGGTTCCACGGAGAGGAGATGGTGAACCTTTATCCCCAGACACCAGTTGCAGAGACAGGGGATTTGATAGACTTTTCTGCTGAGGAAGAACAACCTGGTGAGCCTCCAGCAGAAGAGGAGCTGTTATTAGGGCCAAACTTCACTATGCTCTGCCCAGCACCAACAGAAGTATCTGTGAAGTCACAAGGAACTTCCCCAGCTGAAGCGCTAGCAACCGGACAGAGGGTCCAAGATCTCTGCCCTACACCTGCGGCAGTTCTGGAGTCTCAGGGTGAGAAGGAGGTGGTCACTTCCCAGCAGCAGATCAAGATACAGGGGGAGAAGGGAGAGGAGGTGTTCGTCGTCCCTCCCCAACAGTTAGCTGGAGCAGATGGTGTGGGGTTTCCAGCAGAAGGGCTGGCAACAGGGCCGAGTACTGCTGGACTCTGCCCTCAACTAACAGAGGATGGATGTCCTGTGAAGGTGGATGGGACTTCAGTCTCCACCTGTATACCCCAGGGATGCTGGGCAGTCGGCCCAGATCTCCAACAGCATGACGGAGTGAGCCCAGACACCCTGTCTTCTCTCCAGCGGCAGAAAGGACTCCAGGGAGAAGGGCCAGTCCAGGCCTCTCCCCAGCAGCAGATATGTTCTCTGAGAAAGGCAGAGGTTGGCTGGGTGAGTAATGCTTTGTTTGGAACAATTTGTTTGGGGTACTGTGTGGGTACAGGCATTAGAGGACTGGAACTACTGACTAACTTCGGAGTCAACCCGTCTGGGGTCTCCTCCTGTGCTGGTCTCCTGCCGAAAGGGGAGAAATGTGACAGACCTAGCCGGGAAAGAGACTTTTGGAGGGGACTGTATGCTAGCCTCTTGCCGATCGAGCGGGGGCCCTTGCATTTGGGGGAACAGTGCTCTTTGTGAGCTGTATGCCTGGGGACCCTTGAGGTGGTATTACTGTGGATTCGGGTCCTGGTCCCCCAGGACACATAGACTCTGGGGACCCTGGATTTGCCATATTGGAATAGTGGCTGATTCATAATGCTGGGACAGATACTGTTAGGAGATGCTGATGTAAATTCCAACACCTGTCTGTCTATTGTCTGCTAAAATGTGTATTGTAAATAAGTCTACTATGGGATCTAAGAGTCATTAGATCCCCATTGTTATTTGTGTTAATTAACTCTGCTATTGTGTGAAGAAGAGTCTATGTTGATTGTGATAATGTTGATTGGATTTTCTGAACTACAAGACGGCCAGTCTGGCCTAACGGTCATGTCTGAGTCATCTAGGCTGTCTAAAGGGATTAGTTAATTAGCTCATGTTAATTAGGTTAATTAGGTTACAGCTGTATTGTTAGAGTAATATGAGCAGGAGGTCTGCACCTCCACTTTGAGTGTATAAAAGCCTGTATTTTGCAATAAAGGAGAGTCCTGTTTGAACTTACATACAGCCTGCCTGGTGTTTGTTCTGAGCTATCACCACTGGACTAGAACGGCACAGAGCTGTAGCTCTAGTCCCGGAGCATCGGATGACCGAACCATCAGACGTTGCAATCTGATTCAATAGCTGCAGAGGAGTGTCGGGAGAGTGGAACCGAGCGAGCAAAGAGGCTCGTTACATTGGTGGCAGCAGTGGGATTTGCTCTCCAGTTACTGGGACACTCCAAACCAACCTGCAGGAGAGCCACGCTGAAAGATTTACTTGAGAGCCGTGGAGGGAATGGTGGGATCGTGCTTCCTTGCCGTGAACACATCCAAACCATCACCTGGATCCAAGGTAACAGGATAGAAGGAGAGGAGAAATACCAGCCACCATGGATGAGGAATTCAGAAGGAGGTTGCGAGAGGAGATACAGCACAGAGGACCAGTATCAGAGCAGGTCCTGCTAGGATGGTTTGATTCTATCCGCTGTGAACTCTGGAAGGAAGCGCTAGCCCGTGAGCAGCGACACCAGGGAAAAGTTCTCCCCTCCATCCATGTGAGGTACTGGTCGCAGTATGAAGTGCGAATGCTGTTTTTGGGGGAACAGCCGAACCAGGAGTGGACAGCTGAGTTAAGCAGGCTGATCCGGGCAGAAATGCGGTTGGACGAGAGCTACAGAGCCCTCCAGTGGTATGTAGCCCAAGTGTGCCCATGGACAGCGGATGACAGCCCCACGGAAGGCTTTGACTACGATGGCCTGGGATTGTTATACTGGAGGCTGTCCAGGGACCCTGACTTTGGAAGTGATCGGGAGTGGCGTTTGGAGGAAATAATGGAGCACAGAGAGTGGAGACTGAATGTCTCAGAAGTGCACTGGGCACTGGAAGATTTGGAGTTTCTGGCCGTTCAGGAATGGGAGTTGGAGATCACCTACAAACAGCTGTTAGACTCTGCTCAGCAGCAGGGTGGTGCTCCCTTTGCCTGGGACTATCATGAAATACCAGTTGACAACTCTGAAATCCTGGCTGAAGAGTTGACAATGTGGCAGAGTAACAGTGTGCTTTGCCAACCTGCACCCGCAGCTATGGAGGGGGAGGTCTTATGGCAGATCCAGCAAGTGCTGACTGACCTTGATGAACCTGTTTCTGCATTGGATGATCTTGGATGGAGAATGTGCCTGTCCAGCAGAATGCCAGAGAATCGGCAGTGGAAAATCTGAAGATTGCCGTCCCCAAACCTGAAGTGCTGACAACAGGGCAGAGCTCTGCTAACCTCTGCCCAGCACTGATAGCATCTTCTGGGTTCCACGGAGAGGAGATGGTGAACCTTTATCCCCAGACACCAGTTGCAGAGACAGGGGATTTGATAGACTTTTCTGCTGAGGAAGAACAACCTGGTGAGCCTCCAGCAGAAGAGGAGCTGTTATTAGGGCCAAACTTCACTATGCTCTGCCCAGCACCAACAGAAGTATCTGTGAAGTCACAAGGAACTTCCCCAGCTGAAGCGCTAGCAACCGGACAGAGGGTCCAAGATCTCTGCCCTACACCTGCGGCAGTTCTGGAGTCTCAGGGTGAGAAGGAGGTGGTCACTTCCCAGCAGCAGATCAGGATACAGGGGGAGAAGGGAGAGGAGGTGTTCGTCGTCCCTCCCCAACAGTTAGCTGGAGCAGATGGTGTGGGGTTTCCAGCAGAAGGGCTGGCAACAGGGCCGAGTACTGCTGGACTCTGCCCTCAACTAACAGAGGATGGATGTCCTGTGAAGGTGGATGGGACTTCAGTCTCCACCTGTATACCCCAGGGATGCTGGGCAGTCGGCCCAGATCCCCAACAGCATGACGGAGTGAGCCCAGACACCCTGTCTTCTCTCCATATGTTGATTGTGATAATGTTGATTGGATTTTCTGAACTACAAGACGGCCAGTCTGGCCTAACGGTCATGTCTGAGTCATCTAGGCTGTCTAAAGGGATTAGTTAATTAGCTCATGTTAATTAGGTTAATTAGGTTACAGCTGTATTGTTAGAGTAATATGAGCAGGAGGTCTGCACCTCCACTTTGAGTGTATAAAAGCCTGTATTTTGCAATAAAGGAGAGTCCTGTTTGAACTTACATACAGCCTGCCTGGTGTTTGTTCTGAGCTATCACCACTGGACTAGAACGGCACAGAGCTGTAGCTCTAGTCCCGGAGCATCGGATGACCGAACCATCAGACGTTGCAATCTGATTCAATAGCTGCAGAGGAGTGTCGGGAGAGTGGAACCGAGCGAGCAAAGGGGCTCGTTACAACACTTCTTACCTGTCCAGTGGGCTGTCAATAGTGTAACTAAGGAGTGGCTGGCCAAAGTAATACCCATTATTTAGGCATTCATCTCTCAATGAAGTGGAGAGGGTTACCTGTCCCAGAGTTCCCTCCCCCCTATAATGTTAGAAATGGCCCAAGAGAGGGGGGAGGGGGAATCTGATAGTTGGACCTTATACTTTGGTTTTTAAAAATTTCCTCTAATAAATGTTATCTTGATGTTGGCCAACAATGTTTGTGTCTAATCTGCTTTCCCTGTTTATGTGCACAAAGACTAATTTTTTTTTTGGTTTTGACTCCACAGTTTCCTTCCACGCCACAGGAATGGCAGACTGTGGCCTCCCACTTTGCCCAGCGGTGGGACTTTCCTAACTGCGGAGGGGCAATTGATGGGAAACACGTCCACATCATCCCACCACCCAACTCGGGGTCGTACTATTATAATTATAAGGGGTTCAATAGTATTGTGATGTTGGCGGTGGTGTCGGCTACTTATGAATTTATGTATGTGGACGTGGGGAAGAATGGCCGGATGTCAGATGGTGGAGTCATCGCCCAGACGGAGTTCTACGGGCGTCTCCAGAATGGCAGCTTGGACTTGCCACCTCCAACAGACAATGTGGAAGGACTCCCATTCATCTTCGTTGCGGATGAAGCTTTTGCGCTGGGGGACCATCTTATGCGGCCATTCCTTATGAGGACCCTCACCCCGGACCAGAGGGTTTTTAATTACCGGCTGGCCAGAGCCAGAAGAGTGGTGGAGAACATGTTTGAAATCATGGCCAGCCGGTTCCGCCTATTTCTTACACCCATACATATGGCGGAGTACAAACTGAATCACATCATCCTGGCGTGCTGTGTTCTACACAACTTTTTACGGCAACATTCTGCCAACTATGCTGGCTCAGTTGGGCCTGAGGCCGGAATTCAAAATGAATCAACCCTGATGGCGCTGGAAAGTGGCCGTCCTGGCTTGCCCCCCTGAGTGCCCGTGATGTCTGGCTAAGATATCTTGAATTCTTTGCGGGTAGGGGGGCTATCATTATGCCAGACAATGTGTAAAACCTTTTTAAAATAAAAAAAAAGAACTCAAATCTTTGGTGACATTTACTGCTTGTGTTTTTTTTAGCTGACCCTGACAGAAATGTGATGAGTCCTGAAAATGCCGTGATTGTGTAACATTACAAAGCACTGTTGGGTGTTATTTACTAAAGGCAAAGGCACTTTGCACTACAAGTGCACTTGAAACTGCACTGAAACTGCACTTGTAGTGCAAAGTGTATTTCCCCTTAGGAAATAACCCCCCATTGTCACAGAAAACACCAATTAGAGCACCACAAAAGTGTTGGAGCGTTGAGACAATAATCCACACAATCTTGATTAAGAATCTTTTTAATAACAGCACAATCACATGTGCATTTCCAAAAGGTTTTTTAAAACAAACCAACATGTTTGTTGTTTAACAATTTTTGGGGTCACATTAGAAAAAGTAGAAATGTCCATTTAAGATAAAACAGGCATGTGTAAAACCAACAAGAAATACACAATTTTAGAACTTACAAAGTTCACATTTGGTAGAACTTGAAGGCAATATCAGACATGAGTATTTACAAACTGTGTTTGATATTGCGTTCAGATGGGGTGAAGTCACCCCAGGAAAAGCCAAATTTGGAAGATGCACACAAATTTCCGAATGTCAACATGTGCTAGCTGCCATCACGGGGGATCAAGGGACATGTTTTGGGGATGCAACCCCTTCCTCACAGCTACTTTATTATTGAGAAAGGGGTTGCACCCCCAAAACACGTCCATTGATCTCCCGTGATGGCAGATAGCACATGTTGACACACTGTGTGCCTCTTCCAAATTTGGCTTTGCTACAAATTGACATAAAAAAATACAAAAAAATTTGGCACAACAAAAACCCAAGGCATTTTGAGGGGTTTTAAACTCTCCCTAAAACATCAATGATGTTCTTCATTTTTTGCTGAACATCATTGATGCTTTTCACAATGTTTTCCAAGTCCCTATTACACCCCATGATCTCCCCGATCAGGATCTGGGCACTTTCACTGGTGAAAGGATCTGGATCCACAACATCACGATCCCCTAAAAAGATAGAAACAAAAAAACACCATGTATTATAAATATAGCGGCATCCATTTCTTACTTGAGCCTGTGGTCACAGACACTCACCTGTTGTGGTGACTAGTTCCACCACGTCTTCCTCCTCCTGCTCTGCTGGTCTTCGGTGGATTTCCCCTTCTTCCAGAGGTGGGGGGTCTGTGGTCTCCTCTGATGAGGGGTGTCCTCCGGATCTTTTCTCCCCTATGTAAAAAAAAAAAAAGGTATACTTAGCACACAGATATTTGATGGCAGAAATAGGAATATGAAACATTGTTTGGAAGTGGGGTACAATTGTCTGTTTTGGCAGAGTTCCAAGATGTGGCATTTTTCTTGTCCTTTATCAAGCTTGAATACTTACCTGTCTTGTACAAGCTTCACAGATGGAGACACCCCTATAGTATACACTGGAGCACCTGTGTGGCCCCCCTAATAAAAAGGGTGTTCTTGTGTCCCACACTAGTGCTCCAGCGTCCAGATGTGTAAACTGCTGCTGAGTGCCCTCTCCTTACACAGAATGTAGTTGGCATTTCATTCTAGTAACAAACCCATCTACACAACCCAATTCTTTTCACACAAGTAGGCCCTAAAAAATACTGGCAAATGCATATGGCCAAACGAACTATGTTTGATACGAACGAATAATGTGCCCATGAACATGAAAGTTGCCTTTTGAAACTGGATAACAGTTAATAAAAGCACATGGAGCAGCACGAACATAATAAACATAAAGAATAGGAACACAGCACAACTACTTACTTTTTTGCAGCACTCTCCGGATCTTTCTGTACTGCTCGTGCTCGCTTAATTTGAGGTCCGATCACCGCTTCCTGAGCTGATCTTTCGATCGTCGTACCCCGAAATTCCTGTGCAGACTCTTGACCACTTTCGCCATGATCTTGGCCTTTTGGACATTGGGGTTGGGGTAAGGTCCATACTTCCCGTCATAGTTGGCCTTCTTCAGGATGTCCACCATCTCCAACATCTCCCCAAAGGACATATTTGATGCCTAAATCATCTCTTCCGGGATCGGGACGTTTCAGGCTCCGGGCTTTCCTCCTCCTCCTCCTCCTTGCTGTAATTAGCACGCACCTGCTCTGACTCCGCCATGTGCTCTTCCCCACTGCGCAGAACGAGAAGGGGCGGGGAAGAGACTAGAAAGAACGTCAGGGGCAGGCGGAGTTACACACATGCGCAGTGTCTATAAAGCGTAACACGCGTGCGTAGTATGTACGATCTGTGAGCGGAGGAAGGAGTATTAGAGGCGCCAATCGTGAAAACGAAGGTAAGATCTAAACTTGGGCCTATACTGCTTCTAAATTGAGGCCTATATTGTAACTATATTAGGAGAGTTTTGCCTGACATTAGTGTTTGTCTTGTGTTGTGTCTTGCAGAGAAAATGGATGGCTACAATGACCACAATTTCCTCCCCCTGTTCATAGACAAATACAGGGAGCTGCCCTGTCTGTGGCAGGTGAGACATTCACATTACAATAATAAACAAAAGAGGCAGGCAGCGCTGGAGAAACTGCTGGAGTTGGTGAAGCCGGTGGTCCCCATAGCAACCATCCCCTATTTAAAAACCAAAATTGATGGCCTGAGGAGCACTTATCTTAGGGAGCGCAAGAAGGTCATGGATTCCCAGAGATCCGGAGCTGCAGCAGATGACATTTATGTCCCCAGGCTGTGGTACTATGAGAGACTGCGATTTCTGTCAGACCAGACTGGAGTCAGGAAATCCCTCTCCACTCTTCCTTCCTCTCTTCCTTCCACCCCAGCTGAGGCTTCCGATGTCCAACCTGGGACTTCCAGCCAGGAAGAAGTGGAGGAGCCCAGCCGGAGCCAGGTATAGCATTCTTCTACAGATTTCTGGTCAATAAATAAATTATGTTTACTAGATGTTATTATTAATCACTAATTGCTGATTTAATAAAGTGTTCTACATATCAATAGAGAGTAGTGGGCACCAAAAATTTGGACAAGAAAGAAAAATGCTGGGCTCAGAATGATAGTCTGTTATATTTGTTAACATTCAATTTGCAACAGTCATGAGAAAAAAATTGTGTGTGATTGATGAAAAAAAAACTAAAACTATGTCCCTTTTTCATACACAGGAAGACCTCAGCCAGGAGGAGGCTGTGGAATGTGGCACACAGGAGGAGGCTGTGGAATGTGGCAGCCAGGAGGAGGCGGGGGTTAGTGGCAACCAGGAGGAGGCGGGGCTAAGTGGCAGCCAGGAGAAGCCTGGGACCAGTCGCAGCCTGACAGAATCGCAGGTTCCTCCCCTCCGCCTTCCATACAATAGACCGAGGAAGGGGACTCACATGCAGGATTCAGCGCTCAGGCTCATTCAGGAGGCTTCTGCGTCCCTCAGAGCCTTACCCACTCCTGAAGAGGCCTTTGCCTGCATGGCTGCCACCAAACTGAAGGGCATGCAGGAGGGTCAACGCCTCATGTGTGAGAAACTTCTTTATAAAGTCCTAACTAAGGGAGTGAGTGGCGAAATCACACCCAATACCGACGTGATTGAGTTGGACCATCCTCCTCCTCCTCCTGCCACAACTCCACCACCACAGCCACAGCATGGAAGAAAGCGTGGAAGGAAGACCAGAGAGTGATGGCCCTGGGTTCAGTCTGGTCTGGCAAAAGATGCAGTCTCTTGTATGACCACAGCCTGGGGACATGTATGTCATCTGCTGCTTTCAGGATCTCTGGGACTTCTGGACCAGACTGCACTACCTTAGATAAGGACTCCTCAGGCCACCAATTTTGCTTGAAAATAGTTGATGTGTGCCCTGGGGGCCAAAGGCTTCACCGATTTCAGCTGTTTCTCCAGTGTTGCCTCCCTCTTTGTTTAGTTGTGAGCCCTTAATAAAGGAATTTTTGTTTCAATTATATTCGCCTATGTGTGTTTTCCTTCAAAAAGGACAGTTTGTGTGTGAGGAGGTAGGTACATTTCAAAAATACAATGTGAAATTAACAAGAGACACCAACACCAAGCAACCTCCTTGAGATTAAATAATACAAGATATCAATGGTGTTGTGGTAACTTGACACACAAAACACACACAAAAATATTATGGAGTAAAACACAAAAAAAAAAAAAAAAAACATCAGCCTTGGAAAAAATAAAAAAACAAAAAAAAAAAAAAAAAATGCCTTGACCAAAAAAAGAAAGAAATATTTAAAAACCAACAAAAAAAATTTTGGTCAGATGTGACAAATCTAAATATATTGAGGGAATCACAATAAATAATAAAGAAAGAAGTTTGTGAGAAGTCTGTGTGAGTATGCGCAGCAAAACTACTTCATTCTTCTCACATTATAAAGAAGAAGAGAGTGCGCTGTATTAAATTATTTCAAACATTGCAGCGTGACGAAAGTGCTGTATCCATTCCGAACGCTAATTTTACCAGACCAAGCTGTTCCGTCTCGGAATTTCTTCTGAGCATGCGTGGCACTTTGTGCGTCGGAACTGGCTGCACACGGTTGGAATTGACGCAATCGGATTTTGTTGTCGGAAAATTGTATAGCCTGCTCTCAAACTTTGTGTGTCGAAAAATCCGATGGAAAAAGTCAGATGGAGCCCACACACGGTCGGAATGTCTGACAACACGCTCCGATCGGACATTTTCCATCGGAAAATCCGACCGTGTGTACAGGGCAATACACATTTTTGCCATGTCCCCATACATACAAGTACATATTTGGGGGACACACCCTACAATACGTTTAAATTCAAGATGGTGCTGCTATAAGACCTACAAACAGTACAAAATATTTTACAGCGCACACATACAAGAATGACATTTCCTGCAAGGCTAGTTAAAAACACCTGAACATATTCAAAAAATAGGGGGGTTTGGTCACACTATATGGTCATATAGTGCTAAGCCCACTTACTGCGACAAAGTACCCCGAATTAGTGGGTCCTACTCTAGTAATAGAATGGAAGATCCTTTGTCTCAACCATGGGAGCTAAACTCCTCTATGTGGGAGAACTGAAGGGGATACATCCTATACACTGGTGGCCACTAAATAAGAGGTAATGAGGAGGGGGAGGGGTGCTCCAACCCAAAAAAACCTGGTCAGGGTCTATTCCAATATACAAGTACATATTTGGGGGGCACACCCTACAATGTGTTTAAATTCAAGATGGTGCTGCAATAAGACCTACAAACAGTACAAAATATTTTACAGCACACACACATACAAGAATGACATTTCCTGCAAGGCTAGTTAAAAACACCTGAACATATTCAAAAAATACGGGGGTTTGGTCACACTATATGGTCATATAGTGCTAAGCCCACTTACTGTGACAAAGTACCCCGAATTAGTGGGTCCTACTCTAGTAATAGAATGGAAGATCCTTTGTCTCAACCATGGGAGCTAAACTCCTCTATGTGGCAGTAAGTGGGCTTAGCACTATATGACCATATAGTGTGACCAAACCCCCGTATTTTTTGAATATGTTCAGGTGTTTTTAACTAGCCTTGCAGGAAATGTTATTCTTGTATGTGTGCGCTGTAAAATATTTTGTACTGTTTGTAGGTCTTATTGCAGGACCATCTTGAATTGAAACGCATTGTAGGGTGTGCTCTTTGCTCTCACTTCCTCTTCCCAATCAATGGTGGGTAATCCGGATGGCTCTTTTCTTAATGGTAACTCAGCTCATTAATATCCAAAGAAGTGGATCATCTCCCAGCTTGGCTCAAGATTCCATGAGTTCAGGACATGTAAATAATAAGTATAGAGACCATAGTGTTCTCCATATACAAATTTATTCAAAGCCCCCAAACAGACAAGTTGCACTTACAAGATAAAAACTTTTAAAATCACATAAAAACCTCCAGAGTAGCACCACCATGTCCACATACACAGTGCCTGGCTGGATGTGGCCATCTACTGAGGAAGGCCTGTGATTGGCCGATACGCATCTAGAAGGGAGGAGCTGATAGTCACGTCCAGCCAGACACTGTGTATGTGGACACGGTGGTGCTACTCTGGAGGTTTTTATGTGATTTTAAAAGTTTTTATCTTGTAAGTGCACCAGCAGACCAGAAGCTCTGCTGACTTCATCATCCAATCAAGTGCAAGCAAAAATGCTATTTTTTTATTTTCCTTACACGTGATTGGGTATTCTTTGTAAAGTGAAGCTTTACCTCATTTACTAAGCTTTGGAGCAACTGCACTTGCAGAGAGCAACTGAACTTTGCAAAGTGCACAGTCTATTTGTCTTTAGTAAATCAACCCCGCAGTTTCCGTTTTTTATATCTATCTGTGAAGCGATGGGGGAGATTTTATCCTCACCTGCTGTCCCAGTGTCACCTGTATAAGAAACAGAGGGAGAACTTGATACTAGGACAAAAAGGCACAATCATGAATACAAAAAACATATTGTTTCAATCCTCCCCCTATTTACACTATAATCTTCCTTTGATGGATTAATGTAGACTTTACTTTTTTAAAGTTGGGTTTACACTAGTAGAATTTTGTTCAACATTTTTCACTGTAATGCCCCGTACACACGGTCGGATTTTCCAATGGAAAATGTCCGATCGGAGCGTGTTGTCGGAAATTCCGACCATGTGTGGGCTCCATCGGACATTTTCCATCGGATTTTCCGACACACAAAGTTGGAGAGCAGGAGATAAAATTTTCCGACAACAAAATCCGTTGTCGGAAATTCCTCTCGTGTGTACACAAATCCGACGGACAAAGTGCCACGCATGCTCAGAATAAATAAAGAGATGAAAGCTATTGGCCACTGCCCCGTTTATAGTCCCGACGTACGTGTTTTACGTCACCGCGTTTAGAACGATCGGATTTTCCGACAACTTTGTGTGACCGTGTGTATGCAAGACAAGTTTGAGCCAACATCCGTCGGAAAAAATCCTAGGATTTTGTTGTCGGAATGTCCGAACAAAGTCCGACCGTGTGTACGGGGCATAAGAATGTTTGTTCATTTTTCTAATCATTAATGGGATTAAATTAACATTCACTTTCGACTGCAGTTATGTGAAAATTCAAAGGAGCAGGATTTTTGCTTAAATGTATGAATTTCGAACAGTGTATGTGGTTTTCATTTGGTAAAGTCCATTTATTCCAAAATCGAATGTTAAAAGCACATGAAGTCTTGAACTGCTTTTGAAAAACATTTGAATGTTCTGTGAATTTTAGAATGAATTTTCCCAAGAATTTTCGTACAAATTTTTTTCAAAATTCTACAGTTATACAGTATACCCAGCTTTAGTTTATCCCAAAAGAGCAGTCAATCTGGGTGTTTTAACCACTTCAGCCCCAGAAGGCTTTACCCCCTTCTTGACCAGAGCACTTTTTGCAATTTGGCACTGTGCTGCTTTAACTGGTAATTGTGCAGTCATGCAATGCTGTACACAAACAAAACTTACATCCTGTTTTTCCCACAAATAGAGCTTTCCTTTGGTGGTATTTGATCACCTCTGGGGTTTTTATTTTTTGCAATATAAACGGAAAAAAAAAAAATAAAAAAAAAAGTTATATTTTATTATAAAAAAATTTCAATAAAATACATTTTAGTCATATATTTAGGCCAAAATGTATTCAGCCACGTCTTGGGTAAAAAGACATGTAGTAGGTCAGGTCTCATAGGCCAGTGTTTCGCAACCCTTTTCAGTGGCAGCACCCTTTAAAAGTATAAAGGGGGTAAAAAAGTGGTTAATATGATGGGGGGACTCTGACTTGAAGAGAGGACTTTGATGGGAAGAGGCTCTGATGTAAGGATCGGCCCAAGCATAAGTTTAGGCCGAACTTTGGTTGTTCGGATGTTCTGCGAACACCAAACAATAGGCAGTGTACGGGGCAAATTTGAAAGCCGCCGGAACACCGTTAAAGTCTATGGGACATCAACATGAAAAATCAAAAGTGTTCATTTTAAAGGCTTATATGCAAGTTATTGCCATAAAAAGTGTTTGGGGACCTGGGTCCTGCTCCAGGGGACATGTATCAATTCATTTTTTTTTTTTTTTAAACGGCCATTTTTTCGGGAGCAGTGATTTTTTTAATGCTTAAAGTGAAACACTAAAAATGAAATATTCCTTAAAATATTGTGACTGGGTGGTGTCTATAGTATGCCTGTAAAGTGGTGCATTTTTCCCATGTTTAGAACAGTACCACAGCAAAATTAAATTTCTAAAGGAAAAATTGTCATTTAAAACTGATCGCGGCTGTAATGAATTGTCGGGTCTCTGCAATATAGATAAAACTCATTGAAAAAAAGAGCATGGGGTCCCCCCAGTCCATTACCAGGCCCTTTGAGTCTGGTATGAATATTAAGGGGAACCCCGAACCAGAATTTAAAAAAAATTTCGTGGGGATCCCCCTAAAATCCATACCAGGCCCTTCGGGTCTGGTTTGGATTTTAAGGGGAACCCTGCACCAAAATTTAAAAAAATGCGTAGGGGTCCCCCTCAAAGTCCATACCAGACCCTTATGCGAGCATGTAACCTGGCAGGCTGCAGGAAAAGGTCGGGGCCACCCGGTGAAGTAGACGTACCCGGGTGACCCTGCCCCCTCTGACACCACAGGGACTTCCCTATGGCTTCCCTGTAGTGTCAGAGGGGGGCTGGGTCACCCGTTTACATAACCGGGTGGCCCTGCCCCCCTCTGACATCACGGGGAAGCCATGGAGAAGTTCCCGTGGTGTCAGAGGGGGCGGGATCACCCGGAACATCATCAGGTGGCCCCGCCCTCAGTTTTATAAGAACTGTCACAAGCAAAGAAGGTTCACACGAATGGAGCCTTGCCATTGAAGCGGATCAGTCTCGGCTTTTTTTTTTTTGGTCTGTCGGCTGAGCAATATTAGAAGATGAATGGACATCGTGGGACATTTTTAAAGGACTTGTCCTCAAGCTGTGTCTTGTCATTTTTAACATTTTGACACTTTTTTTGTGAAATGGCAGGGGTACATTTGTACCCCGTTACCATTTCACATGGGGGGAGGCTGGGATCTGGGGGTTCCCTTGTTAAAGGGGGCTTCCAGATTCCCATAAGCCCCCTGTCCGCATACCCCCACAACCACCAGGCAAGGGTTGTGGGGATGAGGCCCTTGTCCCCATCAACATGGGGACAAGGTGCTTTGGGGGCTACCCCAAAGCACCCTCCTCTTGTTGAGGGCATGTGGCCTGGTTCGGTTCAGGAGGGGGGTGCTCTCTTGTCCCCCCCTCTTTTCCTGCGGCCTGCCAGGTTGCATGCTTGGATAACAGTCTGGTATGGATTTTGAGGGGGACCAGTGTGCCATTTTTTTTAATCTTGGCACAGGGTTCCCCTTAAAATCCATACCAGACATGAAGGGTCTGGTATGGATTTTGGGGGGGACCCCTACGCCATTTTTTAAAAAAATTTGGCGCAGGGTTTCCCTTCATTTCCATATCAGACCCGAAGGGCCTGATATGGATTTTAGGGGGACCCCCATGCAATTTTTTTTTACATTTTGGTTCGGGGTTCCTGTTAATATTCATACCAGACCCAAAGGGCCTGGTAATAGACTGGGGGGGAATCCCATGCTCTTTTTTTAATGAGTTTTATCTATATTGCCGAGACCCAACAATTCATTACAGCCACAAGCTATTTTAAATGACAATTTTTCCTTTAGAAATGTCATTTTGCTGTGGTACTGTTCTAAACATGGGAAAAATGCGCCACTTTACAGGCAGACTATAGACACCCTCCAGGCACAATATTTAAAGGAATATTTCATTTTTGTTGTTTCCCTTTAAGCATTAAAAAAATCACTGCTCCCGAAAAAACGTCCGTTTTTAAAAAAATTTTTTGCATTGATACATGTCACCTGGGGCAGGACCCAGGTCCCCAAAAACTTTTTATGACAATAACATGCATATAAGCCTTTAAAATGAGCACTTTTGATTATTCATGTTCGTGTCCCATAGACTTTAACGGTGTTCGTGTGTTCTTGCCAAATTTTTTGCCTGTTCACATGCTCTGCTGTGAACCGAACAAGAGGGTGTTCGACTCATCCCTACTCTGATGTCATGGGGGAATCTCTGGTGTGAAGTTAATTTCATCAAGGTGGTTGTGTGCATTATCTCAGGCTCATGTTTTCTATTGATAATTTAATAAGTGTATATTTATTGATTTGCTCAAAAGTTATAGCGTCTACAAACTATGGTACATTTACTGGAATTTACACAGCTTTTAGTTTATGACCGCCTATCTAATCTTGAGGTGCTAAAATGGCAGGGCAGTACAAAAACCCTCCAAATTACCCCTTGTGTTGATTTTGTTGATTTCATACCTCACTACCTATCACAGTTTTGGAGGCCAATGCCAAGATAGCACAACCCCCCTCCAAATGACCCCTTTTCAGAAAGTAGACACCCCAAGCTATTTGCTAGGAGGCATGTTGAGTATTTTGCAGATCTCGGTTTTTGTCACAAAGTTTTGAAAATTAAAAAAAGAAAAAAAATCCTTTTCTTTCTTTATTTTCCAAAAAAATGCGAGCTGCAAAATACTCACCATGTCTCTTAGCAAATAGCTAATAATACAGATTAAAATTGTGGATGTTGAAATTTTTTTCACACAGTATTTGTGCTGCGATTTTCCAAATGCAATTTTTTTGGAAGAAAAAAAACACTTTTTCGAATGTTAGTGCACGAAAACACACTATATTGCCCAAATGTTTGGTAAAAAAAAAAGATGATCTTATGCCAAGTACATAGATACCAAACACGTCATGCTTTAAAATTATGCACACCCATGCAGTGGAGATAAACTACATACATGTTTAAATACCCTTTACAGGTTACCACTTTAGATTTAAAAAGGAGGTCTACTGCTAGAATTACTGGCCTCAATGTGACGTTTGCGGTGATACCTCACATGCATGGTGCAATTGCTGTTTACATACGACACAAGACCAATGCTTGCGTTCGCCTTTCCGTGAGCACGGTGGGGCACGGGTGCTTTAATTATTTATTTATTTTTATTATTTATTTTGCTTTTTTATTTTATTTTTACACACCATTTCATTTTGTTTAAATCGTTTTTATTGTTATCACTGGGAACGTAAATATCCCCTATGATAACAATAGATAGTGACAGATACTGTTTTTTGAAAAAATTGGGGTCTATTGGACTCCAGATCTCTCCTCTGCCCTTAAAGCATCTGACCACACCAAGATCAGTGTGATAAGATACTTTCCCAATTACCCAATGGCGCTGTTTATATCCGGCGAAACCAAAGTCATTAAATGCTCATAGCTTCCGGTTACCTAGGCTATAGAGATGATTGGAGCCATTCTGGTCTCTGATCAGTTCTATGGTCAGCTGTTGGAACCACTGGCTACATTCTCGGGTTACCTGGTGGGACAGGAAAGCCAGAGTAAACCATGGAAGACGGCAAGGGGGGAGTTCCTTCCCACTGCTCCACTGCTTGTAAAACAGTCTAGTGGCTAATTAGCTGCTAGGATTGCTTTTACATGAAAGCCGACCGTCGGCTGAAAAAAAAGATACCAAGATGATACCTAAACCTTCAGGCATCATTCCGGTAACCATTTAAAGTCCAGCAACATACCAGTATGTCGCTGGTTTTTGTTGGGGATATATTGTAATGTTCTTTTTTTCATACAGCCTGTGGGTTAAATGAAAAAAGGGAACTTAACAGATTCCTCCATTCATATTGATCAATCGGTGGTATGCCCACCATTAGAGTACCGCCCTGCATCCACCCACTTCTAATGATGGGCATACATGCACCATTCTTTTTTTTGTTGAGCCCATGGGCTCAACGAAAAAAAAAAGAACCTAACAAATTCCTCCATTCACATCGCTCGATGTGGATGAACAAATCTCTGCCAAGAAAAGTAAACAAAAATATATGCCGAAGCATAGGGGCGATCCGCCCCTATGTCCACCCCTGTCCCTATGCTTCGGCATATTTGATCTTTTTTTAACTGTGGTGGTGAAATCACCTCCTACAGCGCTGGATTTACGTATCATGAGAGCAAACCCTGTTGCTGTCAAAATAAATAAATCAGTGCTGCAGCTGAATGGCATACCTGCAAAGCAAACTATTTTAACAATAAATCACAGAATCAATAATACATTTACTGAATTAAACAACTTATTTTAATTGCAATCTGTGCCAAAAAAAGAGTAAAAAACATATGCCAAAGCATAGGGGCAATCCGCCCCTAATGTCCACCCCTGCCCCTATGCTTTGGCATATATGCTCTTTTTTTAACTGTGGTGGTTAAATCACCTCCTACAGCACTGAAGCCGCTGATTTACATATCGTGAGAGCAAACGCTGTTGCTTTCAAAATATACAAATCAGTGCTGCAGATGAATGGCATATCTGCAAAGCAAACAATGGTTAACAATAAAACACAGTAGCAGTACAGTATAACAGTAGAATGACACACCTGCAAGGCAAACAAGATAAAACACAGTAACAATAAAACAGAGTTAAGCATAAAATACAGTAAAACCGTAAGAACAATAAAACAACAACTATTTTTGGCTTTTTTATTATATATATTTATGTTTTTTATTTTTTTATACTTTTATTTGATACTGTAAATGTTCCAGGTTTGGGTCTCTCAAAATGTTATCTCATCTTTCAAGACCCTGTGTGAAAGTGTGCCCTAGGAATGTGCCATGCTGTTCCCTATGCTAATACTCCATTAATGTGTGGTAGTGACGAAAACAGTCCCCATTGCAGAGACCAGGTTGGCCAGGACAGGAGGGACAATAATAGCGGGTGTCATGCCTTTGTCTGTGTTTTCTACAGACACAAAATCTTCTTTGGGGTGATTTTTGGGTAGGGGTACCAGGGAGGACATCTGGAAAATGCCTCACATGCAGCCAGCTCACTGCATTTGGATTGGGAAATTGGGCCACAGCACCTGCTGGATATAGAAGGGCTGTGATGATCTCTTCCTGGAATTTTAGGAAGGATCCTGTCCATCCAGACACTTCGTATAGTACATAAGCATTGAACAGAGCCAATTGGAATAGGTATACAGACACTTTTTTGTACCATTGTCTGGCCTTACAGGCAATTAAGTACGGCACCATCATCTGGTCGTTGAATTCCACCCCTCTCATTTTAAGGTTGTTTTCGTGGACACAGAGGGGCTTCTTAACAACACCAGTCGCTGTGGTAATTTGGACTGTCATGTCTGCGTGAATGGAAGACAGAACAAAAACGTTCCGTTTGTCCTTCCATCTCATGGCAAGCAATTTGTTGGACCTCAAGCAGGCTCCCCCCGTCTAAGTCAGGTATCTACAAACCATTGGGGGAAGCCCCGGTGATTAGATCGCACGGTATCACATGTGTCAATTCCCAAATGAAAGAGGTGTCTAAAAAGTGGCATGCTTGTAGAAAAATTGTCCATGTATAAATGGTACCCCTTTGGGAATAAGGGTGACACCCCAAACAGTCCCAAACAATCCTTCCGCTGCTCCCTATATAGTCTGAGCAGTCAGGGGGCTCCACGCTGCTATCTTTTTACCTTGTAAACCAGGAAACTATATGTATAGTCTGTGGCCCTGTCACTGAGCTTATACATCTTGACCCCATATCTGGCACGCTTGCTGGGGAGAAACTATTTGAACACAAGGCGGCCAGAAAACGTAATCAGGCACTCATCAATGCAGACATCTTGATCGGGGATAAACAAGGCTGCAAATTGTTGGTAGAAGTGGTTTATGAGGGGCCAAATTTTATGGAGCCAATCATATTCAGGGTCACCCCGAGGACGAAAGAGTTCATTGTCGTTGAAGTGCATGAACCGCAAGATTTGCTCGTATCGAGTCCTGGCCATGGCAGCAGAGAACACGGCATATGGTGATTTGGGTCAGTGGACCAATATGACCACAACTCACTCTTTTTAGTAATGCCCATGAGGAGGGATAGGCCCAGAAAGGTCCTAAATTCAGGAACTGTTATAGGTTACCAGCCAAATTCTCTGGCAAGGGTCAAATTTGGGTTTGAGGCGATAAATTGACCAGCGTATAAATTGCTTTTGCCCACAATAGATCTGTACAGATGTTCCATGAAAAGCAGCTCATAAAAACCAAGTGGAGGTAAAATCAGCTGTCTGCACCTTAATTCTGTGTTGGCCAGTGAATGGGGGTAGTACGGGCGCTGCAGAAGTGGTGGGCTGCAAATCAGGATTTGCAAGTACATCAGGAAAGGCACTATGGGCTCTATGGGCATGTGTTTGAATTCTTGGTGGCTGCGGGACACTACTTACGCACCAGCTTAAACTGCATTTATGGGACTCGCCACGTTGCCAATTGTTACTGCAGTGCTGGTTTGTCTACAACCAGGACATACTAGGCCGCTGGTGCTTGCCAGTTCATCAGAATGTTGAGCGGCACTAGTACTGGCTTTCTGCTGCATATGAGAATAATGTGGTTGTTGCACCTCAGCAACAGAATAAGGGGTCTGGTATGTTTGTCCTTAGCAGGGACCTCTATTCCATCATCAGAGCTTTCTGTCAGGGTGCTGCTGCACTCTACAGGTTAGTACAGTGAGCCTGAATCGGATTGTGATTCTGACAGTGAGGCTTCCCCTGCTCTCTCATCTGTCATGCTCAGTATCCTGTAGGACTCTTCACTAGTGTACCTTTTGTTTGACATTTTGGCTACTAAATTTACAGGTATAGCTAGTGTGACTCACTGGTAAAAAAGTACCTGGTTGTCACAGACTGCTTGAATCACTACAAAAATTAATTGTTAGTGCTATCAGGGATCAGGTGTGACTCTGCTAAGGCTGCAGTTTTGTGTGCTGTGTTTTGTAAAGTGACAGTGATCTATTGATCCTGCACTTTGGGTGGGCTGGGTGGAGGGGCTAAACGCAGGGGCTGGCAGGTGTCTGGCCTGATCCTGCAAATGCTGCATTTTTGGGAACACTATACTATTGGGGACGCTAGTATAGTTCTGATCAGATCAAAGATATTGATCCTTTCAGACACTATACTAGTAATGGAGTTATGTGTGTGTGTTAGTGTCCCTGGCAATCAAAGGGTTAAAATCTGAGGCTGTCTGGGATTGACGTTACCACTAACTGACGCTAACACCTAACTGATGTCATCCGTGACAGTAATACTGTACACTATACTAATAACACTGTGGCAATGTGAAATTGTTAACTGGGGGGGGGAATCAAGGGGTTAAAGCTTTATTAGGGAATATGTGGCGGGAACCCTGATGCTATACAAGACTGACGCTGATTCTAACTAGCTAAATAGTAGCTAACTAGTGTCACCTGTGACACTAATACAGTGATCAGAAAAAATGTACACCATACTAGTAGCACTGTGACGGGGAGTGAAAGGGTTAACTGGGGGATGATCAAGGGTTAAACGTTTATTGGAAAATATATGGGGGGTACCTTAAACCTACCGCTGTTTAGTGTCACAATTTACACCAATACAGTGATCAGTGAAAAATCTAAAAACTGCACTTGGTGACACTGTGACAGGGGGTGAAAGGATTAACCTCCCTAGTGGTAATCCCGAGTGTGGCTCGGGGTGAATTTTCATTACCAAAAGCGGTAACCCTGAGCCACACTTGGGATTGCATCACAGGATCCAGGCAAAGTTACTTACTTTGTCCGGAGGATCCTGCGATGTCTCCCAGCTGTGCGTGCGAGCTGTGTCCTGCGCCCGATCGATCACTGTGTCGGGCTCCATTCCCTGCAAGCGTCGCGACACATGGGGACAGAGCCTGGTGCCAAATTCAAAAAGTGAAAAACACATAACACATACAGTACACTGTAATCTTACAGATTACATTACTGTATCAAATTATTTCACATCCCTTTTGTCCCTAATGCTTTGTCCAGTGCCCTGCATGCAGTTGTATAATATATATACTGTTCTTTCTGCCAGTAAACTTGAGAATGTCCACAGCATCCAAAAAGCGGTTTTAGGAGAGGGGCGTGGCCAAGCGGCGGACCAAGTTGGCTGCTTGTTAGTGCAGCTCCACAAAGCGACAAAGCAACCCACAGTGGCCACAGAAATGGGTGAAATACACCCCAATCAGTGGCGCTGCCTCCCCTAACACTCCAGACCTGCGGGAAGACAAGAAGGGGAAAGAACGAGCGGTGGACCGGGACCGATGTATACCCTAAAGCCCTGTTCCACACTACCGCTGGGCGGCTCGCAGCGGTGCCAACAATGGGTGACACATACCCCAGCATATAGCGCTGTCACTTAGGAACAGGAGGGCAGAGACAGTATGAGGGAGCCTCACTTCACCCCATGCCATCTCACTGAGTTTTTCCCCCCCTGCTTCTTCCTCACAGGAATCACAAAATGGCACTGACAGGGACACAGAGCCGCTGACACAAGGCACTCCACTCATCACAAACCAGGGAATGGAAGGAACAGAGCCTGAAGCACTGCCTATGGACTCTGCTCCCTCACAGACCTTTGACAGAGGTAAGCGACCTCCACCTACACCAAACTAGTCCCTCAGTATAAAAAACATCTGTGCTCTCCTCCCCCATGATCCCATTTTGTGGAAGACGATCAGGAATCACTAGCAGCTCTCCCCACAATTGATCAGCCTGCATCTGAGCATACACTAAAGGTTATGCTGCTCTCTCTCTCTCCACAAAGATATCCAAAGGGAACTCCACACTATCTCTCAGCTTAATATGCGAGTGGATCACATTGAGGAGCATACTAACATAGCTGAGAGACAGATTTCTGACAACACTAAAGCATAAAATGATATGGTGTCTGCATTTGAGCGACAATCACAAGAGCTCCGAAACATGCAAGTTAAATTGGTGGACCTTGAGGATAAGTCCTTCCGTAACAACATAAAAATTTTGCAGTATACCAGAGAGCGTTAAACCTGCTGACCTGCACACATACCTACAACATCTGTTTCTAAAACTGCTCCCACATCTCACCATATCTGATCTCACAATTGATTGCGCCCACAGGCTGCATAAGCCAACCTACCTACCTAATGATGTACCTCGGGATGTACTGGCACGTATCCATTTTTACCACATTAAGGATCAGGTCCTCAAAGCAGCCAGAGCCGCATCATCCCTCCCAGCTCCCTACACAGGGATCTCCCTGTATGCCGACATATTTGCGGCCACTGCTCAACGCAGGAAAGATTTTGCCCCAGTTACCTCTGTCCTCCGGGACCGCAACATCCCCTATAAGTGGGGCTTCCTGGCTAAGCTCAAAGTAACTCATCAAGATCACACCACCACATTGAACTCCTCTAAAGATGGCATAAAAAGTATTCTCAACTGGGGCCTCATAAATGCTCCACCACTCTCCTCTTCACACAGCCTGCCCTCCCAGCAACGCTCGGAGCCACGATCTACCAAACACCATACATCATAATGTACTCTCTTTTCTCACTGATTGGTAGCTCTGTAAGCCGGGAGTAACCTGCTTTCTGTTAATTAGCCACATAAATGTCCCAGTGGCAGTTCATTGTTATTCTCACTACTTGTCACCCCTGTTTTGTATAGGGTGCTACGCACACCTACAAGTTCTTTTACAATAATAATTGTTATTACTGTATACACGGTTAATAAGTTATCAATTATATCTGTATTTCTTCTCGACTACTTCTTGTTTTTCTTCATTAGTGGAAAACCTTGTACTTTAATTTACATCTTTCTCCTCATCATCTGTGTATTGGGCCCGGAGTATCATAAGGTATAATCTTATCCCACATTCCTAGACGTCACACTATAGGCTCCCCATGGCTTACACTATAACCTCAATTAACGTGAATGGCCTTAATTCTCCTTTCAAACTTAATTTACTATGAGAAGAGCCCCTATCTCGACAAACAGACATCCTATCTGTCCAAGAAACACATTTCCCGGCTAGACACCCATCAAAATGCTCCCACAAACAGTTCACCTAATATTTCTTTGCCAATGCTACTAAAAAAGAAGGCTGGAGTCATGATAGCTGTCAGAGCTTCCCTTGCCTTTAAACTTGAACACATTGAAATTGATCCTGATGGGCACTATCTGATCTTATCTACCACTATTAATGATCGGTACATTACGATAGCCAACATTTACTCTCCCAACAAGCATCAGAATCATTTTTACAAAGATCTCATTCACAAAATACAACCCTTAGAAGATCCCACCTAATTATCTGTGGAGATTTTAATGACATTGTCGATAGCTCCCTAGACACTACAAACACTTCTAAAAGACACTCTTCTGCTCTGTCCTCTTTTAAAGACAGGGAAAACCTATACGACCCATGGAGATGCTACCACAATGAGGAAAAAGATTATACCTTTTACTCTAGTGCTCAAAGAACTTACTCAAGAATCGATCTGTTCTTAACCGATTAGGCCACTTTAAAAAACAATCTCGAACACCAAAATAGGCTTAATAACCTGGTCAGATCACACGTCAATAAGTATGAAAATTTTCACTACCCCCACTATGCCACTTGGGAAAATCTGGAGGCTAAATACCTCACTTATAGCTCAATCCCCATACAAATAACAGATTGCTTCTGTGATTGAAACCTTCTTTAAAGAAAACAAGGACTCTGTGGGCAGTCCCTATGTTCTCTGGAATGCTCACAAGGCCTTTTTGAGAGGGACACTGATAAAAATAGGAGCTCACGAGAAAAAATTACGGAATGCCAAGATCACCCAACTCCTACACCAGATAAAATTCCTAGAGCTAACCAACAAATCAAACCCCTCCCAGAAAATTGCTGCCAGTTTAAAAACAGTACGTCAGGACCTTGGAGAAACTTTACGCCACAGCTTTGACTTCTACCTCAAATGACTTAAAATGACCTGGTATACCCAAGCCAACAAACCTGGCTCCCTCTTAGCCAAACAATACAAACATCAACAGACAAAATCTAAAATCCCATATATTTTGAGCGACACAGGCAAGAAACTCACTAACCCTAAAGATATTGCAAACCAATTTGCGACCTTCTACTCCACACTATATAACCTGAACACCTCTGACACCCTGACATCCCCGGACCCTATAGAAATCTAACAATTCTTGCAAACACTCCAACTACCCACAATATCACAAGACTCCCTGGACCAAATATTGACCCCTTCAAATTACGGGAAGTACAAACACCCATCGCTTCTCTTCCTCTCCACATGGCCCCTGGCCCTGATGGATTTGGAAATGAGTATTACAAGACATACTCCTCTCAAATTTCTCCTCATCTATGCAATTCATTTAACCACACAGCAGATACTGGAACTATCCCTAGGGAATCTTTGGAAGCACTAATAACAACCATCCCCAAACCAGGCAAAACAGTTGACTCCCCTGCCAATTTTTGGATCCATATCCTCCTCAACACGGACACCAAAACATTTGCAAACTTGATAGCAACTCAACTCTCATCCATCATTCCGCTGCTAGTGCATAAAGATTAGGTGGGGTTTGTGACTGGCAGACAGACATCAGATGGCACCAGATGATATATTGATTTAATAAAATGGGCGGAGCATCATAGAACGCCTTCTCTGCTTTTTTCTTTGGATGCAGAGAAGGCGTTCGACTGAGTTCATTGGAAGTACCTGACAGCTGTATTTCTTGGTTTCCAGGGGAACATACTCAACTCCATCCTCAGTCTATATACCAATCTCAGTGCCAGGGTTTGGACCAATGGAATGACATCTGACCCCTTCAGTATCACAAATGGCACCAGATAGGGGTGCCCCTTATCACCCTTAATTTTATGCTTTGGTAATGGAACCTCTTGCCCAAGCCATCCGAGCCTCCCCCTCAATATCGGGCATTCAAATTGGCGATGTAACACAGAAAATAGGCCTCTACGCCGACGACGTAATAATATCGGTGACTAAACCCCTTTACATTACATGCATTACAAAAACTTCTAGATAGCTTCAGCCGCATTTCCATATATAAGATTAATTATAGTAAATCCTCCATGCTTGGCATCTCCTTATCGAAATCTACTAATGAATTGATCTTGGCTAACAACCTTTTCTTGTGGGCCTCTAATTCAACTATGAATTACCTTGGTATTCAACTAACCTCTCCCTCCACAAGATTTCTCCATGTAAACCTACAATCTTTATTATCTAAACTTTCTCATATATCACAAGACCTTCAGAATACTGCTGCTTCTTGGGCAGGCCACATGGCTCTAACAAAAATGTTGCTGTATCTATTTAGTTTACCACCTGTGCCCATCCTTTCATCGCACATCGCAAAACTCCAAGCCGTATTCAACACTTGCATCTGGAAAAACAACCGCCCTCGAATTCACTGCAAACTACTATGCACACCAACTAAATTTGCTGGACTGGGTGTTCCCAACATTGGAGCCTATTATAAAGCAGCCATACTAGATCAAGCTAAAGTGTGGTGGACCCCTTTCCACCAACCGACCTGGCTCTAAATCGAGAGTTCTGCCTTGACAATGTCCCCAAAAAACTCAGCGCCAAACTCAACGCCATTCTCCTACACATGCAACCACCTAGATCCTTTCTAGACACTGTTACAGCTACCATTCGAGTATGGACAGCAACTTATCAAAAATCCAGTGGTGTTCCACCTGCACTGCTCTCCTACCTCCCCCTTAATGCACTGGAACTTCTTATCCCAAATACGTCTTTTACGTCATGGATTAAAGCTGGCCTCGATATTCTAGGGACATTTTATACAAACTCCTTACTCAAATCATTTGAACAACTATGTCAGTCATAGCCACTCAGACCTCAGCAATTCTACCTGTACCTCCAACTACGGTCTGCGCTTCATAGGCTACAGTTTTCTTATTATACTGTCACCTTGAATCTAATTCACTTCTACCATCCACCAAAGTTATATCAAATATATACAAACTCCTACTGAGTCCCCTTCTCCACAGTAAATCTTCCTCCATGTGTCCTGGGAGGAATGGATCAACCAAACCTATGCCACGGAACAATGGCACCTAGCCCTGAACTCCACTTATAAAGTCTCATGTTGTATTTCCCATTGGGAAACTGCACATAAAATCTTCCACAACTGGTACTTGACCCCATCTAAACTGGCCCTCATGTACCAGGCAGCTTTCCCCACCTGCTGGAGGCAGTGTGGTCACCATGGGTCAATGTTACACATCTGGTGGAGCTGCACTGCGCTGAAGACATTCTGGTCAGACATAGCAACATTCATCACCTCATCTACAGGCCTCTCCCTCTCTTTAACTCCTCAGATGGTGTTACTCAGCATGGACTCTCACCTCTGGCCTTCTAATCTTAATATCCTAATTACACATATCTTCATTTCCATCCGCCTAGCCATTGCAAGACGCTGGAAATGCACCCAACCTCCAACACTGACTGAGGTAATCCTCATAATGAATGAAAATTACCTGCTTGAATATGGCTACGCCAAGGCAAATATAAAAATCCAGTCATTCATAAAGAATTGGAAAACCTGGCTTCTACACCCAAAAGGTCCTGGCGAGCTTAAATGACCAGCCTTTCCTAAAGCTCCTCCAAAACACAGTGTTATACACCTGAGGTTTCATTCATGCTGGGTTCCCACCTATACTCTGATTCCTTTACACTTACCACTCTAACTTTATATTCCATTTCATTACAGTTTGAAACAAAATACAGTTTTACATTTGTTGTCATATGTAAGAAAACTTTTTTACGGTCAACACTAAATGTGAATGTCCTCTTTTCTGTACGATTTTGCTAGACCTAGTTAAATTTTGATGAGTCTTAAAAGCTCTGACTTACATGTTGACTCTTTGATTCCTTATATGCAATAATATCTGCTGTTCATTTCCTTGCATCTTGTAATGCTGTTAAGATTCAATAAAAAACTTTTAAGTTAAAAAAAAAAAAAAAAGTGGTTTTAGATCAGCTAGAAATCAGCGATAATAAATTAGAATCACTTGCAGAATTGAGCGATAGTGATTTGTGGGGAAATTTTTCATCAAACACTGAAAGTAATGGGAGCTACAATTCTGCAACTGAGCAAATTTCAATGTTTTTGATTTGATTACATTATTGAATACATTTTATTACTATTTTATTATTATTTTTAGACCCAGGGATTTACAAAGTTTGTGAATCGGGAACTTTTGGCTGAAATGTTTGCAGATTTACTGTCAAAAAAAGGAACAACCTAAAATGCAGTGCATTGACTTGGTCTTGATTAAGTGAGTCATACGAGTCAATAATTTGGAAAAAAATAATTAACCCAGACATTTTCTATAAAAGGGTGAAATTACACAGCCACATTATCAGTATGTACTCAAATAGTTATGGTAAGCTGACAATTCTGTGTGGGAAGAGATACTGTTATTAATTTTTATTTTGACATTGGTCCCCAGTTTCAGTGCAGAGCTTCCCATGACTTTTGTCTGATGATAGCTTACTTATTAGCCCTACAAATGGCCAGAATTAAATATCAATATTTCTCCACAAGGATTTTAATGAATTTTAATGCAAAATTTGCACATTTTAAATTTTGAACAAGATTTGCAAATATGTTTAAACCTTGGTGTATTGATCAATTAACTGTTACTAAACTGTATTTTTACACACACATATATATATATATATATATATATATATATATATATACAGGCATACCCCACTTTTATGTACACAATGGGATTCATTTACTAAAGCTGGAAAGTGCAAAATCAGGCTCACTTCTGCATAGAAACCAAAGAGCTTCAAACCCCAGCTTGTTCAATTAAGCTTTGGTAATAAAACCTGGAAGCTCATTGGTTTCTATGCAGAAGTGAGCTTGATTTTGCACTTTCCAGCTTTAGTAAATAAACCCTATTGTGTACTTAAAAGTGGGGTATGCCTATATATATATATCTATATATATATCTATATATAGATATATATATATATAGATATACCAGGTAAAATAAGTATTGGTCACGTCACCATTTTTCTAGGTAAATATATATCTAAACGTGCTATTGACATAAAATTTTCAACACATGTCGGTAACAACCCATGCAATCCATACATACTGTACAATGAAACCAAAGCAAAAAAGTTCAGAAACTAAGTTATGTGTAATAAAAAGGAATGACAAAGGGAAAAAGTATTCAACGAATAAAGAAAGGGAGATGTAAAAAGGCATGGAAAGCCAAGACACTAGCTGAAATCTATCAGTAATTAGAAAGCAATCCTGGCCCTTGTCAGTGCAAATTAATATCAGCTGGTTCAGTCTCAGTCTGTGGGGCTGTTTTTCAGCATAGGGTACCTACTGGCAAACTTCATTGCATTGAAGGAAAGATGAATGGAAAAATGTACCAAGACATTCTTGATTAAAATCTGCTGCCATCTACCAGGATGATGAAGATGAAACCAAGGTGGACATTTTAGCAAGACAATGATCCCAAACACAAAGCCAAGGAAACGTTCAATTGGTTTCAAAGAAAGAAAATAAAGCTGCTAGATCACCTGAATCCAATAGAAAATCTATGGAAAGAACTAAAGATCAGAGTTCATAGAAGAGGCCCACAGGACCTTCAAGTTTGAAGGCTGTTTGTGTAGAAGAATGGGCCAAAATCACTCCTGAGCAATGCATGTGACTAGTTTTTCCATACAGAAGGCATCTTGAAGCTGTCATTACCAACAAAGGAATTTGTATGAAGTTTTAAATACATTTCATTTAGGGTGTTCAATACTTTTTGCATTATATTCTGGGTCATTCCATTTTATTACACAAAACCTAATTTCTGAACTTATTTGATTTGTTTTTTGTATGTATGGATTTCATGGGTTGTTACTGACATGTGGTGAAAATTTCATGTCAAAAGAACCTTGTCAGGTCTACCACAAAGCAGGTGGTCAGACACTATAGCTGGCTATGTTCTTCAACTATAGCAGCCCCCTTTCCCATAAGGCAAGCAGGCCTACCACTATTCGGTTGTCCCCAGATCTTATACACAATTCCTAAGTGCCTGACCACCACGCCGGGGCAGGCGCAAACTGAGCAAAGCAAACAGGTACTTGCTGTAAGCAGAGAGGTAGCGTGGTTTTATGACAGTCCAGGTAAAAGGCAGTCTGAATTCAGGGAATAGTCCAAAATCCGGTCCAAGGTCATACCTGGCCCAAAATACCGGTCCAAGGTAATCCAATCTAGCAGAGCAGAGCAGACAGATGGGGAGCTTGATCAGGAATAACACATGTATCACCTTCTATCACAAGCATTCAAGTGAGGGTTTGGCTGGCTTATAACAGGTTTGGTTTCCGCCCAGAGACTGATCACATTAATCACCTTGCAGGTGGACAGACAAACAAGGAGAGTGCCATAGCCAAAACACAATTGCTGGAATGAGGAGCAGGAGCACTAGGTGCTCCTGACACACCTGTAGAATTATATCTGCCAAGATGGTAAATGATGATGTATTCAATATGTATTTTACACTATATATATGTAGATAGATAGATAGATACATAGATAGATAGATAGACAGACAGACAGACAGACAGACAGACAGACAGACAGACAGACAGATAGATAGATAGATAGACAGACAGACAGACAGACAGACAGACAGACAGACAGACAGATAGATCGATCTGTAATAGCATGCATTTGATACTAGGAGAACAGAAATTAATTTACCATTTCTATAATCAATGTAGAAACAGTTCCTTTTTACTGTATGTGCCTGTATTCTCAGCCATTTAGATGTTACAGAGTTCTTTCTCTAGTTCTTTTTCCCAACACAGAGCACATAAAAATTGTGACGAAGCAAAGGTAATAAAGCACTGATATAGTATAGCATTTTGCCGAAGCCACAGATGTTTTTTTAAAGATCACGTTAAAATATGGTTCTTGTTGATGATGGGTGAGGGCAAAAAGCAATTAAAAGTGTACTATTGTTTGTAAAGTGGAACTTAACTGTATCTGAGCACCACAAAATGAAAACGCTATTCCATTATTTTTAATGAAAGAAAGTTATAGATTTAAAAATATTGAAATTAACTCTTGACTCGGTAAAAATAATGTATAATAAAAATAATAAAAGGCTTTCTAACACTTGAACTGAAGTTTTTGTTTTGACTTAGAAATCAAATAAAATCTGTGAAGACAAACAATTGCTGGATGAGCTCTAGATTATGTTCATGCCTGGCCTACAATTGGAAAACATTTGGGGCCTTCACAACATTGCAGTGTGGTGCCTTGCATTGCACTAGCACACATGCTGTATACTGCGTTGCATTAAGGCAGCACCATTCAACTAGCCACAACACACCCACAACTGCATATATATACCTTTTTTGTTAAACACTGCACTACAACATGCAGATAGTACTCATCTGTGTGTTGCTGTGTGCTGAAACACACATGGCTTTGCCTGAGCTCCAGGCAAATTCATATTTACCTTTGAGATTGTTTGTTAAGGGTTGAGGGGGGTTAATAGGCAAGGTTACACATTTGGATAGATTAACCCCTAGTCCCATAAAGTGGTGAAATGTAGATGTACTGTAGAGGGTTTGAAAGAAATAAAAGGATGTCATGCGCATATAAGCTCAGTTTAAATTCTTGGCCATTTTTTGTGTATCCTTTGATATTGGGGTTAGAGGTAATTGAGCGGGCCAGTGGTTCAGTCGCCAAGGCGAACAATAGGGGGGAGAGGGGACAGCCCTGCTTAGTGCCTCATCCTAAAGCAAAGTATTCCGAGTTGCACCCGGGGAGCCTAATGCGGGTTCGGGGATCGTGATAGAGAGCCATAAAGCCATAGATAAACTCTCCATTGAAGCCAAATTTGGCTAAAATGGAGTATAGATAGGGCCAGAGGACACTGTCAAAGGCTTTATTAATATCTAAGCTAAGTAGTAAAACCTTACAGGAATTAATGTCAGCATCCTGTGTCACATTAGTGGCCATCTCTGATTTGCCTAGTTGGAATGAAACCTGTTTAGTCCAGAGAAATCAGGGAAGTGATTACTGACGCCAGCCGATCCGCCAGTAGACAGCCAACAATTTTTAAGCCATTATTAATGACGAAATGGGGTGAAAGTTCTGCAGGAGGGTATTTTCCTTTCCAGGCTTTGGTATTAAGGACATGTTTGCCAGCAACATGTCAGCGGGGAATGAATCTCCGCCCAGGATACGATTATATAGTTTGTGGGAATTGTGATTTTTTTTATAGTATGGCATTGTATAGCCATCAGGGCCAGGGGTTTTGGACGATTTTAAGGAAGAAATGATAGGGGCAATTTCTTTACCTGTGCAAGGAGAGTTAGTATTTGTAGCTGTTCTTCCATGAGTTGAGGTAGCTGAAGTGCATCTAACCAGGTTTGAGGGATGGGGCAAGGCTGGGGTGGAGGTGGGGACAGAAGGAGTAGTAGGAAGAAAAGATTGTTAAAATGTCTGTCGGATGAGTGGTGAGGTTACCATTGCCATCTTTTAATTTGTATAAATGCATAGGTTGGATGGATTGTTTCAACTTTCTGGCAAACATAGCTGAAGCTGAATTGCTGTGCAAGAGGAATCTTGCTTTGGACCAGCGGAAGGATTTCTCAGTGTGCTCCGAGAGCAAGGTGTCAAGGGCACTTCTCTTGCTGTTAATTTGACTCGGCAATTCCTGAGAAGGGGTTTGGCTGTGTCTGTGATAAAGTTTCTCAAGATCCAAAGTAAGTGAGTGAATATCTTTTTGTTTTTGGCGTTTTCTAGTGGTGGCTTTTAAAATCAAATGACCTCTCATCACAGCCTCATAGGCTGCCCATAAAGTTGTGGGGGAAATCTCATCTATGTCATTTTGGCTAAAGTATTCAGTGAGGCGTTCAGATAGCTGGCTAACTTTGGTAGGGTCAGTGAGTAAAGAGTCATTGAGGCACCAAGCCAGTGTTGCACTAGGGAGTCCTATGCATGAGAGGTTGCATGAAACTATGTGGTGATCAGAGGGCATATGTGTATGTCCGCAGACGTGGAGTTTGCAACTGGTATAGGGGAGCAAAATTAGTAGTCTAGTTGGTAATAACTATCGTGAGGGTGGGAGTAAAACGTGTATCCTCGGGATCCCACATTATCGGATCTCCAAGAGTCTATTAGTTGTTGTGATCTAAGTGAGTATTGAAGGGTTTTTGGAAAAGCATTATTTATAGAGCCCATATGGCTTCTATCCAATTTTGAATGGGCCACTAAATTAAACCCCCCCCGTATCAGGAGGTGAGATGAGTGGTATCCTAAAGCACTTGGAAAAATGCCTTGAAAAAGGAAGCTTGGGATGCATTCAGGGCATACACTGAGGCTAGGGTGATCATCTAACCCTGAAGCGATCCTCTGATTACTACATATCGGCTATCTGGGTCTTTTTTTGATCAGAAATTCAGCATAGCTGCCCCTCTCGACCTGGACTCATATGTGGTGAAGTAACACTGTTTAAAGGACTTATCTAGGTAGGATGGGTGATTGTGTGTGGTAAAATGCATTTCTTGAAGCAGTAGTATGTCTGCTCCCAAGGTTTTATAAGATCTAAATGCTTTTTTCCTTTTGTGTGGGGTATTAAAACCTTTAAGGTTATGGGAAACTACCTTAAGAACCATTTCCTACTAAGGAGGGTGCAGCTAAGTAATCAATAGGAGTCCAGGTCAAGAAGTAGGTCCAACAACTGACAGCAAATTTCTAAAGAAATCAGGTTGAGAAGATGAGTGGTAAGTAGAATACCAGTTCCATCTTGTGAGTTTTTTAGGTAGAACAACCAAATAAGTAATACATTGATAATGCAGAGTAAACAGGACTAAATAATGAAAAAAATTTAGGAAAAAATAAAAAGTCCATAAACCAGAAAAACAACCCAAAAAATGGCAAAAAGTTGGTTGGTGGGGGTCAGAGGAAAAGCACTCACCCTGACCAAAAGAACATTGTCAATTCGGACCAAAACATTCATTACTCTAATAAAGTGTAACTGTAGGAAAAATTGTTCCAAATATCTGAGTTTTCCAGGTACCTGAAGGGGTCCTTTGGGACAGGGACTCCTGATCCATGGTGGAGCCAACAGGTAGGGACTAAATTAGAGTAAGA
Organism: Aquarana catesbeiana; assembly: GCF_042186555.1. Taxonomy (NCBI): domain Eukaryota; kingdom Metazoa; phylum Chordata; class Amphibia; order Anura; family Ranidae; genus Aquarana; species Aquarana catesbeiana. The sequence continues at coordinate 734,812,426 of NC_133325.1, read as the reverse complement.
GGACAGTCAAACAGACGTGACCAGACTTCAGCACCGTTTAGAGAGTGTCCAGTAGCTAATGAGCATGCCTGCTTCATTTGGTCATCTGTAACCTTAAAAGAAAGGGAAAAGAAAGAAAAAAAAAACAAGGGAGGGAGAGAAGCAAGTGTTAGCATTGACTCCAGCGATCCCGTCTTGGAGAAGGGGTTGTCTAGATGGGTGCTGAATGTGGAGTAGAAGGTAGCCTAGGGAGCACAGCTGCATCGAGGCCCAGCTTCACCAAAAGCTCTTTACCCTCTGGAACCATGGTAACCGTGTATGTCGTGCCATTGTGGGGAACCTGCAACTTCAATGGAAATCCCCAGCGATACCTGATCCTGACAGACTGAAGAACAGACGTAACCTCTTTCATCTTCCTGCATTTATCCAGGGTGGTAGGAGATATGTAGGGATATATTTGGATAGAAGTGCCCTCATACCAGATATTCAGAGTATTGTGAGGGGCTCTGAGGATCTCTTCCTTAATCATAAAATCCTTAAGGCAGAGCACAATATCCCTCGGGGATTTCTCAGGAGGGGTTTAATACGCAGGGCTCTGTGAATCCTGTCACGGGTAAACGGAGACAGGGGAGAATTAGGGAGCAGAGAATTAAACCATTTTTGCACCGCAGGAAGCAGATCCATTACGGTTTCTGGGACCCCTTGCACCCTGATCTTATTGCACCTATTTCTGTTATCCAGGTCCTCTAGGTGGGCTTTGAGATATATCACCAACTCAGAGAGGGATTCGTGGTCTTTCCTGAGATCGCTTGAAACTTCTGTGCTATCTTGTCATACATGACAGTAAGTCTTTCATTTAAATCAGCTTTTGTGAGTTGCACAGTATGCTCACTCTCTCCCATGAAGTGGGTTGGGGATGGCTCTGCAGCCAGAGAACGTGGCTGTGTCTCTTCCAGCCGGGTGCCATCTTGGGACATGTAGCTCTGCTCTCTCACCCGAAGCAGGTAGTTAGTTAGGGACCTTTGAGCCGGTTTATTGCTGCAATTTCTAGATCCAGGCATGTGCTTATCGTTCTGCTGGGGGTGCGGGCTAAAATTGTGGTTGAAGGGTGTTAGTATAGTCCCAGGGTAGCGCCGACAGTCCCCGCTGTTCACGGAGCTTCTAGCCTCTGCTTCCTACTTAATTCGCACCACACATGCACCCCCCAAAGTGTAATATTTTTAGGGATTTTTATACTATGGTGAGCTTTTTGTATTTTGGGGATCCCCTGTGATATCGTCATCTGGATTGTTGGTCCACATGCCCTATGAGGTTCCTCGGACGGTAAAAGCCTGGCTGGGTTTAGAACAAAAGTGTCACTGACCTTCCGTGATAGGAGTTTTGTGCAAGCTGGTAAGTGATCACTTTGCCTATGGTGGAGGGGATAGTCAAAGGATCACCTAATTAAAGGTGGAGGATGGTGCGAATGCTGTCAAGGAACCTTTTTTCACCACATTGGGACTTATATTAACTCTGTATATAAATGTATGATATGGGACTGTGTTATATCTCACAGTAGAGTTGGTAGCTGTTTTAGATGTTTTTATTTATTTTAGATTAATCACGCAGTTTTTTCGATTTATTTGACATTACCACAATGCATTACATACTTTACTGCAATGTATGGTAAGGTGCAGTGCATTGTGGTGTCATTTGCGTTCAATGAATCCCCAAAACACCTTACCGAAGACTCATATGGTGACTCAATGCAATGAACCACTGTCATGGTTATGCAATAGAGTTTTCTCTGTCAGCTTACCTGTCTCCATGTGTTCATCTCTAAAGACCAGCTGACTTTCACCTGACTGGTTTTATAACCTCTCCTCTAAGCATGGCCCCACCCCAGGCCCTATCAGGGAACCCTATATTAACCTGTGCACTGCAAACCAGCAGTGCTGATCAACCATTGTGTGTTAGCCTCCATGTGTACTTGCTGTGTTTTCATATGTCTGATTCCTGTTACCGACTTTGGCCTGTTCTCAACTCTCCCTGTCTGCTTGTTACCCTGACCTTTGGCGTGTTATGTTTATCCTTGTCTGCTAGTCGCCCTGACCTTTGGCTTACCCCTTACTTCCCTGTCGTTCCAGCCTGCTGCCTCCTTCCTCTTCTCCTGTAGTCTATGGTGAGCGTGAGCTGTGAGACCCTGGGGGCCGTGACCTGGAGCCAGACTGCAGCGCAGTCCATCCTTACCACTAGAGGCTTTGGTGAACACCTGCTGGCTCTTAGACTCCGTGCCCTGGGGAATCTATGCTCTAGCTCCCACTGGGATCCATGTTAGTTATCCTGTAGATCTGCTTCCTGAACCTTCCAGGGTTCAATCCGCAGCAGTCAGTCCTAGGGTCCACTACCTTAGCATTGCACTTCCGACTCCTACAGAGTGCATCTGTCACCTGGTCCCAGGTGACCTGACAACCACACTGCAATGGTGTAGTACAAGAAAATGTTTCATATCGTTTATAATCTGTGAATAATAGGGAAGCCAATGTATGGTAAATAATAGGTGCAGCTGTTTTTTGAATAGTAGCACCTTTAAAAATAGATTAGTTGTGCTATTTGATTTTAAAAATATTTTAAGTTTAATTCGTATTATGTCCTGTGTTGTCTAAATAGCAGTAACAACCATAAGGTATATATATATACCAACAGAAAATTAGAAATATGATCCACTAAGATAAAAAATAATAATTTTTTTTTTTTTTTTAGCCGTACCATATAAATGGCTAAAATGATGTTACCTTTAGAACGTCAATTTTATTAAAATGTACAATATTCCGTTTTTTGTATTATGTGAAAACATATAATAAATATTTTTTTTTATCAATTCCATCATTACATGTTAGACTGAATAATATGGAAAGATAAATATTTATTGTCTAAGGAAAATAAAAAACGCAATACATCAACATTAAATATAAAAAAATAAAAAAATAAATAAACCCAATACGAATACAGCAAATTTCTCAGCTGGAAATGCTCTTCACATGATAAATGATATCTTTTGTTCCCATTTCTGTAGTGTGCTCCATTCCATTTGTCACAATTCATCAGAGGAAGCAGATTTCTTCACACCCAGAATAAATAGCCTTATCAGCAAAAGTGACTGTTTCCAAAAGGCTTTTAATACCAATTATTCAGTATTAATTCACATTTGTGCCTCAAATGTATTTAGTCGAAAGTTAGCATTTTTAGAGGTCAACTTATAAAGGTAGACATAAAAGCTTTTATTGTGAAATTGGACTGATTTTGAAAATATTTTGCCTACCTATGCAATAATTAATGAAACATAATCTAAATAACACAGGAAAAAATACAATGAATAAAAGGTTTGTGTATTTGTAGAAGAGGAATTGAGAGATTTCATTTTTCCAAAATGTGTGCGAAAATACGGAGATTTTGACATAATGTTAATGTATAGAATTTGGTAGGAAAGGATAAATCCTTGACCTGCGCTGGCACCAAAAATGTTCCCCTCACTAGATTTCTCACTTTATATTTTCTTTCTCACAGAAAGCAAAAAAAGTAAAACATAATAAAAGTAAAATGTAAAACATTACAGCAACAGTAGGTGCCGGTTTTAAGGGATTTGATCGTCTCCAGTACCTCTGCTGTGGATATAGGGTCATCTAGAAGGTCTCCATGACTCTTTGAGATTATGGGAATGGGGAGGTCTTTAAGGAAGGAATCAATTGCAGTAGGTGAATGAGGAGAGTCCGCTTTATAAAGTTGCGAGTAAAAATCTAGAAACGATTTAATAATTCTAATTGGGTTTTGGGTCATGGGTGCAAATTTTGGGAAAGGCTAGGGTACGGGGTTTGGGAGTTAATTTGGCCACTAATTTGGAGCCAGGTCTATCTTTTTGAAAGTAGAATTTCGCTCCTGTCCATCGAAGATGCTTTTCAACTTTGGTTGTTAAAGCTAAATTAAGATTAATGCAGGCTGCGTCTAAGCGGGACAGGGTATCGTGCGTGGGGTTTCGTTTGTGGATCTTGCTCAGTGAAAGGAAATCCTCTGTGCATTTTTGGATATCTGCTTCATGTTCACGTTTCAGTTTGGACGCTATCTATATGAGTTTCCCTCTAATAACTAATTTATGGGCTGCCCATAGGGTTTCGGGTTTAACTGTGTTATTATCATTCTCATTGAAGTAGTCTTTCAATACCTTTTCTAGTATAGTGCACCGTATCGCATCACTTAATTAGGCTTCATTAAGTCACCATTTAAAAGGGTCCGAAGTTCCTAAAGGGCGCTGGGTACCAAGTATCACTAATGGGATAGAGTTTGATTGCATAAAGATGTGATCAATCCTGGCATGGGTGTTATGTGATGTGGAAAAGTGTGTACAGTATAATTTATTTTATGTGGGTTGAGTTCCCTCCAGATATCCACTAATCCAGCTGAATATAGTAGCTTGGCGATTTTTAAACTTTGTTTATATTTGAATCGCCCCCTACGAGAAGTGTGCCCTGACAGAGTCTCCGTATGGTGTATGTCAAGGAGTCAAAAAATGTTGCCTGCTCTTTGTTAGGGGTATAGCAGGAGACAGAGTTTAGGTCTTTCCATCAATGGTGCCTGCCACTAGCACATAGCACCCTGCAGGATCTTTAAAAACCTTGATTGGTGAGAAATGTAGGTGTTTTGAAAAGCAAATTGCTACCCCTTTGGTGTTGCTGTCCGCTAGGGATGAGCTTCGTGTTCGAGTCAAACCCATGTTCGACTCGTACATTGTCTGTTTGCCCGTTCGCCGAATTGCGAACGATATGGGCCGTTCGCGCCAAATTTGTGTTGCGCATCATGGCCCATAATTCACTGCCGCATCACAGTGCATTGCTGGCTGATGATTGGCCAAGCATGCACTATGACCCGCATGCTTGGCCAATCACAGCGCCGTCTGAACAGAGAAGGTTGGTGGTGTTTTCCTGATCCTATCACTACCGCATGCAGCTAAATAAGCTACAAGTTAGATTTTTTCGAGCTTTGCACAGTGTTCACCTAAAGCTACCTGTAGAAGGTTGGTGGTGTTTTCTTGATCCTATCACTACCGCAGGCAGCTAAATAAGCTACAAGTTATTTTTTTGCGAGCTCTGCACAGTGTTCACCTAAAGCTACCTGTAGAAGGTTGGTGGTGTTTTCCTGATCCTATCACTACCGCAGGCAGCTAAATAAGCTACAAGTTATTTTTTTGTGAGCTCTGCACAGTGTTCACCTAAAGCTACCTGTAGAAGGTTGGTGGTGTTTTCCTGATCCTATCACTAACGCAGGCAGCTAAATAAGCTACAAGTTAGTTTTTTGCGAGCTCGGCACAGTGTTCACCTAAAGCTACCTGTAGAAGGTTGGTGGTGTTTTCCTGATCCTATTACTACCACAGGCAGCTAAATAAGCTACAAGTTAGTTTTTTGCGAGCTCTGCACAGTGTTCAGCTACCTGTAGAAGGTTGGTGGTGTTCTCATACTACAGGCAGGCAGTTGATTTTGCTAGCTGCAGTATCAGTATATATATATATATATATATATATATATATATATATATATCCCAGCTTAGTGCAGCTACAGGCCATTAGTATGTCTGGAAGGCCAACAAGGAGAGGCAGACAGTCACAAGCCAATAAAAGAGGGCAAGCGGGCTCTGTGTCTAGAGGCAACAGTGCTGGTCGTGGAGACGGTGCATCCTCATCAGCATGTGGCCGTGGGACACGCTTGGCCTTTTTTTCGGCAGCTGGCCGCTTTGAGCCGCAACATGCAAAAGACTTGGTCGAGTGGATGGCCAAGCCGTCCTCATCCTCCTCATCCTCTCTCACCCATGCTCAGGGTACTTTGTCTGGCAAAGCAGCTGCCAACGCGGCCTCTTCCCTCGGCTCAATGGCATCAGTAACTCCTTCCCTAGCCCCACCATGTCCTCCTGAGAAGTCCCTCAAACTGTTTGACCACAGTGTTGGGTGCATGCTCCAGGAGGATGCCCAGTGTTTAGAAGGCTCTGATGATGATACTGAGCTAGATGAAGGCAGTAACGTGAGCACGGACAGAGGGGGTGCCCAAGAAGGACAGCAATCTGGCAGTCATGCTCCCCCTTGCTGCAATATACTTCCAGGTTTGCTCCAGTGATGAGGAAGGAGGGGATGATGAGGTCACTGACTCAATGTGGGTGCCTGATAGGAGAGAGGAGGAGGAGGCACATCACCAATGAGGCAGGATGCCCTCCAGGGGCCAGCCTAAGGGCTGCACACTGACTGCATCATACCCCAAAGCTCCGTATGTGCAGGGCGCTGCTGTCTCTGCGCGTTATTCCAAAAGTTCTTTGGTGTGGGCTTTTTTGAGATGAGTGCATCAGATCGCACCACTGCTATTTGCAACATATGTCTCAAGGGTATCTCGCGTGGCCAAAACATCTCCCGCTTGGGCACCACATGCTTGACCAGACATATGTTGACCTGCCATGCAGTTCATTGGCAAGCCTATCTAAAAGACCCACACCAAAGAACAAAGAAGACCTCTCCTTGCTCCTCATCAGCTGAGATCTTCAACCCCACTATACCTTCAGTCCTCTCTGAGACCTGCGCTGAGAGGAATGAAGGTGTAGAATTATGTGTGTCACAGCCAAGTACTTGTGGGCAATCTGCTTTCGGTACACCGACATCAGATTGTACCAGGCAAATTTCCCTGCCCCAGCTGCAGCACCGCCGAAAGAAGTTCACTCCCAGCCATCCACATGCCCAGTGGTTGAATGCTAGCTTGGCAAAATTGCTAGCACTTCAACTGCTGCCTTTTCAGTTGGTAGACTCTGCCCCCTTCCGTGAGTTTGTGGAATGTGCAGTTCCTCAGTGGCAGGTACCCAAACACCACTTTTTCTCACGGAAGGTGATTCTGGCTCTTTACCGGCATGTGGAAGGCAATGTCCTTGCCTCGCTGGACAGGGCGGTCAGCGTTAAGGTGCATATTACCTCTGACTCATGGTCCAGCAGGCATGGACAGGGACGTTACCTAAGTTTCACTGCGCATTGGGTGACTCTGCTGGCAGCTGGGAAGGATGCAGGACAAGGTGCAGTAGTGTTGGAGGTTGTTCCACCACCACGCCTCCAAAATGCCACTACTAATGATTGTGACACACCTCTCTCCTCCACCCCCTCCTCTTCTTCTTCCTCCATGGGAGGAGGTGGCTGCAGACCATGTCGTCCTTAGTGACCCAAAGGACTCCGGACCGAATGCCTCAGCAAACCTATGCTGCATGGCCTCCCTGATCCTGCAAAGCCTGCGTAAGGATCCTCGTATTTGTGGTATCAAGGAGAAGGAATAATACTGGCTGGCAACCCTCCTTGCTCCACGTTACAAGGGTAAGGTTGCGGACCTTATCTTGCCATCGCAGAGGGAGCAGAGGATGAAACATCTTCAGGAGGCCTTGCAGAAAGGTCTGTGCAATGCGTTCCCAGAGACTGGGAGGCTACAAACTCCTGTTTATGGACAACGTGTTGCTGAGGCTTCGGTCAGTCAAAGAAGGAGCGGTGGAGAAGGTGGATGTCTGACCGATGCGTTCAGACAATTTTTTAGTCCACAGCCCCAAGGTATGATCGGTTCCAGCAACCATCGCCAGCGTCTGTTTTACATGGTGCAGGAATACCTAGGGGCAAGATCTGACTTGGACACCTTTCCCACGGAAAATCCTCTGGGTTACTGGGTCTTGAGGATGGATCACTGGCCAGAGCTTGCACAGTATGCAATTGAGCTACTGGCCTGTCCTGCATCCAGCGTTCTTTCGGAACGCACATTCAGTGCTGCTGGAGGCTTTGTAACCGATCACAGGGTGCGTCTGTCCACCGACTCGGTCGATCGACTGACCTTAATAAAAATGAATCAGTCTTGGATCACCACCAGCTACCAAGCACCTGGTGCTGATGTAACCGAATCATTTTTTTGAAATCTCAGATCCCTTCAAAGACTGCCTATGCTGATGCTGAGTGACTATCCTGAGTAATTATCCTCTTCCTCCTCAATGATCACGCTGATAGCTTGTAAAAACATTTTTGGTTCTGGGCGCCGCCTAAGGCCCAATTTTTCAGCCCCTGTTTAACAGGGGCGTGTAATTACAATTGTTGATGCAATACTTTGCAGCAGGGCTCATTCCTGCATTCCAACTAGAGTATCTATGAGGCGTTGCAGTGTTGTGGCACCAGCACCAGTGCCTAAGGCCCAATTTTTCAGCCTCTGTTTAACAGGGGAGTGTAATTACAATTTTTGATGCAATACTTTGCAGCAGGGCTCGTTCCTGCGTTCCAACTAGAGTATCTGTGAGGGGTTGCAGTGTTGTGGCACCAGCACCAGTGCCTAATGCCCAATTTTTCAGCCCCTGTTCAACAGGGGCATGTAATTACAATTCTTGATCTAATATTTCACAGCAGGGCCTGTTTCTGCACCCACCAAGAGCGAGTGGGGGCTTACAGTGTTGTGGCACCAGCACCACCACCACCACCAAAGGCCCAATTTTTCTGCCTCTGTTCAACAGGGGCATGTAATTACAATTCTTGATCTAATATTTCACAGCAGGGCCCTGTGAGGGCTTACAGTGTTGTGGCCACAACAATACCTAAGGCCCAAATTTCTGCTGAGTATATAGGGCAGGCCCCTACTTTCAAACATCCAACTTACAAACGACTCCTACTTGCAAACGGAAGGAGACAACAGTGAGATGAAATCTACCCCTAGGAAGGGATATTCTCTGCTGTAATTGTTAATATGGGAAAAACATTTCTCCTTTCCACTGATGCTTTAGCACCAATCCTTGTTTCACAAAAAACCCACATTTTCAAAAAACATTTGTCATTGGGACAAAAAGTGAGGTGAAATCTTCTGAAGAGGAGCACAGACAGCAAAACAAATGTTACAGGGGTGATAACCCTTCCCTATGTTTTCCAAAAAGCTTAAAATAGATTTTTTGGCTGGAGCTAAACACGTTAAAAATGCACCAGTTAAAAATTACAAACAGATTCTACTTAACAACAAACCTACAGTCCCTGTCTTGTTTGCACCGCCTGTATACTGCTGTTCAGAGTACATAGCCTGTATACTGCCGTTTCCTTTTTTAATTTGGGTGCGGGGTTCCCCTTAATATCCATACATGACCCAAAGGGCCTGGTAATGGACTGGGGGGTACCCATGCCATTTGTCTCACTGATTTTCATCCATATTGCCAGGACCCGACATTACATTAAAGCCGCAAGCAGTTTTAAATGACTTTTTTTCCTTTAAAAATGACATTTTGTGCAGGGACTGTTCTAAGCACGGGAAACATGCGCCACTTTACAGGCATACTATAGACACCCCCCAGGTACGATATTTAAATGAATATTTCACTTTTTTTTACTTTAAGCATCATTAAAATCACTGCTCCCGAAAAAACGTCCGTTTTTAAACTTTTTTTTGCATTGATACATGTCCCCTGGGGCAGGACCCGGGTCCCCAAACCCTTTTTAGGACAATACCATGCAAATTAGCCTTTAAAATGAGCACTTTTGATTTTGAACGTTCGAGTCCCATAGACGTCAATGGGGTTCTAACGTTCGTGTGAATTTTCGGTCCATTCGCAGGTTCTGGTGCGAACCAAACCAGGGGGTGTTCGGCTCATCCCTACTGTCCGTGTTGGCAAGAAAGAATTGGGGGTATCATTGGTGTAGAAAGGTGGGTTGGTAGGAGATGGGGAAGTGGGTTTCTTGCAAGAGTAATAGATCGCAAGGTCGAGTTGGTAGGTGTCATGCTAGACATGGATCAGAGTGTGGGGTATCTCGGATAAATACTGTAACTTACCCAACATAGATGGGTCAACCGGCGGCAGTGAGTACTGTTGATGGATGCTGCAGTCCGGACTGGGGAACAGATGACATGGGATCTCCCAAGCTCCTACAAGAAAAGACAGGCAGATAGAGATAAAGATAGAGAATAGAAAGCAAAGGCAAAAGAGAAAATATGAGCAGGACAAACTGAGCAATATCCTTATATCGCAGGTATATTCCCCAAACACCCGCCCAGGTCAGGAAAGGTCCAGCCTCTTCCTGTTCCATAACCATAAGGTCAGAGGTCCCCTGGGTAGGGGAGCCTCTGACAGCCTTCAAGAGAAAATAAACACCCCTCAAAGGCTGGTGGAGGTGCATTTGCTATTGCAAATAAATCAGCATGGATAGATGAGGTTATCTGAGCAGTGTTGTAAGCTAGGCCCCTGGACAGCATTTTGGAGAAAGCTGACATCATGGAAGGAAAGTCAGTAAGTGTGGGTGGAAGGCCCTGTAGTGCACCCTCTCAGGCCTCTAGTGGTGTCATGGGGTCAGACATTGGAGTCAGGAGAACGCCATCAAGCGTTCTCCCTATTAGGGATTCAGTGGATGCAGGGGAGGGTGTCATGCTGTGGGCTGCACTCACTGTGTCCGGTTGTAGTATGCGAGCCACGGTTCCAGGGGTGTCTTGGTCCGCGAGGGAGTCTTCCTCCTCTGTTCCTCTGCCTTGTGTGATAGCAGCCACCATCTTGGAATGGCTGTGAGGCTCAGGGGCAGAGTTCAGGGATCGGGATATCTCACGTCTGGCAGAGCCTGCTGACATTAGAGTGATCCTGGGGTGTTACCCTCTCTGTCGCTCATGGAGCAGGCCCAGAATGAGTGCTCAGTCGGCTGCTGTGGATGATAATAGACTGGGGCGGCGCGGAGCTTCAGGTAGTCACAGCCATCTTGGCAGCCTCCGTGCATATGCCTATGTATTACAAATTTAATGCTTGTCCCCTTCAATATATTCCCTATTTGCACTAATACATTGCTGCAGTCTTGTTTTCCACTTGTCAAAGGCATGAAAAAAATCCATTTCTGTTAGCTGTTTCAACACATCCGCCATTTTAATCTTTACAGCACAACGCGCACAAGACAGGCCGTCATTCCATAAGCTGTAGTAAATATTCTGTTGGTGTTTTGTGCAATTTTACAACAAATTTCAAATTGACACGCTGTTCAACTTTTAAACTTAGCATTTTTTCGGCAAACTACAGAAAACACAACCAAACTAAATGACGACTCACAATCAACTGAACGTCATAGAGTGTTGCTGCTTGTCATGCAGGTTCAAACAAGGTCACCACACATGCAGTTATAACCAGTTCTGACTGCTTTGTTTACTAGGTGGGTTCACAGTCTCGTTATTTAACCACTTAAGGACCGGAAGGATTTGCCCTCTTAACTATAAGGCCATTTTTTGCGATACGGCACTGTGTCACTTTAACTGACAATTGCGCGGTCGTGCAACATTGTACCCAAACAAAATGTATGTCCTTTTTTTCCCACAAATAGAGCTTTCTTTTTGTGGTATTTGGTCACCTCTGCGGTTTTTAATTTTTTTGCGCTATAAACAAAAAAAGAGCGTCAATTTTGAAATAAATAATAAATATCCCCAAATTTATTTTAACATTTAATTATTAGTTTAGGCCAATATGTATTCCTCTACATATTTTTGGTAAAAATATTGCAATAAGCGTATATCGATTGGTTTGCGCAAAAGTTATAGCGTTCACAAAATAGGGAACAGAGTTATGGCATATTTATTTTTTTATTTTTTTTTACTAGTAATGGCGGTGATCTGCGATTTTTAGCGGGACTGTGACATTGCGATGGACAGATCAGACACTTTTGAGACCATTGACATTCATACAGAGATCAGTGCTATAAAAATGCACTGATTACTGTGTAAATGTCAATGGCAGGGAAGGGGTTAACACTAGGGGCAATCAAGGGGTTAAATGTGTTCCCTGGGAGGTGTTTCTAACTATGGGGGGATGGGACTGACTGGAGGAGGAGAGAAATCGCTGTTCCTAATCAATAGGAACAGCAGATCTGTCTCTCCTTCCCTGTCAGAACGGGGATCTGTCTGTTTACATTGAAAGATCCCCGTTCTGGCTCTCTGTGGAGTGATTGCGGGTGGCTGGCAGACGTTGCGGCTGCCGGCCATGCGAATCGGCCCCCGGCATTGCGCCACGTGCGCGCATGCGCCCCCTATCGCTCTTAAAGCGACTGACTTACACCTATGGCGATTCGCCCAGGACTGCTGCAGTATAACGGCGGCTGGTCCTTAAGTTGTTAATAGACACACCTCGTATGTTCATGAATAACTCCTGTGCTACAAACTCAAAAAAAAAACATTTTTACTTACCTGAAACCCTTGTTGCTAGGCAGTCTTCCTAATCTGCCTCTTCCTATTCCGTGGCGTGTCCTGCTCCTCGGTGAGCAGCCCCGTTGCCTTCTGGGAACTGTGTGTGTTCCCAGAAAACCACGGGGCCATTCACAGAGCATCGCGCGTGCGCAGTAGGAAACTGGCCGTGAAGCTGCAAGGCTCCACTGCCTGTTTCCCTTACTTAGGATGGCGGTGCTGGGATCCGAGAGCCAAGGGACGGGTCGGCCTCGGGTGGCCGATATCGCTGGCACCCAGGACAGGTAAATCTACTTATTTAAAGTCAGCAGCTACAGTGTTTGTAATTAATAATGAAAAGGAAAGTAGTTTGGTCTCACCCAACAATAAGAGTGTCGAAGTCAGTGTGTAACCACACCTAAAACTAGCAATCTGCTAGGGGACGCTCACAGACCTATTATAAACGGCCGCTACGTGAGTAACTTGCTACATTCTCATCACTTCTACTTTTGATACATATATTACATATATTACTCAGGACTTTTCCATTTTTCAGCCCGGAATAGTATTTAGGCTTAGTATTTTGGCCTTTTTGCCATTTTTTGGGATTTACTGGAGTGAATGAGGAGTGTTTTTGATGGTGTGTCTGTTGAGATATAATTTAATTTTAATACTGGTGGAGGAAAATGTATTCTTTCATGTATCACTTGTCCGGTATTTATAGCAATTAATAAAGTATACCGTTTTGTACCTTTTAAACCTGAGTGTTCCTCTTTGAAGAATCACTTTTGACCTTTAGTCTATTGTTACTACCCTGCAATTTGATTCAGAGGAACTGGTTTGTCTGCTGAGTTCTCTTATAATCAGCACACAAACAATAGGTCTGTGAGTGTCCCCTAGCAGATTGCTAGTTTTAGGTGTGGTTACACACTGACTTCAACACTCTTATTGTTGGGTGAGACTAAACTACTTTCCTTTTCATTATTAATTATTAGTCCTGTGTAGGATTCTTTTTCCTTGTCAAAAGAAGTTTATTGAGTATACAATGTTATAAAGATACATAAAGATACATAAAGTAAGTTTACAAGGATCTATAAAGTAAGCTCATTGTTTTACAGTAGGGTTTATATAGGTAAATATCATGAAATTTCAAATATTAAACATTGGGTTCACGTAAACCTAAATTAAAGATATATATCATTTCCTTAGTTACTTTTGTAGGTATTTAAATGATTTATACCTACTATACATATTGTTTACAAGTAGAGTGTATATAGGTCAAATAAATTCTGATAATGAGCTTTAATCGTAAGGTGGAGAAAAGGAAAGAGAAAGAAGAAAAAGGGTTGAAAGGTAGAGGTATGGTCCACAAGGTTGTCCCGCTCGTCAGTTTATTATTCTTTTTAGTTCTCTTTGAAGCCTTAGAATGGGTGTCTCTGTAAGTCATTTAATCTGTTACCATGGCAACAGGACAGAGTCATTGAAATTTGACAGGAACTGTTGTTTTATCCAAGGATGCCAAAGTTTTTCAAATTTTGGAATTTGATTTTGATCGATGGCTACCATCTTAGCATGGGACATTGTATTATTCATTCTGTGAATTGTTTCTGCTAGTACCAATGTAGGAGATTTCCATGCCTTGGCCACTGTTTGTTTTGCAGCCGTTATTAGTTGGATCATAAGTTTGAATTGAGAGAGTGTTAACCATTCCGGTTTTAGATTAAGTAAAGTTAAATATGGATCTGGTTGTATTATTTTTTTAAATATTTTAGATGCAATCACAAAGACTTCCTTCCAGAAGGTTTGGATTACTGGGCACGTCCACCATATGTGTAAATATGTGCCTATTTCTGGGCATCCTCGAAAACAAAGAGCTGAGGTATTAGGTGAATATTTTGCCACTCTAGCGGGTACAAGGTACCAGCGAGTTAGGACTTTATAATTTGTCTCCAGTGCCAAGATGTTGGGTGAAGATGACTTAGATGTGAGCCATATATTAGACCAGTCCGTGTCTTCTAAAGTTCGTCCCAGGTCCTCCTCCCACCTCTGAACGTAAGAGGGTCTATTAAGATTTGCTACTCCATATAATTGATTATAAAGTGATGAAATTGTACCTTTAGCAAATGGATCTTTTGTACAGATTGATTCAAAAATGGATAATTGGGATAATGGTGTATCCCCCTTTAGGAATGGTGTATAGAAATTTTTGATTTGGAGATATCTAAATATCTCAGAGTTTGGTAGATCATATTTTTCTCTAAGCGATGGGAATGAAAGGAATGATTTAGATGCTATGAAGTCATTTAGTGTCTGAATGCCTGATGTTGTCCAAGCTTTAAAAGAATTTGGGTAGATCCATGCCGGATAAAAGGCCGGATTTCTGATAAAAGAAAGGAGAGGATTGTGTGGAGATTGTAACTGATATTTGTTTTTTAGTTTATCCCAGAGAGATAAGAAGTGTTTAGTTATGGGATTATGAATTTTAAAGCGGTCTTTAGGATCAAGCCATAATAAATTTGATATTAATAGAGGGTCATTTTCTGAAGCCTCTATAAATACCCATAATGGGATTTCCTGTTTTGCATGGTATTTGGACAGACTGGCCAAATGTGCTGCTCTGTAGTAGTTAGTAAAATTAGGGTATCCCAGGCCTCCTTTATTTTTGGGAAGATGTAGTGTGTGTATAGGTATACGTGGTTTAGAAGATCCCCATATAAACGAAGTTGCTCTTTTTTGTACTATTCTCAAAAAATAGGAAGGAATTGGAATAGGGAGGACTCTGAATAGATAAAGCAATTTGGGTAGAATAGTCATTTTGATTGCATTAATCTTCCCTATCCAGGATAAAGGAAGTTGCGACCATTGTTTTATTAGATTTGTGATCTGTCTTAATACAGGAGGATAATTGGTTGAGAATAAGTCAGAATGAGATGCTGTTAAATGAATTCCAAGATATGGGATTGATTTTTCTGCCCATGTGAATGGGAGTGCAGCCCTAGCCGGGATCAATTCCATGTTTGTGAGTGAAATATTAAGCACTAGGCATTTCTTAGGATTAATCATAAGGCCGGATAGGGCTGCAAATCCATCAAGAGCTGGTATTAAGTTAGGACCAGAGACCTGTGGTGATGATAGAAAAAGTAATATATCGTCTGCAAATATACATAATTTGTGTGTAATACCTCCTACTTCAATGCCAGTTATAGTTTGGTTTGTTCTGATGTATTGGGCCATGGGTTCGAGTATAAGGGCAAATAATAAGGGAGATAATGGGCAACCCTGTCGGGTACCTCTTTCGATATTAAAGGCTTCAGATTTGTATCCAGCATATTTTATATAGGCTTTGGGTTTATTATATAATGCTTTGATCCATGTTAAAAAGTGGGGTCCAAAACCCCATTTTTGTAATGAATATTGCATATATTGCCAGGATACTGTGTCAAATGCCCTCTTAATATCGAGAGATAGAAAACATAAAGGGATTTTCCGTTTTTTAGCAATATGTGCCAATAACACTGCCCTGCGCATATTATCGCCTGCCTGTCTATTTGGCATGAAGCCTACTTGATCTCTATGTATTAATTTTCCTATAATGCTATTGAGGCGTTTTGCTATTATTTTTGCTAATAATTTAATATCGAGGTTTAACAGAGAGATAGGCCGATAATTCACACAGGAAGTATCATCAGAAAGGGGTTTTGGGATCATACAAACAATTGCCATTAGTGTTTCTTGCCGAAAAGAATGTCCATCTAGAAGTTTGTTAAAAGTTTCAGTGAGAATGGGAGAGAGTATTTCTGAGAATGTTTTATAGTATAAAGCCAAGTAGCCGTCTGGGCCTGGTCTTTTGTTAAGTTTTAGGTCTTTTATGGCGTTAGCAACTTCATCTATAGTTATAGGCTCATCCAAACTGCTTTTTTGATTCTGAGATAACTCAGGTAAGGTTATTTTTGAGAAGAAGGATTCAGCTTCTGTAGGATTAAATTCATTGTTTGTCTTGTATAAAGTTGCGAGATGTGAGTGAAATTTATGGACTATTTTAACTGGATTACAAGTGTAAACATTTTTTGATAATTTCAAACGTATTGGTTTGAAAGATTTGTTAGTTGAATGTAATGCCCGAGCCAAATATGTACCTGGTTTGTTTGTATTCATGTAGAAATTGTGTTTGGAGCGTTTGAGGGATTTATCAACTGACTCAGTGAGAAATAGATCGTATTCCAATCTAGATTTTTCCAGATGAGATTTTGTACTCTGAGATGGATTATCTTGAAATGATATGTAGGCTGCATTAAAATTGAGCTCTAGTTTTTTTGCTAGATTTTTGCGTTCCCGTTTAAATAGTGCCATTTGTCTTTGTATTGTACCACGCAAGACAGGCTTATGAGCTTCCCACAGTGTTATTGGGGAGATGTCTGTTGTATTATTAATTGATATGTATTCCTTTAAAGCTTGTTCAATGGCCATCTGATGTAGTGGGTGTTTGAGCATTATGTCCGGTAAGTACCACGTTGGGTCATGCGCTTTTGGTATGGCTGAGGCTATAGTAGTGTATACTGCATTATGGTCAGACCACGGAATAGGAATTATATCTGATGCAATAATTTCTGGTATCATTCCTTTTGTTAGAAAAATATGATCTATTCTGGTGAAGGTTTGATGAGGGTGCAAGAAATAAGTGAATTTCTTTTTCATTGGGTTACTTTCTCTCCATGAATCTACCAGATTGTATTTGGAAAGAAGTTGAGAAAAAGGTAATCTAGAGGTTATTTTGGATGGTGTAAAAGGTGATTTATCTAGAAATGGGAGGAGGACCTGGTTCGAATCCCCACACATTATCACTGTTCCTATTTTGTGTGTATTAATCACTTGTAATATATGTGAGAGGAATGGTGTAGGTTGTTTGTTAGGAGCGTAGTAGGAAATCACCGTGATTGCTGTATCCATTATATAACCCATGAGTATCAGGTATCTACCTTCTGGGTCTTTAATTTCTGATGATAAGGTGAATGGTGTGGATCGGTGAAATGCAATTAGAGTTCCCCTTTGCTTGGTACAGGCAGAAGCCGTGTAAATTTGTTGATAAAAAGGAGAAATATATTTTGGAGTAGAATCTTTGGTGAAGTGTGTTTCTTGGAGGCATACTATGTGAGCCTTCTTGTTATGGAAAGTACGGAAGGCTTTGGTCCTTTTTTGAGGGACATTTATTCCCTGAACATTCAGGGAAAGTATATTCAGTGGTGCCATGGCAATAGATCAAATAGTTTTGACTTACTTTTTGTTATGCAGAGCTGACTGCGCAGATCAACCTGTGTGGACTGAAGAGATGAATAGATAGAAAAGAAACCAGTGAATTCTGGAGTAAAGAGTAAACAAAAAACATATGAGAATAGATGATACATTGTATAAATTATTTTTTGCAAGTAATCACAATTTACCCGTGAAAGAGAATAAATATCTCTCTCAGGGGAATAAGTGCCTTCGTCACACTCCCACATAATATGGTTGGGAGAATGAGGAGGGCTAATGGGGGTACACGGATCTTCCGCTTACAGGAGAGAAGTGCTATGTCAAAAGACATCAAAATGATGTTTCATTAATTGGAGTGCAGAATATAGTTTTTGTTGAAATTATTTATTCCAGGGTGGTTGTATATGGTTAGTCTTGCCCTAGGCTAAATAATTCAGTTAGAAAGGTACTGTTAATAACTTTGGTATTGATGAAGATAGTTTGAATTATTTGGGGATTTTAACCCTTTTAGAGTAAACAATTACATATTTTATTCATATGTAACTGTTTAGATATGTTAACTCATAAAATTGAGGTTGTATTGCTTCAGATTAGAATAAACAAAAACATAATTCTAGGAACTAGTTAGGTAATAATATATTTGTTTTAAGAAAAGAAAGAAAAAGCTTCCATTACTTCTGGATTATTGAACATATTTGTCCTAAAAAGTAATAAACCTATTGTTATTACCTGATAATATATAACTGAACAAGAATTTTCTTATTTCACTTATATATTCTAAGGGTATATGAATCAGAAGTAATAAGAAATATAACTGGAATGTAACATGATCCCACACAGTGTGTGACTATCAGAATGCAGTTACATTCAGTTATAAATATAGGTTTTTTATAGAGAACCATCTCTTAGTATAATATATGAAGAGATATCAGGAATTAGGATGTCAGTCCATTGAATCTTCTTGGTCCATGGATGATGTGGCATAACGGCCTCTTTTGTGAGAATGATGATTCCCATTTTGTTCTGAAATTTTCTGGGTGCTGCCTGAAGGTGAAGATGACGCTATTCTTCTGCGTGTGGGAGTGTTGCTGCTTGTGGGTTCTGTCAGATTTAATTTTAAAAGGGTTTGTTGTAGTTCATCTGCTGATCTGCTTCTGTAAATTGTACCTTGGTAGTTAAATCTGACTGAAAAGGGGAAGCCCCATTGATACATAATGTTGTGGCGTTGCAGTTCCAATAGTTGGGGTTTCATGGATCGTCTTTTAGTAATAGTAAGTTGGGATAGGTCAGCAAAAATTTGATAATTGTGTCCTTGAAAATTAAGTTCCTTTTTTTCTCTTGCAGCAATTAGTATTTGTTCTTTCGTTCTGTAATAATGAAATTTTGTGATTATATCACGTGGGAGTCCATCTTTCTTTTTGGCTGTGAGGGCTCTGTGTACTCTGTCCAGTTCTAAACGTTCAATAGGGATATCTGGCTTTAGTTCTTGTAATAGAGCAGTAATAGTAGATTGCAGGTCTGTCACAGTTTCAGGTATTCCCCTTATGCGCAAGTTTGAACGTCTGGCTCTATTTTCGTAATCTTCGAGCTTAGTTTGAAGTATTAAATTCTCTTTTTTTAATTGTTCCAATTCTGTTATATTTTCTTGGGTTGTAATTTCAATTTCATCCATTTTTATTTCTAAGGCTGCGGTGCGGTTTCCCAGCTCTCTTATTTCTTTGGTTAGGCTTTTTGTTATTTGGTCTGAGGTTTGTTTTAAAGCCTTATGAAGCATCTTTTCAAATTGTAATAATATTACTGGGGATACTGAGGAGGCTTGTGGAGAAGTTTGTGAGAGGATTTGTTCTGTATCTGACTCAAATGGAGAGTCTTGCTGTGACATTTTCTGCCTGTGAGAGCACCCTGATGCTGTATCTTGTGAGGTGACTGGAGCTGCTTCAGCTGCAGTGAGTGCCTGTGAGCTCTTTGTGAGGTGATTTTTATTTCTGCCACGGTTTCCTCCCAGTACCATATTTCCTGCCCAAACTTTCACAGTTTGTTCCCTGGGGCAAAAAGGTTCAAATGGATACCTTTTGAGCCTGCAGGCTCCGCTTTGTCCTTCTCTTCTCTCCTCAGCGGTGTGGAGCTCTAACAATGCATGTCTGCTAGGCTCCGCCTCCTGCCCCCCTCGTGTAGGATTCTTTTTAATCTCTTCCAGTCTGGTCACCCTGACTTGTTACGGCATGTTGTAACATTTTCCTCCACCTTATCATTGTTTTTAAGATCAACTGCACGCACCGCTGTATGATATTACATACACATTTGCACATCTTTCAACACCTCTCCTTTTCTTTACACTGTTTCATCACTCCAACCTCCCCTTGCTCCTTTCCCCCTCCCCCAACCCCCCAACCCTATCCCCTTCCCCCTCTCTATTTTCTCGTTTGGGATCCTATTCATATGGGTCTTTTCTGTTTTTTTCATACACATTGAATAACTGAACTCACCTCCATAGTTTATTAAATGGCTTACATCTTAGAAGAAAAATTTGACTTGGAAATGCAAGCAGCATTTTCGACAGATCATACTACACCTTTAACGGGTGATGACACCCTTAAAAATTATTTAAAAATGATAAAAAACTGACCATAAAATACTTAAACAGGAAGTGGGACATTTCATCACTGAAATCACACATTGAACATCAAATTATCCCTAGGGGTCTCAGGGAGAGAGTAGTTCCAGCTACAGTACACACCTCCACACACCAAGATTTCTTGATGTTTGGAAAAAAAGCTGTATAAATCGAAGCCTTGAAGTAATGCGACTTATAGTAGAAGAAGAACTCCTACAATTAAACGAAATTCAGGCTGACATTGATAATAGTGCAAAACTTTTAGAACCGTACAAACAGGATGAGCAATTTAAAAAATATAATGAATCTTTGAAAAAGGAGGTTGAGAGAACCCCAAAAAATCTCAGAATTAACAAACAAGAAAAATTCAAACAAAACATAGCAGACTGGGAAAAGGATACTGTGTTTGACCCCGCCTCACAGAGAGGCAGGAGCCAATCACGCAGAAATAGAGGTAGAAAGAATAGATCCACTTCTAAACATCTATCTTCTACAGATAGTGACGAAGACACTGCAACCAAATCAGTCAGTTTTTTAGAACCAAGTCAGGCAGGCCAGGAGACTTTAGATCCACCACACAGTCAAACACCGATAAACCAACAAGTGGGACGCAAACCTTCAACACGGGCAACAGAAAAAGAAAAAGAACAAAGAAAAAATACAAGGACCCAGAGGACGAATGCACGGAGACGTTAAATAGGTTAGATTTGGTTGACGTACAGGAAACTCCACTTGTGAGATCCCAGGACGTGAATGTAGTCAACCTCACAGATTTTCCTCTTAATGAACATCATATATCCCTACTTAAGAGGGGTTTGTCATTCTCACCCAAATCAGCTATGCAAGAATTTGAGGTGTATAAGGACATAAATATGTTCTTACGGAAGGTTATATTCAGATCTTGGCATCTCAATCGTGAAAATACAGATACAAAAAAATCTGTGAACCAGGAAGAACAGGAAGCTCTTAACAATTTAATCTTGTTACTCCAAGAAAATCTCGATTCAGAGTCTGACTCGGAAAAATCTGAGCGCCTAGATATGAGTAATAGACCTTCCAATCTGGTCATTAAATCTTCCAAAATGCCTCCAATCTCCAAACATAAATGGATCAAATTGTTCCTTGATCAGGTACAAAGGGAAAAATAAACTGGGATTGGAAAGGTTTGGATAATTTAACCAGAGAGGAAAGACATGCATTAAAAGAACTTCAGGGAGCACCTAACCTAGTAATCAAAGGCAGTGATAAAGGCGAGAATATAGTTCTCCTGTCTGAACAAAAATATGAAGAGGAAGTCATGCGTCAACTCAACATATATTAAACTCACTGAGAATCCCTTCCCACGGATTGTAGGGGTCCTCAATGAGAAACTCTCATTTGGTTTTGAAAGTAACCTTGTCACCAAGAAAGAACTACATTACCTCACAGTGAGAGAATTCAATACACCAATTTTTTACATCATCCCTAAACTGCACAAATCTCTTACCAATCCACCGGGGAGGCCGATTGTTTCGGCCACCAAAGGACCCTTGGAACGTATAGGCAAATATACGGATGCACTTATTAAGGAATTGGTCTATGAATTACCATCCTATGTCTGTGACACTAGGGATGTATTGAAGGCTATCCAGAGGGTGCATTGCCCGACTGGATCATTGCTCGGGGGGATAGATGTGGAGTCACTCTACACATCGATTCCCCACAGCTATGGTCTTCGTGCGGTGGCCCACTTCTTGGAGAAGAAATACCCTGCTCTAGCGGTCCAAAATGAGTTCATTATAGAACTCCTGGAATTTATGCCGACCAACAATTGCTTCCAGTTTTTGGGCTCCTACTTCCAACAAAAAAGAGGTACATCTATGGGATCCCCCTGGGCCCCCTCCTATGCCTGCTTACACCTTGGTTTATGAGAGGAGGAGGTTGTTTATGGTTCCTCGTTGTACCTCAGCCACAGTAAACTGTGGCTGAGGTACATAGACAATATTTTCATGATCTGGGGGGGCACCCCCCAAGAATTGGACAAGTTCATACAAGAAATTAATACTAATGACAGAAATCTTAGATTCACGTATGTTCATGACTGCAAAACTATTTCATTTCTCGACCTAAAGCTTAGTGTCCAGAATGAACAACTTATAAACAAAACTTACCGTAAGGAGACAGCAGACAGCTGCTAACACCCTCTTGGAAGCGTCCAGTCACCACCCTCATTCTCTGATTCAGGGAATTCCAATTGGTCAATTCCTGAGGATAAAAAGAAATTGCTCCATTGCAGTTGATTTCCGTGAAAAAGCTTCTGAACTTTATACACGCTTCAGGGAGAGCGGCTCACTCACACAAATCCATCAGGAAAGCAAAACGTAGGGCCATTAACACCAAACGAGAAGACCTCTTGAAAAATAACTTTGAAACCAATCAAAAACAAAACCCCCAGAATGCCATAAGAATTATTACTAGGTATGGCTCTCAATGGGACCAAGTTAAAGAGGTCTTGTCAAAACATTGGAGTATTTTGGCTGATGCCCCCATACTGGGAAAATGCATCGGTGATCGCCCAATAATGACAGCGCGCAGATCTCGGAATCTAGGTGATATTTTAACTCATTCAGAATATCTAAGATCATCAAGCAAAAATTGACTAACCGACCTCCCCCCACTTAGGGGCAACTTTACCTGTGGAAAGTGTTCAGTCTGCAAATACGGGGAGAGGACTAATGTGTTCACTGATTCTGGCGGTCATAAAGAATTTAAAATCAAAGATTTTATTAATTGCTCTACTACGCGAGTGATATATATGATCACCTGCCCATGTAAAAAAATCTACATAGGTAAAACTAAAAGACAGTTGAAGATCAGTGAACACATACAAGGGATCCTAAAAAAAGATGATGAACAACCCCTTCCTTTGCATTTCCTTAACTCACATGGAAGAGACCCCTCAGGTCTACTGTTTAAAGGTATCTACAGACTCAATTTGCCTCTGAGGCAGGGGGATTACGATCAAGGTTTATACCAAAAAGAAAAAATGTGGATTTATCGCTTAAATAGTCTTCAACCATCTGGCTTGAACAATGAATGTAATCTGTCGGTGTTTTTGGACTCTTATGCCCCGTACACACGGTCAGATTTTCCGACGGAAAATGTGTGATAGGACCTTGTTGTCGGAAATTCCGACCGTGTGTGGGCTCCATCACACATTTTCCATCGGATTTTCCAACACACAAAGTTTGAGAGCAGGCTATAAAATTTTCCGACAACAAAATCCGACATAAACACGTGTTTTACGTCACCGCGTTCAGAACGATTGGATTTTCCGACAACTTTGTGTGACCGTGTGTATGCAAGACAAGTTTGATCCAACATCCGTCGGAAAAAATCCTAGGATTTTGTTGTCGGAATGTCTGATCAATGTCCGACCGTGTGTACGGGGCATTAGATTCCGAGATTTTTTTGATATCAGTTTAAGATCTTTACTCCCTTATCTGCAACATGGGTTAGATCAATATTTTTACACCTCTCTCTCTCTCCCGTTTTGAACTATCCCCTTGATCCCATTTTATATGCATTAGAAGTTCAAAACTACATTCCACTATTATGTTTATTCTTGTATTTCTTTGCTTTCAAGACTTTGATGAGAGCTCCTTTCTTTAAAATCTTATTAGATGTGTTTTCCCTTCCATCTGTCTTAGAAGGGTGCAATGCATGACTCAGTATATGTGTGTAAATTCTTTGGGTGTTTGGGATATATTGTTTTTGTTCTTTACACAGCTTTGAGCCCTTGAGGTTAAATTTTCAAATGTGGGCAGTCTGTTAGGTCCTCCAAGTAGCCAATTAAACCAATTAACTTGGTATTTAGCCTGGTAGGACCCACAACACATCTAGCTCTGAAGAAAATCATTTAACGATTGAAACGCGTCAGCTGGACGCCCCCACATACACAGCAACCATCTGGAAATGATTTCCTGACCATCTCCCACCTTCCAGCCATCCCTTAACTACTATTCCATGGATGTTTTTTGGTGATCACATCACTTGCACTCTGTGCTTCTCTATGCAAATCCATTCACAGTCTGCATCTGAGCTAGATATATCAGCTGTGGAGATTCCACTATCCGGGATATCCTTTTAGGTCAAGACTGGTCCTACTTCCGCTTAGAGCCTGCCCACTGTTGTTCCGCTCCAAGTGCTGTACGGCTGCAAGGCTCAGCCGGTCCCTTTGGTGAGCGTCCATTGAACAGTGTGGAGCTATTGCTCAGTGAAGTATCACAAACTGCTTTACAACGACCAGATTCCTGGACACAGAGAAATGCCAGCTATATTTTCTATTTGGAAGGACATCCATTGACCCTGGATCATCCATTGATCCCACCTCTGATGCACCGCTCATCCATGGAGCGGATGACCACGATCAGGTGAGATAAGCGGATCCTTCACTTATAAACAAAGACAAGGTGCCTCTAAGTGCAGAAGTTTACATATTTTAATATCCCCAATGGGACTAAAAACACTTACAAGATGGGATGATAAAAACGGCACATCATAGAAATGCAGTATGCAGCATTGGAAGGGGTCACAGCAGGAGGGAGTCCTCAGGCTTAATCACAAATCCAGTGTCAGTCAGCAGCAGAGTGTCCTGGACGCTTAAGCGCTGGCGGAACTGACGTCATCTGAAGAGAGAAGGAAGAAGCCTGGAAGTGATATCAGTCAGGAGAGACAGCTAACCAGCCTGGACTGCAGCGCTGGACGGATGTGGTCATCAAGAAGGGACGTGTTTCGGAACGCTAACTGGTTCCTTTTTCAACCTATGACCATCAGGGTGACTGTGCACAATATATACTAACAATGAGATGGCAGTGGGTGGAGACAATAAGAAAAACAGGAAATAAACAATTTACAGTGATTAAAATAGCATTCTTGAAAGGGAGAAGATATTTAAAATCTGTATATATAGACAAATATATACTAGTTGATACAGCAGAACATAGTAAAAGCATATTTAAAATTTGTGGGAGAATAATAAAAATGTGTGTATGTAAAAAAAGGGGACAATAAATAAAATGTTGATATATATATAAACGAATGAATAATGTAAGCTGGTGAATGCCATGCATAGTGTTCTAGATATACGCATGTCAGCCTGTGCATAAAGATACATGCATGTATATACTAAGGACATGCATGTCATAGGTATGTATACTAAATATATGGCATCACATAATAGCAGATTCACATGTAATGTAATGGCTCTGGCAAACAGTATATAGAGTCTTAAATTATAGCACTGACTTCAAAGTCCTAATTTAACCCTCCAGGGGCCAGAACGTTTAATAGAAAGATCAAATATATTTCCCTATGACAAAGTCTTCTATAGCGCTCGGCTGGAGGGAGGTCTCTAGGCATAGCTTCAATAACGCAAACCTTGAGACCGTCTGTAGATTTTTTATGAAATTGAAGGTAGTGTTTAGGGACACTATGGTTATCCAGTCCACCAGTGATAAAACGGCGATGTTCGCCAAAACGTTTACGCAATGGCCGAATGGTGCGCCCTACATAAAAAAGGCCACAAGGGCATGTAAGGCAGTAGACGACATGATCAGAGGAACAGGTATGAAAGCCCTTTATTTGGTATGTATTTCCTTTTACATGAAAATCTTTCTGGCCATGCGTCACAAACCGACAGGTCTTACAAAGAGGTTTGCGACATTGGTACATCCCAGAAATAGCTAAAAAGGGATCCTTCACTTACATTGAGAATCTCCCTTATAGAATTGATGTGATCATCCATCTGGCTACATACATGCAATGATACAATTGTATTTTTTCAAGAATTCTTTTTTCCTCACAGTGGTATACTTCATACTGTCATCTAATCACGCTGCACATATAAGAATTATATGTTTCTCTTTATAATCTAACGGCCGCTACGTGAGAAACTTGCTACATTCTCATCACATCTACTTTTGATACATATATTACTCAGGACTTTTCCATTTTTCAGCCCGGGAATAGTATTTTGCCGTTTTTTGGGACTTACTGGAGTGAATGAGGAGTGTTTTTGATGGTGTGTCTGTTAATTTAATTTTAATACTGGTGGAGGAAAATGTATTCTTTCATGTATCACTTGTCCGGTATTTATAGCAATTAATAAAGTATACCGTTTTGTACCTTTTAAACCTGAGTGTTCCTCTTTGAAGAATCACTTTTGACCTTTAGTCTATTGTTACTAAGCTACAGTGTTTGTAGCTGCTGACTTTTAAAAAAAAATTATCCTGGCCGGAATCCCGCTTTAATGATCATCAAGTATTAATCTATTCCAGTTCATATAATAATATAGATGACAGTAAATCAAATGTGTATAATGTGGAATTCTTATGAGAAGGATCTTCATATGCTTTTAGAGAACCTCTTCCTGTGCACCGCTGTGCTCTCAGTGCTCCCACCTTAGTGATATGATATACAATGCATGTGTAATCATATTCAGCTTGATTCTCTCCAGTCCATATCCTGTGAAGGGATCCTCTGTGTATTAGTAGTATGGCCCCCTACTCATTAGGGTACTCGTATTCTGTCGGATGTGACTCCTGGGGGATTTGGGTGATGGTTCCTTTAAGAGCGCCTTACCCACACAATATCAAATTATTCCCGTGTAATGTCAAGATAACGAGGATGCCCCCAATAGTGTAATATTGTAGAGGAATATTTTATTTTAATTAAAAATATGCTTACATAAAGATAAAACACTAATGGCATTCACAGGGATACCGTTCCACCTGGTTTGACGTTACTTCCGGTCAGCACTCCCCTATGCATTACATCACACACCATATGACTTCATAAGGGAAAAAGGTTTTCTCCTGATGAAGTCATGTGGTGCATGAGGTAACACATCACGCACCACAGGAGAAAATGGGAGTGACTTTTTCAATATTAATCAGCTGAAGCACTTTCAGTGTTCCAATGGGGAAAATGCTGGCTCTGCATCCCTTTAGAAGTGATAAACCCTTTGGGAGCATCTCACCAAACATGACATTTTTGTTGCAGAGTATGCCTAAAATCAGTGAGCCAATCACACAAGCAGAAAATTACATTTGTGGGGGTGTTCTGTACACCAATGGTGTACAGAACACCTTCAGGTTGCCATATTGCATTGCATTTTACAGAAAATTACAGCATTGATGATTGAAAAGGAAAAGTAATTTTCAATAACATTAAATTACAATAGGACGTCTGTGACAACTGTATATGTTATATTATTTTATTTTTTTTATTTGCTATTTTTTTTCCAATAAAGAGTTGAGTTACCCTACCTAAAGTAGAAATTAGATTTGATAAGTGTAATTTTGCATGCATATGTAATTTTTTTCAAGGAATGTATTGGAGATGTTTAGAGTGGGTATATTTATACTTTAATGTATTTAGTTATAAACTAAAATTATTTATATACATAAAAATGTGTGATATTCCATAGAAGCTAATCAGATCCTAGCAGTACATAGTTACATAGTTGGTTACATAGTTTGGTTGGTTGAAAAAAGACACAGGTCCATCTAGTTCAACCAATAAAAGGGGGAAGAAAATCCTAAAAACAATTATTAAAAATCATACAATCTTATATACACAATCCGATATGCACAATTGATCCAGAGGAAGGCAAAAAAAAACAGCAAAGCATTATCCAATTTGCTCCAGAAGGGGAAAACATTCCTTCCTGATCCCCAAGAGGCAATAGCATATTCACCATTTCAACTTCACCTATGAATGTTAGTATCCAGTCATAATATGTACATTTAGGAAATAATCCAGGCCTTTTTTAACCACTTCAGCCCCGGAAGATTTTACCCCCTTCCTGACCAGAGCACTTTTTCTAATTTGGCACTGCGTCACTTTAACCTACAATTGTGCGGTCATGCAATGCTGTACCCAAACGAAATTTGCATCCCACAAGTAGAGCTTTATTTTGGTGGTATTTGATCACCTCTGCGGTTTTTATTTTTTGTGCTATAACTAAAAAAAAAAGCAAACATTTTGAAAAAAAAACAATATTTTACTTTTTACTATAATAAATATCCCCAATTTAAAAAAAAAACGAACAGATTTCTTCATCAGTTTAGGCCGATATGTATTATTCTACATATTTTTGGTAAAATAAAAAAATCGCAATAAGCGTCTATATGGTTTGTGCAAAAGTTATAGCATCTACAAACTATGGGAAAGATTTATGACATTTTTATGGCATTTTTATTATTTATTTATTTTTTACTAGCAAAGGTACTGTTCGGCAATTTTCAGCACTACTGCGACATTGCGACGGACAGATCGGACACTTTTGACACATTTTTAGGACTACTGACATTTAATACAGCGATCAGTGCTATAAATATGCACTGATTACTGTATAAATGTCACTGGCAGGGAAGGGGTTAACTCTAGGGGGCGATCAAAGGGTTAAATGTGTGTTCCCTCACTGTGTTCTAACTGTATGGAGATAGGACTGACTAGGGGAGGAGACATATCATTGTTCCTACTTAGTAGGAACAAACAACATGTCTCCTCTCCCCTGGCAGAACAGGGATTTGTGTCCCCATGGGGGCTCTCGTGCACGCAATCGCGACCACTGGCCATGTGCATCGGGTCCCCCGCTGTTTAGCAGGTGCGTGTGTGCTTCCAGCGGAGCGTGCAAACCCTCTGGCGGCTCTTAAAGGGAACCCCGTAACCCGTACAGGGTTTTGCTCAGAGGTGCCATTCTACCCCGGTAAAAATACGTGAGCCTGTTGAAGAAATCTACTGAGCAGCCCAGAACCAGCTCTTGAGTGAGTCTAATCCACATTTTTACAGTTCTTACTGTGAAGAAACCTTTCCATGTTTGGAGATTAAATCTTTTTTCCTCTAGAGTTGTACAGAGTGCCCCCTTGTCCTTTGTGATTACCGTAAAGTGAATAACTCAACACCAAGTTCACTATATGGACCACTTACAGTATGTATTTATACATGTTGATCATATTCCCCCTTAACCTCCGTAACTTTTCTAGCGCAGTATAAATATACTAACAAATATATTTATTGGTAATATATACAATGTATGGACAATAGTCTGTTTTTCTTCTTTCACTAATGTTTTTTTTTAAGAAGCCCAGTAGATATGGGTTGATCATATACACATTAGGGCAGATTTACCAGAGGCAAATAGACTGTGCACTTTTCAAGTGTAGTTTTTCCCAGAGCTTAGTAAATGTGATAATGCTCTGCTGATTTCCATCATGTAATCACATACAAGCAAAAATGCTTTTTATTTTCCTTGCACCTGATTGGGTATTCTTTAGAACGTAAAGCTTTGCCACTTTTACTAAGCTCTGGGGAAAATTAGTGCAACTGCAATTGCAGAGTGCACAGTCTATTTGCCTTTAGTAAATCAACGTCACTATTTACTGGTCTTAATTTTTATCAACTACAAAAGAGCATGACCATCAATGTCATTTTTTATACAATTAAAACACTTAACAGCTTTCTGTCTGGCAGGAATTCTGAGTATCGGACAAATGTAAGCTGTAAAGTCACAGTTATTCAAATGATTTAAACTCATTATTCTGAGCTACTGTAACAGATATGATGTAAGGCTCTCACAATGCAGAGATGTCCCAAAGGTTAATATTTATCTATATGTTAATGGATTCAGTTTCCATTTGAATAGCTGCATGACAAAACTTTTTTTTTTTTACAACCTGCAATTAATGTTTATGGCCCTCAATGGTTGTTGAAACATTGGAAAATGTTCAATACTATTCTAGAACTCCTGTAGAGTGTCCATGAAATGTCAGTTAAAATTAATGATTAATAATGAATGAAATCAAACAATTGATTTAAGCAATCAAATATATATATATATACGCTTCTGTGGATGGTATCAGATACTTGCATAGCAAAAAAGCAAGTGCCTTCTAGTGACATAAAAATAGAGCTATAAACAATGAAGTGGAAGACCAGGCAGCCTCTCACTAACACAGAAGTTTGGCTTATTACATTGCTAGTATTATTCATCCTCATCTCTGTCGGACTGGTGGTGTTTGCATGGATTATTGCTAAAGATCTGACTGCCACAGGTAAGAACTCCAGTTGTTTTTTCCTATAAATAATGTTTTTCTCTTTTTTTTTTCTTTTCTCTTTTTTTTTGTTGGAAGAAAGGAAACGTGGCTAGCTCAACAGACATGCTTACTGCCTGATACTGGTTTACAATTTTTTCTTGAAGTGAATCTAAATCCAGTTTGGGAAAGGTTCACTATCTCTTTTTGTCCAAGGGCCCATTGTAAATGAGAGTAGTAGAAAAATCCCAAAATTTGAGTTGCCACCAGAACAAGAATATAGCATGAAGATTCCAGTGGGGTGGAAATTGTGTTTTTGTTTTTTTCGTTCAACCTGCAGGTTCAATTAAAAAAATTGACCTGATTCCTCTATCCACATATTCGAGGTGGATGGGGAATCCTTCTGCTGCGCCTTTGTATTTTGACAGTGGGAAATCTATCACAATACACTAATCAACACTGCAGGTTATAGCCTACAGCTATAACCTCCAACGCTTATCACGTGGAATTTTCCAACAGGTTGGTTGAACAGAAGTCAATCGGTAGACCGACTTCTGTTCAGACACAGTGCCCAACGTATACAAATTTCAGTTAATGTATGATCAGCTTGAGAGGAGATTTACCTTCCTTTGAACAGATTTCCTTTTGCTTCTGGTTGTGTCTATGTGGCAGGAAGTTGGCCAAAAAGCTGACAACCTTTCCCTACTCTATACCAAATGAAAAAAAAAAGTTGTGGCTGTAAGCCCAGATTCACACTGAGCTGCGGGAATGAAGCTGAACTCACTCCCGCATGTCAGTCCCGATTTCGGCCGCGATTTCAGAGACATCTGTGCAGGTTTCTGCACAGATGTCCATGTAAATCGCAGTCTGAAATTGCAAAAAGTAGTACAGAAACTACTTTTTGAAATCGGTGCTGCGCTGCAAATGCAGTGTTGCACTGATCAGGATGATGCCATTGTCAGCAATTGACAGCAATTGCCGCCAATTTGACATGCGATTTGACATGTCAAATCGCATGTCAAATCGTACCAATATGAACCAGGGCTAAATATACTTTAAAAAACTCAGAGGCATGAGATAATTGTTTCCCAATTTAACTGATTATAATATGCATGTTATAGTTTTTTCCAAAAATAACATGGAGCAGGTTATCCTTTTTTTCTCCCCCTACCTCCGCCATAGGCAAAAACTTGCATGCTTGGTAGTCTAATGCCGCATACACACGAGCGGACTTTACGGCAGACTTTGCCCGGTGGACGGGATTTGGTCGGACAATTCGATCGTGTGTGGGCTCCAGCGGACTTTGTTTTCTCAAAAGTTGGACGGACTTAGATTTTAAACATGTTTTAAATTAATCCGTTGAAATCGAGTCCGGTCGAAAAGTCCGCTTGTCTGTATGCTAGTTCGACGGACAAAAAGCCACGCTAGGGCAGCTATTGGCTACTGGCTATGAACTTCCTTGTTTTAGTCCGGTCATACATCATCACGTACGAATTCGACGGACTTTGGTGGATTGTGTGTAGGCAAGTCCGTTCATTCAGAAAGTCCGTCATAAAGTCCGTCGAAAAGTCCGCCAAGCAAAGTCTGCCGTAAAGTCCGCTCGTGTGTACGCGGCATAAGTTTGCATATTTAGGCCTCATGCACACTGGATGTTAAAATAATGTTATATAAACACCAGTAGCTTTACAGTGAGGTTTTCAACTTTTTTCAACATTTTAGCAATAGCGTTTTTTAGCATTTATTAGCATTTTTTGTGTTTTTTAGAGGGGGTTTTTTTTGAGAATTTTTTTTTCTTAAATGGTTGAAAAATTTTTAAAAATGCTGGTGAGCCACATTTTTGAGCACTTATCGGCATTTATCAGCGTTTTTTTTGACGTTAGAGTGTTTTTACAGATGAAAGCAGCTGAAAAACTCATCTCAGAACCCACTAGTTTTTTTTCTTTTCATTTAGGGCCTCATGCACACTGGTCTATAATAATGTTATAAAAACGCCAGTAGCTTTGCAGTGAGTTTTTCAACTTTTTTCAATGTTTTTGCAGTAGCATTTTTTAGCGTATTTTCGTGTTAGCGTTTTAGCATTTTTTTTTTTTAAGAATTTTTTTTTTTTTATTATTCAATGCATCGAAAACATTAAAAAACGCTGGTGAGCGACGTTTTTAAGCGTTTATCTATGTTTATAAGCGTTTATCAGCTTTAGAGCATTTTTACAGCTGAAAAACGTCTCTCAGAACCCACTAGTTTTGGGGGTTTTTCACTGCTCAAAAACAGCCTATGTGTGCATGGACTCATAGGATAACATGATGGAGAGTTTAATGACTGTAGAAAAAAACATCTACAGCCAAAAACAGCTGCTGTAAAAACGTCAAAAAAAGGTCCAGGTGTGCATGAGGCCTAATTATGGATAGACATTTCATAAAAATCTGATGCCTGTTGGTTGCTTTAGTTGGTGATTTCTATGACCTAAATACTTTGACTGGCCAAATGCTGTTTTTGTGGGTTTCCACCGTCATAAAATACATTTTATAATCCTGGGAATCATGTTAAACACAAAACGTCTCAAATACTCCAGCCTAGGTGAACTAGATCCCTGATGAGCTTTATTCTTTTTCAAAAAGAAGACAGAAAATAGGGCATGTCAACTCAAATCTGAGCTAATCCATAATTATTTCTCAATCTAGTGTGGTGAGCTTTCAAATTTTTTCAAATTCAACTACATTTGTCACCATTTTTTGTTACCAATCATCTACAAGTTTACAGACTGTGAAAAGTGGAAGCTTATTAAAGTTGACTATACAAAATTATTATTTTAAACAATATAACAAAACCCTGCATTTGATAATCATCCAATCACAATGTTGTCATGTATTATTCAGATCCAGCCTTGAATACTGCATGCCAAATAACGGGGAGCTCCCTAATTATCATAATGTGCTGCCAGCATAATTTGGATATGTTGCTTTCACATTATAGTTTAGAGCAGTGTTTCTCAACTATTTTACCTTGGAGGAACACTTGGCAAAACGTTTGAGATCTCTGGGAACCCCAGAACATTGGATCTGATCAGCGAGCTGTAGATATAACATTAAATTAAGGCTTTTCGACCAGAGTCCTGTGAAACCCTAGAGCCCTGTGAGAAGTTCCCAAGAGTTCCGCTGCAAATCAACATTTTGGCTGATGTACAATCCCCTAATATTGTTTTTGGTGCGCACTGATAGTGAGTACTGTCAGCGTGCTTTGATACCCGCTGCCTCCTCTGTGGTTGCGGCTCCAGTGAACTCTGGAAGCACCATGAGAAGTAGAGAGGATGGAAGCATGTTGCTGAAGCAGGAGGTGACATCCAGTGTATGGCAGTGCCAAATGCACACTGCGGAAAAGGGTAGCAGAGAACAGGTGTATGCAGTTGGATCAGACTGAATGTATGTGGGGGTGAGATCATAATAGCTTTATGGTATGGCATAACATAAAGCTGTTATGATCTCACCTCCTGCCACATTCAGCCATGTACTGACCTCCTATTTCAGCTATGTGCTCCCACTCTCTGCTCACCCTCTCCACATTCTGCATTCAGTGATTCCATACACACCATCTCACCTCATACATAAGATCTCACCTCCTGCTTCAGCAGTTTGCTACCGCTTTCTCCACTCCTCTGGGAGTTTCCCTCTGAGTTCACAGGAGCTGGAACTTCAGAGGAGGCATTGAGTATCAAGGCACACTGACTGTACTCACCGTCAGTGTGCATTGAAGTCAACATTATGGCAGATGTACAGTATCTCACAAAAGTGAGTACACCCTCACATTTTTGTAAACATTTTATTATATCATTTCATGAGACAACACTGAAGAAATTACACTTTGCTACAATGTAAAGTAGTAAATGTATGGTGGTCTTGGCCACCGTGCTGCAGCTCAGTTTCAGGGTCTTGGCAATCTTCTTATAGCAAAGGCCTTCTTTATGTAGAGCAACAATTCTTTTTTTCAGATCCTCAGAGAGTTCTTTGCCATGAGGTGCCATGTTGAACTTCCAGTGACCAGTATGAGAGCGTGAGAGCGATAACACCAAATTTAACACACCTGATCCCCATTCACACCTGAGTGTTGTCACATGAAAAGATATAATAAAATATTTACAAAAATGTGAGGGTATACTCACTTTTGTAAAATACTGTACATCTGCCATAATGTTGATTTTCAGTGAAAACCCTGGGGGCTTCTTGCGGAACCCCAGTTGAGAGTAATACATGATATTAAAAATATCAGGTACAGTATAATTAGAAATGATTCTCTATATATGATACCAATTGACTGTCTTCCAATGTAATAAAAACATGGCTGCAAAAATGTGGGGAGTTATACTTAGTTTATGGGCAGCTAACCACTAATAATACTTTCTCAATGACAGTCCTGTCAAGACTCATCTATAAAAAAAGAGGGTGGGTTATCCCAAGCAAGTCACGTAAAAGGGGGAGACTGCGGTCAATTAATACAGCTTTATTATGAAAATTACACCATACAAATTTCTAGGCACAATAATAAACCACCATCAATCATAAAAATATTAAAAAGACAACATTGTCTACCCCGTTGTCGCAGCCACACATACACCCATACACACCATCATACATTCCTATGGCACTGATGTGAAGGACCCTTGATGTGGGTAGCAGCAAGTTCACCAAAGTGGATGCTTGTATTGGAAGTTTAGGCTAGCCAGCCATACCAGTTCCATCAATGCCGCAGATGTCCATCAGAGCTGGTTAGTGTCAATATGGAGTGTGTCAGGTAAAGGCAGGGAATGATGGGAAAGATGCTTCAAAGTATCGCAGCCAGTAACCAAACAGATCTGTGAGCAGGATGTGAAGGCTGCTTCCCAATAACTGGGGGGACACGTGCAAAGTTGGACTATGTATCGAATACAACACCATACATGGAACAGTCTCACCACCTCCGCCGCACCGCCACTTTCATATTCAACAGTTTTTCTGCAGCCAGTCTGTTCCGGCTCCTCCATCCCTTTCCCTGTTTTGGGCACCTTAGGATTCAGTTGCTTAAAGCTCACTGTGCAATTCATTACCATAGCCCGTAGGCAGCTGTCCCGGGGAGCGTCATGTGCGTGACAACGCGATGATGGGGCTTTCGTTAGCCAATGAACGCTAACTTCCTCATCTATAAGGCTGTTTCCATTCTCTTTCTTCTAAATTTAACCCCACTACTCTTCTTTGTAAGGTTGGCTATACATGTTAAATATTCTTATACAATTTTCCTTTAGATTTACCCTAAACTATGTAGTTCAAGGGCTTGCCTAATTAGATACAATTGAAAGTTGTTTAGTTTTGACCTCATATTACATGGTTTTTGGCAAATCCAAAGGAAAATTTATCAAGGGAATTGATCATGTATGGCCAGCCTTAGTCTTTTAATGTAAACATATTCATTATAAGAATGGACAATAATATGTAAACATTTTTTTCCCCGTCATAATCTAAAACTCTATTGCAAATGATGGGCTTACATACAAGGGCTCACCATCAGCCTTTCTAGGAATAATGTTTTACAATCTGAGTAACTACAGGGCATTTTGCAGACCGTGGAGTAAAAAGATAAATTTTCAGTAAAACAATGCTGGCCATGATTTACTTACATTCTGAAGATCTGCTGAATCCTGTCAAACTTGATGAGAAATCTGACCGTGTACTGCCACCATCACTCTCAGTTACATAATAGAAAGATGAAAGCACTACTACTGAATTGGTAGGTTATAAAATGCCTCAGCCTGCTGCGGGTCACCCGATATTATAAAAGTAAATTTTTCAAGCCCCATATAGGTATGGGGACTGTCAGATTTATACAATGTAATTTTTTAAACAGCCTTTTTTGAGAAAAAAGTGTAACACGTATTTTTTCTTATTTTCTAAAAAAAAAAAAAAAAAAAGAAAAAAAAAACCTTAAAAAGAAATAAATTCAGTTTAAATATTGAGAAATAGATGTAACCCATATTAAAAGTGCTTTAACAGGATATGCTGCCAGAAGCAGCTGATCACACAGGAAATCTGCCACTTAGAAAATAGTATTTGAACATACAGCAGTTTATAAATTAGGCAAAAAATATTGTTTGCGCTGACAGTGATTTGAATAATGTTACAATACAAACAACAATACATGTAGTAAAACATTCACATTGGGAGCAGCCATGATAAATAGGAATGAGCTGAATTGAGAGATTTAATTTCTCTTAAACATCATCCAAAAATAAGAGACTTATGTGAAAATGTGTCAATTTTTAAGGCTGTATGGACTCCAAATAGCTTTTGAGGGTTACAGAATCTTTCAACTATCTTAGACCTTTTCTTGTTGCAAAAAATGGTCTCTCCTTAGCTTTGATTATTTCATACATTTTCTTGTTGCAAAAAATGGTCTCTCCTTAGCTTTGATTATTTCATACATATATTTTTCACAGCAAGAAACAGGAAAAAAAATTAAAAAAAAATGAAACACAATTTTCAAATGTCCACAATTACAAAGGGGAAAAAAAACAAATACCAAGAACACTTATGAAACAAACTAGACTATGCTACCCTACCCTACCACCACCCCAAAAAAGAAGAAAAAACCCTTTAAAAAAAGTAGATTTTTAAAAAGGCATTTAATCTAAGCAGCTCCATGTCAAAATAGGTAATTTTGTGTTTAAATCAGTGTAGATGAAATCACTCTGCTCAACCCTAATGTAGAATCTGCAGCATTCAGGCTTAGGGTAGCATTAAAAGTCCTGATTCTATGTAGTTTCTTCAATGCAGTTTTACTGAACTGAAAAAAAATCTGATTGTTAAAAAAGGTGCAAATAAAAAAGACTAAATTCCCAGTGCTGATTACTCAGCAATTGCAACATCATTCAAAAAAAAGGGATACAAATCAATGTTTCATCACTGTGTCTTGCCTCACATGTGACAGATTTGATTTAATTACATGTTGTACCTTGGTGACTTAGACTCAGCAGTTAGCAGGATAACCCAGTGACTTACTGCTGTGAACGTAAAGATCATTGTAGATGTTTCTGAATATCTATTCAGCAGAAGAACCTATAGCACCTAATGATTGCCTTCACTGCACGTTGGTGCCTGATACAGAAAAGAAACTATTCAGATTGTCCCTCTAGGCTTTGTCACTGATGGAGACGTGGAAGGTGTGCACCTGACCTTTGTCTCTGACGCCTTTATATCTTTGTCAGCATGAAATAGATAAATCGCTAGGTACATATTAATCTGGAGCCCATGTTCTTATGCCATGAAATGTGAATCCGAGTGAATTATCCACCTCACATTGTGTGTTATCATGAAGTAGCAAACACAGCTTTGCAAGGAACACCATGAAACACTACTGAAAACACTCACATAAATGCTGCAGTTAGTACTGCTTTAATACCACTTGTACTTCAACTTGTGTTACTATTATGTTTACAACTGCTCTTACTAGAAATAATGATAATAAGCAGTGGAGGAGCTCTCTAATTCCAACTCCTTTAGGCTATGCTTACACATGTGGCTGTCACTGGCACACTTCTAAAAAGCAATCCATGATTCTTTTCAGAGACATTTAACGCGAGGTAAGGAGGTGATAGGTCTTAACCAAGTAAATGCCACACCACCGTACCATTGCACATGCTTAAGGAGCGATTGCTACGTGGCCCCATTTGCTTTAACCACTTGCCATTTGTTGTTGGACTTCAAGTGGTTAAACCGTTTTTTTTAGGAGCCAGTTGCTCTCTTGGCAAAGCAATCCTAGCGGCTGACTAGCCTCTGAATTGCTTTTACAAGCAGTGGGAGAGGATGCCCCCCCGGTCACCTTCTGAGTTTTTCTTGGGCTCTCCTGTCCCACCAGGAGACCCTGAGCAACCAGCCGGTGCTTCTTCCAGATGATCGGAGAGCCGAACAAAGCCTGGATTGGCTTTCATCAGCTCTTGGCTATGGTAACCCAGAAGTGATGACCTGACATCACTTTCAGGTTTAACCGGATGGCAACGGTTCCATTTTCAAAAATCAACAGCATACATAAGAAGCTTTTTTACAAAAATGAAATCTAAAGGTCTGATAATAACTTGATGTTTGGTCCATGATGTGAGAGTAATAATAAATAAAATTTAAATATAACAGACCCATCACATCCTGTTAGGATAGCTCCCACCTGCAGCCAGTTGTATAGTTTGATGTGGCTGAGAGCTTTCTGTTCTGTCATATACAGATTGTTGGTCTTTTTGTTTTTATTTATTTTTATTTTTGAAATCCAAAGCAGAATGTGTGGATTGTTAAATGATGTGCCCCTTTTCCTTGTAAGTGCTGTGGTATAAGCAGAAGAATATTTTGGATTTATGGATATGGCATGACCACAGGGTATTGTTATCATTTATTATGTTATGACATCAAGAAAATAATGTCAGATGGAAAGTAAGGACTTGTGTTATCTAGCTAAAACTAACAACAGAGTAAGCAATGAGAAATTATAATATTGCCAGGAAAAAGTTGTCTTTTTGAAACATGAAACTGGAGTTCTGACACAAACAGTATGATGGAAAACAAGCCATTGTAATATATGTATGCAAGCTGGACCCAGTAATGAACAGTTCTCTCTGATATATCAGAGCTGTAGCTTTACGCAAAGGTGCTATTAGGCAAAGTTAGACATTATTTTGGTCAAATATTAAATTTTTAATGGTCTCAAATTCTGCGCAGCAAATATACAGCTAACTAAATGTTTGTCCAATGAAAGGTTCAAAATATGAATTTGTTTTGTTTGTTTATGTACAAATCTAACATTGAAAAATGCATACATTTGAATCCAGCCACCAAATTGCTTCTATTGGAGGAGGCTGGAGACAAAGGAAAGCCACATATGTTAAATTGATGATGTAGGAATCAGCTGCTATGAGCCCAGTGCAGGACACACTCCCTGAAGACCCCATATATGTAATTTTTTGTACAGTTATGCCGCGTACACACGAGTGGAATGTCCGACAGAAACAGTCCGATGGGAACTTTTCATCGTATATTCCGACCGTGTGTGTGCCCCATCTGACTTTTTCTGTCGAAAATTCAGATGGACTTAGATAGAGAACATGTTCTATATTTTTTCGATGGAACAAATTACTATCGGAAAAACTGCTCGTCTGTATGCTGTTCCGACGCACCAAAAATGATGCATGCTCTGAAGCAAGTATGAGACGGAAGCTAATGGCTACTGGCTATTGAACTTCCGTTTTCTAGTCCCGTCATGTGTTGTACATCACCGCGTTCTGGACAGTCTGAATTTGGTGTGACCGTGTGTATGCAAGACAGCTTGAGTGGAACTCCGTCGTAAAAACCTTCAGAGTTTATTCTGACGGCAAAACTGGTCGTGTGTACAGGGCATTATTCTCGGTTTTATACTGAGTTTATCACCCATAAGGATACTCTGTATTCAGAGTCATTGGATCATTTTTCACCAGCTCAAGAAACAGAGCTCCATGTTTTAGCAAAGCCTGTGACCTATACAAAGAGTATATATATTTATATAGATAGTTGAGATATAGAGAGCTTTTGGTTCCATTTGCAGGGCTAGAAGTTTGTTTTTACTTCAGCGGGTAAACCAATCAAGCATGCTAAGTTAATTTGATTGGTTGTTTTCAGCCTTCCAGGTTCTTGCTGAAGTAGCCCTGGACACTTTCTGGGTCTGTGCAACTCACAGATTCCACCCTAGTTCCTCGCCCAGTATAGCTGGGATTAATAATTCAACTTTAAGGACCCCAGAACGAGAAGAACAAGTGGTCCACAGGGGGCAACCTAAACAGGACTTTGGAAAAGGTGATCATTTATGTCTGCCAGTCACTCTTTTCCCTCCAGCTTGACAGAAGGACCGTGTCATCAGTCACAAGCAGTTATGGCTGCCTTAGTAAATGAGCATGGGATAGAGCCAGGGTTCTCCACAGCTGTTTTTTTTTATAAAATACCACTTCTTGTTTTACTTGTTACCAAAGGTGTTACCAAAAGCTGAACATCCCTTCCAGAGATTACAAAAAGATATATCCCGATGCCCAAGTCAGGATTTTACGAGTATGCATTTTGTCTGTATAGACATGTTTTCTGGATGTCCAGTGGCAAATGCCACTGCAAAGGCCACAGTAAAAAGTGTTATCAGAAGTAGTTTGTAAGTACAGAGTGCCATAATCTACAGAGTAACAGAGAAAATCATTTTTATAGGAGAGTCCTTACTAGAAATGTTTAAGTTTTATTTCTACACTCCACCTACTGTCTACAATGTAGCGGAAAAAGTAGAGTAAGAAACTAGAAAACTTTTGCCTGAATGTTTTCTTATATTTTATCAAGCCCCTAAGGGGATGTTGGACTCTTACCCTATGGGATTTGGTATGGGAGTGTGTTACTCACTTGCTTATATTTTGTCTCAGCAGCTAAAGTCCTCCATTTGGATCCCACAGAGAATGTTGCTGAACTTTTAAGGTTTTTGACAAACTCATTTATGTGTTTTATCCCCAATTCCAGATCCTAAAAGCTTGGAAGGATCTAAAACTAAAGCCAGGTGACTTGTGGATTGTTAAGAAACATTTATATGTGTATATGTATATATATATATATATATATATATATATATATATATATATATATATGGAAATGTTTGGAGACTTAATACAGCATCTATTTAATTTACAGTTGTGCAAAACTTAAAGGAAAAGTCATACGTAGAGGTAGGAGGGGATTATAACGGTGCCAACAGAAAAATAAACAATAGATGCTAAAAGTAACAATTTATTTTATTACATATATAAAGAAAAAGGACAAACACATATAGTGTACATATAAAATTACAGCAAATGCGATACATATGATGAAAAATAGAACAGTGCAGGCCTAGATATTATAGGCCAATGGTGACAGGTAATCAATTCCTACATGTTTCGCCAAGGCATTGGCTTCCTCAGGGAATGATATAGGCCTGTGCCAAAGACTTAAATGGTTCTAGATAAAGAACAAATGGAAAGCATGCGATCACAATACAGATCATTTTTCAATTAGATACAATAGAGTAATCAAATAAGCATTTGCTATTGAATGCATGTCATGATAACCCCTCCACCCACATGAGGGACCTACCCTAGAAACCCACATACATACCTATCCACTCCCGATGGGAGCTGAGCACGGGAAAGCACCCCAAAAGGGGCCACCAAAACTGCACTGTGTCTATGGCTGTAGGGGGCATACAGAGACCTAGCAATCAGGGTAGAAAAATCTACATGAAGGATTGTTCAGGTGTCATGACACAGGATAAATTTGGGATAGACATTGTCCCAAAATATAAGAATAGGGCTAACATAGCCTCAATAAACGTACAACTATATAGTAAAATCAGTATACAAACACACAGGGGCGCCTCAAACAAGTGTGTTACAGAATAGGCTGTAGTTGATCAGTTTGAATGAAGATCATTCAGATATACATAAACTGTAAGAAGAGGAAGAAATGGGAATTGCTAAGTACAAAACTTCAAAAGCTGATTGCCTGTAATGCTAAACATGATGGAGACGAAGATTGACCGATATAAGCTTACCATGATGGTATATGGGACAGGAACAGCAAACGCCAACAATGTGTTCAAAAAGGATACTTAAGTCACACACAGAGAAGGTAGAATCGCAATAGTCAGCGGCAAATGTCCAAAGCCTATGTTTTAAGGAATGTACGGCCACAATGAGCATCAAGGTGTAAAAAATAGTGTACATGCACAGCAAAAAGAATGAGCATTTGAACATACCACAGTCATATACAGCAATGGTGCAGGCGCCCCTGAAGTCCAGCAAATGGATGTGTGGACTGGCTGGCTATATAAGCCCCCCACACCTGATCGGTGTTAGCCGATCAGTGAGTGGACAAAAAAGGCTCCTGCGCATGCGCTTCGCAATAGAGCATACAATGCCCATAGTGCATTGCGGGAGAGTACCGGGTCACATGACGTGACGCACGGAGGGTTCAATGGGCGAGCTGTCAGTCCACATAAAGTGGATGTGACAGCGAGCCAGAACAGGTGATAAGAAGCTGTTGGTAAAAGGCGATGACAGGGGCAGGGGCGGGCAAGCACAGAGATACAGTGCTGCCCTTGGGTGTCCATACAGCCAGCAGCAGCGCAGAAAAGATGGCCACAATGGGGAAGCCATTCAATCTGGTTGAATGGCCTCCCCATTG
The DNA here is from genome assembly GCF_042186555.1 of Aquarana catesbeiana. NCBI lineage: Eukaryota > Metazoa > Chordata > Amphibia > Anura > Ranidae > Aquarana > Aquarana catesbeiana. The sequence goes on along the minus strand of NC_133325.1, from coordinate 734,770,104 downwards.
TGGCCAACCTGGTTGAATGGCTTCCCCATTGTGGCCATCTTTTCTGCGCTGCTGTTGGCTATATATATATAATGTGATTTGAAAAGTAGTTTATCCATGTTGAAGTCCTATTTGTCTTCTGTACATCTTCCATCCCATGTAGAATTGTCTGTGTTTACATATGCTGATATGTCAGCATGCCAACAATTAAGCTAGAAGGCCATTCTGGCCACAGGAGTGTACAGTCAATACTCTGTAAATATGTCTTATCAATCATTTGTTTTTCACAATGAAAAGCTGCGCAGCTATTATTTTCTCCACAATAGTGTTTTTGCCTTTTTGGCCAGGACTACCTCCACCAGTGGAGGTTCCAGGATAAAGGTGATAGCAGGTATGGTTAGTGATCAAAATATTGATCAAAAGAGAGGAGACTGTAAAGGAAATGTGCAAGTTCTATATATAATTGTATTCTATTTTGTATGTATTGCACACTGCCCTCACTGAGCACACGGCATTAATAATGTTTTCATTACATACTTGCATTCTTTCGAGTCCTGATAAGAATTAGTCTGCCTATGTTACGCCCCTTGTTACCATACACATACAATTGTAATATTAATGTGATACCTACGTAATCATGTGTATAAAAACCTTCAATTGTGTCATAATAAAGCAGAACAGTTATTTGGAAAGATGTGGAGTGTATCTTTTGTGTCTGTTCCCTACTGAAGTAGTTATTAATTTGCAACCACTAATCAATATGAGGATAGCAGTTGCCTATCTATAAAATGTCCATGTCGACATAGAGTTTTGCGTGCGTTACTGCCAGTTTAACGCCATATCATTTTGTGTGCATTACTGCCAGTTAAACGCCATATCGTTTTGCATGCGTTACTGCCACTTTAACGCCATATAGTTTTGTGTGCATTACTGCCAGTTTCACGCCATATAGTTCTGTGTGTGTTACTGCCAGTTTAACGCCATATCATTTTGCATGCGTTACTGCCATTTTAACGCCATATAGTTCTGTATGCGTTACTGCCAGTTTAACACCATATAGTTTTGAGTGCGTTACTGCCAGTTTAACGCCATATAGTACAGTGTGCGATACTGCCAGTTTAACGCCATATATTTTTTGCTTGCGTTACTGCCAGTTTAATGCCATAAAGTTTTGTGCGTTACTGCCAGTTTAATGCCATATAGCTTTGTGCGTTACTGCCAGTTTAATGCCATATAGTTCTGTGTGCGTTACTGATAGTTTAACACCATATAGTTTTGTGCATTACTGCCAGTTTAATGCCATAGAGTTCTGTGTGCATTACTGCCAGTTTAACGCCATGTAGTTTTACGTGCGTTACTGCCAGTTTAACGCCATATTGTTTTGAGTGCATTAGTTCCAGTTTAACGCCATAACGTTTTGCGTGTGTTACTGCAAGTTTAACGCCATATAGTTCTGTGCGTGTTACTGCCAGTTTAACGCCATATCATTTTTTGTGCATTACTGCCAGTTTAACGCCATATAGTTTACATGCTTTACTGCCAGTTTAATGCCATATAGTTCTGTGTGCGTTACTGCTAATTTAACTCCCTATAATTTTGCGTGCGTTACTGCCAGTTTAACACTATATAGTTTTGTGCGTTACTGCCAGTTTAACGCCATATATTTTTGTGAGTTACTGCCAGTTTAATGCCATATAGTTCTGTGTGCGTTACTGCCAGTTTAACGCCATATCGTTTTGTGTGCGTTACTGCCACTTTAACGCCATATAGTTTTGTGTGCATTACTGCCAGTTTCACGCCATATACCTTTGTGCATTACTGCCAGTTTAAAGCCATATATTTCTGTGTGCATTACTGCCAGTTTAGCGCCATATAGTTTTGTGCATTACTGCCTCTTTAACACCATATAGTTCTGTGTGCATTACTGCCAGTTTATTGCCATGTAGTTTTGCTTGCGTTACTGCAAGTTTAACGCCATATAGTTCTGTATGCATTACTGCCAGTTTAACGCCATATCGTTTTGTGTGTGTTACTGCCAGTTTAACGCCATATAGTTTAGTGTGCGTTACTGCCAGTTTAACGCCATATAGTTTTGCGTGCGTTACTGCCAGTTTAACGCCATATAGTTTTGTGCGTTATTGCCAGTTTAACGCCATATAGCTTTGTGCGTTACTGCCAGTTTAACACCATGTAGTTCTGTGTGCATTACTGCCAATTTAGCGCCATATAGTTTTGTGCGTTACTGCCAGTTTAACGCCATATAGTTCTGTGCGCATTACTGCCATTTTAACACCATGTAGTTTTGTGTGCGTTACTGCCAGTTTAATGCTATAGTGTTTGGTGTGCGTTAGTACCAGTTTAACGCCATATCGTTTTGCGTGTGTTACTGCAAGTTTAACGCCATATAGTTCTGTGTGCATTACTGCCAGTTTAATGCCATATAGTTCCATGTGCATTACTGCCAGTTTAATGCCATATAGTTTTGTGTACGTTACTGCAAGTTTAACGCCATATAGTTCTGCGTGTGTGACTGCCAGTTTAATGCCATATAGTTCTGTGTGCGTTACTCCCAGTATAATGCCATATAGTTCTGTGCATCACTGTACGTTTGGCGCATTATATTGCAGTATATTATAGTGTATCCTTGGAGTGTGTCTATGTAGTGTGAGTACTCAATTTAAAGTGCACCAAACACCTCTTTATTGATTAAAGTGCATCTACGTACAGATTTCAACTTCTTCTTTACATTTGATTATAAGCACCGCCCCCTCCCTCCCAATAATGTCTGAGAGGACAACAAGGAGAGTCAGACGTTCCCTTGGCACTGTAAGGGGGCCAGCAACAAATGTGTCCACAGGCAAAGGTGAACGTGGTGGTCAGTCCTCAGACAGGGCATAATTTCCTCTGTTTAGTGAGTTTGCCCGTGCTATCCAGCCACAGCATGCGGAGGAGGTGGTGGACTGGCTTACTAAACCTTCCTCATCCTCCTCATCCCCTCTCATGCAAGTAGAGACAAGTGTGCAGTCCCCTGCAGTTGCCAGAGTGGATAAACCTGCCTCCTTGTCCACATCTATTCCTGCTATAGCCCCAACATCAGCCATTGAGGACACATTGACCACACCGTCAGCCACTTGCTCCTTGATGATGCCCAGCCATTACTGGATTCAGATGTTGGTTCTAAGGTTGAGAATGACAGGAACATGAGCCTAGAGAGAGCGAAGAGCACTGGTAGACAAATTGGCATTCATGTGCCCCAAGCCGCAGCGTATTGTCAAGTTGTAATGATGAAGATGGAGGAGATGGAGATGATGATGATGATGAGGACACTGATGCAACTTGGGTGCCAGATAGAGCACAGGAGGAAACTGAAGGTGAGGCAGCACAACCCCAAGGAGGACAACATCAAGAAATAGTAGAGAGCAGCCACCCTATTCCATCACATTCTGCAGCTGTTATGTCCTGGCCCACTCCCCAAAGCTCAGCTGTCTGGGTCTTTTTCAGTACATCTGCAGCAGTTCGCACTGTTTCTATCTGCAAACTGTGTCTCAGACACATCAAACATGGCAAAAACACCAACCGTTTGGGTACCACGTGCCTAACAAGGCATTTAACGCCCATTGACAAGAGCACCTAAAGGCCACACAAAAGGGGCACAAATCTGTCCCTCCTCCTCCTTACCCACTTCAGTCTGCCCCTGCGATACCGAGTCATTACCTTTCAGCAGCCTCCACTGACAGGGATGATGGTATAGCACAGGGTGTCCCAGGTCATAGCAGCACATCTGCCAGCAGCACACTACCAGCTATAGACCGTAGCTGGAAAATTTCTCTGCCCCACCTGCTGCAGCGGAAAAAAAATACAGTCCCTGCCACCCACATGCCCAGTGTCTGAATGCAAGCTTGTCAAAGTTGTTGACTCTCCAACTTCTGCCTTTCAGCCTTGTGGATTCTGCCCCTTACTGTGAATTTGCACAATGTGCTGTACCACAGTTGCAGGTTCCCAGTCGCTACTACTTTTCACGTAAGGCCGTTCCATCTCTCTACCATCACATGGAAGGGAATGTTCTGGCATAGTTGGGCAAGGCAGTCAGCCATAAAATCCACCTTACTGCTGATACGTGGTCCAGCAAGCATGGGCAGGGACGATATATTTTGCTAAGAGCACACTGGGCAACGCTGCAACTCAAAAGGATGCAGGACAGGGCTCGGTGCTGCAGCTTGTTGTGCCCCCACGTCTCCATACAGCTGGTGGTGATGATGCCAGACCTGTGAGCTCTACCCCCTCCTTCTCCTCCTCGTCCTCCTCCTCCGCCACCCCCATGCCCTCCTCTGCAGAATTGTCCTATGAACATCAGGTACCTCCTAAGCGTTCAAAGAGCTATTCCCAGAGCCAGGCTAAAAAGGTGCCATGCAGTGCTTCAGCTGGTGTGTTTAGGGGACAGGAACCACACCGAAGCAGAGATTCTTGCAGCTCTGCGGGGACAGGCCCAGAGGTGGTTCACACCATGCCAGCTGGAGCCAGGAATGGTGGTGTCCCATAATGGCTCAAACCTCCTGTCCATCCAAGTTGACACATGTGCCATCCCTGGCACATGTCCTCAATTTGGTGGTGCAGCGTTTCTTAAGTATGTACCCAGGTTTGTAAGATGTACTAAAACAGGCCAGGAGAGTCTGTAGCCATTTGAGGCGGTAATACACAGCCAGTGTTTGGTTGGCTGAAATTCAGCGGGAATTCTACCTGCCCGTAAACTGCCTGATTTGTGACATGCCCACCAGGTGGAACTCAACTTTAGGAATGCTGCAGAGGCTATACATGCAGCAGAGGGCTGTCAACAAGTATCTGTGCCAGTAAGGCACAACGACAGGCTCAGGCCGCCTCAGCTTTTTTTCCCCATGCCAATGGCTGATCATTAAGGATGCATGCACTGTATTGTCACCATATGAGGAAGCCACAAGGATGGTGAGCAGTGACAGTGCATGCATCAGTGACACAATCCCTGTTGTGTTCCTGCTGGAGCAGACTCTGTGTGGCATTATGGACAGGGCACTAGAGGCAGAGCAGCAGGAGGAAGGGGAGGACTTCCTTTTCTCTCAAGGCCCCCTTTATCCAGACACCATCATTCCTATGTCACAGAACACACAGGAGGAGAGAGGGAAGGAGGATGAGGAGGAGGATTCTGACACTTTCATAGGCTTCGAAGAAGAGGAAGACATGCATCAATCTGTAAGCAATGGCTTTCTAACATCAGGACCCTTGGGAGTAGTACATGGCTGGGAGAAGGAAGTTCCAGATGCTGTCATCCTGAGTGACCCCCAAGGAGTCTGCTTCTCAAGCCTGGGCAAATTTGAGTCGCATGGGCAACCTCATGCTTCAAAGCCTGTGAAAGGACCCAAGAATACATGGCATAAAGGAGAAGGATGATTACTGGTTGGCAACCCTCCTTGACCACCGTTATAAGGGGAAGGTCTCAGAACTCATCCCTTCCCCACAGAGAGTGCAGAAGATAAAATCTCTTGAGTACACGTTAAAGTGGATTTTATTGAACATTTTTCCTGACTCCAGTAGGTTACAGTGTGGTGGAAAACTTCGTTTTAAGTCTTCTATTGGTCAAGAGAGGAGCGTTGGAGAAGGCATCCGCCTAAGTGAGACATTTCGGAAATTTAGTCCTCGCCGCCCAGGGCTGTCAGCTTCCACATCCCATTGGCAGCGTCTGCATCACATGGTGGACGATTACCTCGGGGCCAAAACAGAGATGAAGAGCTTTCCAGCTGACGATCCACAGACTTACTGGGTCATGAGAATAGACCACTGGCAAGAACTTGCCCAGTATGCTATTGAGTTGATGGGCTGCCTTGCATCCAGCATGCTTTCAGAACGGGCATTCAGTGCTGCAGGAGGTTTCGTTACTGATCATAGAACTGAGTAAGTCTTTTTGGAATGTGGAATCTCTTCAGGACTTTGAGGCTGCCTAGCTTTGAGGGTGTTCAATCATTTCATCTGGAAGAATGTTTTTGGTATAGGTTTCATGGGCACAATTAACACCCAAAGACCAATTTTTCAGCACCTGTTTGACAGGTGCATATCATTGCAATTTTTTACAGCAAGGCCAATTCTTGCTTTCATCAAGAGTACCTCTATAGGGTTACGGTGGGAAGGTGCCTCCCACACCCAAAGAGTAATTTTTCAGCACCTGTTTGACAAGTGCATATCATTGCAATTTTTTACAGCAAGGCCACTTCTTGCTTTCATCAAGAGTACCTCTATAGGGTTACGGTGGGAAGGTACCACCGACACCCAAAGACCAATTTTTACGCACTCGTTACTTCTATCCAAAGTCAAAGTGACACCAGAATGTATCCAAAAAATCTCTAATCTTGTTCCCAGTGCACTTTTTTGTGGCCTCATCATACACACTGGCTCCCCAGCTGTTGCTGAGCAAAATAAAGGCAGCTTGCAGGGATAATGTCTTTTTTTTGGCTTTATAAATGCAATTATTGCTTCAGCAGATTCTAAACATGGTACAGATCTGCCACTTTACAGGTTGACGGGGACCCCCCCAGGCACTATATTGGAAGGGATTTTTCATTGTTATGCTTTCACTTTAAAAATCAAAAAATCACTGCTCATTTAAAAATGATGTTTTTCACAAACTTTTTTTCTTATTGATACATGTCCCCCAGGGCAGGACTCGGACCCTATAACCATCGTATGCCCAATTACTTGCATATAAGCCTTCAAAATGGGCACTTTTGATTTTTGACGTTTGGGTCCCATTGACTTTAATGGGGTTCGTTATTCGGGTCCGAACTTTTGCAGTGTTCGAAAGTTCTGGTGCGCATCAAACAGGGGTCCATTTGGCCCAAGCCCTGTAATCAGCATGGATTCATGAAGAATCTCTCTTGCCAAACTAATCTATTAACCTTCTATGAGGAGGTGAGCTGCCATCTAGATAAAGGAGGGCCTGTAGATGTGGTGTATCTGGATTTTGCAAAAGCATTTGACACAGTTCCCCATAAACGTTTACTGTACAAAGTAAGGTCCGTTGGCATGGACCATAGGGTGAGTACATGGATTGAAAACTGGCTACAAGAGTGAGTTCAGAGGGTGTTGATAAATGAGGAATACTCAGAATGGTCAGGGGTAGGAAGTGGTGTCCCCCAGGGTTCTGTCTTGGGACCAATCCTGTTTAATTTGTTCATAAACGACCTGGAGGATGGGGTAAACAGTTCAATCTCTGTATTTGCGGACAACACTAATCTAAACAGGGCAATAACTTCTCAGGATGTGGAAACCTTGCAAGAAGATCTGAACAAATGAATGGGGTGGGCAACTACATGGCAAATTAGGTTTAATGTAGAAAAATGTAAAATAATGATAAAATGCATCTGGGTGGTATAAAATACGAATGCAATCTACTTACTAGGGGGTGAACCTCTGAAGGAATTTAGGATAGAAAAGGACCTGGGGGTCCTAGTAGATGATAGGCTCAGCAATAGCATGCAATACCAAGCTGCTGCTAACAAAGCAAACATAATATTGGCACGCAATAAAAAGGGGATTAACTCCAGGTATAAAGCGATAATTCTCCCAATCTACAAGACTTTGGTCTGGTCTCACTTCTAGTATGCTGTCTAGTTCTGGGCAGCAGTCCTCAGAAAGGATGTACTGGAAATGGAGCAAGTACAAAGAAGGGCAAAAAGGCTAATATAGGGTCTGGAGGATATTAGTTATGAAGAAAGGTTGTGAGCACTGAACTTATTCTCTCTGTAGATGAAATGCTTGAGAGGGGATATGATTTCAATTTACAAATACCATACTGGCGACCCCACAATAGGGATAAAACTATTTTGCAGAAGGGATTTTGATAAGACACGTGGCCACTCATTAAAATTAGAAGAAAAGATGTTTAACCTTAAACGCCGCAAACTTGTTGGAGGGGCTGCGGGGAGAGTGGGACCATGGCACACATATGGTGGCAGTGCCCGGTAATGAAATTATACTGGGGGGAGATAAGGAGAATCATATTTGAGATCACCAGTAAGAGGATCGCAGATGACCCTTGGGAGTGCCTACACCATGGGAGTAATATGCCCACAAAGAATTACATGAAATCACTGTTACCGCACCTTCTCAATGCGGCTAAGAGTCTTATTCCTAGACACCGGTTGGATAGTAAGAAACCCTCAATGCGGGAGTGGTTCAATAAAATCGAGGAAATCCATTGCCTGGAGTACCTGAGATATAGTGAAGGGACAGATATGGAAGAGTTTGAAGAGGTGTGGAGAGATTGGGTAAAATATAAATCTTCCCCGCGAGCGGCAGAGGCATGGGAGGCAGAGGCAGAGCCGGATAGTCCATCAAATAGAAACTCTAACTTCAGTTCGAGTTAGATGTTATATACTTATTAAAGGTAAAAGAGTAGGAGATTGCAGGTGATGTGGTACAGATCATGACCATCATGGGAAGAGCTAAGGGGGTAGGCTGGGGGGGGGCGGGTAGGGGTTAGTCCCTAGTGTGGGGGGGGTAGGTTTTTGTGGTATAAAAAGTTTAGTTGTACTCATGACTGGAATTATTATCACTTAATAACTGGACGAAGAAAAAAAAAAGTAAGCCACCATGATGTAAAATTATTTAGGGATGAGATTGTCTGGAAAGTTGAAATAATATCTCCCAAATAAAATCTTTGCTGATGTGGCAAAAAAAAAAAAAACCTTAAACTCCATAGAGGGTTCTTTACTGTAATGCCCTGTACACACGGTCGGACTTTGTTCGGACATTCCGACAACAAAATCCTAGGATTTTTTCCGACGGATGTTGGCTCAAACTTGTCTTGCATACACACGGTCACACAAAGTTGTCGGAAAATCCGATCGTTCTAAATGCAGTGACGTAAAACACGTACGTCGGGACTATAAACGGGCAGTGGCCAATAGCTTTCATCTCTTTATTTATTCTGAGCATGCGTGGCACTTTGTCCGTCGGATTTGTGTACACACGATCGGAATTTCCGACAACGGATTTTGTTGTCGGAAAATTTTATATCCTTCTCTCAAACTTTGTGTGTCAGAAAATCCGATGGAAAATGTGTGATGGAGCCTACACACGGTCGGAATTTACGACAACAAGGTCCTATCACATGTTTTCCGTCGCAAAATCCAACCGCGTGTACGGGGCATAAGAGCGGCAAGGATGTGGAATTCCCTTCCATAGGCAGTGGTTTCAGCGGGGGGCATCGATAATTTAAAAAAACTATTAGATAAGCACCTGAGCGACCGCAACATACAGGGATATACAATGTAATACTGACATATAATTACACATATAGGGTGAACTTGATGGACTTTTATCTTTTTTCGGCCTCACCTACTATGTAACTATATATAACAAAGTGGCACATAATTGTGAAGTGGAAGGAAAATGATAAATGGTTTTCTAATTTTTTTTTAAATAAATATGCGAAAAGTGTGGCATGCATTTGTATTCAGCCTCCCTGAGTCAATACTTTGTAGAACCACCTTTCGCTGCAATTACAGCTGTGGGTCTTTTTGGGTATGTCTCTACCAGCTTTACACATCTAGAGAGTGACATTTTTGCCCATTTTCCTTTGCAAAATAGCTCAATCTTTGTCAATCTTTGTCAGATAGCATCCGTGAACAGCAATTTTCAAGTCTTGCTACAGATTCTCAATTGGATTTAGGTCTGGACTTTGGGCCATTCTAATACATGAATTTTCTTTGATCTAAACTATTCCAGTGTAGCTCTGGCTGTATGTTTAGGGTTGTTGTCCTGCTGGAAGGTGAACCTCCACCCGAGTCTCAAGTCCTTTGCAGACTCTAATGCCACGTACACATGACCGGTTTTTCTGTCGGAGTAAGCTCCAAAAGTTTCTCAGACGGAACTCCAATGGAATTTTATTCAAGCGGTTTTGCCTACACGCGGTCAAAGCAAAGTCCGACCAAAGTCCGACGGGATGACGGGACTAGAAAAAAGAAGTTCAATAGCCAGTAGCCAATAGCTTCCATCTTGTACTAGCTTCAGAGCATGCGTCGTTTTTGGTCCGTTGGAACAGCATACAGACGATCATTTTTCCCGATAGGAATTGGTTCCGTCGGAAATATTTAGAACATGTTTCATTTCTAGGTCCATCAGAATTTTCGAAAAAAAAAAAGTCAGATGAGGCACACACACGATCGGAATAGACGATGAAAAGCTTCCGTTGGACCTTTTCTGTCGGACATTCCGCTCGTGTGTATGTGGCTTTACAGGTTTTCTTCTAAGATTGCCCTGTATTTTGCTCCATCCATTTTCCCATAAACTCTGACCAGCTTTCCTGTACCTGCTTAAGAAAAGCATCCCCACAACATGATGCTGCCACCACCATGCTTCACGGTGAGGATGGGTGTTCAGGGTGATGTGCAGTGTTAGTTTTCTACCACACATAGCATTTTGCTTTTAGGTAGTGGTGGTGCATCCATAAGGGTGCACGGGTGCCACCCCTCTCTCCTGCCACCCCCTCTAGCACCAATAGATAGATTCATGCATTGCATGAATCTATCTATGGCTGCCGCTGCCACCCCCTATTCAGGTGCCCTGCCCCATTTTCAGGTGCAGGGCATCTAAATGATGGGCACTTGCAGGTCACACAGCTGTGTTAGAAAAGCACATGAATATTCACTTTCCTAACACTCAACTGCCTCTCCGCCGATCAGGTGTTTGGATCTGTTACCCGTCACCTGATTGGCTGAAATGACAGGTGCTGTGATTGGACGCAAGGCATCCAATCATAGCAGAGGACAGGAAGAGAGGATGGGAGATTACATCGAGGAACTGTCCCACCGAGACAGATAAGTGCAGCCGGCGGGCCGGCGGGGGGGCACACTGGCAGCATTTCATATGGCACAGTGGCTGCATTTGATGGGCACGGTGGTGGCAATTGATGGGCACAGTGGCAGCAATTGATAGGCACAGTGGTGGCAATTGATGAGCACTGTAGCTGCATTTGATGGCACAGTGGCTGCATTTGATAGCACAGTGGCGGCAATTGATGGGCACAGTGGCTGCATTTCACGGCGCACAGTGGCTGCATTTCATGGCACAGTGGTGGAAATTGATGGGCACAGTGGCTGCGTTTGATGGCACAGTGGCTGCATTTGATGGGCACAGTGGCAGCAATTGATGGGCACAGTGGCTGCATTTTATGGGGCACAGTGGCTGCATTTGATGGCACAGTGGCTGCGTTTAAAGGCACAGTGACTACGTTTCATGGCACAGTGGCTGCGTTTGTTGGCACAGCTGCGGCAATTGATGGTAAAGTGAGGCTGCAATTAATGGGGTTTTTTCAGAATGTTTCAGTTTGTTTGCGCCCCCCCCCCCAAAAAAAAAAAATTTGAGCACCAACCGCCACTGCTTTTAGGCCAAAAAGTTTCATTTTGGTCTCATCTGACCAGAGCACCTTCTTCCACATGTTTGCTGTGTCCCTCATGTGGCTTCTCGTAAAATGCAAACGGGACTATTCAGGGCTTTCTTTAAACAATGGATTTCTTCTTGCCACCCTTCAATAAAGGCCAGATTTGTGGAGTGCATGACAAATAGTTGTCCTGTGGACAGATTCTCCCATTGGAGCTGTAGATATCTGCAGCTCCTCCAGAGGTACCATGTGCCTCTTGGCTGCTTCTCTGATTAATGCTCTCCTTGCCTGGCCTATCAGTTTAGGTAGGATTTCAGTTGTGCCATACTCTTTTCTTTTTTAGATGATGGATTGAACAGTGCTCTGTGAGATGTTCAAAGCTGGGATATGTTTTTATACTCTAACCCTGCTTTAAACTTCTCCACAACTTTATCCCTGACCTGTCTGGTGTGTTCCTTGGCCTTCATGATGCTGTTTGTTCACTAAGGTTCTCTAACAAACCTCTATGGGCTTCACAGAACAGCTGTATTTATACTGAGATTAAATTACACACAGGTGGACTCTATTTACTAATTAGGTGATTTCTGAAGGCAATTGGTTCCACTAGATTTTAGTTAGGGGTATCAGAGTAAAGGGGGCTGAATACAAATGCACACCACGTTTTCAGATGTTTATTTGTAAAAAAAATTGAAAACCATTTATCATTTTCCTTCCACTTCACAATTATGTGCCACTTTGTGTTGGTCTATCACATAAAATCCCAATTAAATACTTTTACGTTTTTGGTTGTAACATGACAAAATGTGGAAAATTTCAAGGGCTATGAATACTTTTTCAAGGCACTGTACATGGATCTGCTAACCGCTTGCCACCAGCTCAAGAAATATGTTAGAGACACATGCACTGATAATCAGGGCACTGATTATCAGTGTCCTGATTATCAGTGCAGTCCCAACACTGTCTGCCAGTGCTGCCAATCAGTGCCCACCAGTTCTGCCAAAAAGTGCCCACAGTGCTGCCAATCAGTTCACACCAGTGCTGCCAATCATTGCTGTCAATCAATGCCCATCAGTGCAGCCTCATCAGTGTCCCCTCATCAGTGCCCACCAGTACCACCTCATCAGTGCTCATCAGTGCCCATCAGTGCAGCCTCATCAGTGAAGGAGAAAAATTACCTGCATGTTACCTGCAAAACAAACTATGAAAAATTGTTTTTTTTTTCAAAATGTTTTTGTTTGTTTAGCAAAAATAAAAAACACAGTAGTGATTAAATACCACCAAAGGAACGCTCTATTTGTGTGAAAAAAATTATAAAAATTTCATATGGGTACAGTGTTGCATGACCGCGCAATTGTCATTCAAAGTGCAACAGCGCTGAAAGCTGAAAATTGGCCTGGACAGGAAGGGGTTAAAAGTGCCCAGTAGACAAGTGGTTAGCATAAGATGAGTTTATTATAAGTTTAATGTGCTTTACTGTGTTTCCTATGAAAAGTTAATTTGTATAAGAACAGCGCACTTTGTAATATTGTTTTATTGTAGTTTGTTGCACATCCTGCCCGGATTGGTCGTTTAGATGCAGCACTCCGTTTTAATCATTTTTTGGCACTTATTCACTAATGGTAAATATTTTTTAGCAAGCGCACAAATATTGTCTTGATTTAAAGTAAAAACAATGATAGACAATAAGAGTTATGATGTACACAGCCGAGACCCCAAGACGAGGCATACTGCCTATACTGTATGTGCACAGTGTGGCTCCTCAACCCAAAAACAATAATTACATATGCATGGAATAGAATTATGGGTTGTGGATGCACAATCCAAAAATCTATTAAGCAACAATGGAAGAAAAAAACAAAACAAAAAAAGCTTTCAAGCTCAGTAAACCCAACCCAATTGGTAGGAAACATAGAAAAGGAAAAATTGGTGGATAGTTGGGTATTAGTGGTAAATTTACCAAAACATAGTGGTATCTATGACAGAACGTGGTCAAACTGGCAACTGCGTGCACTGAATATCTATAAAGAACCAGGACTAGAAAGATGGTGGGGGGCAAGCTAAGCCAGAAACTGACAATGTTAGGGACATCTATGCAAAAAAACATACATGTATCCCAGTGAGTAATCCTCCCAACAGAAATTCAATAATGGAAAAATGGGGAACCAAATTAGGGAACAAAAAAGGAACTTACTCAAAAATCCAATAGCAAAGAAGCCGCACAGGGTGCCTGGCTTACTGTCAGCACCAATGAGTGATCCACAGCCAAAGACTTATAAAGGGGAGGGAGGTGGGTCTAACCCAGCAGCGACCAATCCAAACATCAAAGAGAACGTCCCTCCTTAGTGCACAAAGGAGCGAGAGAGAGAAACCCCGAGGGGCCAATCAATCAATGGCACAGGAACCTCCCTACTCAGCGTCTGTGAGTGGTAATTGTGTCCCACGCCTCACCGCTTGTGGGTGATGTCACATCCACCGGTACGCATGCCGCACACATTCAAACAGCTGGAAGAGGCACTGGCACATGCACAGAAGATCCTCTGGGTCTCAGAGGCCCAGGGCAGCCCAGACTGGATGGAAAAGTCATGCTGGATCAATAGATCCAGTCGTTAAAGGAGATGCAGGGGAATGATGCATGCAATAATGCATTCAAAACAGCGGATGTGGGGGCAGCACATGCTGGGAGCCCATCCCTACCGAACTCTGTGGCCCAAAGCCAAAGCGGGGGCATCAAAGGTGACAGAACCCTAAAACCAACTGAGTTAGCAGAACAATTTTTTTTATCACAGAGCACCATGCCGAATTGCATCTGCTGTACATTGCCATGAATGAAGTGTGCGTTTTGTACACTTCAAACCAAGTTTGTGCAAACCAAACAAACAAAAGGAATCGCTCACCGCATTGCCCCCTACCATAGCTGGGAATGGGCATCTACCAGTGCAGTAAAGTGCTCTGGCAGCTCTCTGTTCACATGTGCCTCCTGCTGTGTGTCCTGGTTCCTAATAGACCACAGAACGGTACTGATCCGCAGCCCAGGGGTTAGGGACCTCTACCATAGTGAATCTTCTTGCATGATACGTTAGAAAAAAAGGAGGACATAACACATAATCATGGGTAGGGGTTGCCACATAAAAACTGAAAAATAAAGCTATCCATTTTCTCATGATTGTTAGAAGCACAGGGATAATATGTTAGTGTCACGTACCTGATAGGAGACTGAATTGACAAGGTTGGCCTCTCTTATATCTCCCGCCCTGGCCCCACTGAAGATGAGACAGAGGGTGGTGAGGGACAGGAGGGACATGAGTGCCTGGTGTTCATTGCAGAACCTGCAGCAGAAAATGCCACTCCTAGATGACTGTGGAACCAAAGGAGCAGGAACAGCAGTAATGTTCAGAGGACTGGTCCAAGTTAAAGGGTACTCCACTTTTGCTGAAGGTTCTGGATAGGCAGCTTGTCAGGATTCTGGAATCTGGAACATACAGCGGTGTACAGAGCTGGTGCAGCAGACAGTTGAGCAAGCACTTGAGTAGTAATAAGAGCCAGGATCAGAGGCAGAAGAAGGGTCTCACGAATAGCCAGGGTCGTCAACAGGCGGGCAGCGGAGTACCAAGTCATGTGCAGAGCCAAAGTCAGGAACGGAGGCGGGTCAAAGGTGAACAACAGGACAGAAGCAGAATCCAAAGCCAAAGTCAAGAACATGCCAGATCAGCAGCAGGAAGAACATGCAGAATCAAGCAGGATACAGGACACAGCTGAAGATCAGTCAGCAAAGGATATGGGAATGAGCTCCCTTTAAATAGCCCGCCTGGCACCAAGAGGGATTGTGCCCATGCACGTGCGCATGCACATCCGCGATAGCGAATTCCCACACGCATGCACGCGTCTGTTAGCAGTTCTGGACATGCCATGTGCATGCACGCATCTACATGCCAGACATCTCACAGGGATTCCCTTACATTGACCCCCCCTTAGGGGCAGCCTCCGGATGCCCACTAGAGACCACTTTTCAGGGTGAAGTTGAAGGTAAGCTTGTAACAACCGAGGAGCATGGACATTAGAGTCTGTTCCCCAGGAATTATCCTCTGGACCATAGCCTTTCCATTTAATAAGAAACTGGGTCTGACCTCCCCTCCTTTTACAGTCCAGAATGGCCTCCACCTCATATTCCTCATTACCTTCAATAGTGGAGCAGGAGCTTCAGAACCTTGATCCAGAAAGGGGTTAGCAACTGTTGGTTTCAGCAGTGAAACATGAAACACAAGGTGAAACTTCAGATTACTCGGTAAGGCTAAATCAAATGCCACAGAACTCATTCTTCTCTTGATTGGGAATGGACCCAGGTACCTTGGGCTGAGTTTCTTTGAGGGACACTTTCATTTTAAGTTTGCCGTAGACAGCCAGACCTTATCTCCTGGTTTCAAATTAAAATTCCCTCTCCTCTTTTTATCAAAGAATTTCCTATTACCTGTCTGCACCTTCAAGATGGTTTCTTGCAAGAGCTGGCTTTTAGTATTGAGAAAGTTACATTTTTCTTGCACAGCTGGTACAGCAGATTCTGTAGGCACTTCAGTCAGGAAGGACGGGTGATATCCATAGTTGGCATAGAAGAGAGACTGGTGGCAGAATTAACTGAATTAACTGTATGCAAATTCCGCCAAAGGAAGGAGAAACACCCAATCATCTTGGGAGAATGACGAAAAGTACCTGATATTGTTCAATAGTTTGGTTTGTCCTCTCGTTCTGTCCATTCGTTTGCGTGTGGTAAGCATATGACAAATGAAGTTCAATACTCAATGCTTCACACAGGGCCTTCCAGAACTTGGAGGTGAACTGAACCCCACAATCTGAAACAATATTTGCTGGGATGCAATGTAGCCTCACAATTTCCTTGATGAATGTGGAAGCAGTTTCGGCAGCAGAGGGGGCTCCTTTCAAAGGTATCAAGTGGGCCATCTTTGAAAGACGGTCAACAATAACAAAGATAGTGGTGAACTCTTCAGTTCTAAAATAGAATCCATGGAAATCATACTCCATGGCTTTTCAGGTACTGGGAGAGATTCCAACAGGCCCCAAGTCTTGCCACAATCAGATTTGTTGCTAAGGCATACAGAGCAGGATTTGACATAGTTTTTACAGTCTTTTTTCAAAATTGTCACTCTTTTTTTGTAAAAAAAAAATGCAGAGGTGAACAAATACCAACAAAAGTAAGCTCTATTTGTGGGAAAAAAATGATAAAAACTTTATTTGGGTACGGTGTTGCATGACCGCGCAATTGTCATTCAAATTGTTACAGCGATGAAAGCTGAAAATTGGCCTGGGCAGGAAGGGGGTGAAAATGCCCTGTATTGAATTGGTTAAATACATCCAAATATTAATGATAAACTGTTGGGATTAGTTCCAACACTTCGCAATCAGGATGGATACCAAGGAGAGGAGTAACAGTATGAAATTTCTTCAGAACACAATGTACCTGGCAGTATAGAGAAGAAAAGAGAATCTCACCTGTAAGCCAATTAATGCTGGGGTTATGTGCCTTCAGCCAGGGCATACCAAGGATGATGGGGAACATGGGTGACGTTATGACGTCTAGGCATAGGAATTCTTGATAACCAGAGGAGGAGTGACAGAGGATTGGAGCAGTCTCTTGTGTCACTGGGCCAGACTTGATACCGGAACCATTAGCCAGATGAAGGACACCCTCTCGTTTGTTGACACAGAGAGGAAGATTGTGTTGGGCTGCAAAAGAAGAGTCCACAAAACAACTACATGCACCAGAGTCTATGATTGCAGGAATGGAAACAGTCTTTTCAGCAAGTTTCAGGTGACATAGGAAGGTGAGGTACATTTGATTAGTCCCAGGTGGATGCATCGTATGAATCCAGTTAGTATAGGACTTGAGAAGGTTTCACTGGACAGGTCTGTATATAGTGACCTGCATCGCCACAGTAGGGGCAGAGGTTGAAACGATATTGTCGAGGGCATTTAGCAGCGGACAGAGTCAGTCTCCAGAAACTCCTTTGCGAGGAGCCCCAGGTGCATCTGTCGTGTTATCAGTAATGAGGGGAACAGTAATTTCAGATCCTGGGTGGACCAAAGGACTTCTGCTGGTAATCTCGGATTGTCGTTCTCATAGCCGTCGGTCAATCTGAATAACAAGATTCACCAGATCTGTTGGTAGCCCCACTCTGGCAAGTTCATCCTTCAGAGCATCGGATAAGACAAAACTGATAATGGAGGGCTGAATCGTTCCCCTGAGTATCGGTACCCCAAAGACCGAAGTCAGTCACATAATCTTCCATGGGCCTTTGACCTTGCTGTAACTTGCTAAGCATTGATTCTGCAGTCTGATGACAGAGAGGGTCAGCGTATAGCTGAGATATGGCAGAGAAGAAAGAGTCCATAGTTGTCAGAGCTGGATCATGTTGCTCTCGGAGGTGGTAAGCCAAGGTTTGAAGCTCATCCTGAAGAAGTGAGATGTTGAATTCCTCCCTAGTATCTTGCAAAGAGAAAGTCCGGGGCAGGAGGGAAAGTACAGTTCACAAGAGTTAGGAAAAGTCTGAAATTTCCTGCGATCTCCAGAGAAGCGTTCAAGGATGGGCACCCGGGGTTCTGGTGGGAGAATATCCCCACAGGGTGTGCTGGACTCCATCTGGGGGACTTCATTTGTGACAGCAAGAGGACCTGAAGGTGACAAATCATCTCTACAGGCCAGTAATCGCTCTTCTATGCAATAAAGTTTTCTTTGCAGACTTTGCACGATGTAGGAGAGTGCAGAGATCGATCTAAAAACATCCTTTAGTGGAGAGGCCACTAGAGGCCACTAGATAGGAGACTGAATTGATGAGGTCGGCCTCTCTTATCCCTGCCACCCTGGCCCCGCTAAGGATGTGACAGAGGGTGCCGAGGGACAGGAGGGACACAAGTGCCTGATGTTGATGGCAGAATCTGCAGCAGAGAATGCGACTCCTAGATGACCATGGAAACAGAGGAGCAGGAACAGCAGTAATGTTCAGAGGACTGGTCCAGGTTAAAGGGGCAATCCGCTTATGTTGAAGGTTCTGGAGAGGCAGCTTGTCAGGATTCTGGAGGCTGGAACATACAGTGGTGTACAGAGCTGGTGCAGCAGACAGCCAAGCAAGCATTTGAGTAGTAACAGGAGCCAGGATCAGAGGCAGAAGCAGGGTCTCGGGAATAGCCAGGGTCATCAACATGCGGGCAGCGGAGTACGAAGTCATGTGCAGAGCCAAAGTCAGGAACAGAGCCGTGTCAAAGGTAAACAACAGGACAGAAGCAGAATCCAAATCCAAGGTCAAGAACACGCCAGGTCAGCAGCAGGGAGAACATGCAGGATCAAGCAGGATACAGGACACAGCTGAAGATCAGTCAGAAAATGATATAGGAATGAGCTCCCTTTAAATAGCCCGTCTGGTGTCAAGAGGGATTGTGCCAATGCGCCTGTTAGCAGTTCTTCGGGACATGTCATGCTCATGTGTGTATCTACGTGCCAGGCATCTCACAGGGATTCCCTGACATTTAGGCATTTGCTTTTTTTTATAGAAATGGTTTTAAAGGGCTTGAAAGCATGCTATATGTAATATAATATGTTATGTACACTCCCATTTTGCTATAGATAAAGGCTTAATGGAGTTATCTTTTAAATTCATTATTTTTTTTTCTCGAAGATCCAAAGGTATCTTTCTTTGTTTGAATCCAGTATGCTGTGGCTGGATTTGTTGTGAGAAGAATTCTTGGAATTCTCTGTGTTGTAACATATCACTCTTCATTTTCTCTCTTGAAGTCAGCAAGCCAGTTCAAGGATTCACTGACACAATTTATCTATTACCTGGGCTCTGACCGCTAATGAATGCCATGGCAAACCATCATGAAGAAGGCTTTTCTGTAATATATGAAAGTGTCATGTTGTTAGGTGTCACAATGAATAAGAGCACATGTTTTCTTGGCTTTATTTCTCTACATAGAAAACTTAAAGCAAAATTTTATCAAAGTTTTATTGTTTTTTTTATAAGTGTTATATTTTGATATAATTTAACTTAGCAGGAAACTAAATTCAACTTTGAAAAATGGTTATGAAGGAGGCTTACTATCACAGCATAAAGATTTCAGTTTTGATTATAGTATAACCCAAAACTCTAGAGAGACCTCTATATTGCCTTGGGATCCAGATAATCTGTCCCAAAGCTGATTTGCTTATATTTTCCTCCAGTGACACCCATTTTTTATGGGGAGTGCTATGAACCCAGTCTATTATTCTCCGCAGCACTGCTGCCACATGGTACCTCTCAAAGTCTAGAAGAAATAGCCCCCCATTTACTTTTGGTCTACTCATTATCTTATAGGCAATGTGTGTGACAATATTTTTCCATAAAAATTTCTGCAGTAAAAGTCTTATTTCCCCCGTACACATGATCGGATTTTCCGACAACAAATGTTGGATGTGTGCTTGTTGTCAGAAAGTCCGACTGTGTGTATGCTCCACAGAACATTTGTTGTCGAATTTCCGCCAACAAATGTTTGAGAGCAGGTTCTCAAATTTTCCGACAACAAAAGTTGTTGTCGGAAATTCCGAGCGTGTGTACACAATTCTGACGCACAAAAGTCCACGCATGTTCGGAATTAAGCAGAAGAGCCGCACTGGCTACTGAACTTAATTTTTCTCGGCTCGTCGTACGTGTTGTACGTCACCGCATTCTTGGCGTTCGGAATTTCTGACAACATTTGTGTGAACGTGTGTATGCAAGACAAGTTTGAGCTAACATCCTTCGGAAAAAAATCCAGTTTTTTTGTCGGAAAATCCTATTGTGTGTACAGGGCATAAGGGTTTTAAAGTATGCCCCGGAATGTTAATCGGGAGGCTTTGAAAGATATACAGAGCTTTCGGAAGGATCACCATTTTAATTACACTTAACCTGCAAACCAGGACAACCTGTGGGCAGGATATCCTTTCAGATCTTGTTTAATTTTAGTCAATAAAGGCAGGTAATTATCTTGGTATAGATCTGTTGTTCATACAGACAAGAATACTCCCAGATAGTTTAGTCCTTTTTGCTGCCACACAAAAGGATAAAGGGTTCTATGGTCCCTACATTCTATTAAGGAAACAGAAATATTTGATATCTCTGTTTTCTCCACATTGATATTAAAATTTGATATAGCCCCATATTTACTCAGTTCTACTAAAATTTTTTAGAGCGTTTGTGTGGGATTTGATATGTATAACATAATATCATCCGCAAAAGCGGATACCTTATGTTATTGTCCAGCCACCTCTATACCTTACATTTCTTGATTTGCTCTTAAAGTTACTAAGAAAGGTTCTAAAGAAAGTACGAAGGGTAGAGGGGAAAGTGGGCATCCCTGACGTGTACCATTATAGAGCAAGAAGGGTTCTGACAAGGTCCCATTTACCTGAATTTGGGCCGTACAATGCCTCTATCCACCTAAACATACGTGGGCCTATGCCAAAATTATGCAGTGTCAATAACATATACTCCCAATCTAACCTATCAAAAGACTTTTTGGCATCTATCGATAGAAAAAGTACTGTTTTTTTTCCCTTTTTTGCTTTGTGCATTAAAAGCATAGTTCTTAATATGTTATCCCTTGCTTCCCTTCTGGTAACAAAGCCTGCTTGGTCTTTCTCTATCCATTTTGGCATATGGGGCTTTAATCTTTCGGCCAATATCCTTGTGTAATTTTTTATATCTTCATTAATCAGGGATATTGGCCTAAAGCTGGGTCACAATATATGTTGCCAGATGGTCATGTCATAAAACATTCCAAGTTCCTGTTTTAGCTATCCAAAGTTCTTGGAAAGTTCATAATCTTAGGCCTATGTTATATTTCATTTGATAATCAGATTCATTTCTGTAATACTGTTCACATCAGTGCAGCACAACTGCAATGTAATTTTGGGAAAGGGTCCTGTGCTACTTCTGCAATGCAGTGCAATTTTGTGGCCCAAGACTTAAATAGAAATGCATTAAAAATGCATGTACATGCATTTTTTATGAGGTTTTGGTGCATTTTTTGCTGAACTGTTCTCCTTCTTGGCATAGTAGTAGGTTCAAAGCCACGGAAATCGCATCCAAAAATGCACTGCACTAAAATTGCTTGACAATTGCAAAGCAATTGCACAAAAATCGCACAACACCTGCATTGAATAATCACATCTCAAACCGCTTTGAAAATTCATCGCACTAAAGTGAACCAGGCCTAGGTAAGAAAGAATAAAAAAACACGCAAATAAAAATGAGAATGTTTGTGCAAATAAACAAAGTATCACGGACAGTACTCAATTGTTTTTGTTGCAAGTGCACTAATATGATACCAATCACCCCATTCCCTGAAGAAAGTCTAAACAAGGTGTAGCACCCTTCTACAATAGGTTACTGGTAAAAAAAAAATGGATTCTCTGTATACATTGGAGCAGTGTGTGATCGTTTTTGGCTGTTCTGAGTCTGCAGGCTCAACTACTTCTCCCTGCCTTCTAGTAGGTTCTAGAATGTAGTGGGCTGGAGGAGGCAGACCCTGGACCTGAATATTTTTGAGATCTCAGCCAATCCCTGGGGTGGAGTGCCCAGCAGGTGGCTGAGAATGAGATACATAGTCTGAGGTCTGGAGCAGCATGGTTCTTGCCCAGGAGGTTCCAGCTCAGTGGGAGCTGGGGGACCTATTGAAGATAGTTTGTCAAGGTCCCAGCTAGTGGGACCTGGGGGGCCTATTTTCCTAGAATCAATTTGAGCGAAGTCAAGGGGGTGCACTGAGGATCTGACCTGGGGATTCACAGGAGAAGTGTCTTGCTGATATTGGACACGGGGTATCCACGTTTTTTGGAAAACAGTGAGTAGAGGCCTGGAAGCAGGATCCTAGTGACTGTCTGTTGTTTGACCCCTTGTGTGATTGTGTCAGTGTTGCTAAAGTGAGACTTGTCCTGCTGGGAGCCCCAGAAGTGCCTGTGTTTCTAGTCTCTGCAAAAAAGGGGGGATATCCCTGAACAGAGTAGACAGAATAGAGAGTGCCCTCTAGTTACTTTATGCACTAAATTCGGAGTATCCCAAGGCTTCCCTACACTCCAACCAAGTTTAACCAGCAATAAAGCATAAAAAGACATCCCCCACCTAGGTATTGTGGTGAAATCTGTTCATATGTTGTGTGCCTGTCAGCCAGGGAACCCAAACACAAGAGAACCTGGGACGAATAAGCAGGAATTGTTGGGGGTCTGCATTACAAAGGAATTATAGGAGGGATAACCATTGGATAGAACAAGATTGTTTACTTGCTGCGTCTTGAAAATATAAAACCTGGATGTTGTGGACAGACTGCATTTCCTACTAAATTGTGACATAATAACGAAGCAATACCTTTACCTTTAAAAAGAGTATTGAAAACAAAGATCAGGTACAATCAGGTACATGGAAATAAAAGTATGCTACATATTTATTATTACATTTAGTGTGTGTGTGGTGTGTTTGTGTGCATATGTACCTTTTTAGATTGCTTGTTACTTTATCTTTCTTTAGTTTTGTGTCTTCTAATTTTGTATGTTTTAACCTCATGGAAAGTGAATCATCAAAAAAAAAAAAAAGAACACAGTTTGTGGGTGTATGCACTACAGTGTTGCTGCTTGTAAAGGATATTGGCCAGATGAGCAGAAAGATACCCTATAGGTTTCAACAGTTATAATAAGCACCAAAATGGCAGGAAATCAAAGTCAAGAAATGGCTGGTGGTGGCACTTTTAACAAAACAGAGAAAAAAAGGTACAGTGGTCATGACTGATCTAGCCCTTTACAGAAGAAATGTTCACGAATAGGGATGAGCCGAACAACCCCCTGTTCGGTTTGCACCAGAACATGCGAACAGGAAAAAAGTCAGTTTGAACACACAAACACCGTTAAAGTCTATGGGACACGAACATGAATAATCAAAAGTGCTAATTTTAAAGGCTTATATGCAAGTTATTGTCATAAAAAGTGTTTGGGGACCTGGGTCCTGCCCCAGGGGACATAGATCAATGCAAAAAAAAGTTTTAAAAACGGCCGTTTTTTCAGGAGCAGTGATTTTAATAATGCTTAAAGTCAAACAATAAAAGTGTAATATCCCTTTAAATTTCGTAGCTGGGGGGTGTCTATAGTATGCCTGTAAAGGGGCGCATGTTTCCCGTGTTTAGAACAGTCTGACAGCAAAATTACATTTCAAAGAAAAAAAGTAATTTAAAACTACTCACGGCTATTGCATTGTCAGTCCGACAATACACATAAAAGTTCATTGATAAATACGGCATGGGAATTCCCCACAGGGGAACCCCGAACCAAAAAAAAAAAATGACGTGGGGCCCCCCTAAATTCCATACCAGGCCCTTCAGGTCTGGTATGGATATTAAGGGGAACCCCGGCCAAAATTTAAAAAAAAAGGCGTGGGGTCCCCCCAAAAATCCATACCAGACCCTTATCCGAGCACGCAACCTGGCAGGCCGAAGGAAAAGAGGGGGGACGAGAGAGCGCCCCCCCTCCTGAACCGTACCAGGCCACATGCCCTCAACATTGGGAGGGTGCTTTGGGGTAGCCCCCCAAAACACCTTGTCCCCATGTTGATGAGGACAAGGGCCTCATCCCCACAACCCTGGCTGGTGGTTGTGGGGGTCTGCGGGCGGGGGACTTATCAGAATCTGGAAGCTCCCTTTAACAAGGGGACCCCCAGATCCCGGCCCCCCTGTGTGAAATGGTAAGGGGGTACAAAAGTACCCCTACCATTTCACTAAAAAACTGTCAAAAATGTTAAAAATGAGACAGTTTTTGACAATTCCTTTATTTAAATGCTTCTTCTTTCTTCTTTCTTCTATCTTCCTTCATCTTCTTCTTCTGGTTCTTCTTGTTCTTCCTGGTTCTTCCTCAGGTGTTCTTGTCCAGCATCTCCTCTGCCCCCCTCTGACGCATGGGACATGACGGGACTTTCCTGTGGCATTCCCCGCCACAGGGCGGGGTCACCGGGTGGCCCCACCCCCCGTTATTTAAAAAACTGTCAGAAGAGGAGACGCGTCACACTGCGGGAGCCTCCCTCCATGCCATGGATGCGGAGCAGCCAGGAGAAGAAGATGAAGAAGATGAAGAAGAGAAGAAGAGAAGAAGAGAAGAAGAGAAGAAGAGAAGAAGAGAAGAAGATGAAGAAGAGAAGAAGATGAAGAGAAGAGCAGGAGCCTCCCCCCATGCCATGGGTGTGGAGCAGCCAGAGGAGAAGAAGATAGAAGACGCCGCGGAGGAGATGCTGGACGAGAACACCGGAGGAAGAACCAGAAGAGCCAGAAGAACCAGAAGAAGAAGAAGAAGAAGAAGAAGATGAAGGAAGATAGAAGAAAGAAGAAAGAAGAAAGAAGAAGCATTTAAATAAAGGAATTGTCAAAAACTGTCTCTTGTCATTTTTAAAATTTTTGACAGTTTTTTAGTGAAATGGTAGGGATACCTACCCCCTTACCATTTCACACAGGGGGGGCCGGGAACTGGGGGTCCCCTTGTTAAAGGGGGCTTCCAGATTCCAATAAGCCCCCCGCCCACAGACCCCCACAACCACCAGCAAGGGTTGTGGGGATGAGGCCCTTGTCCTCATCAACATGGGGACAAGGTGTTTTGGGGGGCTACCCCAAAGCACCCTCCCAATGTTGAGGGCATGTGGCCTGGTATGGTTCAGGAGAGGGGGCGCTCTCTCGTCCCCCCTCTTTTCCTGCGGCCTGCCAGGTTGCGTGCTTGGATAAGGGTCTAATATGGATTTTTGGGGGGACCCCATGCCATTTTTTTTTTAATTTTGGTGCGGGGTTCCCCTTAAAATCCATACCAGATCTAAAGGGCCTGGTAAGGAATTTAGGGGGACCCCCACGTCATTTTTTTTTTAATTTTGGTTCGGGGTTCCCCTGTGGGGAATTCCCATGCCATTTTTATCAATGAACTTTTATGTGTATTGTCGGACTGGCAATACAATAGCCGTGAGTAGTTTTAAATGACTTTTTTTTCCTTTGAAATGTTATTTTGCTGTCAGACTGTTCTAAACATGGGAAACATGCGCCCCTTTACAGGCATACTATAGACACCCCCAGCTACGAAATTTAAAGGGATAGTACACTTTTATTGTTTGACTTTAAGCATTATTAAAATCACTGCTCCTGAAAAAACAGCCATTTTTAAAACTTTTTTTGCATTGATACATGTCCCCTGGGGCAGGACCCAGGTCCCCAAACACTTTTTATGACAATAACTTGCATATAAGCCTTTAAAATTAGCACTTTTGATTTCTCCCATAGACTTTTAAAGGGTGTTCCGCCACATTTGAAATTTGCCGTGAACACCCCAAATTGTTCGCTGTTCGAACAGCCTATTTTTCAGTGTAACATGAGTTCGACTCGAACTCGAAGCTCATCCCTATTCACGAACATTGCCCTCTAACTCCTATAAGCTAGAAATAGCAATATCCATGCTATCCAAGATACAGGCAAAGTTGTTCAACTTACTCAGTAAGAAGAACTATCTCTGATGGTGCTAGAAACTTATCTAACTGGTCCAGAACCAACTCCACAGAGCTCTGCAGATGCCACTGGTCCTCCAATTGTTCTAAATGATAGTGCTGTAATAGGTATCTCACAACTAAGTTTGGTAGTAGTGGGGTTAGATTACCCACACATTTGCAG
Source organism: Aquarana catesbeiana (assembly GCF_042186555.1). Classification (NCBI taxonomy): domain Eukaryota; kingdom Metazoa; phylum Chordata; class Amphibia; order Anura; family Ranidae; genus Aquarana; species Aquarana catesbeiana. The sequence continues at coordinate 734,744,024 of NC_133325.1, read as the reverse complement.
ATTCTCTACTACTTATAGGGAGGACTGACACACAATAATGCGCACAGCACCATCTTTCTACTGCTCTTGCTAACTTCTGCCCAGCTGCAAATTACACTAGAAACAGGCTTTACCTCCTCTGATCACAGAGACAGAATTCCAGCTTTTCTAGATGACCACCATTTTGCTAAACAGACATATACTCCTGCACTTCAGCACTCCCTAATTTATCTTTGTCACCAGGCTATACTACCCCTGAGGCAGGGTTGCCAACAACATCACAACTTTTTTTACTGACAAAATAAGGAACATTTAGTAATGAAGTACAATTTTTACTTACAACCTGACATGTGACAGCAACTCAAGAAGAAACTATATTTAAAAGAAAAGTATGGAAATTTAGAAAAAAAAAAAAACATACTCACCTAGGTGGATGCAGCATTGGTCCAATGCTGCATCTGTCTTCCTCTGACTCTGATCACTCAGTTCTCGGTCTTCAGTGAGCAGAGAGCAGGTGATTATCAGTCACTGCCTTTCTGCTCTGCTCCTCCAGTGCTCACTGGAGCACCGGGCTGTGGAGGGGAGGGAGAAGCTGGCTCGGGCTACCAGCGACATGCTGAGAGTCTAAGCTAGCTGCCGGGCAGGCATGTGGATTGAACTCAATAAAAATTTCAGGATCACGCTAGAGCCTGGATCGGCTGAGTGACTTAAGCCAAAGGCAGACTTTAGCCCACTGTCAGCTGAATACTGGTCACAGGAGTGCTTAACATCACTGCACTCTGCCTCAGAAACTCCTCCCAGGACCCCCAGCCCTGGAGGAGTAAACATTCCTAGACAACATCCACATGCGATGAGACTCCATGAATTAAACTGAAATCCAGTGAGTAAAAGGGATGGGCCGAACACAGTAAAACTTGGGAGGCAACAACTAGATGATGCTGGTTGAGGCAAAAAATGAGGGAGGCTCTATAGGACTTGATTTAGCTGCTAATAAACACTATGAACAGTGAAATCATAAATCAGAATAAGCTATTTAAGTACAAGAGGGGAGCCTGTACAACTATGAAAAACCAAAGGTAAAAATGGAGTCCAACCACTTTTTTCACTATGTTGTCATTATACCATATAGGCATGCTTACAATTAAACACCAAAACACATTCTGCTCCTCTTCTTGAGTATAGTGATACCACAAAAAAATTAAATAACAGTACACAATAACCAAACACAAATTAAATATACTAGTCTACCCTAAATGCACCTATATAATATACAGTATCTCACAAAAGTGAGTACACCACTCACATTTTTGTAAATATTTTATTATATCATGGGACAACACTGAAGAAATGACACTTTGCTACAATGTAAAGTAGTGATTGTACAGCTTGTATAACAGTGTGAATTTGCTGTCCCCTCAAAATAACTCAACACACAGCCATTAGTGTCTACACCACTGGCAACAAAAGTGAGTACACCCCTAAGTGAAAATGTCCAAATTGAAAGTTCAACATGGCACCTCATGGCAAAGAACTCTCTGAGGATCTGAAAAAAAAGAATTGTTGCTCTACATGAAGATGGCCTAGGCTATAAGAAGATTGCCAAGACCCTGAAACTGAGCTGCAGCACAGTGGCCAATACCGTACAGTGGTTTAACAGGACAGGTTCCACTCAGAACAGGCCTCGCCATGGTCGACCAAAGAAGTTGAGTGCACGTGCTCAGCGTCATATCCAGAGATTGTCTTTGGGAAATTGACATATGAGTGCTGCCAGCATTGCTGCAGAGGTTGAAGGGGTGGGGGGTCAGCCTGTCAGTGCTCAGACCATACGGCGCACACTGCATCAAATTGGACTGCATGGATGTCATTCCAGAAGGAAGCCTCTTCTAAAGATGATGCACAAGAAAGCCCACAAACAGTTTGCTGAAGACAAGCAGACTAAGGACATGAATTACTGTAACCATGTCCTGTGGTCGAGTCCAAGATAAACTTTTTTGGTTCAGATGGTGTCAAGTGTGTGTAGCAGCAACCAGGTAAGGAGTACAAAGACAAGTGTGTCTTCTCTACAGTCAAGCATGGTGGCGGGAGTGTTATTGTCTGGGGCTGCATGAGTGCTGCCGACACTGGGGAGCTACAGGTCATTGAGGGAACCATGAATGCCAACATGTACTGTGACATACTGAAGCAGAGCATGATCCCCTCCCTTTGGAGACTGGGCAGCAGGGCAATATTCCAACATGATACCAACCCCAAACACACCTCCAAGATGACCCCTGTCTTGCTAAAGAAGCTGAGGGTAAAGGTGATGGACTGGCCAAGCTTGTCTCCAGACTTAAACCCGTTTGAGCATCTGTGGGGCATCCTCAAATGGAAGGTGGAGGAGCGCAAGGTCTCTAACCTCCACCAGCTCCATGATGTCATCATGGAGGAGTGGAAGAGGATTCCAGTGGTAACCTGTGAAGCTCTGGTGAACTCCATGCCCAAGAGGGTTAAGGCAGTGCTGGAAATTAATGGTGGCCACACAAAATATTGACACTTTGGGCCCAATTTGGACATTTTCACTTAGGGGTGTACTCACTTTTGTTGCCAGCGGTTTAGACATTAATGGCTATGTGTTGAGTTATTTTGAGGGGAGAGCAAATTTACACTGTTATACAAGCTGTACACTCACTACTTTACATTGTAGCAAAGTGTCATTTCTTCAGTGTTGTCACATGAAAAGATATAATAACATATTTACAAAAATGCAAGGGGTGTACTCACTTTTGTGGGATACTGTACCTAATAAAAATAAGTGTTTTTAAGTTGAGTTTATTAATAGAAAATTACATCTTAGTAAAATTAGGAGTTTCTGATACAGCAAAAGTTTTCCTGTGATGAAATCAGTAATTGTGTAGCACAATCAGTTTAGCCAAAATTGCCCTGCTGTTAAATTAATGTAAACTACTATTTTCTCATTTGCTTCAAAAAGCGAATAAGAGAATTAAATATATTCCTTTCATGAACAGAAACCTTCCTAACTTCAAGATAAGGAATTTTTAGAAGTTTTTTTTTAAGCAACGAATATATACAAGTTCCAAAGTACATAGAGAAAATAGAAATAAAAAGAAAGATAAGAAAAAGCTAAAAGTGAAAAAGGTTACATAAAGAACTAGAAAAGGTACAATTTCTGGGGAAATTGTGAAAGTGTTCTTGCCTCTACAACTGGAGTGGGCGGAGTAACTGGGTGGGGTGGAGTGGCTTGAGTAACTGTGAAAAGTGTTAAAAAGCTTAATATTTTAAAAAGTATAAATAGTAGTAAAAAAGTTCCATCATTCGCTGAAAGAGCTGAACATTTTTTTCAAAAGTAATTTTTTTTTTCAAAAATGATTTTTTTTTTCTTCAAAAATGATTTTTTTTTCTTCAAAAATGATTTTTTTTTTCAAAAGTAATTTTTTTTTTCAAAGGTAATTTTTTTTTTCAAAAATGAATTTTTTTATTTCAAAAATAATTTTTTTTTCGAAATTATTATTTTTTTTAAAGTAATTTTTTTTTCAAAAATAATTTTTTTTTTTCAAAAATATTTTTTTTTTCAAAAATTTTTTTTTTTTCAAAAATATATATTTTTTTTTTCAAAAATGATTTTTTTTTTTCAAAAATAATTTTTTTACTTTTTTCAAAAATTATTTTTTTTTTTCAAAAATATTTTTTTTTTTACATGGGGCGGTCATAATGTTTTGGCTGATCATGGGGTTGTCAGCTTTTGTCACTTCCCACTCTAGTTTTGAACATTTTGCCATTCATTCCTATGGGACCAATTTCGCCGCAAAAACGTCATTTCGTGGACCATTCAGCGAAACATTCCACAAAGTAATAACACATCAATCGGGAACAATCCGCACGTTTCGGTATATTATTTGTCTCTGTAGTGTGAAAACTGTGGGAGGAGTCTACAAGCATTATCAAGTCTAGCAGATGAAGTCACATGCATTTGGGGTGTCTCAGCATCTTGTGTTTACAACCACTGTTTCCTAGCAACGCTCATGCCCTGTTTATGCTTCCCAAATACTGCTTCATCAAAACTGCCCCATCAGAATTACCCCATCAAAACTGCCCCATCATATTCCTCTATTATAAATCAGTACATGGTGTGTCTGTCCCCTCCCCCGGGCTCTGTAATCAGAGCTGAGATGCTCCAGCCACCTTCCCCCCTGTGTATAACAGAAGCTTTGGTAACCATGGCAACAAAACAAACACTAACAGTACACTCTGATTAATGGCTAAAATTTCCTGAAATGACCTCTAAACAAATGGCCGTATTTTAAAAACTATACATCCTACAGCGAAGATCTTTATATTGTGAGAATCACAAGACCCAGACCTAGATTTTGATACATAGTATGTCTCTGAAATATTAAAAATGAAGGCACGGTCGCAGTTTAGAAATTGCCCTTCAAATTTGGAGGGGGCTAGAGTGTAGTTTCAATGAATGTCAATGGACGGCGTGAGTTGCAAACAAATGGTCATATTGTGAAAACTATCAGGACTATGGCTTAGCCGTGGACATGTTTAGTGGCAGCAGGGATAGCTGAACGTTTTGATATAAGATTTGTGTAGGTGGGCTTGAAAATGAGGGAGTGGCGGCAGTTTAGAAATCATGTTCTGATTTTCCAGCTTTTGTCATCTCCCACTCTAGTTTCCCCATTCATTCCTATGGGACCAATTTCGCCGCAAAAATGACGATATTTCGTGAACCATTCGGCGAAACGTTCCACAAAGTAATAGCACACCATTCGGGAACAATCCGCACGTTTCGGTATATTACTTGTCTATGTAGTGTAAAAACTGTGGGAGGAGTTAGGGTGGTAAATTTGGCTATAATAATAAGAATAATATATATGTGAGATAACAGTAAGTGGTCTTGCTATGCAAGAACACTTAATAAGTTGAATAAATCGGGTTTGCTAGAAAGTGGAAGTCTTCTATCTATTAGCAGAATGCTCAGATACATATTTATAGTATAGCAAGTTCAGGGAAGAACCATGTGTTTGTGAAAGCCAACAAAGAAAGAGATATACAGTCAGATAGACGTTGTACTAGCAACGCCCATTATCATAGTCTTAAACTGATCACGCATGGATCGAAATTCAGCTGAATTTCGATCCATGTATGGCCATTGCAGTTGAACATTAGTTGATCTACTGATTAATTTCTGTTCAACTGAACTGTTGAAAAATGTATATTCAATCAGCACTGTAGGCTATAGCATGCAGCGCTGATCAGTGTATTTTGACTACGGGGATGTCAGAATACAAAGACATAGTGAGGAGGATTCTGATTTTTTAGTTCAACCCACTGGTTTAATTAAAAAAAAACTAAGTCATCTATGGCCAGGTTTACCCACACTTTCTTTTTACTAGTGCTGAACATACCTGCGTTCATTTTGAACAGGGTTAGGCAAACATTAGTAAAATTCAGGTGCCGAATCCAAAGTCAATGGAAGACAAATATAATAAACAGTGCTGATAATTTTCTAAGCTGATAGGCAAGGGATTGTCAAACAAATGGCATGGGAAGAAGTGATCTGTTTGGCTTGGAACTGTGATTTTAGTAATGTTTAAAGCAAAACATTAAAAATGCAAAACTTAATATAATAACATGCCTAGGGTTGACCACGCATGTGAAGTGGCACATCTGTGCGAGGTATACCATCTACTACAGCAAAACTGAAAAGTGTGTTTAAAATACCAGCAAAATGGCAGCTCCCACCAGCTTTGTTTGTTAGTAAAGGAGCCAGGGATTACCTTAATTTGTACCAGATCCCTATCCTAGAGGAAGGTCTGGTATAGATGTTAATGGGTGACCCCTACACACAATAAAAAAAGCATGCAATCCCCCTTAATATCCTTACCAGACCCTTATCCAAGGATGCAGCCTAGCAGATCAGGAAAGGGGGGAACCATGGGCCTCTTGGCTGCTTCTCTGATTAATGTTCTTCTTGCCCGGCATGTCAGTTTTGGTGGACAGTCATGTCTTGGTAGGTTTGTAGTTGTGCCATATCCATAATGATGGATTGAACAGTGCTTCGTGAGCTGTTCAAAGCTTGGGATTTTTTTTATAACCTAACCCTACTTTGAACTTCTCCACAACTTTATTCCTGACCTGTCTGGTTTGTTCCCTGGCCTTCATGATGCTGTTTGTTCACTAAGGTTCTCTAACAAACCTCGGATGGCTTCACAAAACAGCTGTATTTATACTGACATTAAATTACACACAGGTAGACTCTATTTACTAATTAAGTGACTTCTGAAGGCAATTGGTTCCACTAGATTTTAGTTAGGGGCATCGGAGTAAAGGGGGCTGAATACAAAAATACACGATACACTTTTCAGAAATTTATTTGTAAAAACTTTGGAAAACCATTTATAATTTTCCTTCCACTTCCCAAGTATTTGCCACTTTGTGTTGCTCTATCACATAAAATCTCAATAAAATACATTTACGTTTTTGGTTGCAACATGACAAAAAGTGTGGAAAATTCGAAGGGGTATGAATACTTTTTCAGGGCACTGTATATATATATATATATATATATATATATATAAAAAAATTATTTATTTATTTATTTTTTCAGATCAAATTAATACAGTTGAAGGATCCTTTAAAATAATTTCAGGAGCAACATACACATCTGAATTGCAAGATCCAAGTTCAATAAACTTCAAATCACTGGCTTTTGATGTCCAGAAAATGGTATGTGTTCTTTCAGTTAGTTCTTAATTACTTTTATTTGGCTGTAATAGTGATATGATAATATATTCCTTTTACCAGATCAATGAAATCTTCCAAGCTAGTCAGCTGAAGTTTGAATATAGAACATCTGAAATTGTGGAATTCCGGTAAGATTAGAAACAGCAAAAAAATATTTCAATAAATGATTTATCTGTTTATTTCATTTGTAGTGAAAGTTTATATCCAGTCAAAACCTTTTTTTAGTTTTGGACAGAATGGGGAAGGATTAGAATCCTTGATAGATTTTAACTTCTATCCGGGGCTTCGTTAAAGAGATTTCCCCTCACTTAAAAAACAAAAAAGACCTCCATTCTCACCAACTTATATAAAACATGTGACAATATCTAGTAAATGAATGTTACAGCCAGCCAGCTTTTGCGCAGTCATGCAAAGCTGTACACAAAGCAAAATTTATATCATTTTCCCACAAATAGAGCTTTTTTTTTTTGGTATTTGATCACCACTGGGTTTTTTATTTGTTGCGCTATATACAAAAAAGGCAGAACATTTTGGGAAAAAAACAACAATATTTTTTACTTTCTGCTATAAAAAAAATATCCAATAAAAAAATGACGGCCAATCTTACACTAACTGACACTTTATGGGAACCATTGACGCTAATACAGTGATCAGTGCTAAAACATTTTCACTGTACTAATGACACTGGCTGGAAAGAGGTTAAACATCTAGAATGATCAAAGAAATAAATGTGTGCCTAACTAGTGTTTATGGGTGTACTGTAAGGTGCTTTCACTAAGGCCCCAATCACATCTGAGCATTTTATAGCTTGAAGCCTGAAGCTACAAAATGCTGGAGGGGAAAAATTAAATTATTCTCTATGGAGATGGTTCACATCTCCACTCCAAAATGCCTGAAGCTCAAAAAAGTCCTGAAACTTTTTTTTTAGGCAGATTTGGGTGTTTTTCTGCTTTTTACATTGGTGACCTTTTGACCTGCACAAAATAGCGGCAAAATCGTGGCAAAAACGCTGTTAAAAACGCGGCAAAAATTGCAGCAAAATTGCAGTAAAATCACACGACTTTCTGCCTGAAAACGCTACGCTCAGGTGTGAATGGGGCTGTGCTTTGCAGGGAATCAAAAATCGACACATCCCCACTGACAGGAGCTCTGTATTGTTTACATTGACAGAGCTCTGTCCTGTCTTCCTCCTCGCCAATCAGTGGGTGCCAGAAGGCAATTGTTGGCCAGCACCTGCTGATCAACCTGTGCTGTGACTACTCACGTCATGCGCATGCCCTCCCCCCAACCGGAAGAGGCGGATCACGTACTAGATAGATTTAAAAAAGTGCAGCGTAACAAATAATAAATCACAAAATGAAAATAAAGCAATGCAAACCTAAAAGATCATAACCTGTATAAATATATGTTTAATTCATAATGTATCAAACCATACATCAAATATATATCACCACCAAATCGTGATATAATGTAGTGATATAAATCTTCATCAACGGGAAATTCTTCTTTAAATATTAGTGCATTATTGGAAACGTGTCTTTCCATCACAGTGCTTCAAATAAAAAATGTGCTCCACCGCTGTGTCCCACCACTTGTCTCTGTTGCTTCTAACCTCAAAGGTATGACTTACACACAGGTAAGGTCACCATGCGCATTCCCAGTGAAACTGGGGTCAGTGTATTCTAGCAATCCACCTGAAGGCTCAAGAGTTTGGTTACCATTCACCCAGGATCCCTCTCTAAGCAGAAAAGAAGAGATAAAAAAACTCCCCATAGTGTAGTATTCCCACGCAAAAAGACTTTAATAATAAAATAATAAAATATCCACTCACAAATAATGTGCACTGAAACCCAGTGCACAAGATGAATCGCCCTCTTAAAAGTATCCAAACATTGCCCTCTTAAGGATAGACATCAACTGCAGCTGTAAAATGGCTGACCTCAGACATCCGGACATGATAACATAATGTAGCCCCGCACTGACACGTTTCGTCAAGTGGTATAGTGACTTCCTTAGATGAATAAAAACATGATAACATAGTCTATATCTGAATGTACAATCTTGAATATTAAATTAAGTACTCCATGTGTAATCCTCTGATGGGCCTCTGTGGAAGTCCAGGAGATGAACATGTCAGGTGGGGCTTAGAGACATGTTTACAAAGACATTGCACACTGGGATCATGGCTGTGATCTGTTACTAGATTATAGGGATGAGCCGAACACCCCCCGGTTCGGTTTGCACTAGAACATGCAAACAGGCAAAAAATTTGTGCGAACATGCGAACACCGTTAAAGTCTATGGGGCATGAACATGAAAAATCAAAAGTGCTCATTTTAAAGGTTTATATGCAAGTTATTGCCATAAAAAGTGTATGGGGACCTGAGTACTGCCTCAGGGGACATGTATCAATGCAAAAAAAGTTTCAAAAATGTCAGTTTTTTCAGGAGCAGTGATTTTAAGAATGCTTAAAGTGAAACAATAAAAATGAAATATTCCTTTAAATTTCATGCCTGGGGGTCCCCTTAGTCTGCCTGTAATGTAGCACATCTGTCTGATGTGTTTTACAGTTCTGCAGAAAAATGAAATTTCTAAAGGAAAAAAATGTCATTTAATGTATTACCGGCACCCGGTAATATAGATAAAAATTAAGGAATAAAACGGTGCGGGTTCCCCCCCAGTCCATACCAGGCCCTTTGGGTCTGGTATGGATTTTAAGGGGAACTTCACGCCAACATAAAAAAAAATGACTAGGGTCCCCCCTTCTGAACCATACCAGGCCACATGCCCTCAACATGGGGAGGGTGCTTTGGGGTCCCCCAAACAAGGGGGCCCCCAAATCCCACCCCCCCATGTGAATGGGTATCGGGTACATTGTAAACACAAAAACACAAAGACAGTTTTTGACAATTCCTTTATTAAAAAAGAAAAAAAAAGTGTCCAGTGATGTCCATCTTTCTTCAATCATGACGCAGACAGACCCGAAAAAAAAGAAAAAAAAGCTCCGTCTCGATGGGAAGCGTCCCACCTCTGCTTTTTCACGGTGATAACTGTTATAAAGGCAGGGGCGGGGCCGCTCGCTGACATAACCGGATGACCCCGCCCCCTCTGATGGCACACGACATCACAAGGGGTGGGGGTCACTCTTTTTATTTTATTTTTAATAAAGGAGTTGTCAAAAACTGTCTTTTGTGGTTTTTACTTTTTGACACTTTTTTTGCTGAATGGGTAGGTGTACAATGTACCCGATACCCATTCACATGGGGAGTCGGGATTTGGGGGCCCCCTTGTTAAAGGGGGCTTCCAAATTCCGATAAGCCCCCCACCCGCAGACCCCCACAACCACTGGGCAAGGGTTGTGGGGATGAGGCCCTTGCCCCCATTAACATGGGGAGAAGGTGCTTTAAATGCCAGGTTGCATGCTCGGATAAGGGTCTGGTATGGATTTTGGGGGGAACCCCACGCATTCTTTTTTTTAATTTTGTTGCAGAGTTCCCCTTAAAATCCATACCAGACCTAAAGGGCCTGAAGGGCCTGGTATGGATTTGGGGGGGCATGCCATTTTTCTTTTAAAAATTTGGCGCAGGGTTCCCCTTAACCACTTCAATATACTGTGTCTACACTGAATATCTAGTCTACACTAAATGCAGAGAGAGTATATATATATATATATATATATATATATATATATATATAGAGAGAGAGAGAGAGAGAGAGAGAGAGAGAGAGAGAGAGAGAGAGAGAGAGAGAGAGTATATATATACACACACATACTAGACTGTATGTATATATATATATATATATATATATATATATATATATATATATATATATATATATATATATATATGTGTGTATTCAATACACTACCTGTACGCCACTAACTAACCTACCTGCCTAATCTAGCTCAATCTATCTCCGTCCACACACTATATACGGCCACTATGTAAGCAGCCTCATATAATGTGGGGCATGGACTTAGAGCATGCTGTGATTGGCCAAAGTATGCAGGTAAGGTGTATGCTTCGGCCAATCATCAAATATCAATGCACTGCGACCTCGCATTGCATTACGGGGCTTTCCGCGGCACCTGAATTTCCCGCGAACGCCCCATATGTTTGGTTCGTTTGAGAGCAAACAAACACCCGATGTTTGAATCAAACTTATGTTCAACTCGAATGGCGGGCTCATCCCTAATAGGTTACTTTAAATTTCTATACACATGCAATTACCCAATAATGCTGGAAGCACATATGTCATGTTATTAAATGAATGGGAACTAGTGCGCAAAACCACAATGTGGGCAAGAAAATCTTGAACCTGACGGTAAACCACCCGATGGAGAGCCGCCAACATAGACAGGTCCACTCAGTTCCCCAAAATACAATTAAATAAAAGATATGTGGCGCTATTCCATCAATCAGTAGTACCACTTGAAATATAAAATAATGGGCCGATCAAACCCCACCTTCTACAGTAAATATCCGGAGAAAGTACCCAATAAATATTAGCATACCAAGTGAATAAAAAATAAAAAATGGTGGAGATACAATTCTAAGGTATGGGAAAATTTAAAATCTATCAATATACTATCAAGTGCTTAATCAACAATACCAGTTTCCCCTCGTTAAGTAAAAACAAAATAATTTTTCTATGTGGATCTGTGAAAAAATCAAACTAACTTCTCAAATAAGATGCTCAAAACCAAAGTACATGTGATAATGATGAATCAGTGCCTTACAAATGCCGCGTACACAAGGGCGGACTTTTCGACCGGACTGATCCAACAGACTTTCTGGCGGACTTTCGACGGATTTTTGATGGACTTCTGACGGACTTTTGAACGAATGGACTTGCCTGCACACGATCACACCAAAGTCCGATGGATTCATAAGTGATGACGTACGACCGGACTAAAATAAGGAAGTTGATAGCCAGTAGCCAATAGCTGCCGTAGCGTGGGTTTTCATCCGTCAGACTAGCATACAGACGAGCAGATTTCTCGACCGGACTCGAGTCCATCGGAAAGATTTGAAGCATGTTTCAAATCTAAAGTCTGTTAGATTTTCGACTGGAAAAGTCCGCTGAAGGTCCGATGAAGCCCACACATAATCGGATTGTCCGCCGGACTTGGTCTGCCAGACCAGTCCGGTCGAAAAGTCCTCTCGTGTTTACGCAGCATAACATGACATATAAATAAATAAAAGATATGTGGTGATGACCACGCCCCCTAAAACGTCACAGTCCCAGCATGCCCAGGGACTGTGACGGCATAAGGGGGCGGGGTCACCGCCTATATAAGTCAGAGCAGAGCGCACAGAGAGCATTCTAGCCCCAGAGAGCGTCGTGTCAACATCAGGAGAAGAGGGCAGAAGGCAGAAGGCAGAAGATTGAAGACCAGGCTCCTCCGCTTTAGCAAAAGAGCGGCAAAAGAGCAGAAGAGAGCTGAGGAGCCCGGCAGAAGATCCGAAGAGCGTGGAGAAGAACCGGAGAGACCCCCGAAGTCGGAAGAAGACCCCCGGAGCTGTCTAATAAAATGCTTTAAAAATCTGTGTAGTGTTTTTTTTTAAATTGACACTTTTTTCCTAGGTGAATGGGTAGGGGTACGCTGTACCCCATACTCATTCACATAGGGTGGGGGGCCGGGATCTGGGGGCTCCCTTATTAAAGGGGGCTCCCGGATTCCGATAAGCCCCCCGCCCGCAGACCCCGACAACCAACGGCCAGGGTTGTCGGGAAGAGGCCCTTGTCCTCATCAACATGGGGACAAGGTGCTTTGGGGTGGGGGGGCCGCAGCGCGCCCCCCTCCCCCAAGGCAACAACCCCCCATGTTGAGGGCATGCGGCCTGGTACGGTTCAGGAGGGGGGGGGGGGCGCTCGCTCGTCCCCACCCCCATTCCTGTCCGGCCGGGCTGCGTGCTCGGATAAGGGTCTGGTATGGATTGGGGGCGACCCCCCACGCCGTTTTTTCGGCGTAGGGGGTTCCCCTCAAGGTCCATACCAGACCCAAGGGCCTGGTATGCCTCTGGAGGGGGAACCCATGCCGGTTTTTTATTTAAAATTTGGCGCGGAGTTCCCCCCTAAAGATTCATACCAAACACAGTGCCGGCATTGGCGGGGATCCAAGTCGGATCCCCGTTCATTGAAAGTCGGACACATGCCGGCTTCATGTCGCAGGGCAAAGTCGGATCCAAAGTAGGACGGCTGTCGTGTCGCACCAGTGTGAACCCAGCCTCAGGGTATTTATTTACACTGAATAGTTACACAGCAGTGCAGCGTATACACAGTGTATCTGTAAGGCTGGGTTCACACTATACTACACGACAGTAGTACGACTTTCATCCTACTTTGCACTGCGACATCAGTCCTACATTGGTCCTACATTGATCCTACATTGGTCCTACATCCATCCAACTTTCATGAACAGGATACTACTTTGATCCGACTTTTCAGATAGTGCACTTGTCCTTTGACCAATCAAAACTAACACACAATGGGAGGGGCTACAGCAGGGGGCAGGAAATAACACAATGTCGTATGCCAAAGTCGGATGGTTAGGACAAGGATCCGACTTTGATCCTACTTCAATGATAGTCAGTGGGCTGAAGTAGGATCAAAGTCGGACCAAAGTAGTACAGGGAGCATTTCTAAAGTCGGAACGACTTGTGTCGGACCAGTTAGAACGGCTCCCATAGGGAAACATTGAATTTCACACATCATGCGACATGAGCTCCCAATGTCGGACCAGTGTGAACCCAGCCTCAGGCTGGGTTCACACTGGTGCGACACGACAGCCGTCCTACTTTGGATCCGACTTTGCCCTGCGACATGAAGCCGGCATGTGTCCGACTTTCAATGAACGGGGATCCGACTTGGATCCCCGCCAATGCCCGGCACTGTGTTTAGTATGAATCTTTAGGGGGAACTCTGCGCCAAATTTTAAATAAAAAACTGGCATGGGTTCCCCCTCCAAGAGCATACCAGGCCCTTGGGTCTGGTATGGACCTTAAGGGCAACCCCCTACGCAGCCCGGCCGGACAGGAATGGGGGTGGGGACGAGCGAGCACCCCCCCCTCCTGAACCGTACCAGGCCGCATGCCCTCAACATGGGGGGTTGGTGCCTTGGGGGAGAGGGGTGCGCTGCGGGCCCCCCCACCCCAAAGCACCTTGTCCCCATGTTGATGAGGACAAGGGCCTCTTCCCGACAACCCTGGCCGTTGGTTGTCGGGGTCTGCGGGCGGAGGGCTTTAATAAGGGGGCCCCCAGATCCCGGCCCCCCACCCTATGTGAATGAGTATGGGGTACATGGTACCCCTACCCATTCACCTAGGGAAAAGTGTCAATAAAAAAAAACCACACAGGTTTCAAAATTAATTTATTGGGTAGCTCCGGTATCTTCTTCCGACTTCTCCCGGTGTTCCGCCTCTTCTCCCGGGCCCCGCCGCTATCTTCTTCCAGCTCTATTGCCAGCGAGGGGCCCGGTCTGCTGCACCAACCCCCCCATGTTGAGGGCATGCGGCCTGGTACGGTTCAGGAGGGGGGGGGCGCTCGCTCGTCCCCACCCCATTCCTGTCCGGCCGGGCTGCGTGCTCAGATAAGGGTCTGGTATGGATTGGGGGGGACCCCCCACGCTGTTTTTTCGGCGTAGGGGGTTCCCCTCAAGGTCCATACCAGACTCAAGGGCCTGGCATGCTCTTGGAGGGGAACCCATGCCGGTTTTTTATTTAAAATTTGGCACGGAGTTCCCCCTCAAGATCATCTGAGCACAAGTCGCGTACCGAAGTCGGATCATGCAAGACGGCAATCCGACTTTGATCCGACTTCAATGATAGTCAATAGGCTGAAGTAGGATCAAAGTCGGACCAAAGTAGTACAGGGAGCATTTCTAAAGTCGGAACGACTTGTGTCGGACCAGTTAGGATGGCTCCCATAGGGAAACATTGGATTTCACACGTCATGCGACATGAGCTCCCAATGTCGGAGCGTTTGTCGGACCAGTGTGAACCCAGCCTCAGTCCATCAAAATACTTTTCCCAGTCCAGTTATCTGTCAGCTTTTGATACAAGATCTTGCATCAGACATAACCACTGTTTTAAAAGCCACCATGGCCATAATGTATTTTATTCAAATGTATGAATTAATCCCAGGTTAACAACTTGCCGACCGCCTCACGCAGATATACTGCGGCAGAATGGCACAGGCAGGCAGAATCACGTACCTGTACGTGATCTGCCTCCTGCTGGCGGGGGGTCCGATCGGTGCCCGAGGTGGTCGGCTTGTGTCTGGGAGCAATGAGAGGTGAGGGGGAGACCATACATTCGTGGCCCCTCCCTCGCGATCGCTCCCAGCCAATCAGATTCTTCCTCTGCTGCTGTATGCTCAACAGCAGCAGAGGAAATGATGTCATCTCTCCTCGGCTCGGTATTTTCCGTTCCGGCGCCGAGGAGAGAAGACATCTGAGTGAGTGCACCAACACACACACACAGTAGAACATGCCAGGCATACAATACACCCCCGATCACCCCTGATCACCCCCGATCATCCCCCAATCAACCCACCCCACCCCCTGTCATACTGACACCAAGCAGTTTTTTTTTTTTTTCTGATTACTGCATTGGTGTCAGTTTGTGACTGTTAGTGTGGTAGGGCAGTTAGTATTAGCCCCCTTTAGGTCTAGGGTCATTTTTCTGATCGCTGTATTAGTGTCACTGGTGACGCTAGTTAGGCAGGTAAATATTTAGGTTCGCCGTCAGCATTTTATAGCGTCGAGGACCCCCATATACTACCTAATAAAGGTTTTAACCCCTTGATTGCTCCCTAGTTAACCCTTTCACCAGTGATCATAGTATAACTGTTACGGGTGATGCTGGTTAGTTCATTTATTTTTATAGTGTCAGGGCACCCGTCGTTTATTACCGAATAAAGGTTTAGCCCCCTGATCGCCCGGCGGTGATATGCGTCGCCCCAGGCAGCGTCAGATTAGCACCAGTACCGCTAACACCCACGCACGCAGCATACGCCTCCCTTAGTGGTATAGTATCTGAACGGATCTGATCCGATCAGATCTATACTAGCATCCCCAGCAGTTTAGGGTTCCCAAAAATGCAGTGTTAGTGGGATCAGCCCAGATACCTGCTAGCACCTGTGTTTTGCCCCTCCGCCCAGCCCAGCCCCCCCAAGTGCAGTATCGATCGATCACTGTCACTTACAAAACACTAAACGCATAACTGCAGCGTTCGCAGAGTCAGGCCTGATCCCTGCGATCTCTAACAGTTTTTTTGGTAGCATTTTGGTGAACTGGCAAGCACCAGCCCCAGGCAGCGTCAGGTTAGCGCCAGTACTGCTAACACCCACGCACGCACCGTACACCTCCCTTAGTGGTATAGTATGTGAACGGATCAATATCTGATCCGATCAGATCTATACTAGCGTCCCCAGCAGTTTAGGGTTCCCAAAAACGCAGTGTTAGCGGGATCAGCCCAGATACCTGCTAGCACCTGCATTTTATCCCTCCGCCCGGCCCGGCCCAGCCCACCCAAGTGCAGTATCGATCGATCACTGTCACTTACAAAACACTAAATGCATAACTGCAGCGTTCGCAGAGTCACGCCTGATCCCTGCGATCTCTAACAGTTTTTTTGGTAGCATTTTGGTGAACTGGCAAGCACCAGCCCCAGGCAGCGTCAGGTTAGCGCCAGTACTGCTAACACCCACGCACGCACCGTACACCTCCCTTAGTGGTATAGTATGTGAACGGATCAATATCTGATCCGATCAGATCTATACTAGCGTCCCCAGCAGTTTAGGGTTCCCAAAAACGCAGTGTTAGCGGGATCAGCCCAGATACCTGCTAGCACCTGCATTTTGTCCCTCCGCCCGGCCCGGCCCAGCCCACCCAAGTGCAGTATCGATCGATCACTGTCACTTACAAAACACTAAATGCATAACTGCCGCGTTCGCAGAGTCACGCCTGATCCCTGCGATCACTAACAGTTTTTTTTTGGTAGCGTTTTGGTGAACTGGCAAGCACCAACGGCCTAGTACAACCCGGTCACAGTCAAACCAGCACTGCAGTAACACTTGGTGACGTGGCGAGTCCCATAAGTGCAGTTCAAGCTGGCGAGGTGGCAAGCACAAGTAGTGTCCCGCTGCCACCAAGAAGATGACAAACACAGGCCCATCGTGCACATAGTGCCCTTCCTGCTGCATTCGCCAATCCTAATTGGGAACCCACCACTTCTGCAGCACCCGTACTTCCCCATTCACATCCCCAACCAAATGCAGTCGGCTGCATGAGAGGCATTTTCTTTATGTCCTCCCGAGTACTCCGACCCAACAAACCCCCCCAAAAAAGATGTTGTGTCTGCAGCAAGCCCGGATATAGGCGTGACACCCGCTATTATTGTCCCTCCTGTCCTGATAATCCCGGTCTTTGCATTGGTGAATGTTTTGAACGCTACCATACACTAGTTGAGTATTAGCGTAGGGTTCAGCATTGCACAGACTAGGCACACATTCACAGGGTCTCCCAAGATGCCATCGCATTTTGAGAGACCCGAACCTGGAACCGGTTACAGTTATAAAAGTTACAGTTACAAAAAAAGTGTAAAAAAAAAAAAAAAAAAACACAAAAAAATATATAAAATAAAAAAAATAGTTGACGTTTCATTGTTCTCTCTCTCTCTATTCTCTCTCTATTGTTCTGCTCTTTTTTACTGTATTCTATTCTGCAATGTTTTATTGTTATTATGTTTTATCATGTTTGCTTTTCAGGTATGCAATTTTTTATACTTTACCGTTTACTGTGTTTTATTGTTAAGCATTTTTTTGTCTTCAGGTACGCAATTCACAACTTTGAGTGGTTATACCAGAATGATGCCTGCAGGTTTAGGTATCATCTTGGTATCATTCTTTTCAGCCAGCGGTTGGCTTTCATGTAAATGCAATCCTAGTGGCCAATTAGCCTCTAGACTGCTTTTACAAGCAATGGGAGGGAATGCCCCCCCCTACCGTCTTCCGTGTTTTTCTCTGGCTCTCCTGTCTCAACAGGGAACCTGAGAATGCAGCCAGTGATTCAGCCAGCTGACCATA
Source organism: Aquarana catesbeiana (assembly GCF_042186555.1). Classification (NCBI taxonomy): domain Eukaryota; kingdom Metazoa; phylum Chordata; class Amphibia; order Anura; family Ranidae; genus Aquarana; species Aquarana catesbeiana. Next base: position 734,726,207 of record NC_133325.1, on the reverse strand, counting down.
GAGCTGATCAGAGACCAGAGTGGCTCCAAACATCTCTATGGCCTAAGAAACCGGAAGCTACGAGCATTTCATGACTTAGATTTCGCTGTTTCGATGTAAACAGCGTCATTGGGAAATTGGGAAAGCATTTTATCACACCGATCTTGGTGTGGTCAGATGCTTTGAGGGCAGAGGAGAGATCTAGGGTCTAATAGACCCCAATTTTTTCAAAAAAGAGTACCTGTCACTACCTATTGCTATCATAGGGGATATTTACATTCCCTGAGATAACAATAAAAATGATTTAAAAAAAATGAAAGGAACAATTTAAAAATAAGATAAAAAAGCAAAAAAATAATAAAGGAAAAAAAAAGCCCCCCTGTCCCCCCCTGCTCTCGCGCTAAGGCGAAAGCAAGCGTCGGTCTGGCGTCAAATGTAAACAGCAATTGCACCATGCATGTGAGGTATCACCACGAAGGTCAGATCGAGGGTAGTAATTTTAGCAGTAGACCTCCTCTATATATCTAAAGTGGTAACCTGTAAAGGCTTTTAAAGGTTTTTAAAAATGTATTTATTTTGTTGCCACTGCACGTTTGTGCGCAATTTTAAAGCATGTCATGTTTGGTATCCATGTACTCGGCCTAAGAACATCTTTTTTATTTCATCAAACATTTGGGCAATATAGTGTGTTTTAGTGCATTTAAATTTAAAAAAAGTGTGTTTTTTCCCCAAAAAATGCGTTTGAAAAATCGCTGCGCACATACTGTGTGAAAAAAAAAATGAAACACCCACCATTTTAATCTGTAGGGCATTTGCTTTAAAAAAATATATAATGTTTGGGGGTTCAAAGTAATTTTCTTGCAAAAAAAAAATTTTTTTTCATGTAAACAAAAAGTGTCAGAAAGGGCTTTGTCTTCAAGTGGTTAGAAGCGTGGGTAATGTGTGACATAAGCTTCTAAATGTTGTGCATAAAATGCCAGTACAGTTCAAACCCCCCCCCCAAATGACCCCATTTTGGAAAGTAGACACCCCAAGCTATTTGCTGAGAGGCATGTCGAGTCCATGGAATATTTTATATTGTGACACAAGTTGCGGGAAAAAGACAATTTTTTTTTTTTTTGCACAAAGTTGTCACTAAATGATATATTGCTCAAACATGCCATGGGAATATGTGAAATTACACCCCAAAATACATTCTGTTGCTTCTCCTGAGTACGGGGATACCACATGTGTGAGACTTTTTGGGAGCCTAGCCGCACACGGGACCCCGAAAACCAAGCACCGCCTTCAGGCTTTCTAAGGGCGTAAATTTTTGATTTCACTCTTCACTGCCTATCACCCTAAGCTATTTGCTGAGAGGTATAGTGAGTATTTTGCAGACCTCACTTTTTGTCACAAAGTTTTGAAAATTGAAAAAAGAAAAAACAAATTTGTTTCTTGTCTTTCTTCATTTTCAAAAACAAATGAGAGCTGCAAAATACTCACCATGCCTCTCAGCAAATAGCTTGGGGTGTCTACTTTCCAAAATGGGGTCATTTGGGGGTTTTGTGCCACCTGGCCATTCCATGGCCTCCGAAACTGTGATAGGCAGTGAAGAGTGAAATCAAAAATTTACACCCATAGAAATCCGGAAGGCGGTGATTGGTATTTGGGGCCCCGTACGTGGTTAGGCTCCCAAAAAGTCCAACACATGTGGTATCCCCATACTCAGGAGAAGCAGCTAAATGTATTTTGGGGTGCAATTCCACATATGCCCATGGCCTGTGTGAGCAATATATCATTTAGTGACAACTTTGTGCAAAAAAAAAAAAAAAAATGTGTCACTTTCCCGCAACTTATGCCAAAATATAAAATATTCCATGGACTCAGCATGCCTCTCAGCAAATAGCTTGGGGTGTCTACTTTCCAAAATGGGGTCATTTGGGGGGGGGGTTTGTGCCATCTGGGCATTTTATGGCCTTCAAAACTGTGAGGTAGTGAGGAGTGAAATAAAAAATATACGCCCTTAGAAATCCTGAAGGCGGTGATTGGTTTTCAGGGCCCCGTACGTGGCTAGGCTCCCAAAAAGTCCCACACATGTGGTATCCCTGTACTCAGGAGAAGCAGCTGAATGTATTTTGGGGTGCAATTCCACATATGCACATGGCCTGTGTAAGCAATATATCATTTAGTGACAACTTTTTGTAATTTTTTTTTTTGTCATTATTCAATCACTTGGGACAAAAAAAATTAATATTCAATGGGCTCAACATGCCTCTTAGCAATTTCCTTGGGGTGTCTACTTTCCAAAATGGGGTCATTGGGGGGGGGGGGGTTGTACTGCCCTGCCATTTTAGCACCTCAAGAAATGACATAGGCAGTCATAAACTAAAAGCTGTGTAAATTACAGAAAATGTACCCTAGTTTGTAGACATTTTTTTTACCAAAGACTTGTGGCCAAATACATTTTGGCCTAAATGTATGACTAAAATTGAGTTTATTGTAGAAAATGTCATTTTTTTTCAAAATTTTCGGTCTTTTTCCGTTTATAGCGCAAAAAATTAAAAATGCAGAGGAGATCAAATAACATTAAAAAAAAGCTCTATTTGTGAGAAGAAAAGGACGCAAATTTTGTTTGGGTACAGCATTGCATGACCGCGCAATTAGCAGTTAAAGCAACGCAGTGCCAAATTGTAAAAAGTGCTCTGGTCAGGAAGGGGGTAAATCCTTCTGGGGCTGAAGTGGTTAATGCAGTTTTCTAAATACGTTCCTATAAGGAATCCAGTGGTTCATGTGGGAACACTTTCCCAATTAAGGATTTGCAAACTGGGCAAAACCAGCAAAGAGTCAGCTAAACCTGAACATAGCACTGAACCACTTTGAAGTCTATGGGCGCTAAATCTTGTACATTTTTTCTGGTCTTTTTAAGGGTAATTTTCAAGCTTTTGTTAAAAAGGGGCATAGGTAGCTGAGTGCTGCCATGGTGACATGCACCAATGCAAGTGTATGCACCAATACAAGAAAAAAAATATTATTCAGTGGCAATAGTGTCTTTTAATGTGGTGAAAAGCAAACAAATCCTTTAATTAACATGATTTGGAAAACCACATAAGATTGCCCCTATATAGGGGATAATTCCTTTCCATGATTTTGCAGCTCAAAATAAAACAGATTATCTGCTCATTGTGAAGTATATCAGTAAAATTTATTTATTCAAATAAATGCCATACACACTCACATGATGCAGTACTTGCATAAAGCATGATCATAAATCGTAACAGTAGTGAATCCTCTAACATGGGCGCTCATCGAATTTCGGGTCTCTGACACACCAGAAATTATGTCACAGGCTTCGTTGTGTCACTAGTCACGTGACTTCCTTAGGGTGACCCAGCAGTTGCAGCAGTTCAACATACACAACTATTATTATTTACTCACTCAGTCTATAACAGCGCATGAGTATATATTACCATTGACTAACTATGCTATTCCCCCATGTTTACATACAATAGCCAGTTGGGGAACTGAAATTTGCAACTCTTGTATGGGCTGATCAACTTTGTTGGGATTAGCAGGTTGTTGTGAGTTGGTGGATTTTTTACATCTACATTGCTGGACAATGTGATTGATGTTGGCTTTACATAGGGGATTTTTTTCTACTTTTTTTCTACTTTTTCACAGTGTGGGTGTTTTCTTTACTCTTTTTGTTTTTTGATGAATGACTAACAAGGTGTACTTATTAATCTATGGTGGCCAGATATCTGAGGACCCCTTCTTCTAAAAGGAGCATCCAGATTACAATACATCTCTTACAAATCCCCATATCCCTTTTTTGGAACAGGATATGGGGATGACACCTTTGTGTCCATTAACATGGGGACAAAGTGCTTTGCAAGGGCACTTCCATGGTTCAGGCATATGTGCATGCTCATATGTGCATGCTCACTGCCGACCTTTCCTGGTCACAGAGGGCCTGAAGGGGAAGGGAGCCCCACATCACGTTTTTTTCCCTGAGAGTAAGCATACATTGTTTACATGTGTACTGTCCCTTAAAAATAAAAGCATGGGTGATCACATGACTTCCTCAGCCTTAACTCCTGCCCCCAACAAACCTAAAATAACTAGACCAAATAATTTTGTCAACTTTTGTATCTGTTTATAATATGCATTGACCACAGCTTAACCACTTGCAGCCCACCAACAGTACATCTACTGCAGGTGGGCAGCAGCTGCAGGCTAAGCAATGAACTGGTATGTCGCTCAGCACATGCACACTGGCATGCCCCCTAACTGCTGTGTCCGGTGCTCAGTACCCAGCCACTGTGAGTCTTAGTGTTTTAAACAGTATTCTTAAGAAATCTACAATATCAACCTACATTAGAACCAACACATAAATGTGAATGAATTACAGGGTGGAATCATGTTCCAAAGGAACACAGGCTCTGGTCATGATGCCACAGGTCATATCTGAACGCATAGTTTACTTTTAATATCCTTATTATATATTTATATATCATTATTATAATAGATGCATTATTTTAAATACAATGGCAACTTTTACTGTTAAATAATGTTAAATAATGTAAAGTGACAAAACCAGATTTAATACATTTAAAAAAAGACTGAATTTAGTGCTTTTAAAAAGTATGAATCTAGGTGTGCTTTGAAACTATACCTTCCTATAAAAAGCTCTCTCTGTTGCCCAGGGGAGAGCATATACACAATTAGCATGTCCTTTTACCTTGAAATGACAGCTGAAGCTCAGTGTTAAGTATATTCCAGTCCTCAATGTCAGCTTTTATGTTTCCCCAGCAGCAACAAGATGGCCAAAAAGTAAATGTACTCAAGTTCAATAAGTACACAGGTCTTAGAACAATTGCTATGCGATAACTGAATAGGTAGCTTTAGACAGTTACCTAAAACAAGCAGCTTCACTGAATAGTGCAGAGATAAGGTTGGATGCAGGTCATTATATTAGCTTGAAATACAGGTATTTAAGGAAAATCATTTTCTGAAATAGGGATGAGCTCTATGTTCAGGTCGAGCATGAGTTTGACTCGAACATTGGCTGTTCGATCGTTCGTCGAAATACGAACATTATGGGGCGTTCGCGCCAAATTCGAGCAGTGCGTCATGCCCCATAATGCACTGCGACATCGCAGTGCATTGCTGTCTGATGATTGGCCAAGCATGCACTATGACCCGCATGCTTTGGCCAATCACAGCGCCGTCAGCAAAGAGAGCCATAACTGGCCAAAGGCAGGGTGCCTTTGGCCAATTATGACTCAGGGGGTTAAGTCCACGCCCCACACCACCACACCATATAAGGCCACCTGCACATTGGCCCTGTGTAATGTGTTGCTGGCGTTGACTGAGAGAGAGTGTCATTTCATTTAGAATGAGCAGGCAGGCGATTCAGTTAGCTGCAGTGTATTTAGTATATATATATATGTATATATATATATATATATATATATATATATATATATATATATACATCCAGGCTTGTATATATATACAGTATATATATGTACACTGTATCCAGTTGAGCTAGATCTGATTGCAGGCCTGGTGTACTGTTTCTAATATACTTCAGGCAGGCAGGTGATTCAGCTAGCTGCAGTGCATTTAATATATATAGATATATCTATATATATATAGATAGATCTATATATATACAGTCTTGTATATATATAGATCTATCTATATATATATATATATATATATATATATATACATTCACTGTATATTCTTGTATATATATATATATATATATATATATATATATATATATATATATATATATATATATACATTCACTGTATCCAATGTAGCTAGATCTGACTGCAGGCTGTTCCTGGTGTACTTGTTCTAATATACTGGCAGGCAGGCAGGTGATTCAGTGAACTGCAGTGCATAAAATATATATACAGTCTCCTACATATATATATATATCCACTGCATTCCAGTCTAGCCAAGCCTATATCTGACTGCAGGCCATTCCTGGTGTACGTTTTCAAATATACTTTCAGGCAGGCAGACAGGTGGTTCAGTGAGCTGCAGTACATAAAATATATATACAGTCTTGTACATATATATCCACTGCATTGTAGTCTAGCCAAGCCTATATCTGACTGCAGGCCATTCCTGGTGTACATTTTCAAATACACTTTCAGGCAGGCAGGCAGGTGATTCAGTGATCTGCAGTGCATAAAATATAAATACAGTCTCCTACATATATATATCCACTGCATTTCAGTCTATCCAAGCCTATATCTGACTGCAGGTCATTCCTAGTATACGTTTTCAAATACACTTTCAGGCAGGCAGACGATTCAGTGATCTGCAGTGCATTAAATATATATACAGTCTCCTACATATATATTCACTGCATTCTAGTCTAGCCAAGCCTATATCTGACTGCAGGCCATTCCTGGTGTACGTTTTCAAATACACCTTCAGGCAGGCAGGTGATTCAGTGATCTGCAGTGCATTAAATATATATATAGTCTCCTACATATATATATCAACTGCATTCTAGTCTAGCCAAGCCTATATCTGACTGCAGGCCATGTACTTTTTCTAGTAAACTTCAGGCGGTGTTTTGCTAATAAAATTTTACAGCCATGTCTGGAAGGCCACCAAGGAGAGGCAGATGCTCACAGGCCACTAAAAGAGGGCAAGCAGACTCTGTGCCAACAGTGCTGGTCGTGGACACGGTGCATCCGCAGCATGTGGCCGTGGGGCACGCTTGTCCTTTTTTTCGGCAGCTGGCCATGTTGATTCACAACATGCAGAAGAGTTGGTAGAGTGGATGCACAGCGTTTTGAAGGCTCAGATGATGGTACCCAGGTTGAGGAAGGCAGTAACATGAGCCCAGAGAGAGGGAGTGCCCAAGAAGGACAAGAAACTGGCAGTCATGTTCCCCCAGCTGCAGCATAATGCCAGGTTTGCTCCAGTGACGAGGAGGGAGGGGATGATGAGGTGATTGACTCTACGTGGGTGCCTGATAGAGGAGAGGAGGAGGAGGAGGAGGCACATCTCCAACGAGGCAGGATGCCCTCCAGGGGCCAGCTTAAGGGCAGCCACCCGACTGCATCACACCGCAGAGCTCCACATGTGCAGGGCGCTGCTGACTCCCCACGTATTTTGAAAAGTTCTTTGGTGTGGACCTTTTTTGATACGTGTGCAGCAGATCGCATCGTTGCTGTTTGCAACATATGTCTGAAGCGTATCAAGTGTGGCCAAAACAGCAGCCGCTTGGGCACCACATACTTGACTAGACATATGTCGACCTCCCATGCAGTCCGTTGGCAACAGTACTTAAAAGACCCACACCAAAGAACAAGGCAGACCTCAACTTGCTCCTCATCAGCTGGGATCTCCAACTCCACTATACCTTCAGTCCTCTCAGAAACCTGCACTGAGAGGAATGAAGGTGTAGAATTAGGTGTGCCAAGTACTTGTGGGAAGTCTGCTATCGCTACACCCACATCCGATTGTAGCAGGCAAATTTCCCTACCCCAGTTGCTAAACCGTCGAAAGAAATTCGATCCCAGCCATCCACATGCTCAGCAGTTGAATGCTAGCTTGGCTAAATTGCTAGCACTTCAATTGCTGCCTTTTCAGCTGGTAGACTCTACCCCCTTTCGTGAATTTGTGGAATGTGTGGTACCTCAGTAGCAGGTTCCCAAATGCCATTTCTTTTCAGGGAAGGCCATTCCGGCTCTCTACCGGCATGTGGAAGGCAATATCTTGGCCTCGTTGGACAGGGTGGTCAGCGGTAAGGTGCATATTACCGCTGACTCATGGTCCAGCAGGCATAGACGTTACCTTTCTTTCAGGGCGCACTGGGTAACTCTGCTGGCAGCTGGGATGGATGCAGAACAGGGTGCATTATTGTTGGTGCTTGTTCCGCCACCACGCCTCCAAAATGCTAGTAGTGGCAAATCTGCAACACCTCTCTCCTCCACCCCCTCCTCTTCTTCTTCCTCTATGGCCTCTTCCTCTGCAGATTTGTCCTCGGAACCAGCGGTGCTCCTTAGGCATTCAAGGGGCTAAGCAAGCACTCAGGCAAAAAGATGCCATGCTGTGCTTGAGTTGGTCTGCTTAGGGGACAGGAGCCACACTGGGGCAGAGATTCTGTCAGCTCTGCAGGGGCAGACTCAGAGGTGGTTGACGCCACACCAGCTTCAGCCAGGAATGGTGGTTTGTGACAATGGCACCAACCTCCTCTCCGCCCTCTGACAGGGACACTTGACCCATGTTCCCTGTTTGGCTCACGTGCTTAATTTAGTGGTGCAGCGATTCTTGTGCTGGTACCCGGGCTTACAGGATCTCCTGAGGCAGGCCAAGAAAGTCTGTGGGCATTTCCACGGTCATATAATGCCAGTACTTGGCTGGCTGGCCTTCAAAAGGAATGCAACCAGCCCAAGAACCACCTCATTTGTGACATGCCCACCAGGTGGAACTCAACGTTGGCAATGCTGCAGCAGCTGCACACGCAGCAGGGGGCCATCAATGAGTACCTGTGTGAGTATGGCACCAGGACAGGGTCAGGGGAGCTTGTTTTTTTTTCACCACGCCAGTGGCTACTGATCAAGGATGCATGCACTGTCCTGTCACCATTTGAGGAGGCCACAAGGATGGTGAGCAGTGACAGTGCATGCATCAGTGATACTGTCCCTCTTGTCTTCCTGTTGGTTCCACGCTTTGTGGAATAATGGGCAGGGCACTTGAGGCAGAACAGAGGGAGGAAGATAAGGACTTCCTTACCTCTTAAGGCCCCCTTTATCCAGACAGTATTCCTGCGGGCCCGCCGATCACACAGGAAGGCGAGGAGGAGGAGGATGAGGATTGTGTCAGCATGGAGGTGGAGCCTAGCACTCAGCATCAGCAGCAGTCTTCAAGGGATCGTTTTCAGTCCCCAGAAACCCATGGTCTACTACATGGCTGGGAGGAGGTGGCTGTGGATCATGTCATCCTTAGTGACCCAGAGGACTCCGAATCGAATGCCTCAGCAAACCTTCGCTGCCTGGCCTCCCTGATCCTGCAAAGCCTGCAAAAGGACCCTCAGTTTAACAGGGGCATGTAATTACAATTTTTGCTGTAATATTTCACAGCAGGGCTCGTTCCTGCACTCAACTAGAGTATCTGTGAGGGGTTACATTGTTGTGGCACCACCACCACCGCCTAAGGCCCGATTTTTCTGCCCCTGTTTAACAGGGGCATGTAATTACAATATTTGCACTAACATTTCACAGCAGGGCCCGTTCCTGTGCTCAACAAGAGTATCTGTCAGGCTTTACAGTGTTGTGCCACCACCACCACCGCCTAAGGTCCAATTTTTCTGCCCCTGTTTAACAGGGGCATGTAATTAGAATATTTGCTCTAATATTTCACAGCAGGGCTCGTTCCTGCGCTCAACAACAGAATCTGTGAGGGCTTATGCCCTGTACATATGGTCGGACATTGATCGGAAATTCCGACAACAAAATCCATGGATTTTTTCCGACGGATGTTGGCTCAAACTTGTCTTGCATACACACGGTCACACAAAGTTGTCGGAAAATCCGATCGTTCTGAATGTGGTGACGTAAAACACATACATCGGGACTATAAACGGGGCAGTAGCCAATAGCTTTCATTTGTTAATTTATTCTGAGCATGCGTGGCACTTTGTGTGTCGGATTTGTCTACACACGTTCGGAATTTCCGACAACGGATTTTGTTGTCGGAAAATTTTATAGCAAGCTCTCAAACTTTGTGTGTCGGAAATTCCTATGGAAAATGTGTGATGGAGCCCACACACGGTCGGAATTTCCGACAACAAGGTCCTATCACACATTTTCCATCGGAAAATCCTATTGTGTGTACAGGGCATTACAGTGTTGTGGCACCACCACCACTGCCTAAGACCCAATTTTTCTGCCCCTGTTTAACAGGGGCGTGTAATTACAATTTTTGATTCAATACTTCACAGCAGGGCCCGTTCCTGTGCCCACAAAGAGTAACTGTGAGGGCTTCTAGTGTTGTGGCACCACCACCACCAAAGGCCCAATTTTTCTGCCCCTGTTCAACAGGGGCATGTAATTACAATTCTTGATATAATATTTCACAGCAGGGCCCATTCCAGAACCCACCAAGAGTAACTGTGAGGGCTTACAGTGTTCTGGTACCACCAACACCTAAGGCCCAATTTTTTGCAGAGTATATAGGGCAGGCCATATAGTATATACAGGCAGTCCCCTACTTTCAAACATCCGGCTTACAAATGACTCCTACTTACAAACGGAGGGAGACAACAGGAAGTAAGAGGAAATCTACCTCTAGGAAGGGAAATTCTCTCCTGTAAGAGTTAATATGGGAAAAAGGTGTCTCCACTGATGCTTTATCACCAATCCTTATTTCCCTAGTAACCCCAAATTTTAAAAATCCAATTGTCATTGGGACAGAAAGTGAGGTGAAATCTTCTGAACAGGGGCACAGAGAGCAAAACAAATGTTACAGGGGTGATAACCTTTCCCTATGTTATCCAAAAAGCTTAGAAGTCTACCAGGCATCCAACACACCTTTATGTCTTGAAGGCTCTTCAATCTCTGGAGCTTTTGAAGACTGCAAAGATCTGAGTAACCCCTCACAGGTGAGGTAAGTATTTTATATTCTCTTTTGCAGGAAGTTTTTTTCAGCCTCATTCTTTTTTTTTTTTTTTTTTTATGTGAACATGAACTAACCTAAAATGTTCCAAGCGACAACAATACTGAAGTACAGGTAGCTGTGGCAATCTTTTAATTGACCACTGTGTCTCTGTGGAACCTGTGGATGCTAAGCCAAGGCAGTACATGGGGCCTCAACTTCTGCACAGGTTGAGACTAAAGTGCACCTGTGCCCAGACTATAGTCAATAAATTAAACAAGAAGTGCAACAGCTTTTGAAAAAAAAGTCACCCCTTACCTCTATAGCTGTTTTCTCAAAATAAAGTTATGCTTTTCCTGAAAGACCATAACAAAGAATGTAGAGTTATGTTTCAGATTGTTTTGAATAGCTTAGAAACACCTTCTCTAGTTCTTTACATTGGAAAGCTAGAAAAACCCACTGCCTACGATTTGAATTTTAAAATGTATTTTCTTCACAGTGCTCATAGATACAGAGATAGAGGAATCATTTTAAACTGCATTACTTGTTTAAAATAGATGTAAGAGCTTATAGACTTGTACACTTGTAGAGCTGTGCTTGGGACAGCAATATGAGGAGATGGCAGCACCAAAACAAAATTTACAAACTGAAATATTGTGGTAAGAATGTGCAGTGCCTGTTCAGAGGCATCCAAAGGCTTGCTGTGGTTCAAGAAATGTGAAATCAACTCTCCTCCTCTCTAGTTAAAAAATATCTATAGATATATAAATCAGGAAAGTATGCTTTCACCAACAGCATATTCTAGCATTAGTTTTCACTACAAAACTTTTGTAAAAAACATTTTCTTCATTTGTAATTATTATTTATATATGAAATAAGTAGAGAACTTTTAAGAATGCATTGAATATTAAAGTAGTATAGTGTTTTTTTTAGCATTTTCATTGATATTTTGGAGACAGGCTGATTGCAAAACTGTAAATATAATATTGATTGTTGCACCAAAAAACCCCCCATATATAATTATATGTAAGAATGTGCATAAAATGGATGTCATTCTTCTCCAGGAACTCTGTACCTTAGATATCATGCACCACAATGCAATGTAGCTCCTCAATATTAAAATACATATATATATATATATATATATATATATATATATATATATATATATATATAAATATATATATACCGTATTTATCGGCGTATAACACGCGTCGGCGTATAACACGCACCCCAAGTTTAGGAGGGGATTTTAAGGAAAAAAACTTTTAAGAGTAAAGTTTAAGGAAGAAAAACTTACATTAAAATGCCCATCAATGCAGCGTTATCGGTGTCCATCTGCAGCCTTTTTAGTGTCAGTGCAGCCTTGCTCCAGTGTCTATTGCAGCCTTGTCAGTGCAGCTTTGCCCCAGTGCAGAATTGTCAGTGCAGCCTTGTCAGTGCAGCTTTGCCCCAGTGCAGCCATGTCAGTGCAGCCTTGTCAGTGCAGCTTTGCCCCAGTGCAGCTTTGCCCCAGTGCAGCCTTGCCCCAGTGCAGCCTTGCCCCAGTGCTCGCCACGATCCCTGCCAACATACACAGCCATGTGTAAATTTAAATATGGCGCCGAGACTGCAGGGACTCGGCGGAGCCGAGATACACATACCCGAGAGTCCTCGGCTTTTCTCTGCGCCACTTACAGTCCCGCCCAGTCCCGCCCTAGTCCCTGCAGTCTCGGCGCCATATTTAAATTTACACACGGCTGTGTATGTTGGCGGTGATCGCGGCAATCGCCGTGATCGCCCCGATCACACACAATTGGGGGGGGATCAGCCTATAACACGCACCCACGGTGCGTGTTATATGCCGATAAATACGGTATATATATATATATATATATATATATATATATATACACACAGTATGTCACAAAAGTGAGTACACCCCTCACATTTTCGTAAATATTTTATAATATCTTTTCATGTGACAACACTGAAGAAATGACACTTTGCTACAATGTAAAGTAGTGAGTGTACAGCTTGTATAACAGTGTAAATTTGCTCTCCCCTCAAAATAACTCAACACACAGCCAATAATGTCTAAACCCCTGGCAACAAAAGTGAGTACACCCCTGAGTAAAAATGTCCAAAGTGGGCCCAAAGTGTCAATATTTTGTGTGGCCACCATTATTTTCCATGCCTTAACCCTCCTGGGCATGGAGTTCACCAGAGCTTCACAGGTTTCCACTGGAGTCCTCTTCCACTCCTCCATGACAACATCACGGAGCTGGTGGATGTTAGAGACCTTGCGCTGCTCCATCTTCCATTTGAGGATGCCCCACAGATGCTCAATAGGGTTTAGGTCTGGAGACATGCTTGGCCAGTCCATCACCTTTACCCTCAGCTTCTTTAGCAAGGCAGTGGTTGTCTTGGAGGTGTGTTTGGGGTTGTTATCATGTTGGAATACTGCCCCAATCTCCAAAGAGAGGGGATCACGCTCTACTTCAGTATGTCTCAGTACATGTTGGCATTTATGGTTCCCTCAATGAACTGCAGCCCCCCAGTGCTGGCAGCACTCATGCAGCCCCAGACCATGAGACTCCCACCACCATGCTTGACTGTAGGCAGGACACACTTGTCTTTGTACTCCTCACCTGGTTGCCGCCACACACGCTTGCCACCATCTGAACCAAATAAGTTTATCTTGGTCTCATCAGACCACAAGACATGGTTCCAGTAATCCATGTCCTTAGTCTGCTTGTCTTCAGCAAACTGGTTGTGGGCTTTCTTGTGCATCATCTTTAGAAGAGGCTTCCTTCTGGAACAACAGACATGTAGACCAATTTGATGCAGTGTGCAGCATATGGTTTGAGTACTGACAGGCTGACCCCCCACCCCTTTAACCTCTGCAGCAATGCTGGCAGCACTCATACGTCTATTTCCCAAACACAACCTCTGGATATGGCGCTGAGCACGTGCACTCAACTTCTTTGGCCAACCATGGGAAGGCCTCTTCTGAGTGGAACCTGTCCTGTTAAACCGCTGTATGGTCTTGGCCACCATGCTGCAGCTCAGTTTCAGGGTCTTGGCAATCTTCTTACAGCCTAGGCCATCTTTATGTAGAGCAACAATTTTTTTTTTAGATCCTCAGAGTGTTCTTTGTCATGAGGTGCCAGTGCCAGATGTTGAACCAGTATGAGAGGGTGAGAGCAATTTAAAAGGGAAATATTGAGGGGCTTGGACTTTATAGGCACAATAACCGATATTCATAAAGTTTATAAAAATTATTTCAATTTATTAGAATTACCAAAATAGTTAAAAACATGGAAAACAGGTTTTTAGAAAAAAAATGTTTTCCATGTTTTTAACTATTTTGGTATTTCTAATAAATTGAAATAATTTTTATAAACTTTATGAATATCGGTTATTGTGCCTATAAAGTCCAAGCCCCCCAATATTTCCCTTTTAAATTATGACACTGGGACGTGGCACAGAATACTCCCTTGTATCCGCAATACCGCTATGTGGTGATACTTAAATAATCAGAGTGAGAGCAATAACACAAAATTTAACACACCTGCACCCCATTCACACCTGAGACAATGTAACACTTACAAGTCACATGACACCGGGGAGGGAAATGGCTAATTGGGCCCAATTTGGACATTTTCACTTAGGGGTGTACTCACTTTTGTTGCCAGTGGTTTAGACATTAATTGGTGGGTGTTGAGTTATTTTGAGGGAACAGCAAATTTACACTGTTATACAAGCTGTACGCTCACTACTTTACATGGTAGCAAAGTGTCATTTCTTTAATGTTGTCAAATGAAAAGATATAATAAAATATTTACAAAAATGTGAGTGGTGTACTCACTTTTGTGTATATATATAGATTTATAGATCTATATATATATATATACTGTATATATATCTATATATATAGATATATATCTATATCTATATATATAGATACATATACGTATATATATATATATATACACAACATCCCACCAAAGAAGCATAAATAACATACATATATTATGAATTATAAATATGCAAAAATTATTTAAATGCATGTTGGTAATTGAATCTCTTCCTATTTAATATCCATTATATATTAGAACATTATATAATATTTAAACTCTTGGCCAGAGGGAGTTTTATGTATTATATAAATTTGATAAGGAATAAGTTCCCACATACTTTGTGTGTACCTGGGATCTGCAGACACAGACGCACAGACACAGACACACAGATTGAGACTGGGCGATTATATCAAAGTTGGGTAACTCCCATTATATCTAGGAGGCTTCATTTGTCTGCATTTTTATGTGACATAGTTCCATTTCATAAACTTTCTGGTAATACTGTGCATGTCTCTGGATTTGAGAAAAAACACTTTTGACAAGTGCTGAGTGATTGGGCGGCCAGGTAAAATAGCCACCCCCTGTACTTCAGTGCCCCCCCTCTAAAAAAAAAAAAAAAATGAACAAATACTATAGCTGCTGACTTTCAATAAAAAGACACTTACCTGTTCAAGGATCTGGCGCTGTCCTCACCCGGACCAGTTCTTTGCCGATCTTCGGGTCCCTGACAATCGCATGTTTACATTGGGAAGCTGGCTGTGATTCCTTGTGGCTTCACAGCCGGCTACCCACTGAGCATGTATGAGCCGCATTGGACTTTGTGAATGATCCCACAGCCTCCTGGGACTCGTGACATCTCCCGGAAGGCTGTGGGCAAAAAGGGGGCATGCTTCTGAACAGAAGTGGGAGTGGGACCTATCAAAACAAATCAAAACAAGGTACCCTCTCCCCCCCAAAAAAATGTGTCCAAAAGTGGGAGAGGAGTGGACAAAGAGGCAGAAAAGAGTAACTTTCCCTTTTGGGCGAAGGTTCGCTTTGAGTCTGTAAAAGGGAAATATCTAAAGTGGTGCTAAGGATATTTTGGGAGGGATGAAGTTTTTCTCTACCTAAAGTAGTGCTTCAGATCAAGATGGAGAAACAAACTAATTCCTATTATTTCCAATAGCCTATCTGGCAGGATTTCTGTGTTATCAGATAACTTGTTGCAAAAGAGACATGTTGTAAATCACACACACTAGATTACTCATGTGGTGCACACAAAGCTCCATATGATGCATTTCATCATTGGGCCTTTGCCAAAGGCTCCTTCTGGGTGAGCGAGCATTATCAAGCTAGGACAGGAAGTGTGTTACATATACTCCAATGAGATTGCCAAACAAATGTTAGTGAACGCAGCAAAGCCTCCACAAGTGTAACCCGCCTTCCTGAAAGGTTCCAAGCAGTAAATCATATATTTATTGGGTATCTGCTCACCTGAGTCCATTTAAGCACAGTCAAATTTTTTATGTCCTGATAAAGGGGGAGTGTGTTTGGCCCCTAAAAGTGTTATTCTATGAATCAATTTTATTATAAAATTACCTTGGATGTTTGTTTAATGCTCTCTTTGGATTATATGGATTTGCAAGTCTTCGTCCTTTCCCTGTTCAAGAAAGCAGTCCCTGTTTTGTGGAGGGCTATTGAACCAGAGCCAGTGACCATTTCAGTGGCCCTTAAGAAATCTGAATCCAGTGTCCTATTTGTTCTTGTGTTAAGAAGTGTGCTACTGGTAGGACCACCAAGTGAAAATTAAGGAAAAAAAGTCTAGAAAAGAAACTTAAAGAGGTTGTAAAGTCTGAAGGTTTTTTATCTTTATGCATTTTATGCATTAAGTCAAAATGAGGAGGCACTCTCCCTCCTCATTGACCGAGACATTGGCATTGTGCTGTCAATCACAGCCAGTGAGCCAATGAGGAGAGTGTGAGGGGTGGGGCTGAGCCACAGCTATATATGTCTTATGAACGCATAGAGCAACCTCTCGGGAGCGAGCATGTAGCGGTGCCCCCAGGGAAAGCGGATTTCTTTGGGGGCACTGGGGAGAAGCCCGGAGCACTGGCGGAGAAGAGGGGGAGGAGCCCGGAGCACTGGCGGAGAAGAGGATTGGAGCTGCTCTGTGCAAAACCACTATTTAAAACAAAAACAAAAAACAAAGGTTTAATCTCACTTTTATTATCATATACTTTTTATTAAGTTTTTAAGTTTACACACATAAAAAGGTATACAGATGTAAAAAAAAAAAAATGTATAAAACTATACAGAGCATCAAAATATAAGTGAATGAACAAGTAAGGTGCGATGCATGACTTGTAGAGTAATAATCAACAGAGCAATAAAACAAAAATATATGGCTTATACGTATGAGAGCCAGTGGTTTAGGTTGATCAGAACCACATATAAAAGTTACATCAATTTACAGGTACCATTTAACTCATGGTTTCGAATTTCTGTCAAAGAATATGCAAGAGATTGACCTAATGGCTAGGAGTCTTTCATATTGATAGCTGAGATTAACTTGTGCTAAGACCTCCAAAGGATTTGGAATGAGTTTGCTCCTCCAATGTGTGGCAATAACCAGTTTGGCTGCTATTATATGTGTAACTGCTATCCTATATGGGGGGGGGGATATTCCTCTATAACTATGTATAGAATGGCCAGAGCAGGATCTGGCGTTGTGAGTATATCGGTGATACATGCTTGTGATGATGCTAAATATCTTCTTCCAATAGCTAGTAAGGTTTTTGCAAGCCCAGAATACTGCATATGAAGAATGGTACCAGAATGCCCGCATTCCCGCCAGCATAGGGAAGAGTGGGAGAGGTAATATTTTGCCAACTGGTGTGGGTTTCTATACCAATGAGCTACTATTTTCTGAGTTAATTCCCAGTGATTGATACAGTGGGATGCTGTTTAGTGGGAGAGTGGGAGATTTGACAAATTTTTGCTTTTGCTGAAGTATGTTGTACAGTAAAGATATGCATTTATGAGAGGATGATGTATAGTGTTCCACACCTAAGAATTCATTTGGATTGAGGCGGTAGATGTTTAGCCAAAAAGTTAGTAATGTGTGTATGAGTAAATTGAGATGTTTTAGTGAGGTTATATTGTGTTGCCACTGTTGCAAATGATTTGGATACTCCAATTTCCAGCAAATCGTCTACCTATTGTATGCATTTCTCTATCTACTGGTTGACTGAAATGTAAGGGATTAGTATTTCCAGTACTTCTATTGGTAATTTGAGGTTAATACTAATGGGATCCTGTTTAGATTTGCGGAGAATAGTCCTCCAGGCCAGGATTGAAGCTTGCATGGTCGGATGGAGGTTTGACAGGATAAGCGGTTTCCTAGCTTTAATATCACTTTAATGCAGTCACCACATCTAAGAACTGGTAAATTGCAACATAGTATTTTTGTTTCTGGATTAAGATACTCTTTAATTATTTTCCACTAAAGACCAGTTTCAGGCTATAGGTAAAATCAATCAATTAGCCTATTGCAGGAAACAATGCCACTATAATCAGGAGAGCCATGCATTCTACCATCAATTTTACTGTTATATAACTTCTGATGGCTAAAGCCGGCCATAGATGGATCAAAATTCAGCTGGTTCAACAGGAACCAGCAAAATTTCAAACTGTCTATGGCCAGGCTGGTTGTACTGAAGTCAATCAATCGAACAACTTCAGTACAACCTGCCTGTCAGGGTATAGCAGCCAGCAGTGATCCTTATATTATGCTGATGGTGAAGGCTTCCTGCCCTCCTCGCCGGCAGAACATAATAGCACTGCGGGAGAGATTTCCCCATTAACTGTTGTTGATAGCGGGAACAAGCAATCTCCTTTCCTTCAATGCGTGGTTAAAGGAAAGAAAATGACATAATGTATGGCCTGCCTAAGTCTGTAACCAGCCTGGAAATGTCTGTAATGGAACCTCCTTCTCATACTCTAGTACATGTAGAAGAGGCTGCGGTGGGCTATGAGGTATAGTAACTATGGGACCATTAAACACCATTAAATGCATTTTGCAAGCTTATACTCAGGATTTCTCTAAGAAAAGGAACTCAAGAAACTATAAGTATTATCTAGCATACAGCCAGCTGAACAAAATGAATGCCTGGATGAAAATAAAAGTGGTAGGTTATTCCCTAGGGTCAGTGTAAATAGAGAAATGTAATGTCTGACTGGAATGTAATTCTAAAGCAAGAAAAAAAAGTCAATGTAATGAAATATTATGCTTAACAAGGCAGAAAAACAGTTTAACATGGCTACCACAAAAACTTGCTACGGGCTAAGTGGTACATGAGTTTTGGTTCTACCCATGTGTGTTAAAGCACACATGCAAAAAGGTCTTTAATCAATTCTATAATCTCCATGACCTCCACAACTGCATGGCACTTACTTTGCAGATATAAAACCACCTTAGTGTTAAAAATACGTAATGCACCGACTCAGAACATCAGCATAATAAGCCACCCTGGGCAGAGATAATGGGCACTGAGAAGTCAAAACTTGCCGAACAGCAGCAAACTATTTGTTCAATAGGCAATGACGCTGCAGGATTTAGCAAACATCAGTAATTTTGGATCACTTCTGTAAATTAGAAGCTGCTTGTATTTGTGCATGCAATGTTCTTTTCCATTCCTCATTACAATTGAATTAATCAAGGCCAGGCTTAATTGCATTTACATTTCTTACATTTGGCAGTCATTACTTCAGAATTCTAACACTTCCTAATAGATTTCGGAGAAAAGTTAGTGACCATCTGTACAAGGTAAACAAGCAGGGAATTCTTCAGCTTAGAAATATGTACAGAAATGTAGTACACAAATGCACTTACAGCCTGAAGGTTTACTTTTTACAATAATGGGAATGTATTGTGTTATTGTTGATATTTTTTTAGTATGTTCATGGCCAAAAAAACTAAAATGGAACAATATTTATTTTTTTAAAGTCAGGTTAATATAAATAACTAATTTCTCTCTTTACCTGTTATATTTGGGCAAGGCCATATCATGTTTAGGTCAGAGGAAGAGAGCAACCAGCTTCTGCTTTGCTCTCTATTTTAAAAAAAAAATATAGTGCTCTGTGGCCAGTGTCATTGTGCTCCCTGTATTACATTTTTAATTGTGAAATAAAGATTTTCTGTAAAGTCTCTGAGAAAGTTGGGATACCAAGGAAACCGGTCAGGTGCTTTTTTCTCTCCAACTGACTTTGTGGTGGTGTTCTTTGATTGATGGACTTTGGCCTTTACACATGAAATTAAGTCTTAAGGACCACCCCACACATATATACTGTGGCAGGGCGACCCTCTTGCACGTGCCTGTACGTGTTTTTGTGCACTGGGTCTGGGGTGCGTGACCCGCTCCCGCTGTGTACAAAAATTGGACACAGCAGGAGACAATCAGCATGTCTGGTGGACGTCATGTGTGGACATTCCTTTTCTACTACAGATCACAGGCTAAATTTACATTGAGACACTTAAAGCGTTTGTTACTCCAACACTTCATATTTCTCCACTTGCCAGCCGCAGACAGTATATATACATCGTTATCGTATATAACCTGAGCTTTTCAGCACTTTTTTTGTGCTGAAAAAGCCCCCTCGGCTTATACTCGAGTCTCCCTGCCTCACTGTGCCCATCTGCAGCCTCATGCACCTGATCTCCCGGCGATGTGACATGCAGTCTAGTCGGAGGCCGTCCAGTGTAACAAAGCCCCGCCTTCTCCTCGTCCTCATCCGTGATAAGCGGAATACTGACTCACTGCTGAGAAACTGAATCAGGGTTCCGTCACAGATGAGGAGGAGGCGGGGCTTTGCTACACTGGGCGGTTGCCGACTAGACTGCATGTCACAGCGCCGGTGTTCTGGAGATCAGGTACATGAGGCTGCAGATGGCACAGTGAGGCATGCAGATGGCACAGTGAGGCTGCAGATGAGCACAGTGAGGCTGCAAATGGGCACAGTGAAGCTGCAAATGGGCACAGTGAGGCTGCAAATGGGCACAGTGAGGCTGCAAATGGGTACAGCGAGGCTGCAGATGAGCATTGTTGACCCTCTTTTCCACTTACAGTAGCTGCTGCATTTCTCATCCTAGGCTTATACTCAAGTCAATAAGTTTTCCCAGTTTTTTGTGGTAAAATTAGGTGCCTCAGCTTATATTCAGGTAGGCTTATACTCGAGTATATATGGTACTTTGACGTTTAATACTGGGGTTATGGTATCAGCTAGCTGCCATAACCCTGGTATCATAATTTTCTGTGGACGATTCTGCATCTGCTAAAATTGATTCGCCACGGGATCACTTTTAGGGGAGAGGTGCCTCCTCCCACCGCTTTCCTGTCCTTCATCATAAAGTTTTAATAGGGCAAGTAGAAAAAGGACATATTAAAAAAAAATTGTGGGATATTTCACAAAAAGGAAAAGTTCAAATGTATGGTGGCTAAGTGGATGTGAATGATTGCCAATAATGTTATCCCTTTTGAAAGTCCATTTAAAGTTAATCAACAGTGAAGTTTATGACCTAGCAGTTGTATTTTTTGCCACAACAAGGATGTACAGTACCTGACCGCGAGATTGAGTTTCCAGCGCGATCCCATCGCGCTGGTTCTCGGCGACAGGGTACTGTGCATGTCGCGCTGGCTCACTCATCGTGAAAGGGAAACGTTTTTTTCCTTTTGCGATGAGCGACAGGTAGTGCTGACAGCTGTCTGGTATGAATCCTGAGGGGGAACGCCGCGCCAAATTTTAAATTTGGGGCAGGGCATACCAGGCCCTTAGGTCTGGTATGGATTGTAAGGGGAACCCCAAAATCCATACCAGACCCTTATCCGAGCACGCAGCCTGGCCAGTCAGGAAAGGGGGTGGGGACGAGCAAGCGCCCCCCCTCCTGAGCCATACCAGGCTGCATGCCCTCAATATGGGGGGGTGGGTGCCTTGGGGGAGGGGGGGCACCCTGCAGGCCCCCCCACCCCAAAGCACCTTGTCCCCATGTTGATGAGGACAAGGGCCTCTTCCCGACAACCCTGGCTGTTGGTTGTGGGGGTCTGCGGGCAGAGGGCTTATCGGAATCCGGGAGCCCCCTTTAATAAGGGGGCCCCCAGATCCCGGCCCCCCACCCTATGCTCCGGGGTCTTCTTCAGACTTCGGGGGGTCTTCTTTCAACTTCGGAGTCTTCCTCCGACTTCTCCTGGTGTTCCGCCTCTTCTCCCGGGCCCCTCCGCTATCGTCTTCCAGCTCTTTTGCCAGCGGCGGCCCGGTCTGCTGCCGCTGTCTTGTCGCCGCTGTCTTGCCGCTGCTGTCTCGTCGCTTCTTCCCTTCTCTTCTTCTGATGTTGACACGACGCTCTCCCGGCTGGAATGCTGTGTGTGAGCTGCGTAATAAATTACTCTTAAAACCTGTGTACTGTGTTTTATTTTTATTGACACTTTTTTCCCTAGGTGAATGGGTAGGGGTACGATGTACCCCATACTCATTCACATAGGGTGGGGGGCCGGGACCTGGTGGCCCTTTATTAAAGGGGGCTCCCGGATTCCGATAAGCCCTCCGCCCGCAGACCCCGACAACCAACGGCCAGGGTTGTCGGGAAGAGGCCCTTGTCCTCATCAACATGGGGGCAAGGTGCTTTGGGGTGGGGGGCCCGCAGGGCATCGCCCTCTCCCAAGGCACCCACCCCCCCATGTTGAGGGCATGCGGCCTGGTATGGCTCAGGGGGGCGCTCGCTTGTCCCCACCCCCTTTCCTGACCGGCCGGGCTGCGTGCTCGGATAAGGGTCTGGTATGGATTTTGGGGGGGCCCCCATGCCGATTTTTCAGCGTAGGGGGTCCCCCTTACAATCCATACCAGACCTAAGGGCCTGGTATGCTGCTGGGGGGGGAACCCGGGGGAACCCACCCAATTTTTTATTTAAAATTTGGCGCGGCGCTCCCCCCTCAGGATTCATACCAGACAGATGTCAGTACTGCCTGTCGCTCATCGTGAAAGAAAAAAAAGTTTTCCTTTCCCGATGAGTGAGCCATCTCGGCGCTGGCACCCGCGACGGGGCTCGCAGGTGTCAAATCTTGCCGATAACTGTGGCGAGATTGACACAATATCGCGGTCACCTACTGTAAGAGATGAATTTTCCAGAATGTCTAGGAATGTTAGGAATAGAAACAAGGAGAACTACAGAAGAAAATTCAGATAAGAATATGTTAGTAAGGCAATATATGAAAACTTTGGGACAGGCCAACCAAATATGAAAAATTGTTCCAGGAATTCTATTCTCTAAAATATAAAAGCGAAGACTTTAGAATATATTTAACTAATCAAATTAGTAGGACGTACCATCT
This sequence comes from Aquarana catesbeiana, assembly GCF_042186555.1. Taxonomy (NCBI): domain Eukaryota; kingdom Metazoa; phylum Chordata; class Amphibia; order Anura; family Ranidae; genus Aquarana; species Aquarana catesbeiana. The sequence goes on along the minus strand of NC_133325.1, from coordinate 734,703,412 downwards.
GAGGAATACTTTGTAGTTAGCTTCCAGAATTGTGGAATTGATGATATTGCAGATGTTCTACATATCAATGTATGCTAGTCAGTAAGATTTATTTTTTCCCCTAGGGTTGCCAGTAAATATATGGACAGTTTGAAAAAATCTGTAAAAAATTTTTTACACTGTCCGCAAATGTCCGTGATGAGCATTGTCATTGGTCCAATTCCAAATTAACCACATAAAGTAGTTTGTTGTTAGATGAAGACAGGAACTGACTAAAGGGAAGAGATACCGTATGTCTAAATTGTTTATCAAAGTGCTTGATAAAGAGAGATGGGGTTGATTTACTAAAACTGGAGAGCGCAAAATCTGGTGCAGCTGATCATGGCAGCCAATCAGCTTCTAACTTCAGCTTGCTCAATTAATCTTTGACAATAAAACCTGGAAGCTGATTGGTTTCTATGCAAAGCTACGCCAGATTGTGCACTCTTCAGTTTTAGTACACTGAGCAAAATTATAAATGCAACACTTTTGTGTTTGCCCTATTTATCATGAGCTGAACTCAAAGATCTACGACTTTTTCTATGTACACAAAAGGCCTATTTCTCTCAAATATTGTTCACAAATCTGTCTAATGATGTTTTCAGCTTCCAGGAATTGTGTACAGATTATTGCAACATGGGGTCATGTATTATCATGCTGCAACATGATGTGATGGTTGTGGATAAATGGCACAACAATGGGCCTCAGGATCCCGTCACGGTATCTCCGTGCATTCAAAATGGCATCAATAAAATGCACCTGTGTTTGTTGTCTATAGCATAGCCCATACCATAACCCACTGTCATCATGGACCACTCGATCCACAACATTGACATTATCAAACTGCTCACCCACATGACGCCATACACGCTGTCTGCCATCTGCCCTGTACAGTGAAAACCGGGATTCATCCTTGAAGAGAACACCTCTCCAAAGTCCCAGACGCCATTGAATGTGAGCATTTGCCCACTCAAGTCGGTTACGATGACGAACTGCAGTCAGGTCGAGACCCCGGAGAGGACGATGAGCATGCAGATGAGCTTCCCTGAGACTGTTTCTGACAGTTTGTGCAGAAATTCTTTGGTTATGCAAAGCAATTGTTGCAGCAGCTGTCTGGGTGGCTGGTCCCAGACGATCTTGGAGGTGAAGATGCTGGATGAGGAGGTCCTGGGCTAATGTGGTTACACATGGTCTGCGATTGTGAGGCCGTTTGGATGTACTGCCAAATTCTCTGAAATGCCTTTGGAGATGGCTTATGGTAGAGAAATGAACATTCAATTCAAGGGCAACAGCTCTGGTGGACATTCCTGCAGTCAGCATGCCAATTGCACGCTCCCTCAAGATGTGTGACATCTGTGGCATTATGCTGTGTGATAAAACTGCACATTTTAGAGTGCTTTTTTAGTGTGGCCAGCCTAGGGCACACCTGTGCAATAATAATGCTGTCTAATCAGCATCTTGATATACCACAACTGTGAGGTGGGTGGATTATCTTGGCAAAGGAGAAGTGCTCACTAACACAGATTTAGACAAAGTTGTGAACAATATTTGAGAGAAATTGGCCTTTTGTGTACATAGAAAAAGTCATAGATCTTTGAGTTCACCTCATGATAAATAGGGGGAAACACAAAAGTGTTGCGTTTATAATTTTGCTCAGTGTAAATCAACCTCCATGTCTCCATTATCACAAGACAGAAGTGTATTCATGAAAATACTGAAAATAAATTTTGATTTTGTGAATAAATATAGTTTCCACCTAAAAATTTATAGCATCTATTGATAAACTACTTTCAGATGTGTAGAAATCTGAGGTTTATTAGTGGACTCTTATTTGTCTACCATTTAAATTGTTTGGAAGGAGGGAGACCTGTAGTAATGTGAGGATCTTGAAGAATAGAAGTAAATGGAGAAGGAAAGGATTCAACTTGGGTACAATCAGCCTGCCCAAACAATGATTGAATCTCAGCCATTCCCTGCTGAACCAGTTGAATTTTGATCCATGTATGGCTAGCTTTAGAGCAGAAATAAAAAGTACTAATTTAGCTTGGTGGAATTTTGAAATCTCTTTGTATATTTTACTGACAGCTCTTCATACAGTGTCATTTTCAGGCACTGGAGGTAGAACTAACATTAAAGCACCATTTAGATTGCTTAGATGCAAAATCCACAGTCAGAAATATATAGAGGCTCTGTCAGGGAATACCTGTGAGACATCTAGTGTGCAGATATGAGCATGCGTGCAAGAATTCGCATTTGGGAATGTGCACATGCACAATTCCTGTTGGGGCTATTTAAAGGATGCTCATGGACATGTTTTATGCTGACTGATCTTCAGCTGTCCTGCGTTTATCCTGTATGAGTCCCTTGTTGCTGACCTGGCTTGCTCCTGACCTGATCTTGTATTCGGTTTTTGACCTGTCGTTAATTCCTGATCGAGATTCGTTCCTGACTTCGGCTTTGCTCATGAGTTGGTGCCTCACTGCCTGCCTGTTGATGACCTTGCCTATTCTTGTGACTAGGCTTCTGTTTCTGATCCTGGCTTCCTGTCTTGCTCAAATGCCTGTTTGGCTGTCTGCTGTATCAGCTCTGTGCACCGCTGAGTGTTTCTGCCTCAAGTCTGCAGAGGGCTCTGACAAGCCGCATGCTCTGAACCAAGTTGGAGTGCCCCTTTAATTTGGGCTACACTTCTGAACCGTACTATTGTTCCTGATCTATTGGGACCGCATCTCCTGCTGCAAGTTCTCCCATCAACATGTGCACGCACTCATGTTACTCCTGTCCCTCAGTCCCCTCTGTTCCACCTTAAGTGAGGCCCGACCCAGTAATTTTTCTTGATGCTTTTACAATCCTTTTGGTTTATAACATCCCAATGGTGATGAGCAGGAAGTAATATTTTCACTCCCTGTCTGACCAGTACAGAAACAAGCACAATGTTTTCCTATATGCTCTTGGCATTTCTTGGACAGCAAAGGAAGGGAGCGTTACCTGTCTGAACCTATTTGCATATTATGGACCCTGAGAGAACTCCGAGTCTTAAAAATGCGTCTCTTTACTTGCATGTGTCTAACGTTCTGTTTGTACTTAGTAAATGTTTGTACTTAGAAAGCTGTTGAATAGAGAGAAGGTGAAAATTGTTCTTGGACAGGGATTGTGACTGGATAAAAGATTTTACAAGTTGGATGGGACCATTATTACTGATTTCTTTATTGATTCGTTTTCCTTTTTAAGAAATTGATGTACAAGACATAGAGTACTGTGCAAAAGTTTTAGGCAGGTGTGAAGAAATGCTATAAAGTAAGAATGCTTTAAAAACTATTTATTTTAATTGTTTATTTTTATCAATTTACAAAATGCAAAGTGAGCGAACAGAAGAAAAAGCTAAATGAAATCAATATTTGGTGTGACTACCCTTTGGATTCAAACCAGCATCAATTATTACTCTTGCACACATTGTACACTTTAACAAAGTCAGGGATTGTGTAGGAGTCAGGTGTATGTAGGACTCAAGTGTATGAATAACCAGTTATACCAAGCAGGTGCCAATGATCATCAATTTCTTATGTAAGTTGACACACAGTCATTAACTAAAACCTATGTAGGAGGCTTAAACCTGAGTGAAGAACAGCCAAACTCTGTTACCAAGGTGAGTTTGTGGAAGACAGTTTCATATCACAGGTCATACATCATGGCAAAACTGAGCACATAAGGTAGTTATATTTCACATACTGTGCTGCATGTGGTCCCCCAGCCCCCTTTATACTTACTTGAACTGCTGTAGATCCAATGTAATTAATAACGATCATCAGCCTAAAGAAGAACAAAGAGTCCTGGAAATGCTGGCTTACCCCCCGACGGAGTCCTGATCTTAACATCATCAATTTTATAGGCATGATAGAGGGGTCGCTATGGGGGCTAAATATGCCCCCAGTTTGGCGAACTTCTTTATGGCACTATGGGAGGAGGATGTCATCTATGCCCAACGGAGGCCTCAGGTGGTGTTATGGGCTAGGTATATAGATGACATCCTCCTCCTGTGGGATGGCAGTCAAGAGGACTTGGATTCCTTTATGAGTGAGCTGAATGCTAATGATCGCGGCATTCGGCTCTGCTATGAGGCCAGTCAAACTGAGATCAATTTCTTGGATTTAAAAATTGGGGTGAAGGATGGCCAGTTTACTATGGCTACTTTTTTTAAAAATACAGATCGTAATTCATATATACCCACTGACAGTTGCCACCATGAGGCTTGGCTAAGATCGGTGCCAAAAAGTCAGCTTATACGTCTGAAGCATAATTGCTCTGATCATAGTAAGTTCTTACTTCAGGCTAACATTTTGATTAAACGCTTTCTTGAGAAAGGGTACCCTGAGGCTTCCCTTAAGAGCACGTTAGGTGAAGTTGCATCTTTGGATAGGAGTGTTTTACTGAAGAGTAAAGCACCTAAACCGGATAGGATACCATCTATTCCCTTCATATCCACCTATTCCATACAGCATAGAAATGTGGCGAAACTCATTAGGAGGCACTGGCATGTTCTTACGAATGATCATGTATTGGGTAACGTCCTTCCAGCTAAGCCACAGGTGATCTATAAGGGTGCTCCCTCTCTTAGAGGCAGAGGGCAGAGTGGCCCCAAACGTCCTTGATCCCCCTGTAGCTAAGAAAGGGTTTTTTGAGTATTTGACTGGCTTCTTTCAATGTAGGAGGTGTAGGGTGTGCTCTCTTAGCGGTTGCACACAAAGAAGAACACACAGATTTGTTTCTACCAGTACCTTGGCAGAATTTGAGATTAAAACATTCATTACATGCTCCACCGAACGGGTTGTCTACCTCCTCCAATGCCCTTGTGGGCTACAATACATTGGGAGGACGAAGCGCCCCCCCCCCTTTCCGTTAGGCTCAATGAGCATGTAACCAACATTCTAACTGGTTTTCCCAAACATCCGGTTTCTAGGCACTATCTCGAGGTTGTTGCCTTATAAGTTTATGTGAAATCTCCATTAATAACTGTAAAATATTGTAATAATGAATATATTTCAAAAAGGGTTTCATTTAAGCTTTTGCTAAGAGCAGAGAATGTGGGCCAAGGCTTGTATATGCAAACAAGGGAGAGCCAATTCCATTGTTCTACACCTACTCCTTTGAAAGGGTGCCATGCTGGGATATGCAATGGACCTAACTTCCTGGGGAAATACAATTAACATACTTGGCCAACATAGTCACAAGGATTTGCATGAAAGGGGGCCGACTTATGGAGTAAGCCCTCCAATCATGATCCAAGCTAGGCCAACCAATGAGACATCAGCTTGGTTTGATATACTCAGAGCCAAGGGGGAGGTAACCCCTCTCTTTCTGATAGACCAGCGAGCTGAAAGGAGCTTTGGTAAGGATGGGTAATTATGGGAAAGGAATGCCCTTTTACTTGTAACTAAATATGTGTGTAGATTACTGTATTGAGGAATATACCCTGTATTCCTTCATGTAAATACTTTATTTCAACCTAATATTTTCTTCCTTGGTGTAAGGCGATAGATAGACGATTGTGTATTAGCTAGACTTTCAACTGTGTCCTAATAAATGTTATTATATTTTAAGCTTTCACTCTTGATCGAAAAGAACTCTTATTTAACCCACATCATATCTATGAGATATGAAAAATCTTAAATATAGATTTTTCAGGGTAACAAGGTTCATAATCGAGATCCTGACGATTTTTTGGGGGATTGATAAGTACACCCCCCCATTGGAGTCGGGGTTCCCTAATACGTGGGATCTGTAGATTGGAGATGGCCTGGATATACAAATTAAAATGTTACACTCCCTTTGGTCTTAATGTTGAGGTAGATCTTAATGCTTTTATAGATAATTCGTGAGTAGTCTATTTCTATTTTTGTACACTTGATGTGAACCTTTGGTGGCTATACCTCAATATCAATTTGGTTTAGGTATATGATCTTTTTATATTTAATCTTATTTTGGCTAATTCTAGATTAGTTCAGCTTTAGTGATTGTTTTTATTTTTGTATTAATATTTTTTCATTAATACAATTTTTTCACTGTTATATTTTTCATTTTTTATATTATTATTCATTTAATTTGGTCCTTCTGTACATTTAATTTAATGTCCGGCATGTTAATCTCAATGATTAATATTTAATATATTTCCTATTAGTGCCCTTATGACAATTTTTTATTATTTACTTATTGTCATTCTAGTTATTTAATCTATATTTCTTACATATGTACCCCGTATCCATGTATCATTGTCATTCTAGGTAATTAATTAATTTTTTACTTGTTTACTCCTCATTCATGTTGTTATCTAATTCCCCACTAGATGGCGTATTGGGATATCTATCTAATTGGATGATTTCCGATGAACGCCAATTTTTTATTTTATTTTTTAATTATATAAATATATATCTTTTCGATATATTTAATTTTTGATATTTGCGCTCGTTTGGGCTTTCATTTAGTTCTTGTTTATGGTTTTTCAAGTCTGTTTCTTTGTTAGTTTATAACATACTTGTTATGCTTTCATCACTTCCTGCTTCAGACTGGGAGTTTTTGGTGCTACCATCTAAGTTTCACAACGAGGAGTGGTTTTGTGTGCTTATTTATATTGATGAGTCAGTGCGTCGCCCGTTCCCTAGACAACGTCTTTCTAAGACGAAACGTACATCGGATGGTTGACGCGCTGATGTCATCGGTGTTGTCTCATCTCGAACGGGTGTCTGCAGGCCAGCCGGGCTACTAATTTACTTCGTTCATTTATGCCTTTTATCCATTGAATTTGCGTAAGTGTAAACCCCCTTTTTTAAATAAAATCTTTGTTTACTGAGTTACACTATGGAGATCCGTTTTTGTATCTTTTTGGGTCCTCCTTTCTGATTGTCCTTATTCACTGGATGGAGCCTTCCTGCCTTCCCCCTCCCATGGTGAGGTTGGATTAGGACGCCTCCATTGAACGGATACATATTTCAATACAGGCTGCTTTACAGCTTGCCTCTGGTAAGCGTGCATCCCTTCTGGTGGTGGATTTTGCACTTGATGATATTTGATGAACTTCATTGCACTCATTATTGGATACCATCTGTGTTCTTTGGAACTTTTATTCCTCTTTTGGGATTTAAAATATTTTTTTCACTTTATTATATCTGAACTTTCAGGACTATTTTTTCTGATCGCTTTTTTGTAATATGTGTGTCCTTCAGGGATATCTGTCATTATATTTCAATTTTTATTGCACATTATTTTCACTTATAGTTTAGCGCAGTTCATTTTTCTTGTTTTATTCTTCGTTATTTGTGTATGCCTCGCAAATCGGGACTGCAGCTTTGGAATTTTTAGTGTGAAGTGCGGTAATCTATTGTTTCTGTTCTTAACATCATCAAGTCTGTCTGGAATTACATGAAGAGACAGAAGGATTTGAGGCAACCTACATCCACAGAAGATCTGTGGTTAGTTCTCCACGATGTTTGGAACAACCTACCCACCGAGTTCCTTCAAAAGCTGTGTGCAAGTGTACCTAGAAGAATTGATGCTGTTTTGAAGGCAAAGGGTGGTCAGACCAAATCTTGATTTAATTTGGAATTTCCCTTCTGTTCATTTACTTTTGTTTTTTGTTTTTTTTTACTTGTTTTGGTAATTTCTTGTAAAATAAACTACTAAGACTACTATTTCTGAAAGCTTTCTTAATTTACAGCATTTTTCACACCTGCCTAAAACTTTTGCACCATACTGTATATTGAAAAATTGTTAAAACCAACCCTCACACAGACAGCCTTAGTGAAGTCTGTAAATATCTGTTCAAAAGAATTGTTTTTCTATTCCATTTGAGCATTTTTACATCAACTGCTATATTATTTACTGCAAGTTACATGGTGTTCTTTCTGACATTTGTTATGGAAGTAAAGAAAGTATTCACAATGTACTGATGTTGAAAACTAAAGGACAAATACAGATACACAATGTAACCTTCTAACAGTTTGTTTAAAATTCATTCTGTTGGCATTCACCCAATATCCTGGTTAGATTCATTTTGCCCTGTGAGAGCTTTGTCACTCTAACATTTATTTATTTATTTACTGATTTTATAGAGGTGAACTGGAATCTTCTGAAAACTCAAAGCATCCTATTGGTTAATTAACATAAATATGAAACATAGCTCAGGAATTATTTCTGCAAAAGCTAGAAAGTACAAATAACGAAATGGTCGCTATGATCTATAGTGGAATACCAGGGAAGGAAAATGCTTCCCCGCCTTTATCCACATATTGATTGAATAAAAAAAAATAAATAAAAAAAAAACCTCTCTGGTTTCATTATAGACCTTATTTTAGACCTAGCAATGTCATTTTTGGATCTTTGTGCTTCTCGATGGTGGGAAATGACAGAAGGGTGCTGTGTTCCTGAAAAAATCACAGTATCTAGCCTCAGTACTCCTCTCAAGAGCTTTCATGCTGTATGTAAGCAGTGGAATAGTCCTTGGAAATGAGTTATAAATGAATTATGAAAAATCAAAATGAATGTCAGTCTGGAGTAATAGTACTTCCCATGTTCCATTTGCAAACAGACTGCCCTAGGTAACATCCACATATGATGCCGAGGCTGCATGATTGAAAGAACTGAAATCAAATGAATGGGAGGTGACGGGGCAGGGATAGTAAGGCCATGGAAGAAATGGCCAGATGATGATGAATGTCTTGCAGTCAGGAAATGTGGTGGGCTCTGTCTGACTTCTTTTAGGTCTGGAAAGACAGATTTTTTTTTTCTGGAAGGTTCTAGATACATAGGGGTTGATTTGCAAAAATCTGGTTCAGCTCTGCATAGAAATCAATCTTTTTCCAGGTTTTTATTTTGTCAAAGCTTAATTGAACAAGCTGAAGTTAGAAGCTGATTGGCTACCATGCACAGCTGCACCAGATTTTGCACTCTCCAGTTTTAGTAAATCAACCCCATATTTTGTTTTCTGCTGACTGGCATATGCGTCTGAGAGAAGAGTCTTGCATGCAGCAGACTTCTGGCTAATGATGTTCCAGCAGGAAGACAGAAGGAGGCAAAAGTAATTGTTAAAAAATGTCACATGATACAGTTAATGGTGTACCTAGGAGATATCACCTTTCCTCCTTTGAAACAAGCTATCCTTAGCAGCATGCAGATCTTGTTTTCTGGCAAGAAGCCAGGTGCTTTATTGGACACCCTTCTATACGTTGATGCAGCCTGGTACTAAAAGGACACCTAGTGCAAACATTTCTGCTTCTCTGCTTGATAATAGACTGTTGCTGATAAAGAAAATGTTTAAATTTCCACCACTGTGCATGAGTCTTCTGTCATTTAGTGACATAAAGAAACCTGTGAAAAGGTTGTAGTGGGAAGTCATAAGGGAGTAATGTGACTTGGATGATATGAGGCTGTTGTGGAATTTTGAAGATGATAATAACATATACTATAAGTGAGGGGGTATCTTTCATCCAAAAAGAAAGATGCTCTTGCTGGAATGTATGAGCTCATGCTGTATAGAAATGTTAGAAAAATATTTGTTTGAGAGTAGGACAGTGGACGTGAAGTCCTGCCCCCCAAGTACAGATGTTGGAATAACCAGAGATTCGGAATTTTGCCGAAGCCATATTGAATGCTAGAAGATGCCAGTTTATAGATATTGATATGGCCTACTGAATTCAGGATGTGTCCAGAGGAAAAGCCTCAATTTTCATTACATTGGAAAAGTCTGCATCTTTGGCTTTCTTTTATAGTGTGGGGCATTGATGAAAAAAAAAGTTGTTTGAATTTAAGTTACAATCCTGGCACAAGAGGGTCACTTGGGAGCCCCACAACAAAAATTATAATTAGATCCTGTGTCAAAGGGTCTAGTGAAAAATTATGTTTGCTTTCAACATTAATTTGAGATGCTTTTGAGATTATTCAGAATTACTTAATTAATGCATTTGACCTGCAATTTACCGCCTTCTAATCTGAATTTGACCTAATTCAAGCTGCTTTTGCATTTCTATATGTAGTATCTGTAGTGAGACCAAAGCAGTTCTGACACAAACAAAAGACCATCAAACAAAAGCCATCAATATATGTCCTTACTGTAGCATTGCCATAAGACTTGTTTGAATGAAAGCACCTAATGAACTGAGCAACAATTCTTGTAGATGAGGAATCAAAGCAGAGGAATAAATCCTGGAATTGTGCAGTTAAAACCTAACCACAATCTCCATCCTTCTATGAATGATACATGACCTATGAATACAGGAGAGGAACATTCATTCATCCACCCGTCCTCTATTCAAAGATCCCAAGGGTAGTTTGGATTATTGCCAGAGTTCAGCTTTAAGACCTGATTGAGAACCTACTGAGTTAAGGGATCCACCCCCACACCTTTCTTAGTTTCTTATTGCTGCATGAGCTCAAGTTTTAACATTTTCCTGGAATTCAGCTTTAAGTAGCGTAGAGTAGCAGATTATTCTTGGGCAGCTTTCCCAAAAGTGCTGACCAATTAGGCTTTTTGTTTGAGTAGACTGGGTGGGAAAAAAGGAAGGTACCAAAGGCAGGATTTAAAAAGAAAGTCTAGTAATACTACCCCCTATGGGGTACATGTACCAATGCAAAAGTAGTTTTTTTTTTTAAAAATACCATTAATTAGGAAGCAGCTCCTTAAAAAAGAGCAACCTGTACCTGTACGTTGTACTAAAGCAAAAGTGAAATTTTGAAAGAAAGAAAATACCATTAAAATTGACGCTAAATGACATTTCCCGGCCAATTTGCTCTGTTTGTAAATACAGTGGCTGGAGATTTTCAACATCTACATCCTAGATAAGGGTCTGGTATGAACTGTAAGGGGGATCCCATGAAAAAAAGGCTTGGGGTTCCCCGTAAAAATTCATACCAGACTCTTGTCCTTGAGTGTCTGATATGGATTTTAAGGGGGTGCCTCATGTAAAAGAGGAAAAAAATGACATGTGGCAGGTGAATAAACACACAACATTTTACTATACCTTTATTAAAAAAAAAAAAAAAAAAAGTCTCATGATGTAAATCTATTGTCCATCATATAAACCAGGGATGAAGATCCACAAGAATCCCAATGAACAATGCCTGCAAACCCACTAAAACAAAGCATGTCAATCCGCTGGGACTATCCGCTTCCAAGAGACTCTTGCTGTGAATGACTTTTCCCCATCAGCCAAATAAATGTAAACAAAGGGGTTTAAGGATGCTGACTGATGTCATTGACTAAGTATGGTCATGGAAATCTGAAAATTAAGTTTGCCAATTTGACAAATTTTAAACATGTAAAAGTTCAGGTCAAACTCTATGTGTCAAACTCTACAAGGCCATGAACTCAAATCTCATCCCTATTCACAAGATGAAGACATCAATGGCTAATGCTGTTAATTTAGCGGGTCATTCAAGCACACAAAATAGGGGCGGAGATTCTGGTGCTGATGTCACATCGCTGAGCAATCCTGAGTCGGCAGCAGCATTCCAGTGAGTTACCTGGATTCACTGTTCTGGATTTTATACTGTTATATTAGTTTTGATAATAAACCTACTACACCATGGGAAACCTCTTTGGGCTCTTGGCGAGCTTTATTTATCTCCACCTGGAATACATGAGGAGGTACCATTGCTGCACTGATTCCTGTGGGATTTCCAACCATTCTTAGGTTTACATGCTGCTGTAATGGTAGCCAATTGTTCTGGTGAGTTTTAAATTCACTTGATGTTGGTGGCTGGTCACTCAGGCACCATTTGAGAAGTATCTTCACGATCACTGGCGTTGCTGTATCACTTTCACTTTATTATATACACTGTGGGGCTTAATTTTTTCTTTTGGACTTTTCTATCATTTATTTTACATCTTTTTTTCATTTTTTGCATTAGTAGCTTTCGTGCTTTATTATATGTTCAACATTGCATATTGAATTTATTTATTTAGCATATTGGTGCTACACTATTGTTTTGCAGAAAACAAATAGCAGGGCAAGAAAGAGACACTCAATGGTGACAAAGCCAGTTTAACTGCAAAATATTCATGTCTCATTTTTTCGCTCTGTTCTGTAAACTTTGCATCCAATAGATACAGCAGGGTTATTTCTATCAGTACGGCAGGGTTGGTTCTCCTATTGTGTCTCTTCTCGCTGTATATGTCTTTCTTATATCAAAGTAATGCCTTGTCACTGAAAATATTTTATTATATTCTTTATTGATTCAGAAAATATCATACATTTTTAATATACAGTTGTAACTCATCACAAAATTGAATTGCACTGAAAATATTTTATGAATTAGTCTTATTTTTACTGCTCGACCTTGTTTGTTTTACTTTTATTGTACAGCGCTGCAAAAAATAGTAATACATAAAAGTAATGCCTTTCTGAATGTACCTTTATTATTTAATTAATCTATTGACTGTGCTTCGTACATACAATAGCCTTGGCCTCATGTTTTCACACTTGTGGATACAATTTATCGCTAAAAAGGGACACCAATAATTGCACATTATTTTTCAGATATACTAATGCCCCATACACATGAGTGGAATTTCCGTCGGAAAAATCTTGGATGGTTTTTCCAATGGAATTCCGCTCAAGCTTGACTTGCATACACACGGTCACACAAAAGTTCTCTGAACTTTGGACCATCAAGAATGCGGTGACGTACAACACTACGACAAGCCGAAAATGTTTCCGAGCACGCATCGAATTATTTCAGAGCATGCGTGTTTTTTTACGCGTCGGAATTGCATACAGACGAATAGAATTTCCGATAGGAACTTTTTCTGACGGAAAAATAGAGAACCTGCTCTCAATCTTTTGCTGGCGGAAATTTTGCCAGAAAAAGTCCGATGGAGCATACACACGGTCAGAATTTCCTACCAAAAGCTCACATCGGACTTTTGCTGGCGGAATTTCCGCTCATGTGTACGGGGCATAAGAGTTTAAAAACTAAACTGAAAAGTTCCTATTATCTCTACGGTCACAAGACAATTGTGTAGGCTAGACTCTTTCTGTAAATGCTCATTGCATGGCTGTCATGCTGATTATGGATCAGCTGAACACCCCCCCCGGTTTGGTTCGCACCAGAACATGCGAACAGGCAAAAAATGTGTAAGCAACATGAACTGGGATAGGAGAAGGAGATGCTCTTTTGTTGCTTTGTAATTGTTTTCTTTGCCTCTCATGCGAAGACCTAGAATCATTGCGGATAATAGGAAATCACTGTGATTTCTTCATCAGGAAAGATGGAAGTAGATTTGATAGAGAATAATTGATAAAGAGTCACTCTGAATAACTTCTTCATTTGCAGAACTTTTCAAGAACAGTCTGTATCTCTATATGTGTACTAGTAGCTTTACCGCCACCTCTTTACCACTACTTCCCATCTGCATGGTACTTCCAAGTAGAGCTAAAGAAAAGTCACTCTGAATAACTCCTCCAGCTTAACTGATTGGAATCCCGGGGCATTGTTGAACCCAAAGTCACAGGCCATCACCACCTGTCTCACTGACTTGCGTACCAACATCCCTCAGCCTCTGGCAGTACCCTTCCCTTGGGCTTTCACTCACGTGATCAATAGTCCATGTGCCACTCATAAATGATCGATTTCCCAGTTTGCTTCTGCTTAGTTGCTACTTCTTCTGCAATGATTCTTTCATCCCTTTCCTCTTTTCTGGCACGCTCCCTTCCCCACAGGGCGGCCAATGACACCAGCGACTACATGCTGTACAGTGTCATCTACTCCTCTACGGGTGTCGGTTCCCCACCCTCCTCGCAGGGGGGGGGGCTCCGTTGGCTCCCCGGAGGGGAAACCTCTCCCCTCCGGGAACCAGGCTGAGTCTCTCTCCAAACTCGAATTCCTGACTCACCAATTCCTGACTTTTTATATGAGAGTCCCGCCTCCTGCCAAACAAATTAAGGATTGGCCAGAACTCGCACACAAACTACCTGTCACTCAGATTCCAAATAAACAAACAGGCCTATATGGTACAAGCCTGCCTAAATTTACCTGAAATTGTAAGCTAACAAAAAGGTCACCTACATAAAAGTAGGTGCCCACTACATATATATATATGTATATATTACACTGCCTGTATGTCACTAAATAACCTGCCTGCCAAATCTAGCTCAGTCTATCTCCTTGAGCCATGATTGGTCAAAGGCACCCTTTGGCCAGTTATGGCTCTCGCAGCAGAGTGTGCTGTGATTGGCCAAAGCATGCAGGTCAGATGCATGCTACATCACTGCCCTCGCAGTACATTATGGGGTGTTCCGCTCTGCTCGAATTTCCCATGAACGCCCCATATGTTCGGTTTGTTTGCGAGCAAACGAACACTTGGTTTTCAAGTCGAACCGCAGGCTCATCCGTAATGCAGATCCAATTACTTCAATACTTCTATGTCCCTGACCTGAACCAAACTGATCAGTGGCTCATTCTGGCTTTACTTGCTGCAAGTTTAGTAAGGCTGCTTTCTCACTGATCTTTTTTTCTTCTGCTTTTGCGTTAAAAAAAGCGGAAGAAAAATTAATGATCATTATATCCTGTGGAACTCTTCACACTGATCAGTTGTGGGTCCACTGCATTTTGTAAAATCGTGCTTGCTGCATTTTTGGTGCATGAACCTCCCTCCCAATTGAAATAAATGGAAACTGCATCAAAAACACACCTGTGGATGCGTTTTTGGTGCATTTTTTGAGACACATGTACGCGTTACGCCAGTAGGGGACCCCTACTGAAGAAGTCACGCCTACTGATGTAACGCATACGGGGTGGAGCCATGCTGTCTACATCATGTCTACGTCATCCCGCGGCCATCTCACTTATACGGGAACTGTTCAATACCTGGGTAGCCCTGCTTAAGTGCTGTGTTTGTGAGTATTTTACCTCTGTTTTAACTGGAGCAATACAATTTTAAACAGAGAGCACTAGATCTTAAATTTTTGTTCCTCTCTATACCCGATACCCCCGAGTGAGATCTGAGGCTCAGGGAGCCAACAGGGAGGAGTGGGAAATACAGAGGAGCAGCACGCCAACAGCAAGCCAGATAGATCTCTTGATTACCCCCAGAGGGGACCTGCTGATTTTGACCCGCTGGTGAAACAGGTATCAAAATAGGAGGTGAGCTGCCAGAGCACACTGGTGGTTGTGTGCACTTGCACATTGGAAAGATTTTTGCACAATTTGGTGGAGAAGCACGTTCAGAATCTTTTTGATTTTTGTTTTTTGATGTTGGGTTTTTATATATGGACTTTGTATATGGACTGTTGATCACTGTGTCACTTTATTAGTCATTTCATTTGTCAATATATTATGTTTTTTGTTTGAGATTATATCTCAATATTTCACTACAATTGTACTGGTAGTGCAGCACTGTTTTTTGATACCATGGTATATGCATAGTTACATTGGTCCAAAGTGGACCAATGTAACTATGAATAAAATATCCATTCCTGGAATTCATCTTGCATTTGAGATCAGTTTGAGATGCTTTAGAGATCCTTCTTAGCTCCTTCACAATTGCTTCTAACCTCCTTCAGACATGCTTCAAAGTTGCCTCAACGTCCTTCCAGCTACTTTTGCATCAAAATCTTTATCATTTGTATGATGGGAAAACTATTTTGATGCAAATAAATGTCCACTTACTGTACACATGACCTTAGAATGCTACCTCCCACAAAAAATGCCCCCCGGCCTCCGAGATAAACTTTGCTCCTCCACAGTGATTTCTGGTTTTCATTGTATAAGGAAAATTAATAAAGGGTAGAGTTGAGGGAGGCAGCTCAAAACTACAGGACAATGCAATACTCTGATGTTCCATTTCCCTGCACAATTTCTGATTTGTTACTGTAATTATTCTCATTACAGTACTTTAGGAACAATCCTGCAGCATAAAGATTTTATCTAATTCCTGATCACTTCAAAAAAGAAATAACCTCATTGACTTTCTTTTCATTGTTTGTCTTAGAAATGGAAGCGTGATCGTGGTTTTCAATGCGCTCTTTGCTCAGATTTTACCTAGCGAAAAGATTCAGACAGAATTGAGAAGTGGGATTGAGAATAATCATTCTAATCTTACAAAGTGGTTTGAAATAGATGTCCAAAGTGTCATCATTGCAGGTAAGCACAATATGTTTGAGTTAGAGGGGGGTTCTTTATTTTATGTTTGCATGCAGGCTATCACTGATTGAGGTCTGCCTCCCATCTGTGCATGCATATTTATTAACCACTTGCCTGCTGGGCACTTTCACCCCCTTCCTGCCCAAGCCAATTTTCAGCTGTCACACTTTGAATGACAATTGCGCGGTTATGCAACATTGTACCCAAATGCCTTTTTTTTCACACAAATAGAGATTCCTTTTGGTGGTATTTAATCACCACTGGGTTTTTTTTTAATTTTTTGCTAAACAAACGAAAAAAGACCAACAAATAAAAAAAAAAAATTCATAGCTTGTTAAAAAAACAGGTAATTTTCTCTCCTTCACTGGTGAAACTACTGAAGCTGCACTGATGGGTACTGATAGGCGGCACTGATAGGTGACACTGATGGGCACTGATAGGTGACACTGATGGACACTGATAGGTGGTACTGATGGGCTCTGATAGGTGGCACTGATAGGCAGCACTGATAGGTGGTACTGATAAGTAGCGCTTATGGGCACTGATGGGCACTGATAGGTGACACTGATGAGTAGGCACTAATGCGCACTGATTGGCAACACTGATGGGCACTGATTGGCAGCACTGGTGGGCACTTCTGGGACTGCACTGATGATCAGGACACTGTTCATCAGTGACCTGATTATCAACGCTGATGGCCTTTTAACACAAGTTGGTTATCAGTTCTCTTCTTCTCTCCTCATGCTGTCAGTGTGAGGAAAGAAAAGCCGAAAACCGGCTTGTGTTTATATCCATGATCAGCTTTCATTGGACACAGCTGATCACATGGTAAAGGGCCCTTTACCCCTATCTACCCTTATCTATGATCACCTGAGTCCGAAGATCATGGGAGGACATCAATAGATGCCTTCTCGACAAAGTAAGCCCGCGCTGTAGCCATCATTCGGCTATAGCATGGGCAGGAAGGGGGTTAAGCAAGGCATGTTGCATTAGGACAGACCCGAATACTTTGCATGGCCTGGTAGCGCACTTCAATGCACAAAAACTGCACCTACAGCATCTTTTGCAAACCATAGTGAGGAACATTTATCAATACTAGAGAAGCCAGAATCTGGAGCATCCATGCATGGCAACCAAGTAACTTCTATCTTTCATTTTTAAAGCCTAACTGAACAAATTGAAGCTAGATGCTGATTGGTTGCCATGTACAGCGGCTCCAGATTCAGGATTCCAGTTTTGACAAATTCCCCTCATTATGGGCATTGTGATGAGCTGTAGCAGAGGTGGGTTTTCGTTTTCCCCAACTTGTTCATTCCCCAACTCAGTTGGGGTAGGTGGTACACTTTGGTGGGGGAGGGTCAGCCACGCCTCTTCACCATTGACCTCTGGGGACCCGCCTCCTGACCTTTCACATTTGGGGAGGTCCCTATTCCAATCCCTGAGTCCTAGCTTTGTTATTCAAGGGGAAACCCTAACCCTAACCCCTAACCCTAGCCCTAATCCTAACCCCCTAACCTTAACCCCCTAACCCTAAACACTAACCCTAACCCCTAACTCTTAACCCTATGTGCATCTCCACTTAGTGACTCCCCTACCCTAAAACCTCTATCTTTCCCAGATCCCTCTGAGTTTGTCAGAAAAACAACCCTAACCCTAACCTTCTAACCCTAACCCTCACCCCATAAACCTAACTGACCTTTGACCTATGAACTTTAACCCTAACCCTAATTGCATCTAAATTTAGTGACTCCCTCATCCTAAAACCCCTACCTTTCCCAGATCCTGCTCGGTTTGTTGGAAAAAGGGTTAAAAAAAATTGTTTGGCTTGCTCGCTTCGCTCGCTCCCCTGTAGAAACTCATAGGATGCGCGGGCTGCCTTTCTTAGGGTTTTGTTACAATAAAACCACCCGTTTATTTTGAATGTTCTGGCAGTGCGGCTCAACACATGAAATAAAAAATGATCTTCGGCATTTTCAGCAATACAGCACACCTAGTATGTGCTTTGTGGTGCTCTATAGAGCAGAGACTGTGACAGCTAATGCATATGTGCATTGCTGTGTCAGTATAATGCAGTGTCAAAAGCGTTGTACCTTAACATGTGTTGCAGTAACTTTGGGTAAAACCCTAATTTTTACCAAATGTTGTCACAATACAGAAATGTGGAGCAAGCCTGGAACCAACTATACAATGCAGGCAAAGAAGGACAGGGAATGGTATTGAGCCATTACTCTAATCATTCAGTTGTGTATAAGATAGAGCTTTGGCTATTGAGCTTTGTAAACAACATTTTTTTTGTTTTGTTTTTTACTGAACAGCTAAGAAAAGACAGGTAAACATTTGATATACTGTATTGTAAGAATTGTAAGCAATATTTCATATTAACCTGACTAAACAAATGAAACAAAAAATGTTTAAAACTTATATTTTTGAATGAAACCTAATAAAGGGAATCATTATTAAAACATTATATATTAAATACATTCACTTTAACATTAAACTACCTTAAGAGCATGTTAGGCGTGTTTCATTTATTTCAAATATTTAGTATATACAGTATCTCACAAAAGTGAGTACACCCCTCACATTTTTGTAAATATTTTATTATATCTTTTCATGTGACAATACTGAAGAAATTACACTTTGCTATAATGTAAAGTAGTGAGTGTACAGCTTGTATAACAGTGTAAATTTGCTGTCCCCTCAAAATAACTCAACACACAGCCATTAATGTCTAAACCCCTGGCGCCCCTAAGTGAAAATGTCCAAATTGGGCCCAATTAGCCATTTCCCCTCCCCAGTGTCTTGTTACGTGTTAGTGTTACAAGGTCTCAGGTGTGAAGGGGGAGCAGGTGTGTTAAATTTGGTGTTATCGCGCAGTCTCTCTTACTGATCACTAGAAGTTCAACATGGCACCTCATGGAAAAGAACTCTCTGAGGATCTGAAAAAAAAGAAGTGTTGCTCTACATAAAGATGGCCTAGGCTATAAGAAGATTGCCAAGACACTGAAACTGAGCTGTAGCACAGTGGCCAAGACCATACAGCGGTTTAACAGGACAGGTTCTACTCAGAACAGGCCTCGCCATGGTCGACCAAAGAGGTTGAGTGCACGTGCTCAGCGTCATATCCAGAGGTTGTCTTCGGGAAATAGATGTATGAGTGCTGCCAGCATTGCTGCAGAGGTTGAAGGGGATAGGGGTCAGCCTGTCAGTGCTCGGACCATATGCCACACACTGCATCAAATTGGTCTGCATGGCAGTCATCCCAGAAGGAAGCCTCTTATAAAGATGATGCAAAAGAAAGCCCGCAAACAGTTTGCTGAAGACAAGCAGACTAAGGACAAGGGATGAGCTTCGAGTTCAAGTCGAACCCATGTTCAACTCGAAAATCGCATGTTCGACCGTTTGCCGAATTTAGAACGTTATGGACTGTTCGTGCCAAATTCGAGTGGCGCATCACGGCCCATAATTCACTGCAGCATCGCAGTGCATTGCTGGCTGATGATTTGCCAAGCATACACTATGACCCGCATGCTTGGCCAATCACAGCACCGTCTGTACAGAGAGCCGTAATTGGTCAAAGCCAGGGTGGCTTTGGCCAATTATGGCTCAGGGGGTTTAGTACACGCCCAACACTATATAAGGCTGCCTGCGTGGCGGCCTTATGTAGTGTGTTGCAGCGGCTGTGGAGAGATAGACAGAGAGACAGTGTCATTTGATTTAAGTTAGAGTAGGCAGTTAGCTGCACTCACAGTGTATTGTGTATATATATATATATGCATCCTACTGACAGGCAGGCAGGTGTTTTTACAGTATTTACAGCTACCTGAAGAAAATTGCTAGTGTTCTTCTGATCCTATTAGTCCTATTAGCTGCAGTATTTACAGTTAGTGTAGTGCGTCCTCTGCACAGCGTGCACCTAAAGCTACCTGAAGAAAATTGGTGGTGTTCTTCTGATCCTATTAGTACCGCAGGCAGCTGCAGTATTTGCAGTTAGCATAGTGCGTCCTCTGCACAGTGTGCACCTAAAGCTACCTGAAGAAAATTGGTGGTGTTCTTCTGATCCTATTAGTACCGCAGGCAGCTGCAGTATTTACAGTTAATGTACTGTGTCCTCTGCACAGTGTGCACCTAAAGCTACCTGAAGAAAATTGGTGGTGTTCTTCTGATCCTATTAGTACCACAGGCAGGCAACTGCAGTATTTACAGTTAGTGTACTGCATCCTCTGCACAATGTGCGCCTAACGCTACCTGAAGACAATTGCTGTTGTTCTGATCCTATTAATACCACAGGCAGGCAGCTACAGTATTTACAGTTAGTGTAATGTGTTCTCTGCACAGTGTGCACCTAAAGCTACCTGAAGAAAATTGGTGCTGTTGTTCTGATCCTATTAGTACCACAGGCAGGCATCTGCAGTATTTACAGTTAGTGTACTGCGTCCTCTGCACAGTGTGCACCTAAAGCTACCTGAAAAAAAATTGGTGGTGTTCTTCTGATCCTATTAGTACCGCAGGCAGCTGCAGTATTTACAGTTAGTTTACTGCGTCCTCTGCACAGTGTGCACCTAACGCTACCTGAAGACAATTGCTGTTGTTCTGATCCTATTAATACCACAGGCAGGCAGCTACAGTATTTACAGTTAGTGTACTGCGTCCTCTGCACAGTGTGCACCTAAAGCTACCTAAGGAAAGGCAGACAGTCACAAGCCAATAAAAGAGGGCAAGCAGGCTCTGTGTCTAGAGGCAACAGTGCTGGTCTTGGAGATGGTGCATCCTCATCAGCACGCGCCCGTGGGACACGCTTGTCATTTTTTTTGGTAGCTGGCCGTGTTGAGCCGCAACATGCCGAAGACTTGGTAGAGTGGATGACCAAGCCGTCCTCATCCTCCTCATCCTCTCTCACCCAGGCTCAGGGTACTTTGTCTAGCAAAGCAACGTGGCCTCTTCTCTCGGCTTAATGGCATCAGTCACTCTTTCCCTAGCCCCACCATGTCCTCCTGAGGAGTCCCCCGAACTGTTTGACCACAGTGTTGGGCACATGCTCCAGGAAGATGCCCAGCGTTTTGAAGGCTCCAATGATGGTACCCAGCTAGAGGAAGGCAGTAACGTGAGCCCAGAGAGAGGGAGTGCCCAAGAAGGACAGCAATCTGGCAGATATGTTCCCCCAGCTGCAGCATACTGCCAGCTTTGCTCCAGTGATGAGGAGGGAGGGGATGATGAGGTCACTGACTCCACGTGGGTGCCTGATAAGAGAGAGGAGGAGGAGGCACATCTCCAATGAGGCAGGGTGCCCGCCAGGGGCCAGCTTAAGGGCAGCACACCGATTATATCACACCGCAGAGCTCTGCATGTGCAGGGCACTGCTGTTTCTGCGCGTTATTCCAAAAGTTCTTTGATGTGGGCCTTTTTTGAGACGTGTGCATAAGATCCCACCGCTGCTATTTGCAACATATGTCTCAAGCGTATCTCGCGTGGCCAAAACATCACCCACTTGGGCACCACATGCTTGACCAGACATATGTCGACCTGCCATGCAATTCGTTGGCAAGCGTACCTAAAAGACCCACACCAAAGAACAAAGCAGACCTCTCCTTGCTCCTCATCAGCTAGGATTTCCAATCCCACTATACCTTCAGTCGTCTCTGAAACCTGCACTGAGAGGAATGAAGGTGTAGAGTTAGGTGTGTCACAGCCAAGTACTTGCGGGCAATCTGCTATCGGTACACCGACGTCAGATTGTACCAGGCAAATTTTCCTGCCCCAGCTGCTACACCACTGAAAAAAGTTCGCTCCCAGCCATCCACATGCCCAGCAGTTGAATGCTAGCTTGACTAAATTGCTAGCACTTCAACTGCTGCCTTTTCAGTTGGTAGATTCTGCCTCCTTCCATGAGTTTGTGGAATGTGTGATTCCTCAGTGGCAGGTTCCCAAATGCCACTTTTTCTCATGGAAGGCGATTCTTGCTCTCTACCGGCATGTGGAAGGCAATGTCTTGGCCTCGCTGGACAGGGCGGTCAGTGGTAAGGTGCATATTGCTGCTAACTCATGGTCCAGCAGGCATGGACAGGGACGTTACCTATCTTTCACCGCACACTGGGTGACTCTTCTGGCAGCTGGGAAGGATGCAGGACAGGGTGCAGTAGTGTTGGAGGTTGTTCCACCACCACGCCTCCAAAATTCTACTAGTGGTGATTCTGCCACACCTCTCTCCTCCACCCCCTCCTCTTCTTCTTCCTCCATGGCCTCTTCCTGTGCTGATTTGTCCTCGGAACTAGCGGTGCTCCATAGGCGTTCAAGGCGTTATGCAAGCACGCAGGCAAAAAGATGCCATGCGGTGCTTGAGCTGGTGTGCTTGGGGGACAGGAGCCACACTGGGGCAGAGATTCTGTCAGCTCTGCAGGGGCAGGTTCAGAGGTGGTTGACGCCACACCAGCTTAAGTCAGGTATGGTGGTTTGTGACAATGGCACCAACCTCCTCTACGCCCTCCAACAAGGACAACTGACCCATGTGCCCTGTTTAGCTCACGTCCTTAACTTGGTGGTGCAGCGGTTCTTGGGCGGGTACCTAGGCTTACAGGATGTCCTGAGGCAGGCCAGGAAAGTCTTTGTGCATTTTCGCAGGTCATATAATGCCAGTGCTCGGCTGGCTGACCTCCAAAAGGAATTTAACCTGCCCAGGAACCGCCTAATCTGTGACATGCCCACCAGGTGGAACTCAACATTGGCCATGCTGCAGCGGCTGCACGTGCAGCAGAGGGCCATTAATGAGTACCTTTGCGACTATGGCACCAAGACAGGGTCGGGGACCTTGTTTTTTTTTCCCCACGCCTGTGGGCTATGATCAGGGATGCATGCACCGTCCTGTCACCATTTGAGGAGGCCACGAGGATGGTTAGCAGTGACTGTGCATGCATCAGTGACACTGTCCCTCTTGTCCACCTGTTGGAGCACACGCTGCGTGGAATAATGGACAGGGCACTTGAGGCAGAACAGAGGGAGGAAGAGGAGGACTGCCTTACCTCTCAAAGCCCTCTTTATCCAGACAGTGTTCCTGCGTGAATGCCGAACACACAGGAAGAGGAGGAGGAGGATTGTGTCAGCATGGAGGTGGAGCCTGGCACTCAGCATCAGCAGCAGTCTTCAAGGGATCATTTACAGTCCGAAGAAACCCATGGACTTGTACGTGGCTGGGAGGAGGTGGCTGCAGATCATGTCAACCTTAGTGACCCAGAGGAATCCGGACCGAATGCCTCAGCAAAACTATGCTGCATGGCTTCCCTGATCCTGCAAAGCCTGCCGAAGGATCCTCGTATTCGTGGCATCAAGGGGAGGGATGATTATTGGCTGGCAACCCTCCTTGATCCACGTTATAAGGGTAAGGTTGCTGACCTTATCTCGCAGAGGGAGCAGAAGATGAAACGTCTTCGGGAGGCCTTGCAGAAAGGTTTGTGCAATGCGTTTCCAGAGCCTGGGAGGTTACAATTTCCTGGTCCTCCTGGACAACATGTTGCTGAGGCTTCGGTCAGTCACAGAAGGAGCAGTGGAGAAGGTGGCCGTCTGACCGATGTGTTTAGACAATTTTTTAAGTCCGCAGCCCCAATGTCTGATCGGTTCCAGCAACCATCGGCAGCGTCAGATTCACATGGTGCAGGATTACCTAGGGGCAAGATCAGACTTGGACACCTTTCTCACCGAAAATCTTCTGGGTTACTGGGTCTTGAGGATGGATCACTGGTCAGAGCTTCCACAGTATGCAATTGAGCTACTGGCCTGTCCTGCATCCAGCGTTCTTTCGGAATGCACATTCAGTGCTGCTGGAGGATTTGTAACCAATCATAGGGTGCGCCTGTCCACCGAATCGGTCGATCGGCTGACCTTCATAAAAATGAATCAGTCTTGGATCACCAGCTACCAAGCACCTGATGCTGATGTAACCGATTGATTTTTTTTTAAAAGTGAGATCCCTTCAAGACTGCCTATGCTGATGCTGAGTAACTATCCTGTTATGCTGAGTGACAATCCTCTTCCTCCTCAATTTTTATGCTGAGAGCTTGTAAGAACATTTTGGTTCTGGGCACCGCCACCAGTGGCTAAGGCCCAATTTTTCTGCCCCTGTTTAACAGGGGCATGTAATTACAATTTTTGATGCAATACTTTGCAGCAGGGCTCATTCCTGCGCTCCAACTATAGCATCTGTGAGGGGTTGCAGTGTTGTGGCACCAGCACCAGTGCCCAAGGCCCAATTTTTCAGCCCCGGTTTAACAGGGGTGTATAATTGCAATTTTTGATGCAATACTTTGCAGCAGGGTCATTCCTGCGCTCCAACTAGAGTATCTGTGAGGGGTTGCAGTGTTGTGGCACCAGCACCAGTGCCCAAGGCCCAATTTTTCAGCCCCTGTTTAACAGGGGTGTGTAATTACAATTTTTGATGCAATACTTTGCAGCAGGACTCATTCCTGTGCTCCAACTATAGTATCTGTGAGGGGTTGCAGTGTTGTGGCACCAGTGCCTAAGGCCCAATTTTTCTGCCCCTGTTCAACAGGGACATGTAATTACAATTCTTGATCTAATATTTCACAGCAGGGCCCATTCCTGCGCCCACCAAGAGTAACTGTGAGGGCTTACAGTGTTGTGGCAACACCACCACCACCACCAAAGGCCCAATTTTTCTGCCCCTGTTCAGCAATGGCATGTAATTACAACACCAACACCTAAGGCCCCAATTTCTGCAGAGTATATAGGGCAGGCCCCTACTTTCAACCATCCAACTTACAAACCACTCCTACTTGCAAACGGAAGGAGACAACAGGAAGTGAGATGAAATCTACCCCTAGGAAGGGAAATTCTCTCCTGTAAGAGTTAATATGGGAAAAATGTGTTTCCTCTTCACTGATGCTTATCACCAATCCTCGTTTCACTAAAAACCCCAAATTTTCAAAAAACATTTGTCATTGGGACAGAAAGTGAGGTGAAATCTTCTGAAGAGGTGCACAGAGAGCAAAACAAATGTTACAGGGGTGATAACCCTTCCCTATGTTTTCCAAAAAGCTTAAAAATAGATTTTTTGGCTGGAGCTACACTTTAAAAATGTACCAGTTCAAAATTACAAACAGATTCTACTTAACAACAAACTTACAGACCCTGTCTTGTTTGCACCGCCTGTATACTGCTGTTCAGAGTATATAGGGCCTGGGGGCCCCACGCCTTTGCTTTTTCTAATTTGGGTGCGGGGTTCCCCTTAATATCCATACAAGACCCAAAGGGCCTGGTAATGGACTGGGGGGTGGGGGGTACCCATGCCGTTTGTCTCACTGATTTTCATCCATATTGCTGGGACCCGACATTGCATTAATGCCGCAAGCAGTTTTAAATTACTTTTATTCCTTTAAAAATGTCGTTTTGTGTAGGGACTGTTCTAAGCACAGGAAACATGTGCCACTTTACAGGCATACTATAGACACCCAAGGTACAATATTTAAAGGAATATTTCACTTTTTTAAAACTTTTTTTTGCATTGATACATATCCCCTGGGGCAGGACCCGGGTCCCCAAACCCTTTTTATGACAATAACTTGCATATTAGCCTTTAAAATTAGCACTTTTGTTTCAAACGTTCAAGTCCCATAGACTTTAATGGGGTTCTAAAGTTTGCGCGAACATTTGGTCTGTTCGCAGGTTCTGGTGCGAACCGAACAGGGGGATATTCGGCTCATCCCTACTCAGGAAGATCATTCAGTGCTTATTCCGGATCTCTCCGGAAATCAGGAAATGTTCCCCCGCCAGCTTTGTGTTCCCCTTATGGTGACAAGATGATCTAGCTCACCGTCTCAGATGGGATGGATGGATGAATCCTCAGATTTAAAATGGGTAAAAAACATGGGGACTCCTCGTGGTGTAGTATGGTCTCAACCGTGCACTTACATAAAAAACAAAATTGCTGCTGGCTGTAAATCTCTCCACTATAGCCAGTGCAATCCTTCAAACAGTCAAAAAAGCATAAATTCAAAAAAGCATCTGTGCAGCAGCGTGTGTGCATCGTCCCTACGATCGTTTCAATATATGTAACATAATCAGGGGTACGCCCACACGCTCACGGCTGCACTTTAAATACTTCTCCTGGGAAAGGAAAAGCTCCACCATAGATTAACTGAAAAAACACCCCTACATCCATTGGAAGATGTGAAACCCCAGGTGATTGATGTATACTGTGTCAGCTGACAAGGAACTAATAAATTGGCTGACTCGGGACTTAATGATTGGTGCATACTATGTCAGCTGACAAAAAAAAGGAACAAATCAGCTGACTAAGGATTTGATGATTGGTTAATTATCAATCATCAAATCCTTAGTCAGCTGATTTGTTTGTTTCTTGACAGCTGACATAGTATGCCTTGCGAAAGAAGATGAGTGAAAGGTGATGGACTGGCCAAACATGTCTCCAGACCTAAACCCTATTGAGCATCTGTGGGGCATACTCAAACGGAAGGTGGAAGAGCAGAAGATGTCGTCATAGTGGAGTGGAAGAGGACTCCAGTGGCAACCTGTGAAGCTCTGATGATGTTTACTTGCTGCCTAATATATCCCACCAACGTTCAGATGCCATTGTAACAAGATAATCAATGTTATTCACTTAAAGTGGCCCAGTCTCCGAAGGGAGGGGATCATGCTCTGCTTCAGTATGTCACAGTACATGTTGGCATTCATGGTTCCCTCAATGAACTGTAGCTCCCCAGTGCCAGCAGCACTCATGCAGCCCCAGACCATGACACTCCCACCACCATGCTTAACTGTAGGCAAGACACACTTGTCTTTGTACTCCTCCTCTGATTGCCGCCACACACGCTTGACACCATCTGAACCAAATAAGTTTATCTTGGTCTCATCAGACCATAGGACATGGTTCCAGTAATATGTGTCCTTAGTAGGGATGACCTGAACACCCACTGGTTCGGTTCGCACCAGAACCTGCAAACGGACTGAAAGTTTGCGCAAACTTTAGAACCCCATTAAAGTCTATGGGACTCGAACGTTCGAAATCAAAGTGCTAATTTTAAAGGCTAATATGCAAGTCATTGTCCTAAAAAGGGTTTGGGGACCCGGGTCCTGCCCCAGGGGACATGTATCAATGCAAAAAAAGTTTTAAAAACGGCCGTTGTTTCGGGAGCAGTGATTTTAATGATGCTTAAAGTGAAAAAAAAAGTGAAATATTCCTTTAAATATCATACCTAGTGGGTGTCTATAGTATGCCTGTAAAGTGACGCGTGTTTCCCATGCTTAGAACAGTCCCTGCACAAAATGACATTTTTGAAGGAATAAAAGTCATTTAAAACTGCTTGCGGCTTTAATGTAATGTCGGGTCCCGGCAATATGGATGAAAATCAGTGAGACAAATGGCATGGGTACCCCCCAACCCCCAGTCCATTACCAGGCCCTTTGGGTCTTGTATGGATATTAATGGGAACCCCGCACCCAAATTAAAAAAAGCAAAGGCGTGGGGCCCCCAGGCCCTATATACTCTGAACAGCAGTATACAGGCAGTGCAAACAAGAGGGGGTCTGTAGGTTTGTTGTTAAGTAGAATCTGTTTGTAATTTTGACCTTGTACATTTTTAAAGTGTAGCTCCAGCCAAAAAATCTATTTTAAGCTTTTTGGAAAATATAGGGAAGGGTTATCACCCCTGTAACATTTGTTTTGCTGTCTGTGCACCTCTTCAGAAGATTTCACCTCACTTTCTGTCCCAATGACAAATGTTTTTTGAAAATTTGGGGTTTTTATTCAAACAAGGATTGGTGATAAAGCATCAGTGAAGAGGAGACACGTTTTCCCATATTAACTTTTACAGGAGAGAATTTCCCTTCCTAGGGGTAGATTTCATCTCACTTCCTGTTGTCTCCTTCCGTTTGCAAGTAGGAGTCGTTTGTAAGTTGGATGTTTGAAAGTAGGGGCCTGCCCTATATATTCTGCAGAAATTGGGGCCTTAGGTGTTGGTGTTGCCACAACACTGTAAGCCCTCACAGTTACTCTTGGTGGGCGCAGGAACAGGCCCTGCTGTGAAATATTAGATCAAAAATTGTAATTACATGCCATTGTTGAATAGTGGTAGAAAAATTGGGCCTTTGGTGGTGGTGCTGGTGCCACAACACTGTAAGTCCTCACAGTTACTCTTGGTGGGCGCTGGAACGGGCCCTGCTGTGAAATACTATATCAAGAATTGTAATTACATGCACCTGTAGAACAGGGGCAGAAAAATTGGGCCTTTGGTGGTGGTGGTGGTGGTGTTGCCACAACATTGTAAGCCCTCACAGTTACTCTTGGTGGGTGCAGGAATGGGTCCTGCTGTGAAATATTAGATCAAGAATTTTAATTACATGTCCCTGTTGAACAGGGGCAGAAAAATTGGGCCTTAGGCACTGGTGCCACAACACTGCAACCCCTCACAGATGCTATAGTTGGAGCACAGGAATGAGCCCTGCTGCAAAGTATTGCTTAAAAAATTGTAATTACACGCCCCTGTTAAACAGGGGCAGAAAAACTACCCCAACACTGCAACCCATCACAGATGCTATAGTTGGAGCGCAGGAATGAGCCCTGCTGCAAAGTATTGCATAAAAAATTGGAATTATACGCCCCTGTTAAACAGGGGTAGAAAAATAGGGCCTTGGCCACTGGCTATCAGCATGAAAATTGAGAAGGAAGAAGATTGTCACTCAGCATAACAGGAAAGTCACTCAGCATCAGCATAGGCAGTCTTGAAGGGATCTCACATTAAAAAAAAAAAAATCTCTTACATCAGCATCAGGTGCTTGGTAACGGGTGATCCAAGACTGATTCATTTTTATGAAGGTCAGCTGATCGACCGATTCTGTGGACAGGCGCACCCTGTGATCAGTTACAAAGCCTCCAGCAGCACTGAATGTGCATTCCGAAAGAACGCTGGATGCAGGACAGGCCAGTAGCTCAATTACATACTGTGCAAGCTCTGACCAGTGATCCATCCTCAAGACCCAGTAACCCAGAGGATTTTAGGTGGGAAAGGTGTCCAAGTCTGATCTTGCCCCTAGGTAATCCTGCACCATGTGAATCAGACGCTGGCGATGGTTGCTGGAACCGATCAGACACCACCGCTCCTTCTGCGACTGAGCGAAGCCTCAGCAACACGTTGTCCAGGAGGACCAGGAAATTGCAACCTCCCAGGCTCTGGAAACACGTTGCACAAACCTTTCTGCAAGGCCTCCCGAAGATGTTTCATCCTCTGCTCCCTCTGTGATGGCAAGATAAGGTCTGCAACCTTACCCTTGTAAAGTGGATCAAGGAGGGTTGCCAGCCAGTAATCATCCCTCCCCTTGATACCACGAATACGAGGATCCTTCGGCAGGCTTTGCAGGATCAGGGAGGCCATGCAGCGTAGGTTTGCTGAGGCATTCGGTCCAGAGTCCTCTGGGTCACTAAGGATGACATGATCCGCAGCCACCTCCTCCCAGCCCCGTACAAGTCCATGGGTTTCTTCGGACTGTAAATGATCCCTTGAAGACTGCTGCTGATGCTGAGTGTCAGGCTCCACCTCCATGCTGACACAATCCTCCTCCTCCTCCTCTTCCTGTGTGATCAGCAGGCACGCAGGAACACTGTCTGGATAAAGGGGGCCTTGAGAGGTAAGGAAGTCCTCCTCTTCCTCCCTCTGTTCTGCCTCAAGTGCCCTGTCCATTATACCACGCAGCGTGTGCTCCAACAGGTGGACAAGGAGGGACAGTGTCACTGATGCATGCACTGTCACTGCTCACCATCCTTGTGGCCTCCTTAAATGGTGACAGGCCAGCGCATGCATCCCTGATCATAGCCCACTGGTGTGGGGAAAAAAAACAAGGTCCCCTGACCCTGTCCTGGTGCCATAGTCGCATAGGTACTCATTGATGGCCCTCTGCTGCATGTGCAGCCGCTGCAGCATGGCCAACGTTGAGTTCCACCTGGTGGACATGTCACAGATTAGGCGGTTCTTTGGCAGGTTAAATTCCTTTTGGAGGTCAGCCAGCCAAGCACTGGCATTATATGACCGGCAGAAATGCACACAGACTTTCCTGGCCTGCCTCAGGACATCCTGTAAGCCTGGGTACCTGCCCAAGAACCACTGCACCACCATGTTAAGGAAGTGAGCCAAACAGGGCACATGGGTCAGTTGTCCCTGTCAGAGGGCGTAGAGGAGGTTGGTGCCATTGTCGCAAACCACCATACCTGGCTTAAGCTGGCATGGCATCAACCACCTCTGAACCTGCCCCTGCAGAGCTGACAGAATCTCTGCCCCAGTGTGGCTCTTGTCCCCCAAGCACACCAGCTCAAGCACCGCATGGCATCTTTTTGCCTGAGTGCTTGCGTAGCCCCTTAAACACCTATGGAGCACCGCTGGTTCCGAGGACAAATCAACACAGGAAGAGGCCATGGAGGAAGAAGAAGAGGAGGGGGTGGAGGAGAGAGGTATGGCAGAATCACCACTAGTAGAATTTTGGAGGCGTGGTGATGGAACAACCTCCGACATTAGTGCACCCTGTCCTGCATCCTTCCCAGCTGCCAGAAGAGTCACCCAGTGTGCGGTGAAAGATAGGTAACGTCCCTGTCCATGCCTGCTGGACCATAAGTCAGCGGTAATATGCACCTTACCGCTGACCACCCTGTCCAGCAAGGCCAAGACATTGCCTTCCACATGCCAGTAGAGAGCTGGAATCGCCTTCCATGAGAAAAAGTGGCGTTTGGGAACCTGCCACTGAGGAACCACACATTCCTCAAACTCACAGAAGGGGGCAGAGTCTACCAACTGAAAAGGCAGCAGTTGAAGTGCTAGCAATTTAGCCAAGCTAGCATTCAACCACTGGGCATGTGGATGGCTGGGAGCGAACTTCCTTTGCTGCGGTACAGCAGCTGGGGCAGGGAAATTTGCCTGGTACAATCTGATGTCGGTGTACCGATAGCAGATTGCCCGCAAGTACTTGGCTGTGGCACACCTAATTCCACACCTTCATTCCTCTCAGTGCAGGTTTCAGAGAGGACTGAAGGTATAATGGGGTTGGAGATCCCAGCTGATGAGGAGCAAGAAGAGGTCTGATTTGTTCTTTGGTGTGGATCTTTTAGGTACGCTTGCCAACGAACTGCATGGCAGGTCGACATATGTCTGGTCAAGCATGTGGTGCCCAAGCGGGTGATGTTTTGGCCATGCGAGATACGCTTGAGACATATGTTGCAAATAGCAGCAGTGGGATCTGATGCACTCGTCTCAAAAAAGGCCCACACCAAAGAACTTTTGGAATAACACGTAGAGACAGCAGCGCCCTGCACATGCAGAGCTCTGCGGTGTGATGCAGTCGGTGTTCTGCCCTTAAGCTGGCCCCTGGAGGGCATTGCTGTCCTTCTTGGGCACCCCCTCTTCTAGCTGGGTACCATCATTGGAGCCTTCAAAACGCTGGGCATCCTCCAGGAGCATGTATCCAACACTGTGGTCAAACAGTTCGGGGGACTCTTCAGGAGGACACGGTGGGGCTAGGGAAGGAGTGACTGATGCCATTGAGCTGAGGGAAGAGGCCGCATTGGCAGCTGCTTTGCCAGACAAAGTACCCTGAGCCTGGGTGAGAGAGGATGAGGAGGATGAGGATGGCTTGGTCATCCACTCTACCAAGTCATCGGCAAGTTGCGGCTCAACGCGGCCAGCTGCTAAAAAAAAGGACAAGTGTGTCCCACGGCCACGCGCTGATGAGGATGCACCGTGTCCACAACCCGCATGGTGGCGGCTAGACACAGAGCATGCTTGCCCTCTTTTATTGGCTTGTGACTGTCTGCCTCTCCTTGTTGGCCTTCCAGACAAACTAATGGCCTGCAGTGAGATGTAGCTGCACAAAGCTGGGATGTATATATATATATATATATATATATATATATACTGATACTGCAGCTAGCAGAATCAACTGCCTGCCTGTAGTATTTTTTAGTATGAGAACACCAGCAATTGTCTTCAGGTAGCTTTAGGTGCACACTATGCAGAGGACACAGTACACTAACTCTAAATACTGCAGCTGCCTGCAGTACTAATAGGATCAGAAGAATACCACCAATTTTCTTCAGGTAGCTTTAGGTGCACACTGTGCAGAGGACGCACTACACTAACTGTAAATACTGTAGCTGCCTGCCTGTGGTACTAATAGGATCAGAAGAACACCAGCAATTTTTTTCAGGTAGCTGTAAATACTGTAAAAACACCTGCCTGCCTGTCAGTAGGAAGAGAATAACAGGAACGGATCTAGCTAAACTGAATACAGTGTATACATAGTATATATACAACACCTAGGATGCATACATATACACAATACACTGTAAGTGCAGCTAACTGACTCGCCTGCCTACTCTATCTAACTTAAATCAAATGACACTGTCTCTCTGTCTATCTCTCCGCTGCTGCAACACACTACACAAGGCCGCCACGCAGGCGGCCTTATATATTGTGGGGCGTGTACTAAACCCCCTGAGCCTTAATTGACCAAAGCCACCCTGATTTTGGCCAATTAAGGCTCTCTGTACAGGTGGTGCTGTGATTGGCCAAGCATGCGGGTCATAGTGCATTCTTAGCCAATCATCAGCCAGCAATGCACTGCGATGCTGCAGTGAATTATGGACCGCGACGCGCCACTCAAATTTGACGCGAACGGCCCATAATGTTCACAATTCGACTGACGGTCGAACATGCGATGTTCGAGTCGAACATGGGTTCGACTCGAACTCGAAGCTCATCCCTATTCCTGGGTAAGGAAGATCGCTGGTGATCTGGTAAGCCCCCACCTGATTTATGGTAAAGGTGTCAGAACGGTGAATGTCTGACCACTGGTCCATCAGGATTGATCTATCCAGTGTGGGACACTGGCATGCATGAACTGTTTGCACAGGAGCACTTTAGTGATCAATTTATGAACTTTGCACTTTATTAATATAATATATTTTGCACTTTTGCATAAGGACATTTTTGGATTGAATAATATTTTGATTAGATTTTCTGTTCACTGCAAAGGTTTTGCACTGTCATATATGGTGTTTTGCACATGGTAATTTTATTTAGCGCTGCACTTTTAAGACCTATATGAAAAGAAATAACATTTTTACAAAAATGTGAGGTAGGGGTGTACTCACTTTTGTGAGATACTGGTATATATACATATATATATATACTTTTTACACATTTGCAATAATTTGTAAATTTTACTTGGTTGCTAAGCCATGTTATTCAGATTATACATTTTCAATTAGACTCTAATGTTATTTTGTATGTTAAATGAATAAACTGATAAGACACTAAAGAGTACTTTCACTATGTTTCTGGATGTTTCAGTAATATATACACTGATCAGCCATAACTTTATGACCACCCACCTAATATTGGATAGGTCCCCCTTTTGCTGCCAAAACAGCCCAGACCCATCGAGGCGTGGACACCAATAGACCTTTGAAGGTATGCTGTGATATATGTAGCAGATACTTTAAGTCCTGTAAGTTGCGAGGTGGGGCCTCTGTGGATTAAACTTATTTTTCCAGCACATCCCACAAGTGCTCGATTGGATTGAGATCTGTAGAATTTGGAGGCCAAGTCAACACATCCAACTCATTGTTGTGTTCCTCAAACCATTCTTGGGCTATTTTTGCAGTGTGGCAGGGCACATTATCCCGCTGAAAGAGGCCAAAGCCACCAGGAAATACCTTTTCCATGAATGGGTGTATGTGTTTAGCAACAGTGTTTAGGTAGGTGTCAAAGTAACATCCATGTGAATAGCAGGACCCAAGGTTTACCAGCAGAACATTGCCCAAAGCATCACTCTGCATCCACCGGCTTGCCTTTTCCTATAATGCATCCTGGTGCTGTGTGTAAGTGATGCACACAAATATACAAGAAAACATGATTCATCAGACCAGGCCACCTTCTTTTATTGCTCCGTGGTCCAGTTCTGGTGCTCACATACCCATTGTAGGCACTTCTGGCTGTGGACACGGGTCAGCATAGCCACCCTCACTGGTCTGTGGCTACGTAGCCCCATACACAACAAACTGCAATGCCCATTTTTTATGCTTTCAACACATCAACTTTGGGGACAGCATATTTACTTGCTGCCTAATATATCCCACCAACGCTCAGATGCCATTGTAACAAGATAATCAAAGTTATTCACTTAAAGTGGACCTTCAGTCATTTTTTCAGCTTTTCATCTATTAAATCTTCTGCCCTTGTTGTTTTAACTTTGGATAGTAAAACACTTTTTTTTTCTGCCAGTAAATACCTTATACAGACCACTTCCTGATTCTTGTGTGGTCATTAGCCTAAATTCCAAAATATGCACTGCATTAACATATGCATGCATTAAACAAATTAGGAAAAGCTGCAAGCACCACAATCAGACAAATTAAGTGGATAATGGAAATATTAAGTGCAGCGCTAGTCCATATTATGTGTATATATTAAAAATAGTGCAAAAAATAAGTATACAAACAGTAAGTATAACACATTGACCGTGTAAAATAAATAAAGTAAAAAAAATAATTTTTCTAACACCAAATAAATGAATATAAATACAATTCATAAATAGACATTAATAAAAAGTCCATATATGTGAATTGGCATTGTGAATAAATGACCCGTGAGGGAAAAACAAAAAAGTCCAAACAGGTGAAAATGAAATCTCAAGTGTTTAGGTAGAAACCAATGTTGAAATTGAAAGTATATTTGATCCTCTGAAGAATAGGCCACCGTTCAGTAAGAAATCACCATAGATTGTGAATCCACATGTGCCAGATGATGTTCTATTGAACAAAACTGGTCTGGTAGACTGATCTAGCTCCATGTTACTGTGCTTCTCGGATGTATTTGTGATCACATACCTGTTTATATCATCATTGATGTAAGTGTTCTACCTTTTAAAATAAAACCCATGGTTGATGGTACAACTACACTATGGGGCTGCCTTTATCTTATGAATGGTGGAGTTCATGATTGGGTCAGATGACAAGGTTGAACGGAAGCTGACTTCACATGGTGTTTCCACGTTCCCAGTTCCATGCCTGTTTGACTCTGGCATTGGGTCCACTGAGTCTGGTAAGAGTATCAATTTTTTTCATCCCTTCACCTAATATTTCCATGGTCATTAGCCTAGGCTTATGACATCATGCACAGCTCTCTCACTCTCGTGAGAGTTTGCCAGGAAGGGAGGGGGATGAGTCAAAGGAGGGCCAATAAGAGCTGCAGGGCTGGAGGTGTGCCTCTGTGTATCTGTATAAATCCAGGAAGTGAACTGGCAGCAGCTTCAGCTGCCCACAGTCAAAATGGATGCAGCCAGACTCAGTGGAGGGAGAATTCTGCAGCATATTTGGCAAGTACAGAATCACATTATATATAAAACATTATGCAAAGTGGTTGAAGGGAAGCTTCAGAATGGCAAAGATGATTTTATTACAAATTATGTGAGCAGACTACAGTTCCTCTTTAACACGTTACTAGCTATAAAATGATGGCTAATCAATGTATTTTAATATAATAGCATTTTGCTTCACTGCTCAGAATTTTAAGTAACATTATACAAATTTTTTTGGTCAGTAACAGCAACAAAAGACTGTGATTCTGTGCATTTAGGTAAACTAGCATTTAATCACAATGCAGTTCAACTCAGGAAATTCATCCCTTATAACATGATGCCGATTATCAAATAACAAAATGATTTACAGGATTTGATTTTCAGGAGAAAAAAAGGAATAAAAAAATTATGCCGCACATCTCTTCAGTACATGTGTATCCCTCTAAAGACCCTCTAGATCCAAAAAAATAGCAAGTTGGTATTGGTACTGATCACTACTGCGTTCGTTCATAACTCAAGCATAGTAAACTGTATACTGTCTAGTGCAGCTGAGGCTGCAGAAAAAGGGACTGGGGATACTCTGTCCTCAAAAGTGAGACATCAGGGGTCTGTTTAAACCCCTGATTTTTTACCAAACCTTCCCAACAGGGCTTTTAAAAAAAAATAGTAAACAATAATAAAAAATAATATCGTAGAAAAAAATAAAATAAATAAAAAATTAAAAAATAACAATAAAAAGACTACTGACACCGTCCACTCACTGCTCTACTGACACCGTCCATTCACTGCTCTACTGACACCGTCCACTCACTGCTCTACTGACACCGTCCACTCACTGCTCTACTGACACCGTCCACTCACTGCTCTACTGACACCGTCCATTCACTGCTCTACTGACACCGTCCACTCACTGCTCTACTGACACCGTCCACTCACTGCTCTACTGACACCGTCCACTCACTGCTCTACTGACACCGTCCACTCACTGCTCTACTGACACCGTCCATTCACTGCTCTACTGACACCGTCCATTAACTGCTCCACTGACACCGTCCACTCACTGCTCTACTGACACCGTCCATTAACTGCTCCACTGACACCGTCCACTCACTGCTCTACTGACATCGTCCACTCACTGCTCTACTGACATCGTCCACTCACTGCTCTACTGACACCGTCCATTCACTGCTCTACTGACACCGTCCATTAACTGCTCCACTGACACCGTCCACTCACTGCTCTACTGACACCGTCCATTAACTGCTCCACTGACACCGTCCACTCACTGCTCTACTGACATCGTCCACTCACTGCTCTACTGACAATGTCCACTCACTGCTCTATTGATACCGTCCACTCACTGCTCTACTGACACCGTCCACTCACTGCTCTACTGACACCGTCCACTCACTGCTCTACTGACACTGTCCACTCACTGCTTTACTGACACCGTCCACTCACTGCTCTACTGACATCGTCCACTCACTGCTCTACTGACACTGTCCATTCACTGCTCTACTGACAACGTCCATTCACTGCTCTAATGATACTGTCCACTCACTGCTCTACTGACACCGTCCACTCACTGCTCTACTGACACCATCCATTCACTGCTCTACTGACAACGTCCATTCACTGCTCTACTGACACCGTCCATTCAATGCTCTACTGACACGACCATTCACTGCTCTACTGACACCGACCATTCACTGCTCTACTGACACCGACCATTCACTGCTCTACTGACACCATCCACTCACTGCTCTACTGACACTGTCCACTCACTGCTCTACTGACACCATCCACTCACTGCTCTACTGACACCGTCCACTCACTGCTCTACTGACACCGTCCATTCACTGCTCTACTGACCCCGACCATTCACTGCTCTACTGACACATCCACTCACTGTTCTACTGACACCATCCACTCACTGCTCTACTGACACCATCCACTCACTGCTCTACTGACACCATCCACTCACTGCTCTACTGACACCATCCATTCACCGCCCTACTGACACCATCCACTCAATGCTCTACTGACACCATCCTCTCACTGCTCTACTGACACCGTCCATTCACTGCTCTACTGACAACGTCCATTCACTGCTCTAATGATACTGTCCACTCACTGCTCTACTGACACCGTCCACTCACTGCTCTACTGACACCATCCATTCACTGCTCTACTGACAACATCCATTCACTGCTCTACTGACACCGTCCATTCACTGCTCTACTGACACTGTCCACTCACTGCTCTACTGACACCATCCACTCACTGCTCTACTGACACCGTCCACTCACTGCTCTACTGACACCGTCCATTCACTGCTCTACTGACCCCGACCATTCACTGCTCTACTGACACATCCACTCACTGTTCTACTGACACCATCCACTCACTGCTCTACTGACACCGTCCACTCACTGCTCTACTGACACCATCCACTCACTGCTCTACTGACACCGTCCATTCACTGCCCTACTGACACCATCCACTCAATGCTCTACTGACACCATCCTCTCACTGCTCTACTGACACCGTCCATTCACTGCCCTACTGACACCGTCCACTTACTGCTCTACTGACACCGACCATTCACTGCTCTACTGACACCGACCATTCACTGCTCTACTGACACCGACCATTCACTGCTCTACTGACACCGACCATTCACTGCTCTACTGACACATCCACTCACTGTTCTACTGACGCCATCCACTCACTGCTCTACTGACACCGTCCACTCACTGCTCTACTGACACCATCTACTCACTGCTCTACTGACACCGTCCATTCACTGCCCTACTGACACCATCCACTCAATGCTCTACTGACACCGACCATTCACTGCTCTACTGACACATCCACTCACTGCTGTACTGACACCATCCACTCACTGCTCTACTGACACCATCCACTCACTGCTCTACTGACACCATCTACTCACTGCTCTACTGACACCGTTCACTCACTGCTCTACTGACACCATCTACTCACTGCTCTACTGACACCGTCCACTCACTGCTCTACTGACACCATCCACTCACTGCTCTACTGACACCGTCCACTCACTGCTCTACTGACACCGTCCACTCACTGCTCTACTGACACCGTCCACTCACTGCTCTACTGACACCGTCCACTCACTGCTCTACTGACAATGTCCACTTACTGCTCTACTGACACCGTCCATTCACTGCTCTACTGATACCGTCCACTCACTGCTCCACTGACACCATCCATTCACTGCTCTACTGACACTGTCCACTCACTGCTCTACTGACACCATACACTCACTGCTCTACTGACACCGACCATTCACTGCTCTAGTGACACCGTCCATTCACTGCTCTACTGACACCGTCCACTCACTGCTCTACTGACACAATTCACTCACTGCTCTACTGACACCGTCCACTCACTGCTCTACTGACATCGTCCATTCACTGCTCTACTGATACTGTCCACTCACTGCTCCACTGACACCATCCATTCGCTGCTTTACTGACACTGTCCACTCACTGCTCTACTGACACCATACACTCACTGCTCTACTGACAGTGTCCATTCACTGCTCTACTGACACCGTCCACTCACTGCTCTACTGACACAATTCACTCACTGCTCTACTGACACCATCCACTCACTGCTCTACTGACACCGTCTACTCACTGCTCTACTGACAACGTCCATTCACTGCTCTACTGACAATGTCCATTCACTGCTCTACTTACACCGTCCACTCACTGCTCTACTGACACCATCCACTCAATGCTCTACTTACACCGTCCACTCACTGCTCTACTGACACCGTCCATTCACTGCCCTACTGACACCATACACTCAATGCTCTACTGACACCGTCCACTCACCGCTCTACTGACACCGTCCACTCACTGCTCTACTGACACCATCCATTTACTGCTCTACTGACACTGTCCACTCACTGCTCTACTGACACCATCCACTCAATGCTCTAATGACACCGTCCATTCACTGCTCTACTGACACCGTCCACTCACTGCTCTGCTGACACCATCCACTCAATGCTCTACTTACACCGTCTACTCACTGCTCTACTGACACCGTCCATTCACTGCCCTACTGACACCATACACTCAATGCTCTACTGACACCGTCCACTCACTGCTCTACTGACACCGTCTACTCACTGCTCTACTGACACCGTCCACTCGCTGCTCTACTGACACCGTCCACTCACTGCTCTACTGACACCATCCACTCAATCCTCTACTGACACCCTCCACTCGCTGCTCTACTGACACCGTCCATTCACTGCCCTACTGACACCATACACTCAATGCTCTACTGACACCGTCCACTCACTGCTCTACTGACACCATCCACTCACTACTCTACTGACAACGTCCATTCACTGCTCCACTGACACCGTCCATTTACTGCTCTACTGACACTGTCCACTCACTGCTCTACTGACACCATACACTCACTGCTCTACTGACACGTCCACTCACTGCTCTACTGACACCGTCCATTCACTGCTCTACTAATACGTCCACTCACTGCTCTACTGACACGTCCACTCACTGCTCTACTGACACCATCCACTCAATGCTTTACTGACACCGTCCACTCACTGCTCTACTGACACTGTCCATTCACTGCTCTACTGACACCGTCCACTCACTGCTCTACTGACACCATCCATTCACTGCTCTACTGACACCGTCCATTCACTGCTCTACTGACAACGTCCACTCACTGCTCTACTGACACCGTCCATTCACTGCCCTACTGACACCATACACTCAATGGTCTGCTGACACCGTCCACTCACTGCTCTACTGACACCGTCCACTCACTACTCTACTGACAATGTCCACTCACTGCTCCACTGACACCGTCCATTTACTGCTCTACTGACACTGTCCACTCACTGTTCTACTGACACCATACACCGTCCACTCACTGGTCTACTGACAGCGTCCACTCACTGCTCTACTGATACCGTCCACTCACTGCTCTACTGACACAATTCACTCACTGCTCTACTGACACCATCCACTCACTGCTCTACTGACACTGTCCACTCACTGCTCTACTGACAACGTCCATTCACTGCTCTACTGACACCGACCATTCACTGCTCTACTGACAACGTCCACTCACTGCTCTACTGACACTGACCATTCACTGCTCTACTGACACCATCCACTCACTGCTCTACTGACACCGTCCACTCACTACTTTACTGACAACGTCCACTCACTGCTCTACTGACACCGTCCATTCACTGCTCTACTGATACCGTCCACTCACTGCTCCACTGACACCATCCATTCACTGCTCTACTGACACTGTCCACTCACTGCTCTACTGACACCATACACTCAATGCTCTACTGACACCGACCATTCACTGCTCTACTGACACCGTCTATTCACTGCTCTACTGACACCGTCCACTCACTGCTCTACTGACACAATTTACTCACTGCTCTACTGTCACCATCCACTCACTGCTCTACTGACACCGTCCACTCACTGCTCTACTGACA
This sequence comes from Aquarana catesbeiana, assembly GCF_042186555.1. Taxonomy (NCBI): domain Eukaryota; kingdom Metazoa; phylum Chordata; class Amphibia; order Anura; family Ranidae; genus Aquarana; species Aquarana catesbeiana. Next base: position 734,662,357 of record NC_133325.1, on the reverse strand, counting down.
CAATTTACTCACTGCTCTACTGACACCATCCACTCACTGCTCTTCTGACACCGTTCACTCACTGCTCTACTGACACCGTCCATTCACTGCTCTACTGACACCGTCCACTCACTGCTCTACTGACACCATCCATTCAATGCCATACTGACACTGTCCACTCACTGCTCTACTGACACCGTCCATTCATTGCCCTACTGACACCATACACTCAATGCTCTACTGACACCGTCCACTCACTGCTCTACTGACACCGTCCACTCACTGCTCTACTGACACCGTCCATTCACTGCTCTACTGATACCATCCACTCACTGCTCCACTAACACCGTCCATTCACTGCTCTACTGACACTGTCCATTCACTGCTCTACTGACACCATCCACTCAATGCTCTACTGACACTGTCCATTCACTGCTCTACTGACACCGTCCACTCACTGCTCTCTCTCTCTCTACTGACACCATCCACTCACTGCTCTACTGACACCGTCCACTCACTGCTCTATTGACACCGTCCATTCACTGCTCTACTGACACCGTCCATTCACTGCTCTACTGACACCATCCACTCACTGCTCTCTCTCTCTACTGACACCATCCACTCACTGCTCTACTGACACCGTCAGCTCACTGCTCTACTGACACCGTCCATTCACTGCTCTACTGACACTGTCCATTCACTGCTCTACTGACACCGTCCACTCACTGCTCTCTCTCTCTCTACTGACACCATCCACTCACTGCTCTACTGACACCGTCCACTCACTGCTCTATTGACACTGTCCATTCACTGCTCTACTGACACCGTCCATTCACTGCTCTACTGACACCGTCCACTCACTGCTCTCTCTCTCTACTGACACCATCCACTCACTGCTCTACTGACACCGTCAGCTCACTGCTCTACTGACACCGTCCATTCACTGCTCTCTCTCTCTCTACTGACACCATCCACTTACTGCTCTACTGACACCGTCCACTCACTGCTCTATTGACACCGTCCATTCACTGCTCTACTGACACCGTCCATTCACTGCTCTACTGACACTGTCCACTCACTGCTCTCTCTCTCTACTGACACCATCCACTCACTGCTCTACTGACACCGTCAGCTCACTGCTCTACTGACACCGTCCATTCACTGCTCTACTGACACTGTCCATTCACTGCTCTACTGACACCATCCACTCAATGCTCTACTGACACTGTCCATTCACTGCTCTACTGACACCGTCCACTCACTGCTCTCTCTCTCTCTACTGACACCATCCACTCACTGCTCTACTGACACCGTCCACTCACTGCTCTATTGACACCGTCCATTCACTGCTCTACTGACACCGTCCATTCACTGCTCTACTGACACCGTCCATTCAAAGCTCTACTGACACCGTCCACTCACTGCTCTCTCTCTTTACTGACACCATCCACTCACTGCTCTACTGACACCGTCAGCTCACTGCTCTACTGACACTGTCCACTCACTGCTCTACTGACACCATCCACTCACTGCTCTACTGACACCATATACTGCCCTTTTAACACTATTTATAAATAATACATTCTAAATCATTGGTTTACATTTATTTATGAGTGTGTGCAGGGCTGCTGTTAGAAATCACAGGGGCCCCATACAGCCTTCCTGACAGGGACCCCCCCCAGGCCGATAGTGACTAAGGACATAAATGTATCACTCTCTTTCTCTGTAACCTCAGTTGCACAGATGAATGAATAGGAAGCACACTGAGGCTTCCTGCTCATTCACAAACTGAAGCATATTAAATACAGTTTACTATGCTTCAGTGATAAATGGGCACAGAAGTGATTGGTACTGACCACTCACTGTGTTCATTCAGGAAAGGAAGGGGCCAGAAAATTACTTGTTTACTGGTCCGTTCCTACGGTCTCAATTCTGAAACATCCCTCTGTGTGCCTGCAACAGCTGTTGGTGGGAGAGGAGGGAAGCCGGCAGTGCTGCGGGAGAAAGGGGCACACAGGGAGGCCTTGACAGCAGATGGAAGGGACGCATGTGCTAAAACCAATCCCCTTGCAGTGCAGCTGGAGGGAGAAAGAGGAGGAGAAACTGACAGTGCTGCAGTGGGAGACAGAAGAGAATTGGTGTCTGTAATAAGACAGTACAGCCAGCCCTCCTGCTCGCAAAGATACAAGGGAAGAGAGATGAGCACCGCCATCTAAGTGCATCAGATCATGAATGCTTGACAGGTGCCTGGGCCCCCTTTTGAACTGATGGGGCCCAGTACACGTGGGCTGGCTGTACTGCCTTATCAGTAGCCCTGAGTGTGTGTGCGTGTGTGTGTGTATATATATACACAGTATAAAGTTTGGGGTGCACACCCTAATGCAATGGGCTGCACACACCTATGCTCAGCACCACCATCCACAATATGCCTTGTATTTTTTTAATTAATACAAGGTATTCTCTGATTGGAGGAGGTGGAAATCATGATGTCACCTCCCCTCCAGTCAGGGCTCTCTGTTGGTTTGAACAGTGCTATTAGTCTGATAGAGACAAGCCTGCATTGCATAGAGAAGCACATACACCCGGTGATGACTTCACTTACAGGAAAAAAAGGTATGTATTAAAAAGGAAAGGTTTAAAAAAATACCATTGGAATGTTGATGAGTGGGGAAAGGAGGAAACAGGGGTGACCAAATAAAAGCAAATTCAACTTTTTCTTTATAAAATGTATTTATCTGTTTGCCTGAAGTTAAGATTTCATGAGCAAAAAACTAAACTAAAAATGTCACTTTAGTTTTCACTACAAGAACGCTGTGGTCCAAAATAACATAAGTAAAGTACAGCTATATAAAACGTGAAATTGTAGAAATTCATTTTTAAGTAAGAGCGCCATGTTTAGCGGAAGAACATGTTTCTAATCAACTTGATTTGTTCTTTTTTGTAGATGCACAGTTTATTACCACAGCAAGTCCTTCCACATCAAGTCTAACCACATCAAGACTATCCACATCAAGGCTATCCACACTTAGTAGCAGAACTACAACATCAGGTTAGTAAAAAAATATACAGAATAAAGTTTATTGGGGAAGCACTTTTTTACTAAAATAAAAGGGCTGAAGTATTTTTTTTTAATATATACAGTAGGTATGACACAAAGACAAATGTCCTTCTTTATATCCCTTGAAGAATATGCAGACTTTGGCATTTAAGTTCTCTAGCCTATGGATGCTATGTGTTCTAGTAAACACTGATTAATTCAATTTGATTGACTATAGATTTTTTTACAGCAACTGTTTTCAACACTTCTGCTCCTAGCCAATTCTGACACCTCTCACATATATATAAACATCTACATTTTTTTTGCTAGAAAATTTCTTAGAACCCCCAAATATTATATAATATATATATATGTAGGAAGGCCAGTATGGTGGCCTGAATTTATGGGAGGAGCCTGGGGGGTATTTAAGCAGCCCGCTCACCTGTGATGCTTGTCGGTTGCCTGTGCGCGATATACGTCACTAGGCCGACTATTCCGATTTCAGCGTTCGCAAATACTTGGCTCACAAGTTCCCGCATTTCATGATCTCCGTGCCCGAGAGTTTTTGAAGTCCGCGTTTACCGATTCGTTCGCACCACACGTCTGGCTGGGCTGTCGCAGGTAGGGTCCCCTCGGATTTTTGTTTTTTCGTACGTTATGTCATGTCACTAAACCGTGGTATCAGAATTACGAATCACTTGCAAAATTTCACGAAGGTAACCGCATGTGTATTACTCGCACTGTCGTCATGTTACCATTTCGCGTTATCTGAGGAAACCATAGCGACGCAAGCGCCGCTTCATTTCAGACAGGTCTTAATTGTTAAACATGTGTCAGCAGACAGCCATAGCGATTCGTAAATGCATAAATCTTTTCGAACCACGTCAGTTCGATACCAATCATTTCTCATTTCTGAAACATTTCTAAACTCATTTCTAACATTTCAAATCATTTCAATCATTTCTCATTTCAGTCACATACCGCGCTCCGATTCGAATCCAGTCGCACCTAAAAGATGCACCGATTCGCTCCGGTGTGCCCCAGTTATTATGGCCTCATTTCTATACATGCTCCAGAGTTACGTTTTATCAGTCATTCGTACCTCTGTCATGGTTATCATTTCATTTCCACGTATCACGTTCCGACATGAATTCAGTCGCATGGAAATGCACCGATTCGTCTCGGCGTGCCCCAGGATTGGCCTCATTTCTATACATGCTCCAGAGTTACGTTATTATCAGTCATTCGTACCTCTGTCATGGTTATCATTTCATTACCACGTATCACGTTCCGACATGAATTCAGTCACATGGAAATGCACCGATTCATCTCGGCGTGCCCCAGGATTGGCCACATTTCAGTACATGCTCCAGAGTCCGATTCGCAGTCAGTCACTATAGCGGCATGATCGATTCGCGCCTCTGTCATGGCAACAAATGTTACACCTGCACTTACCGCGCTCCGGTTCGAATCCAGTCGCATCTTCGATGCACCGATTCGTTACGGCGTGCCCCAGGGCCCGGCCTCATTTCTGGACATGCTCCAGAGACCGGTTCGTTGTCAGTCGTAGTTTGCGGCTCACCGATTCGTGCCTCTGTCATGGGAATCATTTCAACTGTCACGAATCACGCTTCGATTCGAATCCAGTCGCATCCATGATGCAACGATTCGTCCCGGCGTGCCCCAGGTATTTTCGGCCACATTTCAGTACATGCTCCGGAGTCCGGTCGTTGTCAGTTGCAATCGCGACATGATCGACTCGTGCCTCTGTCATGGCACGTGCCTCTACCATGATAATCATTTCATTCATTTCATCATTTCACTCATTTCACTGTCACGTACTGCGCCCCGATTCGAATCCAGTAGCATCCAAGATGCACCGATTCGTCCCGGCGCGCCCCAGTTGTCTTGGCCTCATTTCATTCGTACTCCATAGTCCGACTCATCATTTGTCGCAGTCGAAAAAAAAAAAAAAAAAACACATATATATATATATATATATATATATGTATATATATATATGTGTGTATACAAAAAAAAAAAAAAAAAACCCGTGTGTGTGTGGGTATATGTATATATGTGTATAAATAAAGTAGTATAAATAAAACGTTTGGGCCTCAGCCAACACCTGCATCAGAACTTGGTTAGCTATCAGTTGCGGCATAACCAATTCATGCCTTTGCCAGGGCAAACATTTCACAGTTACATACCACACTCCAATTCAAATTCAGTCGCATCCGTGATGCACCAATGTACTCCAGCATGCACCAGCGTTTCTTTTGCCTCATTTCAGTACGTACTCCAGAGTCCGGGTCGCTGTCAGTTGCAGCTGCGGCACGACCGATTCGTGCCTCTGTCATGGCGAAGCATTTCTCATTCATTTCACTCTAAGGCAAACATTTCATTTATTTTGTTGTCGCATGCCGCGCCCCGATTCAAGTTCAGGGCATCCGTCAGACATCGATTCATCCTGGCAAGCCCCAGTTGGCGTGGCCTCATTGGCGCAGTCATGGCACACTGATTCGTGCCTCTGTCATGGCACAAACAGTTCACTCATTTATTTAATGCCATGCACCTGTCGCTTTAACATGTTACAATTTACCTTTCAAACCAGGTAGTCAAACCCTCCAACGGTTCTCATCTGTCATTTCCTCCAGGTCAGCGGGGGGCCACACCCCGTCTTCCTTCGAAGCTCAGTCATGGTCCCGATTCGTTGAAACCTTCGCCTCGCTACTATACCCCCTCGTAGTCACAGCACATCCAAGTTTTAACTTTTTTTTTTTTTTTTTTTCAATCGTCGCAATACGCATCCAATCACAACTTCTTGCATTTCATTGCAAGCACACATCGAAACATAACTTCTTGCTATTATTGCAAGCACACATCCCATGACTTCTTGCAATCGTTGCAAGTACGCATCCAACAGAACGTCTTGCAATCGTTGCAAACACACATCCAAGCACAATTTCTTGCAATCATTTCAAACACGCATCCAATCATAAAACTTCTTGCAAACGTTGCAGGCATGCATTCAAGCATAACTTCTTGCAGTCATTGCGAGTATGCATCCAAGCTTAAACTCTTGCAGTCTTGCAAGCACATGCAGCAATACGAACTTTCACAGTCACTACAAACACATCTCCACCGACAGAAACCCCCTTGCAATCGTTGCAAGCACACATTCAAGCACAAATCTTACAATCATTACAAGACACGCATCTTAGCATAACTTCTTGCAATCATTGCAAGCACGCATCCAGTCACAACTTCTTGCAAAATGTTGCAGGGACACACCCAAGCATAATTTCTTGCAATCATGGCAAGCATGCATCCAAACACAACTTTATAATCGTTACAGACACGCATCCAAGTATAACTCCTGCAGCCTGTGCAAGCACATGCAGTAATACGGACTTCCCGCAGCCACGGCTAACACATCACCATTGACACAAACTCCCTGGCAATTGGCAAACACGTATTTAAGCACAACTCTTGCAATCATTGCAGGGCTCGCATCTTAGTATGATTTCTTGCAATCAGTACAAACACATTTCTAGTGGCACACAATCAGTCACACATCATTCTTCAGTGGCACTTAATCGGCCACTTGTCTCCAGTGGCATTTTACACAAGGCACTCATCAATTTCTGTGTCATTTCTCGCTTAGGTCAGTTGACTTCAGGTTCCACCCCGCACCAGGTATCGTATTACCACACACAGCTGGCTCCTCATAACATCATCAGGCTATACCTAGCCAACATCCAGCATTTCTTGCCCTCACAGGACCCCAGAGAGTCATCCGTGTTCACGACTCATACAGTAGGATCCTTTCTACGTGGCGTCCAGGAGCATCAGCCCATAGCTAAACGGCAAACGATTGCCCATCACAACTGCCATCTTCAGGGACATGTCAAAACCTCAGACATTCCCCAGTCTAGTCATACAAGCAGCCATCTACCTGGCCCTCTGTGGTTTTCTACGGCCTAACTAATTCACTTTACTGGCACAGGCAGCCAGGTACTACGTAGACACAACTTGAGTCGCTGGTAACACCATTATGTCCTTCAGCTTGTAGTCTCAAAAAACGCAATAATCCGGAACCGAGGTCTACAATAACCTCCTCCGAATTAATGAATACCACGCAAGCCAGCCTTCCCCTTGACAAATTGACCCGTATCAGGTTAGTTCCCCAAGACTTCACCCATACACGGGTGTGTACTAACAAGTAGCTGCAGTCTTTCCTAAGAATGTGGACCTATCAATGCCGGAAGGTCCCGTACTACATGGATCGGTGTATCAATGATTATACCGTAACTCTAGGGTCTTATCACCTACGTCGCCCTTGTCACCCCAGGTAGCGTCAGATGCCACAGCCATCACAGGCATCGCGGCAATTTTTGGCCATCATCGGTTTACAAGTACATGGTCCCCAGATACACTCCAGGGTCTTGACTGGACAGGACAGGCCGTGGCTTTGCCACCGACATCCGGTCCGAGGCGAGCCTCTTAATGAGGCCAGGTCCGCATCGCTCTGTGATGTCCTTCCTGCGCACGCTGGTGTAATTATCTTGGCAACACCAGTTAATGTCCACTGCATGTTCGTTCCAGGCTGCCATCTTCTGGGACATGTCTACTATATTAACCAGTACGCGATTGGGCATTCTCCCCAGTTTGGTCATACAAGCAGCCATTACTTGGCCTATCACGGGTTCTGGCAGCCCAGCGAGTTCACCCGCAGCTATCCCGCAGGCCAAGTTCTGTGTAGTTGGCTCGCTGCCAACACCATTTCATCCTCCACCCTGCAGTGTCCAAAACCCAGCAATCAAGCTCCAGGATAGACATCCATCTCCATAAAGTAAACAACGTCCGGTGGCCAGTAACCATACTCGACCGCCTACTGTCACTCCTACCGGAACACTCAAACTCTAGTCCCCTATTACCTTTTCGGGCAACCCTCGAGTGCCTGCCAGTTCATCAAACACCTGGGGGTTCTTCTACGCTGCCTACACCTCGACCCCAGTCAGCACTCCAGTCACTCTTTTGGGGCAGCCTTGGCAGCATGTCGGAATGGGTCCCAGACCATGTCATCAAGAGACTTAGCAGGTGAAACTCTGCCTACCTCGCCCGGTACGTCCCCACTCCTTAGGTGGAAACGGCACGAGCATTCACCAAACTTGCTCAAATAAATAATGCCAGAACTAATAAAACCACACCCCTACCTGAATGTTTTTGCCCCCTTATTCTGGCATACCGACCAGCAGACCAAGGCACACTTTCAGGTCCATTTCATATGGTAAGTCCACACTTCCAGGCTATTTCCGATGGTAAGTTTTGTGTTAACTACAAATGTTATCTATGTCCATATCGGACATAGGGCTCCACCCATAAGTAGGAAGGCCAGTATGGTGGCCTGAATTTATGGGAGGAGCCCGGGGGGTATTTAAGCAGCCCGCTCACCTGTGATGCTTGTCGGTTGCCTGTGCGCGATACCCACCCTCCCATCCCCATTTCAAGGCATTCATTTCATTCATTCATTTCATTCATTTCTCTCTACAGAATAATCATTTCTTAAACTAGGGTATGCCCCCTTATTCTGGCATACCGACCAGCAGACCAAGGCACACTTTCAGGTCCATTTCATATGGTAAGTCCACACTTCCAGGCTATTTCCGATGGTAAGTTTTGTGTTAACTACAAATGTTATCTATGTCCATATCGGACATAGGGCTCCACCCATAAATATATATATATATATATATATATATATATGAGCAAATTCTGGTTAAAAGTGGTAAAAGTGACATGATATAGGAGGTGGTCATAGGCTGTGCGGACATGGTACAGGAGGTGGTCATAGGCTGTGCGGACATGGTACAGGAGGTGGTCATAGGCTGTGCGGACATGTTACAGGAGGTGGTCATAGGTTGTGCAGACATGGTACAGGAGGACATGTCAGAGGCTGCGGACATGGTACAGGAGGACATGTCAGAGGCTGCGGACATGGTACAGGAGGACATGTCAGAGGCTGCGGACATGGTACAGGAGGACATGTCAGAGGCTGCCGACATGGTAGAGAAGGACATGTCAGAGGCTGCAGACATGGTACAGGAGGACATGTCAGAGGCTGCCTACATGGTACAGGAGATTTCAGAGGCAGCGGACATGGTACAGGAGATGCAGAGGCTGTGGACATGGTACAGAAGATGTCAGAGGTTGTGGACATGGTACAGGAGAGCAATAACAGGAGATGGTCAGAGGCTGCGGAGGGGTCTTACTGGGCTGTGATGAGGTGCACGCCACCACTGAGACCTCACAGAGACAAGTGTCACTTCTGCCTTACATTTAAAAATGTCGCCGTCTGGTGCCATTACATCACTGTGCATGCGCCCACCTGCCCGAAAATGGCTGAGCATGTACAGGCTTTCTCGTGCAGTGGCGGCGCATGCACAGTTGACTTGTTGGCCCAGGCCGCAGCCATATTTTTTATGGGCGCCGCTGCCCTCAAAGCGGTTCCAGGGCAGGCAACCTTGCCGGCCTACTGGGAAGTTTGCTGCAATCCCGGTAGGCCAGTCTGGCCCTGCCCCAAACTCACTCATCCATGTCTTTATGGACCTTGCTTTGTATACTGGTGCGCAGTCATGCTGGAATAGGAAGGAGCCATCCCCAAACTGTTCCCACAAAGTTGGGAGCCTGAAATTGTCTAAAATGTCTTGGTATGCTGATGACTTAAAAGTTCCCTTCACTGGAACTAAGAAGCTAAGCCCAACCCTTGAAAAACAACCCCCACACCATAATCCTCCCTCCACCAAATGATTTGGACCAGTGCACAAAGCAAGCTCCATAAAGACATGGATGAGCGAGTTTGGGGTGGAGGAACTTGACTGGCCTGCACAGAGTCCTGACCTCAACCCGACAGAACACCTTTAGGGTGAATTAGAGTGGAGACTGCGAGCCAGGCATCCAACATCAGTGCCTGACCTCACAGATGCAGTTTTGAAAGAATGGTAAAATATTCCCGTAGACACACTCCCAAACCTTGTGGACAGCCTTCCCAGAAGAGTTGAAGATCTTATAGCTGCAAAGGGTGGGCTAACTCAATATTGAACCCCACAGACTAAGAATGGGATGCCATTAAAGTTCATGTAAGTGTAAAGGCAGGTGTCCCACCAATACTTTTGACAATATAGTGTATATATATATATATATATATATATATATATATATATATATTCAATAAAAAATGGTGGGTGTTGCAATTTTTACCTCACGCAGTATTTGCGCATTGTTTTTTTTTGGGGGGGGGAAGCTAGGTAATGAATTCTAGTGCACACAAACAATATATAATACCCAATTTTGATAAAAAAATCTCCCTAAACATTGCATTAAAACCCTTTAAAGGTTACCAGTTTAGAGTTACACAAGAGGTCTGGAGCTAGAATTACTGCTCTCATTCTGATTTTTGTGGCGCTGCCTCACATGTGGGGGCGCTTTAACTTTTTTTATTATTATTTCTTTTATTTTATTTTACATTTTTAATTTTTTATAATGTCTCTTTATTTATTTTTCATCACTTCTATTGCTATTATAAGGGATGAACAACGTCCCTTGTGATAGCATGATCCCTGACGGGTCCTCTTTATGGTGTACAATAGATCCCAGATCTCTCCTCTTCCCTCCAAAGCATCAGATCAAATCAAGATTGGTTTGATCTGATGTGCGTACAAGCCGGTAATGGCTTGTTTACACAAGACTCAAACTGAAAGTGACAAAATCCTTGTTGCTTCCGGTTTCTGACATCACACCGGTTGGAACTGCATCCGTTCCTCTCACTGTGTCTCAGAAACCAGATGCCCCTGGTTGTATTAATTTAGACATGATATTAATGATATATGGATATGAGGAAGACACATGACCCTGTGTCGACACGCGTAGGGGAGGGGCGAGGATGGTGAAGGCGCCCGGACCCTTACGAGGTGTAAGTGGTCAGCAGGGAGATAGCGGCTTTGGAGGTTCTCTTATATATTACTGCCTGATATAGCCTGGTGCGCTGGAGGCATGTGGTACATGTGAGTACCCTGTTTTAGATTTTTTTAAATAAACATCCATGATTAAATGATATAAGCACTATTGGATTTTTGTACATCCACATGCACTTGTATGCTGTCCATTGATGGGGAGATTGTCATAAGGAAGAGCGCAGGAGTCAGTGGATCTAGATCCACCATACTGAGCCCTGGAGAGGCTCACAAGCCTTTTCTGACTCAACTTAAATGAGGGGTCACATGCTCTGAGGTGAGGATACACATAATAGGGGGGAGCATGTATGTGATAGCACAGGGTTTATTGGAGCACTTTATATAAGATCGCAGTATTGTTTCATCTAATGGGATTCACATGAAGAGTCAAGTCACGTGGGACACGTTATTTGCATTTTGATGGACTTTATTTAGCACTTTTTCACTGCATGTTATTATTATTTTTTATTTATTATTTGCATAGTATTATATAGATTATTATTTTCAATATTATTATTCAGTGTTCATTGTTGGTTGTTGAGCATGGATTTAATATATACACACATTAGGATTGTCATGTACAGCCCGGCACATTTATTGATTTGTAAAAAACTACAACATGCTTGATTTTTTTAGGAAAGCACTGGAATTGAACATACTGGTGTGAGCTGGGGCCATTGAAATAGATGGCTATTACTGTACATGCATTCTGGATGGGTTTTAAAAACGCACTGGAAAACATTCGGTGTGAACCAGCCCTGAAAGTGATTGTAAATGATCACCTTGTAAAACAATTCATTCTGTTTAAAATAGAAATGAAAGGCAAAGCATTTGTGAATAGATATACAAAAATATATAATACCCTTTCCCCTTTTTTAGTGACCTGGTCATATTCCCTCTGTTCTCAGCTGCATAAGAGCTTGGAGGGAGGAGAAGCAGCAGCACACTGAGCTTCCCAGTGAATGACTGTGCAGACGGGGGCGTGTCAGGATAAATCTGATTATTGGAGGAGAGCAGGCTGAATTCCCAGCATAGCTAGAGGACTGACCACAGTGTGTTCTCTTGCTTAGTATGGTCAGTTTGTAGTAGTAAAGCAGGGGGACTAACAGGAACACCAGGGATTTCACACAAAGGAAGCAATACAAAGAGGACAGGATACTTTCTCATACAAGTACATGGTACAGCAGGCACATATTAGGAATATGAAATGTTGGGGTAACACTTACTTTACGTTTTAAAATTGTAGTTTGGATACGGTCACTTTAGCAGAAATAGATCGCATATAATTACTAAGTGTTACAGGCCTGAAGAACTTAGATCCAACATAATAAACCTGTTCAGTGAAGTTTTAAGTTAATTAAGTACATTTTTAAATATACTTCATAGCCAAAAGGAATTTTATCTCACATTTTATGGCATGTTATGTATCACTATCTTGTTATGTAATGTATATATAAAGTAGAGGCAATGAAACTCCAAGATGAATTTCTTCTGTGGCCAACACCAATCTATCATAATATGCCCGTCCGTTCTTAATAAAAAGATAATAATGTGGAGGGAGATTTGCTAAAACTGGTGCAAATAGAATCTGGTGCAGCTGTGCATAGTAACCAATCAGCTTCTAAGTTTGCTTTGTTCAATTTATTTTATAGGCCCCTTTTACACTGTCGGACCGTTCAGGTCTGCCTGTGAGTTTTGTCGGCGGATCTGAACAGGCGCTCCATGCTTGTCTCTGGAGCGACGGATGTCAGCGGTGACATGTCCGCTGACATCCGACCGATCTGATCCGCTAAAATCCGACGGATGGCCCTACGTTCGCATCCGCCCCTGGCGGATCGGATTGGGTGAGATCTGATGAAAATGGACATATTGCCCGTTTTCGTCCGATCTCTCCATAGCAACCAGCGATGCTCAACAAGCCCCTCCCCGCTCAGTGAGCAGGAGAAGGACCTGTCATCCACCGGCTCAGTGGAGATCAATGGAGAGATCTCCCGCTGAGCTGGTGGACAGAGGCGGACTCCATGGCAATGGATCCGCCTCGTGAGAATGAAGCCTTAAAACCTAGAAGCTGATTGGTTACTATGTACAGCTGTACTTGATTCTGTGTGCACCAGTTTTAGTAAATCTCCCCCATCATGTTTATACTGCACAAGGGCTTCTGTATTGTTGAAGGGTTAGTGTGTGGGTGTGGCGCTGTCCTAATTTATAGAAATACTTGGTAAATTGTGTGTAGCCAAATCCCATATGTAAAGTCGCATAAACCAAAATTGCAAATAAAAAATTCAATGAAAATAAAACCAAACATAAAACAGCAAAGTGACCCCCTTTGGAGTGTGTAGGTGTAACGTCCCTATGATGAAACGCGTAGGGCGTGGCCTATTCTGACGCTTTTGCATCATCTCCCAGAGGATCACCAACTTAAATCTGACGCTCTCCTGTTTTGATGATATTTGGTTGCCTATTATATTATATATTATATGCTTAAATGTGAGTACCATTCTGTCATCTGCGTTCAATAAAGAGTGTTTTATGGTTTTACGCTATGGAATCTCCTCTTTCTTCTCTTATGCCTAAAACGTCACCGTGACCCAGAAACAGCCTGTGGATTGCCGCACAGTGGCATACACTGTGACTGCGCATTACCCCCGCAGGGGTTAAAGAAGCTGGTGAGTGTCCGCATGATCACAAGACACGAGCACCTGGTCACCAAGATTAATACAAATACCTGCCTTGTTTTACAAAGATGTCAAGTTTTTCACTTAAACTGCACTGAGCACTAGTCACGATTTAACCTATGTAATTATTCAGCAATGTTATGTTTGTCAATCACTATATGGGGTTTTTATGCGGATGGAATAGCTTTGGCTAAAGTCATTTTTTAAATTCATCCCCTGTTCCCCTTCCCCCTCCCCCAATTCAAAGAGGGCCAACCTAGCCATTATATTTGCTATATGCGATTTTGTTTATATTTTGTTTATAATTTACATCCGATTTTACATGTGGGATCTGGCTACACACGATTTACAAAGTATTTTTTAAACTAGGACAATGTTACACCTACACACTCCAAAGGGGGTCACTTTGCTGTTTTATGTTTGGTTTTATTTTCGTTGAATTTTTTATTTGCAATTTTGGTTTATACTTTATATGCGACTTTACATATGGGATTTGGCTACACACGATTTACCAAGTATTTCTATGAATTAGGACTGTGCCACACCCACACACTAACCCTTCACTTACCTTCTGTTTTTTCCACCTTGGTGGAAATCACATTTGTGGAGGCAGCAGTCCTTTATGCGATTTCTTCCATTGTTTCCATTTTTTTTCATTTTCTCCACTTTTTTCTCCACTAGGACAACGTTACACCTACACACTCCAAAGGGGGTCACTTTGCTGTTTTATGTTTGGTTTTATTTTCGTTGAATTTTTTATTTGCAATTTTGGTTTATGCGACTTTACATATGGGATTTGGCTACACGCAATTTACCAAGTATTTCTATAAATTAGGACAGCGCCACACCCACACACTAACCCTTCACTTATCTTCTGTTTTTTCCACCTAGGTGGAAATCACATCTGTGGAGGCAGCAGTCCTTTATGCGATTTCTTCCATTGTTTCCATTTTTTTCCATTTTTTTTCCATTTTCTCCACTTTTTTAATTTTCTGTTCCATTGCGCGGATACACCACTCATATTTCATTACTTCTGTATTGTTGGCCACACTTACGCTGGACTCTGTATGCCCCACTGGATTAGTGTAGCGTTTTAATTAAAGGCTAGACAAAAAAAAAAAAAAACACCACCACATCTAAATACTACAGCAATGGGCACCAAAAAAGTTTCCCCTACTTTTCTTGCTGTCGAACACTTAAGCAAGTAAAGCCTTTTTTTGATCGAATGAGAGAAATAGTGCCAAAAGCAGAGGAGCCTTATCAAATAATCAGTCAAAGTACCGTATGTACCCGAGTATAAGCTGAGTTTTTCAGCACATTTTTATGCTGAAACCCCCCCTGGCTTATACTCGAGTGAGGGCAGGGATACCGGGCATTGGGCTGCTTGTCCTGGGGCTGCATTGAACTGTGGCTGCAGCGCTCCCCTCTCTAACTTCTTTACACAGCAGGAGACCGCTGTGTCTCGGAGCTGACTCTGAAATTTTCAGCTGCACTGTGACAAAAGTCCCGCCCTCCTCCTAGACCAGCTTGTGTGATAGACAGAACACTGTGTCTATCATACGAGCTGGTCTAGGAGGAGGGTGGGACTTTTGTCACAGCGTGGCCGAACACTTCAAGCTGAGCTCCGAGACACAGCGGGAGATGCCCGCTGTGCAATACAGGTACCGACTGCTGCTGAGACTGCATGAATGAGCACAGTCCCTACTAGTGAGGCTGCAATAAGGGGCACATTGAGGCGGCAATGATGGGCACAATGAGGCGGCAATGATGGGCGTGAGACTACAATGATGGGCATGGTGAGGCTGCGGTGATGGGCACAGTGAGGCTACAATGATGGGCAAGGTAAGGCTGCCATGATGGCCATGGTGAGGCTGCGGTGATGGGCACAGTAAGGCTACAATGATGGGCATGGTAAGGCTGCAATGATGGGCATGGTGAGGCTGCGGTGATGGGCACAGTGAGGCTAGAATGATGGGCACGGTAAGGCTGCAATGATGGGCATGGTGAGGCTGTGGTGATGGGCACAGTGTGGCTACAATGATGGGTACGGTAAGGCTGCAATGATGGGCATGGTGAGGCTGCAGCGTTGGGCACAGTGAGGCTACAACAATGGGCATGGTAAGGCTGCAATGATGGGCATGGTGAGGCTGTGGTGATGGGCACAGTGAGGCTACAATGATAGGCATGGTAAGGCTGCAATGATGGCCATGGTGAGGCTGCGGTGATGGGCACAGAAAGGCTACAATGATGGGCATGGTAAGGCTGCAATGATGGGCATGGTGAGGCTGCGGTGATGGGCACAGTGAGGCTAGACTGATGGGCACGGTAAGGCTACAATGATGGGCAGTTAGGCTGCATTGATGGGCACAGAGACGCCGGGAGCTTCTGTGTTGTCCGTGCCGAATCGCATCCTGAAAATTTACCAGTAGCTGCTGCATTTCCCACCCTAGGCTTATACTCGAGTGAATACATTTTCCCAGTTTTTGTGGTAAAATTAGGTGTCTCGGCTTATATTCGGGATGGCTTATACTCGAGTATATACGGTAATATGAGTACATCCCCCCGCTGCCCCTCCCTTCACAAAGGTAATATAGCATGTTGCTATATTTGCTCAGGCATGTCCATGCTTTCCCCCCCGATTCCTAGTCATTAAAAAAATGGCACCAGGTGACGTCACTGATTGCCTTAATAACTACTGACAGAAGGTAAGCTGTCATATTTAGTAGTGGTAAAAATACTGCTACTATATATGACATTTGGCTCCTTTGAACCAGAAAAAAAGTAATTAATTTGGATGAATGCCTGAACAACCACTATTAGTGATGCTTTGCATTTATATACCTGTTTTTAATTCAGTCCCTACTGAATCAACCCTCATGCATTCTCAACCCTGTATCAAGGCATCACAAAAGATTGAGATTCCAGGTCTAAAAAAAAACATATATAGTAATAAACATTTAGCTGATGATAGTAAAACATAATATTCCTCTGAATAGTTACCGGGATTAAATGAATAAAATGTCTAGACACTTGCCTTTCTCCGCATCATCTTAGGACACTCGGCTGCCCCCTTCCAGTCCTTTACATTCTACCGGAAGACCTCCTGTGAGGAAATCTTATTCAAAGATAGCAATAATTCACCAAAACATTGCAATAGCTTCAAGAACACTTCACAAGCACAATACAAAAATTATTAAAAAAAAATCATGCTCCATGACACCCAGGCTGTATATGTTTTTTCAACTTCTACCATCATGATTAACCACTTACCTACTGCCATACGTCTTTAATAGCAAAGTGGTGGGCACATATTTCTGCAATGCTGTTCATAAACGGCACTGCCTAAATTACTCTCTGGTGGCTGCTTAGCCTGTTAATGGCTGTGAACCTGAGCAGACACTGTGTACCGAGCATTCTTTTACCCCAGTCTAAAATGTTTTTACAGTAACATGTACCTGTAAGTACCCATGCTGCTCTTCAAATTGAGATACACTATATTACCAAAAGTATTGGGACACCTGCCTTTACACGCACATGAACTTTAACTTGAACCAGTTTTAGTCCGTAGGGTTCAATATTGAGTTGGCCCATCCTTTGCAGCTATAACAGCTTTAACTCTTCTAGGAAGGCAGTCTACAAGGTTTAGGGATGTGTCTATGGGAATGTTTGACTATTGTTCCAGAAGCGCATTTTTGAGGTCAGGCACTGATGTGGACAAGAAGGCCTGGCTCATAGTCTCCATTCTAATTCTTCATAAAGGTGTTCTATCGGGTTGAGGTCAGGACTCTGTGCAGGCCAGTCAAGTTCCTCCACCCCAAACTCACTCATCCATGTGTTTATGGACCTTGTTTGTGCACTGGTGCGCAGTCATGTTGAAACAGCAAAGGGCCATCCCCAAACTGTTCCCACAAAGTTGGGAGCATGAAATTTACCAAAATGTCTTGGTATGCTGACACCTTAAGAGTTTCCTTCACTGGAACTAAGTGGACAAACCCAACCCCTGAAAAAAAAAACCCACACCGTAATCCCCCCATCCACCAAATGATTTGGACCAGTGCACGACAAGGTCCATAAAGATATGGATGAGCGAGTTTGGGGTGGAGGAACTTGACTGGCCCGCCCAGAGTCCTGACCTCAACCCTGATAAAACTCCTTTGGGATGAATTAGAGCAAAGACTGTGAGCCAGACCTTCTCGTCTACATCAGAAATGTGCTTCTGGAAGAATGGTCAAAACATTCCCATAGACACATTCCTAAACCTTGTGGACAGCCTTCCCACAAGAGTTGAAGCTGTTATAGCTGCAAAGGGTGAGCCAACTCAATGTTGAACCCTATGGACTAAGACTGGGATGCCATTAAAGTTCATGTGTGTGTAAAGGAATGTGCCCCAATACTTTTGCTAATATAGTATATATATCCTTTTTGGATCCTAGACCATGGTTGCACAGTTGCTAACATGATATGGAGGTTCAGCGTGATCCTGTATACCTCACAGCTTTGCTCATACGTGTGTGAACAGGTTTTTGAAAGCTTTGGCCACCTACTTCTCAAAAAAATTTGGAGTAGAAAACCTGACCTGAATCTACCGTTGCCTTAAAATGTTACTGTTTAGAGAACATATGGTTTAGCAATGTGGGAAAAGAACATTGCTGTTCTGTGTTAAAAATCTTTATGAAAGCTTCATATAATCATTGCATACTTTCTGTCTCTTCTGGTCTCGCTAATATGATGCAAAATATAAAAGCGTCTCATAAAAGCAAAATATACGCACGGTGCTGAGCAGAAGAAACTAAGAACGTTAAATTCTTTAAAAGACATGCAGAAGCTAAATCTATGTATAGATAAATATATAGCCATATAAAATCATAGTTTATATAGCTAGAAATATGTATATTTGTAAAGATATTTTAAAATGACTACTGTGGCAGTTTGGTCTACCAAGTAGCAATATAAACTGACATTTCTTATGTCAGCATAATCCAAAATAAATGTCAAAAAAGTAAAGTATTGAACTAAGATATAATAATTTGGCCTTCCTTGTCATGCTGTAAAAATTATTTTAAAATGGTCGCTGAATGTGAAAGGAATGCAGATTTTAACAACTGAAAAATATTACATTTCTCTCTTTTTTTTTGCTTATTGTGGCTCTTTTTGCTGCTTTTCTCTGTAACTCCTTTTTGCCTGTATATAAATGTAAGCTTTAGAACATTTTTTTTTTGCTTGAATTTTAGACACATTTGAAGTCTTGACACTATAAATAGAACAGGTCCCTTTTGAATATTGTCTAAGCTTCCTAAGCTTTTGATAGATTTCACCCTGAGATGTGGGCAGCTAAGGCAAGGCTGTATCAAATAATTCTGGCATTCAGGTTTTTGTATAATTAATAAGAAGTAAGTTAGCCAAGGTTACTGGATGTTTAACCCAGGTTTCCATCTTTCTCTAAGTTTTATATTAGTTTCCACCCTAATGTAACTTAAAAGTACTGTGTAGTGAAAAACTGAATACAATTTGTTAACATATTTGCTAAAGGTCAGTATTGTAGGTGTTGCTCGGTACTTCTGTTTCAAGTACCTGCTACATGTATGCTTGTGGAATTTTCCTTTTAACACCCTTGCATTTATTCATTCTGCTGAATTTTTGTTCAGTCTTTTCAATGGAAGGTTATACAGATGCTCTGGTGAAAGATTACATTTTCATGATCAAGTAACTGAAAAATAGTGATTCCTTTCTACAACTCTTTGTTAGATTAAACAATGCCCAATCTTATCTATTTCAATGATGATAGAAACTCTTTAAAATAAACATTTAATGAAAAAAAAATATGTAGGAGACCATAACTGACCTACTCTTTTAAGAATGCTGGTTGCCTTGGTTGCCTTTGTGTTATGCTGATCCAGTGGCTTCAATACTTTCTGACAAAGTAGTATGCAAATCAGGAGCTCCTGATTCACTCTGGTTTCCTAATCTGCATGCTAGTCCTGGATTAATATAATATACAGGGACAACTAGACAGAAATTTATTGTACAAGGAGGCCAGTGATGGCAGCTCCCTTTTTTTTAAGTTAGCTAATAACAATTCCCCTTTTGTTAGCTACACCCCTGACTTCCCAAAGTAATGTTTCAATGCCCATTTAGTCAACGAGGCACAAGTAGTTAGAATTACTTGCCATATTCCATGCTTCCAGAGCCTTTTCCTCTCCAGATGATCCATGAAGATGGTTCTCTTTGCTGGTCATGTGACCACCCCCTCTCAAAGCCTTTGGGTAAATTTCAAGACTAGTGGTCTTACCCACAATCTGATGTGGGATCCAAGGAAAGTTATGGCTACCACAGAAGGTGAGGGATAAGCTAAGTATTCCTCTCTGTTAATCCCCCTAGGATAAATGAGCATTGAAGCTTTAATTAATGGAGAGAAAATAAATCTAACAACAGATGACCTTCACTTTTAGTGCCTATAGGAGGTAGAGAAAAAATGTAGCTCTTGTGTCCAATTCTTGGCCAGTCATTAGAATCACAGTCATTGCCTAAAAGGTTTATTTACACATATTGATAAAATACTAATAAAACAAGAACATGTTCTGTATAAAAGAGGGGATCCTTGTAGAGAGGTGTTGCATCTGTTGCCAAAAGTTACCTGCCTACAGGCTGCAGTGATGAAAATCTAGCCCTATACATTCTACAGATCATTGTGTCAAGATAAGCTTTGGGCTTTTTTTACTTTAGGTCAGTTATGTTGGAGTTTATTGGAAATGATTTGCAGTTCACTGATTCATTTTGTATGCTGTCTGGTGTTGTAGCTTAAAGCCCAAGTCACAGAAACAGAAATTCTTAGACAGAATTTTTAACTAACAACCTCCATTTTTATAGCTTTACCCTCACTTTCTTGTTAGGCTTCTTTCAGACAGGCAGCAATTTTTATCGCTCTTTGAAAAAGCATTTTGGCTTGTGGGGAATTTGGCAGGCGGCGCCGTCTGTCAAGTTCTGCGGACCAAGTTAAAAATGCTTTACTTTGCGGCTGCAGCATGTGCACAGCCCTGTCAGACTATAACGTTAGCATTTGAGTGGGTGGGCGTCCGAAGGGGGGGGGGGGATACAGCTTAGCTAACCTATTTTTACTACACCCGGCATGTGAAAAGAGTGTGCTGGGTGTCTAAAAATGACTGTGCAGTCCAATAGGCTCGATCAGACTGCCCAGTACACTTTAGAATTTGAAAACCTGGCCTCTTTTTCTCCGCATTACATGTCTGCATGAGGTTGCTTGCAATGGGGGTGGCCATTATTTATCCATGCCAGCATAGAGAGCTGGAGTGCGAGAACAGAACGTGGAATTCCATGAAGAGAAAAGGGGCGTGCAAATTAGATTCCAAGTAAAAAGCTGTTAAAATCCTAACAAACAGCTGCATTGTACAGTAAAAGTAAAAAGTGGAAAAACGTTGTGATTTCAATGGAGATTTATATTCACATACTTTTAGCAGACAATACATTTTTTTCCACAGGTTTTTTTTTTTCAGTTCCTTCTTCACTTTCTATACTATAAATCAAGTCTATTAAAAAAAAAAAATCAAGTCTATTCAAAAACTTTTAGAGTTTCTTCTGAATACACAAACATTCCTTCTGTGACTGGACAGATGTTCTTGGCACTGTCTTACCAGTCAGCAAGTCTTTCCTAGCAGAGCAAGGCTTGCTAGTTGCAGTGCTTGTTATCAGTTTTTAAAGGGTTAGTGGTCTTTTATTAACGTATGGTGATTTTGTAAAAAAAAAAAAAAGGATTGTTTCATCAGTACAGCTACTCCATATGTGAATGCTGTATAGGTGCCAATACATAGAGACATTAAGGTTGATTTACTAAAGAAGTAGAGCATGTTCACTTTTTTTTCATTTAATCTTTAATTAAATGTTCTATACAAATAATACAGTTGTTATGGCTGAAATAGATAGCATTGTTAACACATATAGTTATGCAAATTTATGAGAAAAATGTTGAGTAAAAATGCTTCATATATTTTGCAATTCCTTCTGTGCCTTATAGCCCCTGAAGGGATGTCATCATATGTGGTAGAGAGTTTAGACGAAACCAACATTTCTATTTATATGGAACAGGGGGAAGTTTTAAGGGCCAACCATTGAGGGAAGTTGGAATGGTTTAAGAGTCTGCTTTAAAGTCAAGCAGCTACTTGTTGAACATTTGGGTGAAGTACTGAGTGTTAAGGGCAAAATTTGGAGTCTTACAGTAGAGAGGGATTTTTACTAAGAGCAGAGGTTAGGTTCTCCATAATCTGTATATCATTCACCCTGGCAAACCATTGACTCAATATGGGTGAGCTTGTTTGTTACATGCCCTGGTATCATTAGTAGAATATATCCATTGCGCTAATAGAATCTATGGGATCATATGTGCAAAAACAAAAATGAACAAAATAAATAAATGTATGTCACACTGGTAAATTTTACATGAAAAAGAAAGTGAGTCCACCACGAATAATAAAGTCCATGTGAGAAGTCAAATCCACTGTAAATAGGGAGGCTCAAACTGTACAACACTAAAACTTTCAAAAGGGACCACGCGATGTCACCACCACCAAGGATAGATGTATGCTTACCAGCTGGTTTTGACTATATGAACAGAGAAGTAAAAAAAATGCAGTACAATGTGCTCTAAAGAGAATTCCTTCCACTTCTAGCATCAGGGGTAATTCAACCCTACCTTTTTGAATCCACATCCATATTGCCATAAACGAGTTTAGAAAACTCCTATTTTAATCTCCTGCTTTTTATCTCTCCACTTGGTCAAATTCCCAGCAAGCAGAATGTAAGCCCTGGTAACGTTGCATGCTCACTTATAAAGTAAGTTTTATTTATCTTAGCAAATGAGGTGAAACAAAGTTGAACATCTTTTGGCAAAGAATAACCAATCAGGTGCCAGGAAAATTACACAAAACAGGATTTTTGTTTGCACTTGATTGGATGATTGAAGTCAGCTGTTATACCACATTTACTAAAATAAGAGAAACATTCTCTTTCTAAAGAAAAAAAATAATGTTAAGTTATAATTTACTTTCAAAGTGAACATGCTCCACTCTGTAGTAATTCAAGGTATCTGTGTTGTGTATGTCTGAGTGTACATTTTTATATTGCAATAAAAACAACAGTTTAGTAATAAGTAAACACAATCATTAAAGCCATGCAAACACAACAGCATCATAACCGTCAAGTGTAATAAATTATGTAGAAAAATGGAATGCTTTGTTAATTCATCTTTTTTTTTTTTTTTTTTAATTTGAAGTGTTTTTTTTCAGAATTGTGTTTTTTCATGCAATTATTTGACGATGGAGCAAATACTCAAACTCTTTTTCTGTAATGACTGAAAATGATGCATGTCTTTATTATAATTGTATGCTTTGTTTGGTTCAATATAATGATTATGTTGTTGAAGATTACATAAATAGTGGAGATGGGTTCTGTTATGATATCTTTTCATCCCAGGATGTTGTTATGCTCCTTCAGTACTTCAAAGAGTCACTGTACCATTGTTTAAAAACTCTGTAGATGCTCACAATAGATTTTTTTTAGATAAAAGCAATATTTCGCAAGGTCTAGATATTTTGTTCTGTATAGACTAAACACTTTACTGCAGAAAAGTTCAGTTTTTGTTCTGTTGTTAAAGATTAGAGGTTTAAGGGTCATTTCATGAACGTCACATTCAAACAGTGTAATGCACATGGCTTGCTCATGGCTTGCTCAGTTTTGTAACACAATTTGAAAGTGCAGTAGAGTAAAAACAAATTATCTGCCCACTTTATATTTTTGATTGCAGTTTGGTATATCGCTATGCTGAGCTGGCCATAAAGGCCACTAGTCAGCTCACCCAGTGAAATGCTGTCCCCTTTGCCCTCTCTATGTCATGGATCATGCAAAAAGCCAAATCTCCCCTTAAAAAACCTGCAGAGCGTGGACTGCCCTTGCCAAAGAAAAACTGGAAAATGCCCAGAATAGGCCCAGAAGCACTGCAAAAAGACTTCTAGGTCTGGTTGCAAGCAATGGCATGCAATGGCATGAAAACAGTACAAAAAAAGGAAAATACTGTAAGCGGGACTTTGAATGAGGTGTGCTACTGCTGAAAAAAACAAGTGTATGGAATGTATATATGTGATAAAACCTTTATTTTGTCTAACGCAGTTACTTGGGTCTAGAGCTGCATGGCTTGGTTTACAAATGCAAATACAACCATATAGAATGAGATGGTAATAAATAAATACACATTTACCAAATGTACATATGAACTGATATAATATAGTCATATACATATATATAGACACATAATTACATATTGAATGTTTAGAGTATGAGCTGAACTGTCTTGGCAACCCAAAATTGTATACTCTATGAGTATTCACTCATCAGGAGTATGGATGCAGGACTACACTGAAAGTACAGAAAAAATAAATAAATATATTACTAAATGTATCTCTCAACCAAAGGAGAGAGAAGGGGGGGAATATAAGCCTCCCTAAATGTAGTATACATTGTCTAGTACTCACAGTTCAATACGAGAATAGTCTATCAGCTCATGCATGGATAGGGGGTGTATGCGATGGTGAAAGAGGGGATCCCCACAACACAATGTCAGGACCAGAGCTGAGCCTGGGATGGACAAAGGGAGCAGCCAGAGACCAGGCCAGGTGGCCACAATGCAAACCATGGGAGATAGGATGGTTTAGAATCAAAAATCGCATCGATCTAGAAAAAAATGTGAAAAATGAAACAATGAATATGTATATGTTGACTGGGTGAAAAAAAATATGTAAATAAATAATGATGTATATAAATCTTAATATACTGATAAAGTGCCACCAAAAAAAAAAAAAAAAAACATAGATTAAATGAATATGTGAGTGAATGAAGTAGAAATGCCTCTGTCCTACTGATATGTGTTGAGAATGTGAGAACCAGAGAAGAGATGTGGTGTCTCCTCATTGGTATAGGGTTGCAGAGAGATCCACCCAGCCAGGATCGGCTGCTTTATACCCAAGATCCAGGATGGGTGCCCGCCAACGTCATACTGACGCTGTAAGGGCAGAGGGTAGGCATATGTGTTTTTTTCTGCAGTAGCACACCTCATTCAAAGTCTCACTTATTTTCCTCCTTTTTTGTTCTTATCCATGATACTAGGGACTGAGGTTTGTTGCTGTGGCTATGTCAGGTCATTTTTTTTCTTTTTTTTTTTTTTTTGGCATGCAAAAAGTCCTGTTGTCTTTAGGGAATAAGAAGCCTGTGAATGCAATTTCATGAGAAATTTATGACGCTGACATCAAGATCAGTGAAGAGAATATTTCTGTTTTATTCCAAGTTCAGTCTGTTTTTATATATTCTTAGGAAACAAATGACGCATTGATCAAGAAATAGGAAGACCTAAGAAGCAATTTAATTAAAGCCATAGCTGTAGCTGACAAACATCATTTAGTTTCTGAGGAGTGCATATCTCAAAAAAATGGCGATGTTACATCAAGTAGTGTTTGCACAAGACTGGTTGAAGACAGTACATAAATTAGATAGTATTCGTTATGTATATATGCAAACCACTGGTCAAGAAACACACACATCCCCATGGTTTCCATCATGTCAAAGTACCTCTTGGCCGAACACTAGACCCAAGGTTATAAGCACATTGTAACAATAATGGCGAGTACACACAGTCGGAATTTCTGACAACAAATGTTCGATGGGAGCTTGATGTCAGAAATTCCGACCGTATGTAGGCTCCATAGGACATTTTCCGTCAGAATTTCTGACAAACAAAATTTGAGATCTGGATCTCAAATTTTTCAACAACAAAATCCGTTGTCGGAAATTCCGATCGTGTGTAGACAATTCCGACGCACAAAATTCCACGCGGGCTCGGAATCAAGCAGAAGAGCCACACTGGCTATTGAACTTCATTTTTCTTGGCTCGTCGTACGTGTTGTACGTCACCGCGTTCTTGACGTTCGGAATTTCTGACAACATTTGTGTGACCATGTGTATGCAAGACAAGTTTGAGCCAACATCCTTCGGAAAAAAAAACATGTATTTTGTTGTCGGAATGTGCGATCGTGTGTACGCTGCATTAGAGTATTGTAATATGTGCTACCATAAAGAATGTGATGAAAACCACAAAAAAGTATATATGGATAGACATCTATCTATCTATCTATCTATCTATCTATCTATCTATCTATCTATCTATCTATCTATCTATCTATCTATCTATCTATTAAGAAGGGTGAGGTGCACTACAGTCTCAGATGGTCGTGCTTAGCAATCAAGCCCTCCCACAGGCTTCGACATAGAAAAGATTTCCGAAAACGTTTATTATGTATGCCTGATTTTATGGATGTCGTGGTGATGTCCTTTTGAAGATTTCAAAATAAATATGGTTTGTGCAGCAATCCCTTGTTTTTGGAATATATATATATATATATATATATATATATATATATATACTACTTGGTGAGTGAAATATAAAATAGCTAAGTTCAACTTAGTTTTCTAACTAAACTCCTGTTTTTAACGCAAACTGTTAGACATGTTAATTTAATTGGCAAGTTCCGCTGAGAATTTTCTTTGGTTTTGTTTTACATGCGTTGCCTTTCCATGTGCTCCTTGCTGCGAAGGCCAGTTATAGGTGGGGGCAGTGGCCATTTGTTTGTACTATTGGAATACTGGTGAGGACATGCACTGGACAGCTTTGCTGTAATTGTGCTATATGCTGGGTGTCCAGTGCACCCCTGTGCCTTTAAGGAGGGGTGGGCTCCTTCCAGGCTCAACTGCCCTCTGCCTATCCATTATAATGCATGTGTTTCTATTACGAAGGCTCTCAAAAATGTATAGAGTTAGGACTGCAGATAATATTGGGGTGCCTTGTCGCGGCCTCCGCAACTTACACATGTACTTGCAAATGTGTGCTAACTAAACCCCTGTTTTTAACACAAACCATTAATTTGGTTGGTAGCAGGCTGGCTGGCGAGTTGAGCTGGGAATTTTATTTGGATTTGTTTTAGAACTAAGTTTACCTTATAAGTAGTCCTTATAGTATATGAACCCTGATACATAAGACTCAGGGTTAAAAAGGAAAATAAGTTGCTGCTAATATACCATTTTGTGTTTCCATAAATCATAAAGTGAACAAATATTATTAATCTGTGGTGTAGCGCTGCCAAACCTGTGATGACTTTACTTGCTAGAAGACTGCAAGAAAAAAAGAGCTATGCATTTTGGCCACATGAATATTTAAAGGGACTATACCCACTATTCGTGGAGGTACTCATCTGTCCACCCTGTGGACAGAGGCAGAAGTTCCCCTTGATGTAAATATTCTCCAAAATGAAGGTGAGAGTTCTGGGAGCATGTGGTGTTTAATATAGTAAGATCCCCATACTGGTCACATTGGAGCGAGTTAAAATATTGTCAAGGATGGGTATTATCATCAATTCACTGACGCAATTTCTTCATAGACTGAATATTTTTTTTCTGGACATTTACTGAGCACCTTATTGGAAATTGGATTGTATAAATTTATTTTTATGTGTATCTTTAAGCATTCATTTTGGTTTACACATTCATGTGTTTTAACATCCACACCAGTACACAGGTTTGGCAGTGCTACACCATAGAATATTAATATTTGTTCACATATTGTAACAATAGCCTGACCTTGTTATCTGTCCAAACCTTCCAGACAAGATAGAGAGGGCAGGAGTTAATTTCTACTACAATTCACATAACAATGTGTACTTTGCGTGACCTTAGCACAACTGCAGTGGTTCCTGGGTGACACTATCTGATTGACTTTTGTGGACATGCTCTAACATAGGCTCTTAATTTATACTGTGTCTCTTTCTTCAGAAATTTCCAAAGCTATACAGATCTCCTTTGAATATGTTGGTGTCCACAAGAATAATAATACAACTGTAAGTCATGTATAAATTTATTTTTGTTTTACAGGCCCATGTCCCCCCAATGAGAAGTTGTGCAGCGATGGTGTTACGTGCATACAACAATCCCTGTTTTGTGATGGGATACCAAACTGTCCAGACGGTTCTGATGAATCTACCAATACATGCGGTAGGGTCAACATGATGAATTCCGTCAATATTCTTTTGATCATTCAACATTTTTTTTTAACATTCTGAAGATTGTTATTGAAAGTTTTAAATAAGTACATTGCATATACAGATGCTTAAAAGCATATGTACCAAGTACAGCATGGTAAATACAAGATAGAGAAAAGAAACAACAGAATTGAAATAACGTAGACAGCCATTTCAAATTTACAAATCATAACACAAACCAATATATTGGTATGACTAAAATGCCACTGGGTCATGTTTCGCTTTTTGACCCGAACTCTACTCTATCCAGTGTTGCCAATCTTCACGAATGTCGAGCATTTGTTCAGACAAGGGTTTTGTCACAAGATAAGTTAGTTCTGACCTGGGAGAGGACTTCCAAAGGGTTAGGTGCTAAAAGAGATTTCCAGTGTCTGACAAGAATAGTTCTGGCTGCCAAAAGAAAATGGGTAATAATAATTGTATGATTTTATTTTAATAATGCTAAGGCAGGGTTAATACGTTACAGTATTCAGATAATTTCAGAGATTATTATAGATATCTTATGCTAAAAACTGGTTAAACACTTGCAGGCCCAGAGTATATGGTACAGAGAGCCCACCTGCCCGCAGCACATAGGTGAACTGGTGGAGGAAATTTTGGATATGCATAGAGGTGTGTAGTACCATCTAGATACGATAGATATAGATATTTTTTGATGCAACTCCCAGTGATTGGCATTGCGTGATGCTAAATACAAAGATCAGAATGCGACAATCCATTGAGCATTAGAAACCTGTTGGTTGAGATCTAACTCCCATTTTTAATGGCATCTGACTTACAAAAAATGTGTTTGTCTTTAAATAGAGCATAGAAAAGCGATATATCCATTTTACATTAAATTAAAATTAAAATGTTGCTGATCCTTAGTGACTTACAACAACCAAAACATTTACAAGAAAAAAAGGTTGGGACTTTAGATGAGGCATAAACAGTAAGACTAAAAATAGAGTCAATTGTAAAATATATGTATGTTTATTAAATTTATCTAAATAATAGATGATGCCGTATAGACATACATCAATAACAAACATACAATGGCATAGGACAGACCATATACATAAAAAGAAGTCCTAACATCATAACATAATGCATTGAGTGGCGCCGGAATGGAAGCTATAGAACACAAATTGGACATTACAGTCTCCAGGGATATCCAGAACTTGGATCATATTCATGTCCTACAAGAACAACATTTATTCCTTATACAAAGCCAGGGGGGTACTCACATTTTGAGTACCCTGATGATGTTCCTATTGGACGAAATGCTGCGTAGGGACGTCACGCCACTGTAACATGATGACTGCGGCCATCTTTGTGGTTGGAAACATCTGCTATCCATGACGAATTGCAACTTTTGATATGTCTGTTTTTTATCTCTCAAAATGTGAGTTCCCTGGCTTTTTATAAGAAATACATTTACCTTGGTTTTAAATACTACACCATGAGGAGTTGCTTTCTTGTGTCCTATGCATGTACCTATGAATTACCATTTAGTGGGACTACAAGATCCAGCCTTCTATGATCCAATTGAAGTGGTTCCGTGGCGCTGTGGACATATCATGTTAGTTTGACCACCTGTAATTCAGTGGTCCGTTTTCTTTGGTAAGAGGTGTGTTGATGTTCGGTGGAGGATAATATCATGTTCACCTTATTGTAGCTCTGTCTGCACCATGGGTGGTTCCAGTATTTCCCCTGAACAAAGACTCTGTTTTAACACTATGGACTCTTATTTTATAATTTGATGCTTCTAGCGCTGCATATACTTAACCTATATACTGTAGTTGCTGAATTTTCAAGAAAAAATAACCCTACAGAATAAGACCATCCAAGCATAAATCTGCCTTGGGTAGTCTATCTTGCTTCTAAAGCAAAGATAAAATATTCATTTCTGTATAGCTTTAAAAGAAATAACCTATTATTACATTGTTAACATTTAAAAACTGAATACATACATATTTTGTAGATGATACATTTACTCTAGCTTTTTTCTGCCATCATTTTATACTCTAAAATAACCTTGTTTAAAACACTTTCACTGAGACTAATGTTTCTACTTAGTTATGTCTGAAACGCACAAATGAATGAATTTAATGTGCTATAAGTAGTAGTTGAGATGTACAGTTTAAAATATGCAGTATGCAATGTTATTTCTTTCAGAACTGAACAGAAATGTAACTTAGCTACACATTTGAAGTGTACCTGTACTAAGGTCAATTCTTCCAAACTAGAAGTATGAATTACAAGGACGTTAAAGTGGAGGTCCGCCCACCGCTGCAAAAATTAAAAACCAGCAGCTATACATACTGCAGCTGCTGGCTTTTAATAATAGGACACTTACCTGTCCTGGAGTCCAGCAATGTCGGCCCTGCAGCTGATGTTTCCATCAACTGTTGGGTGCTGCCACCGCCATTGCGGGTAAGGTGTACAGTGTAGCCTTACGGCTTTACACCGGGAACCCTACTGTGCATGCGCCAGGCCCCGCTCCTCTTTTCCACTGGCACGGCGACAGGGGGAAGGGGAGGGAGCCGAGCCGTGACATCAATATCCACAGCTGAGGTTCCCGGAAGTGGGAACAGGATACCTGTCAAAGACACGTATCCTGCCCCCCCCCCCAAAAGGTGCCAATTGTGGCACCGGAGGGGGGGAGGAAACAAATAAGCGGAAGTTCCACTTTTGGATGGAACTCCACTTTAAGTTGTTTTGCATATATTTTCTTTTTTTGTTCTATTATCAAAAATAGAATGATGTGATATATATACATTTATATATATATATATATATATATATATATATATATATATATATACTGTGTGTATGTGTGTGTGTATAGATAGATAAATAGAGAGATAGAGAGATATAGGTATATATCTTTCTATCGATAGATAGATAGATAGATAGATAGATAGATAGATAGATAGATAGATAGATAGATAGATAGATAGATAGAAATAGGTAGATATATACAGTATATATTGAAAAATAAATAGATATAGTAAATAGTTTAAAACATATACATCAAAAAAAATGTAAATAAATCATGACTTTCCTTTAAATACCTGCATTAAATTTATACCCTTAAGCATCCCCACAAGTTCAAGGACTGAGGATTATAATATAGCCCCTTAAGGGTTCCTAATTTCAATATCTCCACTTTAAAAAAAAACACAAGCTGGTCCTGAAAGAATCTAGAATTTGCAGATACCTAATGAGACAGTTTTATATATATATATATATATATATATATATATATATATATATATATACTATTAAAAACATATATTTATTTACATAATCATTAAAAGCATTTTAGTAAAACATATAGAATTTCATCCACAGTATAGAAAGAACAGAGCTACCCATAAGATGAGAAAACACTTTGGCATGACGTCAGTCAGACCAAGTTAGTCTTCCCAATATCTCCACATCTATGTGATAGTAAAGAGTCCCGTCTTCATTTGTCAATGTGTTTTGTGGCTATGCCGCTTCCTAAGGACAGGAGGGTATTATAATTATGTAATAAATACAATAAAGAGAAAAGACAATATAAGTACTCCTATACAAATACTGTACATTACCATACAAAATCAAACACATGGCATATGTGGTGGACAGAGTCCAGTTGTCTCTTTGGGCAGACAAGGGGCTGCAGGAGATGCATCACAAACCAGGGGCATAGGAAAACATGGCAGTCACCCACTGCTTGTAACTCTGATAGTAAATATTATAGGTGCTTGACCTCTCCAAATAAAATAGTTTTAGCTGAATTAAAAACTGGAAAAGCTCAATAATCATAGCCACCATTGCATTAAACAATCCAAGGTATGCCAAGGTATAGAGAATGTATCTTGGGAGAGATCAACCATACATGGCAAAGTATTGAACTATGGGATGATTAAATATAACTAAGAAAAAAACAGGAACATGAATCATATAGCAAACAGCAAGAAATTCTAATAAAATGAGAATCTGGTTTTTCGCATAATACTGTCTTCAGAAAATAGACCTTACAAATTGTTTATCGTAAAAAAAAAAATAATAAAAATAGGTCTAAGCATGAAAATATAGAACAGGGACATAAATGCAACAAACTTGGATAGCTGGTGCAATTTCATCAGAAACATGGAAGCATAGATCTATATTCTTTTCCTTGTAAGAAACCCTTTTTTTTTTCCCTGATCAGCGGGAAAAGCACTGCCAAGTCCTATATTTACACCAGTGATTGCAATGTAATTTATTATATTACAAATCCATTTACTGCCTTTCTAAATCGGATTTCATGGGGACATGAAAACATATTGCATGATCCAGGAAGAAGTGGGTTTGTTAAAGTGGCAAAATGTCCACGCAGCATAAGATCAATTGGTCACAGACTGCACAAAATTGTATTCACTCCAAGTGCCAGCTATCCCCAACAGTAATACACGAACTTTCATTTCCAGCACTACATCCTAATAAATTTTTTCTTTTTACTTTTGAAAAACAGGCATGAACTTAGATTCAGGATTTTATGAGCAAAATGTACATAATAATATTCATAGGGTAGACACGCACGCACGGACTGCGCATGCGCGGACTTTCTGATTCATTGGAGCTGTTTTTAAACTCCTTGCAAGGAACTTTTATATATGGATGCTTGTTGGCGATTTAACTAATAAAAAGAAGTTAAACTTTTTACACTATTGGAGTTTCTTCTTCCCCTTCTTTTTTGGATTTTAACCATCGCTGAGAGGGGATTTCCCCTCTCCCCTCCTCGCTTTGCTGAGGCTCGATTTGGAAACCACCAACACAGCGCTCACAAACAGGAACCATCTACAGGGAGGACAACAGCCATAAGGGGAGGATATCATATGCTGTCTTACAAGGGCTGTCTGGTAAGCCTCCATCTTTCTCTGTGGTGACGGTTTCTGTCAATGGTGGATGTCACGGATTTACCCAGCGGAATAATCACATATGTTTTTCATGGACACTATATTATAATTAAGCACGTCTTTAAGACATTGGAATTTGCATTTAATACCCACTGATCCCTATTTGATAATTAGTGGAATATTTATGAGCACGGTTAATAGCACTAATGTTTTTGTGAAAACTTTATTTGTCTACTGTTGTGGTAGTCTTCCAGCGCTGCACTGTTTGTATATGTATTTTGTTTTGTGCCCCCTATCAGGGTTATAGTGTTTAGCTGCAGGATATTCAATTTAATTTAAAATTTAATCTTCATTCACAGTTTTTGGTCACATTTTTTTGGCACACCTAGCGCAGATTTTTTCTTTTTTAGATAAACATAATAATATTACAAAGCTCTAGGAAAATCATTACACCAAAGAAATTCTGTGTGGCCTTCCTATTACTATTACAGTGGTAGAAAACCCAAAACCAAGAATGTATTATATTGAAGCCTACCAATTCTTTGATGTGGTGCTGCATTCGTTTTCTTAATTTCTTTTTTTTTCACCTGGTGATCCAGCCAGTAAGTTTGTTATTTTAAAACTACCTTTACCAGATTAAGCTTTAAGTACTACAAAGCACACACTGTTTAATTTACACTGTCTCTTTTATTTCTGTATGTGGATGATGGCACTATAATTATTTTATAGAAAAAAAAAATCTAAAAATCATCTAAGTACCCTTTTCCTAATCAATATACAGCTGTCACGTGACCCAGATCTTTCCTAGACTGTCTGCAGGGAAACATAAGCGGGAGGAGTTGCTAGTCCTCTGCTGCTGGTCATATGTTAAAAAAAAGACACAGCCTTTGGATGACATAATAAAAATAAATAAATATTATCAATAAACTGTTTTAAGATGGCATACAAATATATAATAAATAAAACATATAAAAATATATGTCAAGCCCCTCCAGTGTCTTAGAATAATAGGGAGGTGAAGACACCATTAATCTATATGTAATATCCCACCCCATTGTGTTTAGCTGGTTAGGGGGCATGGAGGAGGAGGGAATGATCGGGCTGTCATTTACCACTGTGTATACACCCACATGTGTGACTCTATAGTCACATGGGCTGCTCAGATGTGATAGGGAGGAAATGCTCAGCATAGAAACTCACTGAAAACTGATCATGTGCAGAGTTGCCACCACTGCTGCAAAACCCCTAGCTGAATCGGGGACATGAACAGAAGGTGGAGATAGAGAGCAGCAGGATCAACCAGGGTTTTTGCAGATTACAGAAAACAAATCTCATAGTTACTGTGTATGAAAAGCATGTAACACAGCATTTAGTGATAGTTTTTTATGATGTAGGTTTAGTGACACTTTAACCACTTCAATACCAGGCAATTTCCCCCCTTCCTGCCCAGGACATTTTTCAGCTTTCAGTGCTGTCGTACTTTGAATGACAATTGCGCGGTCATGCAACGCTGTACCCAAACAACTTTTTTTTCAATTTGTTCCCACAAATAGAGCTTTCTTTTGGTAGTATTTGATCACCACTGGGGTTTTTATATTTTGCAAAACAAATTAAAAAAGCCAGAAATTTAGAAAAAAACGTTTTTCTTTGTTTTCTCCTTCACTGATGGTCACTAATGAGGCGGCACTGATGGGCACTGATGAGGAGGCACTGATATGTAGAATTGATGGGCACTGATAGGCAGCACTGATATGCAGCACTGATGGGCACCAATAGGTGGCACTGATATGCAGCACTGATGGGCACTGATATGCAGCACTGATAGGCGGCACTGGGCACTGACAGGCAGCTGAGATGGGCACTGATAGGTGGCACTGACAGGTGGCACTGACAGGTGGTACTGATGTGCAGCACTGATGATGAGGCACTGATGAGGTTCTGACAGGTGTTACTGTAGGTCACTGATTGGCAATGTGATGGGCACTGACTGACACTGTAGTGCGCACTAATTGGCACATTTTTGGGTACTGACAGGCGATCCTGAGGGAGCACTGACTGGCAGATGATGGGCACCTTTTTAGCAGCTGTGGTGGCAGATCTAATGGGGCTGTGCTGATAATCAATGTGCTGATTATCAGCACAGACCCCCCTCTGACAGGGAGAGCCACCAATCGGCTCTCCCTCTCAGCGTGAACCAAGGAATGCTGTGGTTCACGCGATGATCAGCTGTGATTGGTCACAGCTGATCACGTGGTAAGAAGCCTCTGTCAGAGGCTTCTTACCACGATCAGAGATGCGGCGTGTCAGACTGACACGCCGCTCTCGCAATCGCCTAAGCTGCGCACCCCTGTGGGCGCGTGCCTGCATGTTATCCTGCTGGACATCATATGATGCCCAGTCAGGATAGTAGAACCACTTCCCGGCTGTCAATTTGCTATAGGCTGGACGGGAAGTGGTTAAAAATGACAGAGGTGCTTACAAAGGTTAGCTATTTTTTTGTATGTAAAACCTTCATCTCAAAAGGAATACTGATGTTGTGGCTGTTTAAAAAGTATTACATGGAATACGATTTTAAAGAGGTAATAAACTTTGATGTATTATTTGTACCTATAGGTAAGCCTATAATAAGGCTTACCTATAGGTACTGTAAATATCTCCTAAACGTGACACCGTTTAGGAGATATTTATTGTATATGCAGCCGATTACATCATCGCGCATTCGCTCTGAAGGAACGGCCACCCTGTGCCATGACCGGTGGCTCCCGCGTGCATGCATCACGTGGCTCTGGTCAGTCACATAGCCGGAGCCTGCGGACCCAGAAGGAAGATGGGTGAAGATGGATGCGGCCTCCAGCGGTGATGATATTTTATGCATATAAGTTTAACATAATGTGCTAGTATTCGATGCATGTTAGCACTTTAAGCCTTTACTTTTGCAAGTCAGAAACTTTTTTTTTTAAATGTCACTTTTCTTTTTCTTCATCATGTTAGCCAAGTCCATCTACAGTAAATCTGCTAGTGCATCTAACACTGCCTTCCTCCCAGATTGACAATGCTGCTTTCCAAAGGTGTCTCCATCCAGAGTGGAGAAGCCCTATCTATGACAGAAAGTATGTTAGTGGCCATATCACCAGCTGGAAATAAAGGCCTATAAAAAGAAAACTAGTGCAGCCACAACATTTAGGAATTGGTAAGCTGCAATATATTATATTTTTGGGATTTAATACTGCTACTATTTATTTTTGTGGCAGGACATCAGGAGAATGGTTGATAGCATACTGTATCTCACCCTGATTCCTATCTGAGCCTAGACAAGCCAGTATTTGGAGCACACCCACATTTTTAATTATTCAGTATGTCCAAATTGGAATATAGACAAGGCTCTTAGAAAACCTATTGGAAACACAAGAAGAAGGCCAATCACCTGTTATATTTTTTGAAAAATGGTTACTGGACATTTTTGGGGTGGAGGGCTTTTCAAAAACGTTTGCAATAGAACGAGCACATCGTATAACAAGTCGTGCCCCTTCTGCTGGAGGAAGACCTAGGCCAATTATTATTAGATTATTAAACTGCCAAGATAGAGATAATATACTGTCTAAAGCAAGACAGAGAGGCAGTACTGAGTACAAGGGCAATAAAGTGTCCTTCTACCCAGACTTCTCGGTAGAAGTACAGAAGCAGAGGGCAAAATTTACGGAAGTTAAACGGCGCTTATTTGCACTAAAGATTAAATATGCAATGTTGTTTCCGGCAAAACTGCGTATTACAGATCAGGATGGAGCTCAGTTCTTTGATACACCAGACGCAGTTAATAATTGGCTGGATAGGAGACAGGAGTAGTGTGGGCATAAGGATCGAAAAATAGATGAGAAGAGTCGGGTTGAGAGGGGGTTTTTTCACCTCCGGAGCCTATCTGTAGCTTTTTTTTTTCTCTCCCATGGAGGGAGGGGGGGGGGTCATACTCCTCCTCCCCCACCTGGGTAGATATATGGTACGGATGTAACGTTGGAAATGGCTACAATGGGCCCCCTGTATGGGTCCCGTGTGGACAAGAAGTATTTTGGTGTAGCTGATCCCTCTCCCCCCTTTGGGGAGGGACTCTCAGCTTGGAATGGTAGTGTCCAGATACAGATTGAAGTGAGATGGGAAGGGGGGATGGAAGTAGTAGGATTGTATGTAGTGAAGGAGGGTGGGGGGCAGGGGGGGGGATGCAAGGGTGGGCGGTGTGTGTGGACCTTTTTTTTTTGTTTTTTTTTTTTTGTTTTATTATTGTTTCCTACCTTTCTTTTTTTTTTTACTCTCTCACTCTTTCTCCTCCTCCTCGTCATCTACCCCTCTCGGCCCCCTCTCTCTCATCCTCTCCTACCCTTCGGGGATCTCTGCTATGCCCCAAAAAATTCTTACTCTCTATTTGTATTCTTGTCTTCTTTTGATGCAAGATGACAAGTAAAATCAAAGTGATGTCATGGAATGTCAGAGGATTGGGGGATGGTAGAAAGAGACGTGCTGTAAAAGAACTAATTGAATTCTACAATCCCGCAATAGTCTGCCTACAGGAGACACATAAGGGGAATGAAGATGACAAAATGTTTTGTACATTTAAATATAAATATGAATTTCATGCTACATATTCTACATACTCCCGTGGTGTGAGTATTTTGATTTCGAATGCTATTAGGTTTACCTGTAAGCAGTGTATTAAAGATCCGGCTGGTCGATATTTGATGCTATTATGCTCCATAAATGATAGAATAATCTTCTTGGTGAATGTGTATATTCCCCCTCCATATAAAGACGACGTTTTAAAAAAGGTTTTTGAAAAAATGGCACAACTGCCTGATGTTCCAACAGTGATAATTGGGGACTTTAATAATGTACTAAATGAAGAGTTGGACAGGCAAAGTAACAAAAAGAGTAATGGGAGGGGAAAGGTCACAAGATGGGCCAGCCAGATACAAGAGATGGGTCTATCAGATATATGGAGAGTAAGATTCCCGGTCAGTAAAGAATACTCATGCTATTCAAGTACTTATGGATCACTATCCAGAATTGACATGGCCTTGGGAAATGGTCATTTTCTCCCATTAGTAAAAATAATTCAGTACGAAGCACGGGGAATCTCGGATCACTCTCCATTAACTGTGACTTTGGAGTGGACAGAACACCTGATTCGGCCAATGTGGAAAGTCAATCCACAGTGGCTATCCTTGATCCCAGAGAGCAGTCAAATAAAACAACTGCTAATGGGTTTTTTTGGAGATAATAAGGGCTCAAGTTCCGCGATGATGGTGTGGGATACAATGAAAGCATACCTTAGAGGCCTAATAATTAAAGAAATATCTAAAATTAAATTAGCCACAAGACAGTGGGAGGAAGAGTTAACCCAGAGAGTTAAGCAAACAGAACAAGAATACACATCAGATCCCAATAGGGAGAAATTTGGAGCATGGCAGGACGCGCAGAATCTATATAAAAAGTTGGTCTTAACCAAGGCAGAGAATAATAGATTCTTGCAGAACCAAAAGCACTATGAAATGGGGGAACAGGTGGGTCATATGTTAGCAATGATAACACGGAACCAGGAAGGCCCATCCACTATAGCTGCTATTGAAGACAGAAAGGGGACAGTAAAGTATGATACAGAGGGCATCCAAAAGATATTTGTAGATTTCTATTCACAGCTGTATGAATCTGAAAACTTAAATGTAAAGGAAAAGACTGAACAATTCTTAGATAATCTAACTATGCCCAAGCTGACCTCAATAGAAAGGGAATCCTTGGATATTCCTATAACAATGGCAGAGCTGGAGGAAGCGGTGGGACAAATTCAAAACAACAAAGCTCCAGGGATGGATGGACTCCCCGTGGAGATATATAAACTATACGGTCAGATCCTGATCCCAGAACTCCTTGAAGTACTCAATGAAGCATATGTCACACGGGAACTCCCTAAATCGATGATGGAAACAATAATAATCATAATTCTAAAACCAGATAAAGATCCACTAAAGCCCGGTTCTTATCGCCCAATATCTCTCCTTACATCTGATGTTAAAATACTAGCTAAGGTCTTGGCAAATAGGTTATCCAGACATATTGATACTTTGATCCATAGGGACCAAACAGGTTTCATCCCCTCCAGATCAGCAGCAACAAATATTCGCAGGCTCTTTTTGAATCTGCAATTGCCAATGGACGACGGGGGAGCTGGTGCCATTCTGTCATTGGATGCCCAGAAGGCATTTGACATGGTAGAATGGGAGTATCTATGGATGGTATTGATTGCCTTTGGTATAGGTCCAGGCTTTATAACCTGGCTAAAATTATTATATAAAGACCCTAGGGCAAGGCTGCGTATCAATGACACTATGTCACCAGCTTTCCCGTTGTCCCGGGGAACTAGACAAGGCTGCCCTCTATCCCCGTTGCTGTTTGCATTGGCGGTGGAACCATTGGCCGCCGCAGTTAGACAGTCTTCGGGGATAGAGGGATTCCGACGTGCAGGAAGAGAGGACAAAATATCCTTATATGCAGATGATGCCTTAATCTTTCTGAGCGACCCCACAAAATCCTTAGAGGAACTCATGGCACTTGTATCTGCATTTGGACAGTTTTCTGGGTTTCGCATCAACTGGGAGAAGTCGGTATTGATGCCACTACATAAAGCCAAAATTTCATTACCAGACTGTGCAAAACAAATTCAAATAAAACATAAAATTAAGTATTTAGGGATCCAGGTAACTCGAAAAGTGGGGGACTATGTGGACCTTAACCTTAGACCACTATTGACTAGGCTTAAAGATAAATGTCGGACCTGGTGCAAACTCCCACTAACTGTGATTGGCAGAGCCAATCTTATAAAGATGATCTGGGCCCCACAATTATTGTACATTTTTCATAATTGCCCGATGTGGATAGCCGCATTTTGGTTTAAAAGGATAGAATCGCTCTTTCGCGAACTCATTTGGAAGAAAAAATATGCACGTATTAAATTAACAACCTTAATGCTGGCTAAAGATGAGGGGGGACTCTCTATCCCACATCCAAAAAATTATTTTTTGGCTTCACAAACCCAGCAATTTTTTGGCTGGACAGAGGTAGATGAGAATGATCCCATACAGGGGTTATTACTTCCACTGGGTAAGGGATATTCACTGATGTCCCTACTAGAGACAAAAACCTTTCAAAAAGATAAGAAATTCATGACAGGTGAGCTATTCAGTAAGGTATGGCTAGCAATAAAAAAGATTACTAACATTACAGGTTATACTTCCTATACACCAATATGGAATAACGCAAATTATGAGGAAGTGCAGAGATTGGAGGGATTTGGGCTTTGGCAAACTCAGGGGCTGAGACATGTGGAACAACTGTTTTGGAACGATAAGATAAAATCATTTGCGCAAATATCTGAGGAATTCGGGATTCCAAGACAGAGGTTCTTTCAGTATCTCCAGCTTAGACATGCTTTTCATGTCCAGGCCCGTATATCTGTATTTAAGCTTAATGTCTCTAAAATAACAATATTGTTGAAGAAAAGGGATCAAAAGAAGGGACTTATCTCTGAAATATATGAGATATTGCAGTGTAAATTTAAGGAAACTATAGTGGTACCGGCCAGGTTGCAGTGGGAACGAGACCTGGGAGCACTGACTGACGCTCAGTGGTCGGAGGTCTTGTCTGCGATCCCAAAGGTATCTCTGTCAGCTACTCAAAAATTAACACAACTTTTTATTACACATAGATCATACTATACCCCCGAAAAACTATTTAAATGGAAACGCAGGGAATCCCCCTTATGCCCCCGATGCAGTGGTGCACCGGCTAATCTAATACACATGTTGTGGAAATGCCCCAAACTCCATCGTTACTGGCAGGATATAATTAAAAACATAAATAGCGCATTGGGTATAGAAATTTCACTAGATCCAAATTTATGTTTATTAAATATAGTGGAGGAACCAAATATTTCAAAACATACCCATACCGCAATGACGAGAGGCTTGTTTCAGGCACGAAAGCTAATTGCTCAGAAGTGGATATCTAAATACCCCCCAACGGTCGAAGAATGGAGAACACAAATAAAAGAAGCCATAATAAAGGAGGAATTTATTTATACACATAGAGGGAGCCAAGATAAATTTGACGCCATCTGGAAAAGCTGGGTAGAGGCCTGGGACAATGAAAATAAAAGATGAATCAATATGGGAGAGGGACAATGTTGGGTCTGGGTAGAGGATGGGAGGATGGGGGGGGGGGGCTTTTGGGGTCGCGGGGGGGGGGAGAGATACAGCAGGGGGAGGAAATCTATTTTTGTTGTCGTTGGGTTTTGCCCCCTTCTTTTTTAGTTTTTTTTTTTTTTTTTTTTTTTTTTTTTTTTGGGGCGGGTGAATGTTAGAAGCAAGATTATGTATCTGGAATAAAATGTATGGAGAAATGTATAACTTGTACTGCTATGAAAAGAATAAAAAAAGTACTGCATTAAGGAAACAGAAGTGATTTTTGGTAGACAATTGCCAACCTTTTAAAAAAAAAGCCATGTGCTCCATTTTGGGTGTAGACCTTGCCTTTGATAGGAAGGGCAACTGTCTACATAATCTAAAGTTTTATGTACTGTGTAGTATTTTTTAAATCTTGTTTTGTTCTGCATACCTGCATCAATAAAACTAACAATGTTGCTTTTAAATGCATCAAGTGACTCTGTTCAAACGTCTTCTTCATAGTTCCCTTATTTGGATGGACTCTTGAGGAACCAAATCCCTCTGTCCCTCTTTTCTTCCTTAGTTGTTCCTCTTTTTGGTCTGGTGTAAAGGCTTCTTTTTTGAACAAATGACTCCAAACCTTGTATACAACTTCAAAGATATTTAATTGGTTATTTTGAAAACAGTATAAAGCATTAGTGGGGTTACCAATATTTTTTGCATATTGAATTGAATGTTTATAACTTGCATATATGGAGGCATGTCAGTGGTGCGTCCTTTGTCTCTATATTGTGCGCCAAAGGATATCCCTCTTTCTCTCTTTCTCATCTCAGGAAGTTGGGAGGTATGCTACAGTACAATATATGTATAATGGAAAAGAAGGATATTTTTTAATGTGAGGAGGTGGTTAAGTGGTTAAACCCCCCCCCCCCCTTTTACTTACCTGATCCCGATCTCGATCCAGCAGTGTTCACGAGAGCCAAGGCTCTCTTAGCTATATCCTCCTCATTGGCTCAGATACAGCAGCTGATGTCGATCACAGCCAGTGACGAGGAAGTGGAGGGTGAGGCTGAGCCTGCTCTTAAAGACACTCAGACCAGGGCTTGGGAGCAAACATGCACGAGTGCTACCATAGCAAATGGTTTGTATGGGGGAACTTGGTGGGGGGGGGGGGGCCAGGAGCATCAGCGGGGGACCAGAGAAGAGCAGGATTGGGGCTGCAAATGTATTGCACAGAGCAGGTAAGTATAACATGTTTGTTATTCTATAGAAGGAATTCATCTTTATTATCACTTTAAATTTAAAATTGTAATTTTTTTTTCACCTTCATGCAGTTTATGCATGAAGGTGAAAAACCTTCTGTTCTGCAGCTCTCCCCCAGGCCCCACCTTTTCCTTTCCCGAGCCTGATCCGATCCAGTGCTGTGCATGAGCGCAATGGCTCCCACCTCTGTCTCTATCCTCATTGGACATTGATAGCAGCTGGAGAAATTGGCTCCCACTGCTGTCAATCAGATCCGGTGACACGGGAGTGGGGGGGCGGGGCCAAGAAGAAGGAGTGAACAACCACTGAAGAGGGGGGTGTCTGGAGCGCAGGCGGCGGACCCAAGAAGAAGAGGATTCGGGCTGCTCTGTGCAAAACCATTGCACAGAGCAGGTAGGTAGAGGCATGTTTGTTATTTAAAAAAAAAAATAAAACCCCAAAGCTTCACAACCTCTTTAATTATACTTTTCTCTACTAAAGAAGGACAGAAGTCACATTTTTTGTTACTTGCATCTATGCCTACTCCCTCCACATGCTGATTGGAAACAGTTTACATACTGTAGAACAATAAGGAAAAAAGTGCAATCTTTTCTTTTATTTCAGACGACTTAAGCTCTATCAGTCTATAAATAGGTACACAAAAATCCTATTTTTATACCTTTCTCACATGTAATTGACTGTTATGGCTATAGGGACCACATACACAGAAAGCACGCTTTTCATTGCGTAGTAGGCCTTGAAGACCCCTTTTGTGTCTGCTATTAGCTGCTGGCCATATTTCTGTTCACTTTATTTCTAGCCCTCATTACAAGGATATCCCGTTCTGTAACCCTCACCATCCGTCTCCTGCTGGTGCTGACACAGGCAAAGAAAATGTCTGCATTCTCCAGGATAAACAGCCGTAATAACTTAGAGGCGAGGGTTGAACCAAGTACTAGCTGTCCATAAAAAAGAATGTTTTGCATAGGCACATTTAGTGGCCATTATCTCTGGCTCGAAAATTCGAACGATCCATTTTGATTTATAGGACCTTGTTATAATTCAGTACTATTTTGAGCACTTTCTCAACTTTATCCCTCTAACTGATTATTTGTTCTTTTTTCTGTGTTCTTCACCGCAAGGAAAAACTCATCCATATTTATGTGCTCTATCTTTTGCAAGCCCTTTTCATTTGTATTAGGCAGATAAGCCCTACTTAGTGAGTTTGCAATGTGTAAGTCATGGCATTGACGATCATTTCTGACATGCTTACAAATCTTGAGATTTAACCGCTTTGGAAGGTTCAGCGCGGAAGCCTTTTGTGAGTTTAGCCAGTGGCATCCGATCAGATCACATTTCTATATATCGCCCCCACGTATTGCAGGAAAATGACTTTTTTCCCAAATAACAGTGTTTGCAGAAGCTTTTCAATTTGATATCCTCTCTCTCTGACTGCATGTGCCTGACTTGCAATTGCTACAGGATGTTTTTCCTGTGTTAGGGGAGCTCCGAGATCCTTTACTGATGCATCACATTGCAAAACTAATGACTCGTCCTGGATCTAATGCTTCTCAAGTCAGGGCTGCAGCTTCTGCGAGAGGCAATTTTATGAACTCAAACCATGCTTAATGCTTGTTTTGCAGACTTGTCACCTTTATCTGTTTTATGCTTGTACAGGGAAGAAAAATTATTTAATTTCAGCAACAGAAAGGTTAAACTGTCCCAATAGCCCAGTTGTATAATTTTTATAAATTAGTTTATGTATGGGAATTCAGTCAAGACAAAAATCGCTAGTTAACTCATAAAATATCTGGCTATATTCACTTGCATTTTAAATAGAAACTCCATAATGCCTGGATTGAAGTTTCAGACTCAAGAAGTTCTCCCTTTTGGCTGCTGTATTGATTACCATTGTTTCTTCAGAGCTGATATATAGTGTGTGGATACAGTATCTTCGACTGCTGTATGACTGCTAATCACAAACACAGAAATCATTGTGTTACAAGCACTGAGATCATGGCAGGCAAAAAATATTTTACACATACAATATTCTGCACTTATTAGGGGGAGTGATTGGTATTAATTTTGTGATGGCAATACTCTAAGCTTTTCTTTCCTGGTTTGCAATCATTTAGTTTTGAAGTCAGGGTTATGCCATTTTATTTTTATTATAGGAGTTGTAAAGGCAGAGGGTTTTTTTATCTTAATGCATTGTATGCATTAAGATAAAAAAAGCCTTCTGTGTGTAGTAGCCTCCCCAGCACCCCCTAATACTTATCTGAGCCCCATCTCTGTCCGGCGAAGCCCATGACGCCCTCAGATGTACGGGACTCTCCCTCCTGATTGGCTGAAACACAGCGGCGGCGCCATTGGCTAACTGTCAAAAACCATTAAATCAGGCCGAGACAGAAGTACAGTTAAATCGCACTTGTTTAATAACAAAAGTAAAAAGAACAAACGTAGTGAAAACATAGCCAAAGTTCAGTAACCGGAATGGATAATCAGCCAAGTCAGAAGTCAGGGATCAATGTAGTGGAACAGCAAGCAGGATCTGGAGCCAGAGGGGATGTCAGCAAAGCAAGTCTTCAACAGGATCACAGGAGAAAGTT
Source organism: Aquarana catesbeiana (assembly GCF_042186555.1). Classification (NCBI taxonomy): domain Eukaryota; kingdom Metazoa; phylum Chordata; class Amphibia; order Anura; family Ranidae; genus Aquarana; species Aquarana catesbeiana. The sequence goes on along the minus strand of NC_133325.1, from coordinate 734,617,581 downwards.
TCTGTGATGTTGACCAAGGCGAAGGCAGAGATCCTCTGGACTGGACGGCTTAAGTAGGCAGGACAGACGAGCAGGATATCATCAACAGCTGAGTAACTTTGGAGAGAGATGGGAGTTGGCAATTAGCCGACAGCTGAGCGGCCAGCTCTGAGAAGGAAGGGATGATCCCAGCCCTGACACTAACACAGCTGGCAATCAAAGTCAGTAAGCCAATCAGGAGGGAGAGAGGGGGAAGAGCTAAACAGCAGCTCCATGTCTGAATGACACATGGAGCTGCAGCTCGGCTCGGCTTGGGTGCCCCCATAGCAAGCTGCTTGCTGTGGGGGCACTTGACAGGAGGGAGGGGCCAGGAGCAGCGAAGAGGGACCCGAGAAGCTGAGGATCTGGGCGTAACAAAAATTTGAGAGCTGGATCTCAAATTTTCCGACAACAAGATCTGTTGTCGTAAATTCTGATCGTGTGTGCACAATTCCAACGCACAAAATTCCACGCATGCTCGGAATCAAGCAGAAGAGCCACACTGGCTATTGAACTTCATTTTTCTCGGCTTGTCTTATGTGTTGTATGTCACCGCGTTCTTGGCAATCGGAATTTCTGCCAACATTTGTGCGACCGTGTGTATGCAAGACAAGTTTGAGCCAACATCCATTGGAAATAAATCCAGGATTTTGTTGTTGGAATGTCCGATCGTGTGTACATAGCATAAGTATGTTATAAGCCAGCCTAGAATGTAATGGTGTGTGGTGACCTCTCAGGTTCCTCTATGGGGATGTCCACTGTTCTGCTCTCTCATGTGCTGGGTCTCTGTTCCTCCTAAGGGGTTCTCTCTACTATCCTCTCAATGGGGGTATATGGAGAAAGGAGAATGCTCTCATAGTGTAGTACCATAATCAGTACGTTTTATGCTGGGTTGCATACTCGGATAAGGGTCTGGTGTAGATTTTTTTTTTTTGGGGGGGGGGGGACTGCACGCCTTTGGCATGGGGTTTCCCTTAAAATCCATACTAGACCCGAAGGGACCCCACACCATTTTTTCATGAATTTTTAATTTTGCAGGCAATCCTTTTTTTTTTTTTTTTTTTTTACGTTCAGCTTTCAGTGGGGAAAGCCACTGAAATTTGATGAGTCATGGGTTGTTAAGGTCGCAGTGGGCAGATTCCCGGCCCGCTCCGTAACAACCAGCTATTCTTCACCCAGGATTCAAATCCATCGATCATTTTTCGAGTGATCCGATTTTAAATAGTTCTGAAAATGTGGAATTCATTAGAAAACGAATATACGAAACAAAATGAAACAAATTTCAACGAAATTTAGCACCATTTTATTCGAAAAATTCTGATAAATTTGAATCTCTGAATAACCAAAAATTCATCCTTTCATTTTTGGACCAAAAACGAATTCCACATGTCTGATTAATACATCATTAAATGTATTTTAAAAAATGTGACCAGTGAAAGTACTCTACTATGACCTGGTATCAGGTTCTTGCAGTCCCTGTACAGTGGAGTCGGAAAGTGAAAGGAAGAAGCAGTCCAAGAAGTCAGTCAGTTTATGCGATGACAAGAAAGATGTTGGTAGGAGGAGAAAGCAGAGTGACAGAGATGAGCTCATCACTCTGCTGCTTCTCATTTCCCTGGTGGGTCAAATGAATTGGGTTAAAAGATGTTGGCCATCAGATTGAGGACATCCAGTGACAGAAAAGTATAGCAGATGAAATAGGTGAGATCTCTAGACTGAAGGAGAATGGCTGTTTTGTTATTTTATCTTTATTATTTTGTTATTGTGAGCTGGTGCTCTCCGTTAACATTTAACCTGAACCCTAAATTTGAATCTGTCAAGAAATATAAACAAAAAACTTATTCCATTGAGCCCATAACCTTTGACCCTAATCCTAACTCAAACCTGATCTCTAACCTAATGGACAACGCTAGCTTAAAAGTCTTATAAGTTCACTCTTATCTTTGAACCTGCTGGATCAGGGTGAAAACTGTCATGCCGCGTGCACATGACTCTGAAGGTTTTTCCGACGGAGTTACGACGAAATTCCGCTAAAACTGTCTTGCGTACACATGATCACACCAAAGTCCGATCGTCAAGAACGCGGTGACGTACAGCACGTACAATGGGACTAGAAACAGTGAGTTCAATAGCCAGTAGCCAATTTCTTCCGTCTCATACTTGCTTCAGAGCATGCGTCGTTTTTGGTCTGTCGGAACAGCATACAGACGAGCAGTTTTCCCGATAGGAATTGGTTCTGTCGGAAATATTTAGAATGTGTTCTATTTCTAGGTCCGTCAGAATTTTTGAAAAAAAAAGTCAGATGAGGCATACACACGATTGGAATATACGATGAAAAGCTTCCGTCGGACTTTTTCTGTTGGACATTCCGCTCGTGTGTACGCGGCATCAGGCTTGTACAGAGATGTCATTGCAACTTTATTGTGCTGAGATCAGATCAGCAACTGTTTCTGAGTGGTTGCCAATGATCAATGCACTTTGTACATTACCATTGCTCCTTGCCCACATTCATAATCACTGAGTTATGCCCCGTACACATGAGTGGAATTTCCATCTGAAAAATCTTGGATGGTTTTTCCGACGGAATTCCACTCAATCTTGGCTTGCATACACACGGTCACACAAAAGTTCTTGGAACTTTCGACCGTCAAGAACGCGGTGACGTACAACACTACGACGAGTTGAGAAAATGAAGTTCAATGCTTCCGAGCATGCGTCGAATTGTTACCGAGCATGCGTGATTTTTTGCACATCCGAATTGCATACAAACGATCGCATTTTCGTATAGGAACTTTTTCAGACCGAAAAATAGAGAACCTGCTCTCAATCTTTTGCTGGCTGGAATTCTGCCAGCAAAAGTCCAATGGAGCATACACACGGTCGCAATTTCCGACCAAAAGCTCTCATCAGACTTTTGCTGGCGGAATTTCCGCTCGTGTGTACGCGGCATTAGGGTATCAAATACACATGCATATGGACACCATGCACACACTATTCACACCAATAACATAGACTCTATACAAACATACCATGCCACATTCATATGTGTTGCTCCTGTCAGGAGTGTATTTCCTTTCATGCAGTTTCTGTTAATCATGGATCTGTAGTTTTAGATGTCATGGGTGTTCATCTAATCTTATTTAACAAATGTACTTCTTTCTCTTGATTAAATCTATCCTGAGAACCTGACAAGAAGGACAGACATATCCAGCTCCCCTCCCTGAAGAGTGTATTTTCCTGATTCCCAGGACAGATAGGAAGTTAATGGCTTCTACGTGATCCTGATAAAACCTTGAAAAAGGATGATTTAATGTACTGTACAGGCAGAGATAACTAAATAAAATAGTGGATATAAATATGTATTGGCAAGCTTATATTTAGGTATTCTTTACAATGTGAATATTTACCACACTTACTAAGGTAAGTGACATTTTTTTTTCAAAATGAACATGTTCCAATCCTTCAGTAAATCAACAGCATTGACCTTGATTTACCAAAGCAGTAATGTGTATTCTCCTTTAAAGTTAATTTTTACTTTGCAAAGTGAATTTTCACTTATCTTAGTAATGAGATTCACTTTGCAAAGAATAACCAATTATGAGCAAAGGAAAAATACTTCACCTAATTCACTACGCTAAAGTGAAGATTTCCATTGAAAGGAGAAAATTCACTATGAAAATGAACGTGCTCCACACTTTTACATACCTCCCAACATTTTGAGATGGGAATGAGGGACACCTACTAGAAAACGTATGTAGGCATAGGACATGCCCCCTGCCATACCGCCTTAAAGGAGAATTAACCAAAAACAAAAGGTTAATTAAATCCACAAGGGCTTTTTTTTTACCATTACTATTCCTTTATATTGGCTTTTAAAATTTACAAATGCAGCAATTTAGAAATTGGATGAAAGATTTAGCACTGGTAAACACTTTTTGAAAGATAAAAAGTGCATTTTATATACAACTATATAGAGCAGACCAAAATGAGGGACGAATGAGGAGGAAAGAGGGACTGAGGGACATTGCTCCAAATCAGGGACAGTCCCTCCAAATCAGGGGACAGTTGGCAGCTGTACTGTAAATCAACCACAATGTGTCACAATATTAGACTTAGGAGCTATAGGAAGTATTCGGTGAACACTAGAAACATAGACAAAAATTACCATATTGAAACAAATATGTTTAGGGCTTGGGGAACAATGTCCTCTGAAGCCCTAGGGAAAAGGAGCCTTGACTGCTGGAAGCATGGCACATAGAGGGTGTTCACACCTATTCACACCTGAGCGTTTTTCAGCTCTTAAAACGCTCATCTCTAAAGTTTCAAAACGCCCAACAAGCAAAATCCCATTCATTTCAATGAACCCTGTTCACATATGAGCGTTTTGTCACCTAAAGCAAAATGCCTGATGCTCAAAAAAATTCTTTTTGGCAGATTACAAGCATTTTTGGTCCCATAGACTTCAATAGAAAACGCCTGACTTGAGCAGAAAAATGCTTGTAAAATGCCCGTAAAATGGTCAAATAGCAGTTCTCCACACCTAATTTCTTCTCCCTCTCCTCCCCCTAATGATTTCTATTAGCTAAACAAAAACATCTGAAGCTGTAAAACGCTTGTAATACACTTCTAAAACGCATTTAAAAAGTTGTAAAAAGCTGCAAAAAAAGCTTAGAAAGTGCCCGAAAAACACCTGAAAATGATATGCTCAGGTGTGAATGCAGCCTTAAGGATGTGTGCACTTAATTATGGTCTGCTTGGGACTGTAGTGTGAGGGGGTTTGTAATTTAACCACTTGCCGACCAACCGCCATCATTATACAGCAGCAGGTCGGCTCGTTCCCGCGAATCGCCGCACTGGTACGTCGGCTCCTTTAAGAGCCATAGCAGGCGCACTGGCTGCATGGCGGGGGACCAGATGCACGTGGCTGGTGGCCGCGATGTCCGCCGACCACCCGCGATCGTGGGCACGAGAGCCAGAACAGGGATTTGTGTATGTAAACACACAAATCCCAGTTCTAGCAGGAGAGGAGAGACAGATCATCTGTTCCTAGTAATTAGGAACAGCGATATGTCTCCTCCTCCAGTCTGTATAAATACACTGTTTGCAAAAGAATACCCACTGGTTAAAATCTTACATAATAATATTTTATGTTGTCACTCATTAAAAGATAATAATTGGTGCTTTTTTATCATTGCATGTGTGGAATTTTTTGTGGAATCGGTTATATATTGGCTGCTGTGTTTTTGTGTTTTCATTTATTGTATTATTGTGAGCTTTGTCAATTTTTATGAATATTCTCATATAATTTAATCCTAAATGATCAGAACAAGTGCACATTCCTTATTTTTTAGGTTACCCGCCGATCGTTCAGGAGAAAGGCAGAACGACAGTCTGCCTATGTAAACAAGGCAGATCGCCGTTCTGTGAGAGGAGAATGTGCAGATCTTTACATTCACCCAGTCCAAGCAACCCCCCCCCCCCACACAGTTAGTAATCACTCCCAGGGAACACATTTAACCCATTAATTGCCCCTGATGTTAACCCTTTCCCTGCCAGTGTCATTAGTGCAGTGACAGTGCACATTTTTAGCACTGATCACTGCATTAGTGTCACTGGTCCCCAAAAAATGTTAAGTGTCAGTCAGTGTCTGATTTGTCCGGCACAATATCGCAGTCCTGCTATAAGTCGCTGATCACCGCCATTACTAGTAAAAAATAAAAATATACCATAGTTTGTAGACGCTGTAATTTTTGTGCAAACCAATCAATGTACACGTTTTTGGGATTTTTTTTTTACCAAATACATGTAGCAGAATACATATTGGCCGAGATTGAAAAAGAAATGCAATTTTTACATTTTTTTATTGGATATATTTTAAAAGCAGAAAGTAGAAAATACTGTTTTTTTTTTTTTCAAAATTGACAGTCTTTTTTTCAATATAGCGCAAAAAAAATAAAAACTGCAGAGGTGATCAAATGCGACCAAAAGAAAGCTCTATTTGTGGCAAAAAAAGGACATACATTTTATTTGGGTACAGCGTCGCATGACCGTGCAATTGTCACGTAAAGTAACGCTGTGCTGTATCGCAAAAAATGGCCTGGTCATGAAGGGGGGTAAACCTTCCGGAGCTGAAGTGGTTAATGTGATTCCAGAAAACTATCATGAGATTCCCAAAGAGATACACAAACAAAATTTGCGTCCTTTTTTTCCCACTAATAGAGCTTTCTTTTGCTGTTATTTGATCACCTCTGCGGTTTTTATTTTTTGCGCTATAAACAAAAAAAGACTGACAATTTTGAAAAAAACAAACAATATTTTTTACTTTTTGTCATAATAAATATCCCTAAAAAAAGTAAAAAAAAAATTCTTCATCAGTTTAAGCCAATATTTATTCTTCTACATATTTTTTTTTTTTTAAATCTCGATAAGCATATATTGATTGGTTTGCGCAAAAGTTATAGTGTCTACAGAATAGGGGATTTTTTTTTTTACTCGTGATGGCGGTGATCAGTGATTTTTAGTGGGACTGTGACATTGCGCTGGACAGATTGGACACTTTTGACACTTTTTTATGACCATTGACATTTATACAGCGATCAGTGCTATAAAAATGCACTGATTACTGTGAAAATGTCACTGGCAGGGAAGGGGTTAACACTAGGGGGTGATCAAGGGGTTAAATGTGTTCCCTGGGAGGTGTTTCTAACTGTGGGGGGATGGGACTGACTGGAGGAGGAGAGAGATCGCTGTTCCTGATCACTAGGAACAGCAGATCTCTCCCTCCTCCCCTGTCAGAATGGGGATCTGTCTGTTTACATTGACAGATCCCCATTCTGGCTCTCTGTGGAGAGATCTCAGGTGGCCAGCGGAGATCGCGGCTGCTAGGCCGCGCACATCGGCTCCGGTGTCGCGCTGCAGGTGTGCGTGAGCACCTCCCACAGCTCTTAAAGTGGCCAACGTACACCTACGGCGGTTCGCGCAGCCGTGCCAACCTGCCACCATATAATGACGACGGCTGGTCGGCAACAGGTTAAGCTTTGACAAAAGAAACCTGACAGCTGATTGGTTTCCATGCTGAACTGCGCCAGATTATGCAATCTACAGTTTTAGAAAATCAACATCCTTGTGTTTTTACAACCCATTGTTGGAGTTGAGTGAAATATTGGAGATCAGGGTAAAAACTGTGTGAATCTTGTATAAAAAATATAAATAGACCCCTTTAATCTCTACATTTATATTTTATTCTGATTGGAACTTCAATTGTTGTGACTGAAGTTGCAATTCCAAAGATCACAAATAGATCAGTTATTGAGAGATTAGGTTGGAGATAGTATTTTAGCCTCCCTGTTCCTCATCAGTTCGTTTCGTTATGAATTAATATTCGGACACATTTTTCATTATTCAGAGATTCAAATATATCCGAATTACAGTATAAACAAATTTTACTGAATGCTCTGAATAACAAAACAAAATTTGTCTGAATTTCCGAAATTCGAATTGAAATTCAAATCAAATTTTACATTGAATTCCAGTCAAATTCTTACTGTACACAAATTGCTGAAATCAAAGACTGTGTGCGTTATTAGAGTACCATTTCGAAATAATGCTGTTTTTGTTAAGCCAAAGGTGATTTAAAGAGTCATTGTAATCATTTCATGAAGATTTTTTCTTTTGTTTGTTCACTTTGCCACATTCAAATCGAAAAAAAAAAATCGAAAGTTTTCGATTTGACCGATCCAAATGTTTTGAAACGAAAAAAATAGGTAAATTCAAAGAAAATGCGAAAAGGACATAAAACTAATTCAGAATACGAAATCCGAATACAAATTGAACGAATCAACCAAATTTACCTAACTAAATAACTAGATTAACGAATCGAAATGAAACAAAACTATTTTTTTTGTCATGCACTTGTCTACTTTTTCTGTTTCTAAACTAATATGTTATGAAAACCGTTAAAACCCCAAAACAAAATGTGTAATATATTGCAGCTTACCGACCCTTAAAGTGATTGTAAACAATCACCTTGTGAAACAAACCTATTCAGTTTAAAATAGAAATGCAAGGCAAAACATTTGTTTATAAATTTAAAAAACATTAAAAATACATTGTTTCCCTTTTTTTTATAAGTGATCACATTTTCACTGTTCTCAGTTGCATAAGAGCTGGAAGGAGGAGAAGCAGCAGCACACTGAGCTTCCCATGGAATGGCTGTGCAGCAGGGGTGTGTCAGGACAAGTCTGATCATTGGAGGAGAGTACACTGAGTTCCCAGCATAGCTAGAGAACTGACCATGGTGTGTTCTCCTGTTTAGTGTGATCAGTTTTTAACCCCTTCCCGACCGGCGCACGCCGATGTACGTCGACAGAATGGCATGGCTGGGCAAATGGACTTACAGGTACCTCCATTTGAATTCCCCGCCGTGCCATTGCGTGCGCGCCAGCCGGGAGCTCCATGAGTCTGGAGAGGTTAGTGTTAGATGGACTAATAGATTTAGAAGAATCTTACATACGTGACTAACAAATTAAAGCCAAACACCAGCTAACAGTTTTTTAAGCAGTTACAGCAACAGTTGTTTTTCCTTTTGGGATAAAACTTTTACATAAATAAATAAAAGCTGATCATTGCAAGCACCACTGTCAGTGTTAAATGGTTTGTTTTAACCCTCTGTCACTTTTGCTAGACAGCTTAGTCTGTTAAAGGAAGCTGAAAAACAAACCAACAGTTTAAAAAAAACAAAAGCATTAAAACAAAGACTGCTGTGGTAAAGCAGTAGTACATTTTGCTGTTAAAAAAAAAAAGGTCCTCCTGCACGTTACAGTGGATGTAAATCCCCTCCTATACCCAGTGAAATGAACAGCCTCAGATGATACATAGAGGTGAAACAAATCTCCCTACATAAGTTTTACTTGTTTATCTGCTGTCTTTGCCTTTCTATATACTTTAGAAAGTATGCATTTCATTACAAATCTTTCTTCCTGTTTCAGCAGTGGGAGGGGAGTCTGGGCATACACTGTGTGAGAGTTTATTGGAGGAAAGGCACACTCCCCCCTCCACATAGGCAGGGGAATGAAGAAACTTGCAGAGCTGCAGTCTGAATAGACAAGCTCTCTGTCCTTCCCCGGTGCAAATTTCCAGCTGCTTTTATCTCCTGTATCAGAGAGTTTGTCAGAAATTATCATGCTGATAACAGAGGAACGGAGCAGCAGAAATACACGGCACTTAGAGCTTTGGATAGAGATAAGTAAACGCTACAGATATATGTGCATAGGTCAGATTTCATGAATAGGGTTTACAACCACTTTAATGTCATAATGTGCTAGTATGCACCACATACAATGCGTCTTCTTTCCAGGGTTGCGCACATCAGCCATTTGAATGGCCGGGCCACAATGACGTCACTCCTACGCATATGCACGGGAGTCACGATCCTGGCACAGCACTCTGAATGGATGGCACACTTAGTGTTCATTCAAAGTGCAGTGTGCATGCGTCGGCAGCATCACTGGCTGCTACAAATGTGAATTTGACAGATATTCACTGTACCTACACATAAGCCATTTTATTGGATTACCTGTAGGCACAAATGAAAAAGTGGACTTTACCACCACATTAAAGAGGAAGTAAACTCTCCCACTCTGTTGCCACTTTTCATGATTTGAAGTTATAAGCAATCACCCTTTGTAAATAAGCCTCAATCGCATATTACTTACATTTTATTAAAACTTTTATAAATATCTCCAGGAATTAGGCTGCGCCATTTTAGGTATTGTTTCCCGAGTCTGCACTGCAAATTACTTCCGCTCTTCCATGTATGTCTTGCTGTATTCTCGCACATGTGTGGTCGCGCCTTAACCAAGCCTCCGTTTCGATCCGACGTTGCAATGGCGACCATGCTCTGCCGCTCATAGCCTACCTGACAGTGCAGAATTACACAGTAGTTTTGCCATTCTCATATTGTGCACCTGTCAGGCTGCTGCATGCTGCGGCTAAACACTGCTATGCTATGTAGTCCGATGGCAAAGTATACACCCCATGTGATGTCACGCGGTCACATGGGGTGTAGCAGGAAGTTCAGAAAGAATCTGAAATCTTGCAGGTTTGATCGCAGTGCCACTGGAAGAGGAAATCACTTCCACAGCATCCTGTCAATGGAGAGACTGTGTAACTGCACTCACGGCTGTGAAAAATGGAAGAGTTGCGCGATCGCTCATGACAGAGAGAGAACCGGGATTTGTGTGTGTAAACACACTGATCCCAGTTCTCTTAGGGGAGAGGAGAGAGATCGGTGTTCATACTAAGTATGAACACCGATCTCTCTCCTCCCCTAGTCAATCTCATTCCCCAACAGTTAAAACACACCTAAGGAACACAGTTCACCCCTTGATCGCCCTCTAGTGCTAACCCCTTCCCTGCCAGTGACATTTATACAGTAATCAGTGCATTTTTTAGCACTGATCGCTGTATAATTGTCAATGGTCCCAAAAATGTGTCAAAAGTGTCCAATTTATCCACTGCGATATCCTAGTCCCGATAAAAATCGCAGATCACCGCCATTACTAAAAAAAAAATAATAATAAAAATGCCATAAATCTATTCCCTATTTTGTAGATGCTATAACTTTTGCACAAACCTATCAATATACGCTTATTATGATTTTTTTTTTACCAAAATTATGTAGAAGAATACATATCTGCCTAAACTGAGGAAAAAATGTGTTTTTTTGAAAAAAAAAGTGGGATATTTATTATAGCAAAAAGTAAAAGATATAGGGGGTTATTTACGAAAGGCAAATCCACTATGCACTGCAAGTGCACTTGAAAGTACAGTCGCTCTAAATCTAAGGGGTAGATTTAAAATGAGTGGAAGCTCTGCTGATTTTATCATCCAATCATGTGCAAGCTAAAATACTGTTTTTTATTTTCCTTGCATGTCCCCCTCGGATCTACAGCGACTTTACTTCAAAGTGCACTTTCAGTGCACTTTCAAGTGCACTTGCAGTGCAAAGTGGATTTTCCTTTAGTAAATAACCCCCATTGTGTTTTTTTCAAAATTGTCGCTCTTCTTTTGTTTATAGCGCAAAAAATAAAAACCGCAGAGGTGATCAAATACTACCAAAAGAAAGCTCTATTTGTGGGAAAAAAAGGACATCAATTTTGTTTGGGTACAGCTTTGCACAACCGCACAATTGTCAGTTAAAGTCAGTTAAAGTGACGCAGTGCCGTATCACAAAAAATGGCCTGGTCATTGAGCAGTCAAATCTTCCGGGGCTGAAGTGGTTAACTTCAGACACTTTGTTGTTGTTAGGACGTGGAAGAGTTATATAAATCCATTTATAAATTTATCATTCAACGAGCAATTTTCCCAGCATTCACTAAAAATTCTTTAGTCAACAATTACTTTATATAGCAAGCCAAATTAGTAAACATTCATCCGACCTTCACCCAACCTCAGACATTCAGCAACATCTGTTGTTCAATAGAAAATGTTCTTTAGTGTAACATTCACATGTAAAAGAAAAATACCTTTTCTGTTCGCTAAACTGACATTGCTTCAAGCTGTTTTTAACTAGAATTCACCATCTTTTGAAAAATTTGATTTTCTACTAAAATTGCAGTGATCGTCTATGGAAAGTGGTAAACCAGATTCCAATATGGGTTCAGCACTTGTGGTTATGGTTATTTATTTATTTATTTTTTTAGCGTACACAAAATAAACAACCAGGCACCTTTTTTCCCCCTTTCCTGAGCAAATTAGCCAGACACTACATGTGTCTATAGTTAATGACTGGTATTCCCATAGTAAGGAAGTGGGGAGCCTGCGTGCCCTTCAACGATGTGAGGGAAGCTTTGAGTGGGGTTCCCAAAAAACCGTAAAGAAGACAACCACCTACCTGCTTCCCATATGGGGGTCCAGTAGGTGGTTGCCCTCCCCTTGATGAAGTGGTTTTAGGGATTTCATATTTTTACCAGTTAATAAGTGCATGTAGGCAAAAATGGAACATGAAAATCCAATAGAACAAATGGTAGCAAATATGTTAATGCTTAAAGTGGATGTAAACCCAATGTCATCCTTTCTAAACTACTGCCATAGGGGTTATCTATAAGGATATACATGCCTCCTGCATGTATCTTTACCTGTCAAATGTCTCCCCTCTGTCTGTTATGAGACCCAAAAAACTGCAGATTCTGTGAGTGGGTCTGTTGTCTGGAGCTCGGTGGGCGGAGTCGTGATGTCAGTAGACTCCCCGCTCACCTCTACACTCCCCTTGTCAATATGCATTTTCTCCTGTGTATTTCTTACACTGAACTTCTGCTATGATCTCTAACATCCAGTGAAAAGACAGGGAAGTAACCACATGACTTCAGCATGCCAAATCATGGTGAGGTGTGGAACAGCCAATCCTTGCAGAGCTGCTGAAGAAAGGAGTGGGGGTGGGAATGAAAAAATAATGCATGTCTTAGGCTAGTGCACGAGATGTAAATCACCTGTCACTCACAGCAAGTGGGAGGATTTGACAAAGTTTTTCTCTGTTTGTCAAGATTTATCTCACTGAACAATAAAAGAGGATTGCTCAGACCTGGATTAACTCTTTGCGGCAAGAATGGGCTCAAATGATAGGACATCTTATACTCTACATTATTACATCAAAAAGAAAAAAAAAATTGGGTTTACATCCACTTTAACATTTTCCTGATATTTGCCTTCCAAGTTCCAGTAGTATCCAATGTAGTAGGTCTAACCCAGAGGTCCTAAACTGGTGGCCCTCCCGCTGTTGCAAAACTACAATCGTGCCTCTGCCTGTGGGAGCCATGCTTGTAATTGTCAGCCTTGCAATGGCTCATGGGACTTGTAGTTTTGCAACAGCTGGAGGGCCGCCAGTTTGAGACCCCTGGTCTAACCCAAGGCCAGGATTGTGGAGAAGGAAGAATTGGTTTCCTATTCTCACTTCTTAAACTCCAGTTGGAGTTGTGACTGGGTTCCCAACACTGGCACATTTTTTTTTTAAATAGGTTTATTAGGTTTTAAGAGGTTAACACACATAAGGTCCATAAAGGCGTCTAGAGAAAACACTAGCATCTTCACTGGGTAACACAGTGGAAAACAGCGCATGTTAAAAGGTGTAGGAGCATTACACAATGTTAGGAAACAGAAGGTAAACATAGTTAGCCTTGGATAAATACAAAGGAACAAACTCTACCAATGGAACCTGAGAAGTGGAAGCAGTGAAATTAGCAACTGGATGTATAGAAGGCTGCTAAAACACAGACAGATAACAGAAGTAGGTTATAGGCTGAGTACAACAGCATACACTGCAGGGAATGTCTAAAAAGGCTAAAAGGGGGATTGAAAAGGGCCTATGACCCGGAAGTATCACAGAGTATCTTCGGTTTTAAGCTTGCCCAATGAATTGGTTAGGTCAGCACATAGGTACCAGTCAGTGTAGCAGAAGGGCTTTTTATGTGAGGAGATCTCCTTGGGTGAGAAAGAACATTCCGTTAAACAACAACACCTGGCAATGAAACGCTGTATGGACTTGTAGTTTTGTGTAATAGTGTCCAGTTTCTCCAAGAGGAACAAGAATCTGACTGCCTGCTTTACCGTGGATATTTGTGGCAGAGTTGGATAATTCCAGGCTTGCATAGAAGTCCACTAGAAAACAGACATGAACCCATTGGGGAAGGTTCTTATAATGTGATGTTGGCGGAGAGTTTGGCGTATTTTTCACAACTGAAGACACAGAGCATAGGATCTTAGGGCACGGAGACTTGGTAGATCTGAATAATGTAGTGGAGGACTTGGTCCCAAAAGAAGGAAGTTGCTTGACAGTCCCACAGGCTGTGGAGAAGGGTCGATTGGGAGGTAGCACACCAGGGACAGGTGTCTGCAGAACTGTGACAGAAAGGGTTGTAAGCTCGATGTGTGATCTTAAATTGCGTTTCACACCAAGCTTCACAGGCCACCAGTGAGCAGACCTTCTGATATCCTGCCAGAATTATTTTGGATGCATTCTCTTTGCCGAGAACAGATATCCAGGGTGAAAGGAGTATCCTCTGCACATAATAGTGTACTAACTTTTTTTTCTGTGTGTATCCCAATTTTATTTAGATTTTCTCACTTCCTGCAGACACCTGTATAAAAATGTTCTTTTGTCTGTGTCTTCTTTATAGCTATTTTCCATCATTTCCTGTCTCTTCTCAGTAGAGGCATACATGGCAAATCAATGTGCCAGATAGATAGATGGTAGCATAGAAAGTATGTAAACCTTTTTTTTCTTTAGATGTACTAATTTAAAATGTGAATTAACATTTTCTCAAGCACCTTGCTTTTGATTAGCTGTTATATATGTTAAATCCTCTTCTTATTGATTTAATTGGTTTAAATATGCATACCTTGTTTATAAACGGATATTTAAAAAAGGTACAAAGTTAGAATGTGATACTATATATTTTGTATAAGTGTCATTTTATCAGATCACCTAATTAAAAGTTAATATGTTTTTATTGAGCACTGCAATTACTGAATGTTGCCCAGAACAGTTATCACTGCATTCAACACTTCATAAACACATTCTTTTCCAGCTGATGCTTCAAACACTTGATTTACTAATATAAAATGTATATTAAAAGGCAGCCTGTGCCATACAAATCACTTGCTCAATATAACAGGTCATTTTTATTCCTTAACCATATACACTGCATTGTCAAAAGTTTTGGGACACCTGCCTTTACAATATTGTATTCAATATTGAGTTGGCCTACCCTTTGCAGCTATAATAGCTTCAACACTTCTGGGAAGGCCATCCACAAGGTTTAGGAGTGTTTCTATGGGAATGTTTGACCATTCTTCCAGAAGCGCGTTTGTTGAGGTCAGAACTCTGTGCAAGTCAGTAAAGTTCCTCCACCCCAAACTCGGTCATCTATGTCTTTCTGGACCTTGCTTTGTGCATGCAATTGACCAACATGTCTTGGTATGCTGATGCCTTCACCAGAGCTAAGGGATCAAACCCAAGCTCTGAAAAACAACCCCACACCATAATCCTCCCTCCTCCAAATTATTTGGACCAGTGCACAAAGCAAGGTCCATGAAGGCATAGATGAACGTGTTTGGGGTGTAGGAACTTGACTTGCCTGCACAGAGTCCTGACCTCAACCCAATAGAACACCTTTGGGATAAATTAGAGCGAAGACTGCGAGCCAGGCCTTCTCATCCAACATCAGTGCCTGACCTCACAAATGCGCTTCTGGAAGAATAGTCAAACATTTCCATAGACACACTCCTAAACCTTGTGTACAGCCCTCCCAGAAGAGTTGAAGCTCTTATAGCTGCAAAGGGTGGGCCAACTCAATATTAAACCCTACGGAATAAGACTGGGATGCCATTCAAGTTCATGTGCATGTAAAGGCAGGCGTCCCAATACGTTTGACAATATAGTGTATGTTCTATGTGCAGGAAAGGACCGTTTGACAGAAAGCAGTTTGTGCAGGAAAGCAGTGTGGAAGGGTGGGCAGTATATGCCAGAGAGGAATGCAAAGGGAGGAGGCTAGAGGGTAGGACAGCAGGCAATAAGTACAGGAGAAAAGGGCAGACGGTATATATGGGAGAGGAGTGTGGACGAATATGACAGCGTGACAGTATGACGAGTATGACAGTATGTGTAGGAGAGGAAAATAGAGGGAGGGGGACAGAGGGTAAGATAGCAATATGTACAGGAGAAAAAGGCAGAAGGTATGACAGCAGGCAGTATGTGCAGGAGAGCTATGTAGAGAATATGACATGGGGCAGTATGTGCTGGAAAGGAATGTGGAGGGTATGATGGTGGAGAGTATGTTCAAGCGAGGAGTGCCCACTTCCAAACCCTCCGCATTTCTTTCCTTTATTCCTGCACATACTGCCTGCTGCCATACCTTCTGCTAGTGATGATGATATAGGTATGCAAAAATACCGCGCCGACAAAACCACAACAAAAAGCAGCAGCATACAGTGCGATAACACAGAAAGTTTAAAGAATGGAAAAAGCTGCGCTAAGAAATGAAGTCCATAATATTTGACATCAGGGAAAGCAAAATGTCCATAGAGAGCATAAAAGGTATTGATACCACCACAGTGTGCATATACAAGCAGTGTGCCCAACCACCGTAGCTGTTAATTGAGCTTACCAGACGGCAGGCTTAAAAAGGCAGATGGCTATAGCCCAGCCAAGGCCTCTAAGCTTGTTGATGATCACTGTGTTCGGATGGCAGGGGATAAGTCTCAATAGCCCACTTCCGGTATCCACGTATCCATATGTTCATTGGGAAACCCAGGTAGCCCAGAAGAAGAGAAGACTGGCCATAGTGTGATACCTTCCAACCATTTATTATTAAAACATGTAGTCACTTACAGTTAAAACAGCGATGTCGCACAGACGAAAGCCGGCCGGCATAAACAAACAAAGCAAGTGGAGCCCGTTCTCCTACTCTGATGGCGTGGTGATGTCAGTGCGTACCCTCCCAGATGCGTTTTGTCATCATCTGACGTTGTCAATGGGGAGTTCCCGGATAGCGGAAGTGGGCTATTGAGACTTATCCCCTGCCATCCGAACACAGTGATCATCAACAAGCTTAGAGGCCTTGGCTGGGCTATAGCCATCTGCCTTTTTAAGCTTGCCGTCTGGTAAGCTCAATTAACAGCTACGGTGGTTGGGCACACTGCTTGTATATGCACACTGTGGTGGTATCAATACCTTTTATGCTCTCTAGTGATGATGATATGATGAAGAGTAGTATCTGCAGGAGGGGAGTGTGAAAGGTATGATGGCAGGAGAGGAGTATGAAGGTTATTTTGGTAGTCAGGACAGGGCACATTATGGTCAGGATAGGAGTATGGAAAGCAAGACAGCAGACAGTATGTGGAAAGGGTATGACAGTTCAAAGTATGTAAAAAATAAATAAAAAAATAAGTAGAGGATGGTGGGTTTGAGCAGGCAGTATGTGCAGGGGAAAAATGTGGAAGGTATGACAGCAGGGTGTATGTGCAGGGGAGGATTGCAGAGGGTATGACAGTGGGCAGTATGTGCAGCAGAGGGGTGTATATCCACTTCCGGACCGCTCGCCGTCATTATACGGCAGCTGTTTGAAGAGGGATATCGTTGTTATGGCAGCAGATAGCTACCATAACCCCGGTATCCTCTTCTTCAGCAGGCAGTCCGCTTTCAGATAAAAGTGGTCTCTGTGGAGGATTTGGCGCAATATCACTTTTATGGGCGGCTGGACAGGCCCCCCCCCCCCTCCCGTCACTCTCTTGTGCCCCTGCTTACTTTTTTTTTTTTTTTAAAGTGCCTTTTTTCCAAAAAAGTGCGCTTGTTAGACCACTGCGCAAATACGGTGTGACAAAAATGATTGCAGCAACCACCATTTTATTCTCTGGGGTGTTAGAAATATATATATATATATATAATGTTTGGGGGTTCTAAGGAATTTTCTAGCAAAAAGAAATGATTTTAACTTGTTAACAACAAGTTTGAATAATAGGCTTGGTCCTTAACCTCCCTGGCGGTATGATTATTTCAGATTTTTGCGTCTCAAAGCGGTACCATTATTTTGCATAGAAATTTGGCGTGTTATATTTTAGGTCTGTAATTTTTAGCAATAACACACTTCTATCTGTCCACCAAGAGTCTAGTAGACATCCCAGGTATAATGAAGTTTGAAACACAAAATCATAAATTATATTATAATAAATAAATATAAATAATTAAAAAAAATAATAATATAATAATAATAAAATAAATTTCCCCACGATTCACTATCACTCAATTCTGCAAGTGTTCTAATTTACTATCGCTGTTTTCTAGCTGGTCTAAAGCCACTTTTGACGTAAAGGGACACTTTTTGGTTGCTATGGACAATCTCAAGTTTCCAGGCAGAAAGACCAGTATATATATTATAAAACTGCATGCAGGGCATGGGCTAAAACACTGGGGACAAAAGTGAAGTGAAATGATTTCATATAGTACTGTAATCTGTAAGATGTTATGATTATGACTTTTTTTTAATTTGCCGCCAGGCTCCGCCCCCCGTGCGTCGCGACGCTCCCAGGGAATGGAGCCTGGCACAGAGAGGCTTCGGGCAGAGGACGGAGCCCGCAGGCAGTGCGGGGGGACATCGCAGGATCCTGGAGACAAGGTAAGTAACCTGCACCAGGATCCTGAGATGTAATCCCGAGTGTGGTTCAGGGTTACCGCTAATGGTGCTCAAATTTAACCCTGAGCCACACTCGGGAATACCGTCAGGGAGGCTATGTGGATATAGAATGATATTGGGCAGTACATACAGAAGAGGATGGTTTGTACAGTATGCTCAGGAGAGGGGAGCAAATGGCATTACAGCAGATGTTATGGTGGGTAGGGATGAGCTTCGAGTTCGAGTCGAACTCATGTTCGACTCGAACATTGGCTGTTCGCAAGTTCACCGAACAGCGAACAATTTGGGGTGTTCGCGGCAAATTTGAATGCCGCGGAACACCCTTTAAAAGTCTATGGGAGAAATCAAAAGTGCTAATTTTAAAGGCTAATATGCAAGTTATTGTCATAAAAAGTGTTTGGGGACCTGGGTCCTGCCCCAGGGGACATGGATCAATGCAAAAAAAAGTTTTAAAAACGGCCGTTTTTTCAGGAGCAGTGATTTTAATAATACTTAAAGTCAATCAATAAAAGTGTAATATCCCTTTAAATTTCGTACCTGGGGGGTGTCTATAGTGTGCCTGTAAAGGGGCGCATGTTTCCTGTGTTTAGAACAGTCTGACAGCAAAATGACATTTTGAAGGAAAAAACTCATTTAAAACTACCCGCGGCTATTGCATTGCCGACAATACACATAGAAGTTCATTGATAAAAACGGCATGGGAATTCCCCAAAGGGGAACCCCGAACCAAAATTAAAAAAAAAAAATGACGTGGGGGTCCCCCAAAATTCCATACCAGGCCCTTCAGGTCTGGTATGGATATTAAGGGGAACCCCGGCCAAAATTTAAAAAAAAAAATGACGTGGGGTTCCCCCTAAATTCCATACCAGACCCTTCAGGTCTGGTATGGATTTTAAGGGGAACCCCGCGCCAAAAAAAAAAAAAAAAAACGGCGTGGGGTCCCCCCAAAAATCCATACCAGACCCTTATCCGAGCACGCAACCTGGCAGGCCGCAGGAAAAGAGGGGGGGACAAGAGTGCGGCCCCCCCTCCCTCCTGAACCGTACCAGGCCACATGCCCTCAACATTGGGAGGGTGCTTTGGGGTAGCCCCCCAAAACACCTTGTCCCCATGTTGATGAGGACAAGGGCCTCATCCCCACAACCCTGGCCGGTGGTTGTGGGGGTCTGCGGGCGGGGGGCTTATCGGAATCTGGAAGCCCCCTTTAACAAGGTGACCCCCAGATCCCGGCCCCCCCCCTGTGTGAAATGGTAAGGGGGTACATAAGTACCCCTACCATTTCACGAAAAAAGTGTCAAAAATGTTAAAAATGACAAGAGACAGTTTTTGACAATTCCTTTATTTAAATGCTTCTTCTTTCTTCTATCTTGCTGGCATTAAACATAGCATGTAGGAGTGGGAAGGGGATTCCAGGGAAGGCAGTATAAACAATAGGGGGATAGGGAGATAAGAGAGGGGGGAAGCGGACAGAAAAAAGTGTGAACAAGAAGGGGTAGGGGGATTCCAGAGAATTCACTGTTAACATTGGGAGCTTTCAGAGAACTTAGAGAACATTGAAGAACAAAATGTCTTCATAGATTTAGGCCAATATGTATTCTGCTACATATTTTTGGTTAAAAAAATACCCCAAAAAATCACAATAAGTGATATATTATTATATATATATAAATTATATATATTTTTTATATATATTTTATTTATTTATTTAAATGTATAAATTATATATATTATATATATTGATTGGTTTGCGCAAAAGTTATAGCGTCTACTGACTATGTGTCAGGGTCATATAAATATGACCCCGCCCCCTCTGATGCTACGGGAAAGCCATAGGGATGTCCCCGTGCGTCAGAGGGGGGCGGGGTCACCAAGCAATGTCATTGTGTGGCCCCGCCCTCAGTTATAAAAGAGCTGTCCTCCAGGATGACATCACCGAGCTGGTGGATGTTAGAGAACTTGCGCTCCTCCACTTTTAATTTGAGGATGCCCCACAGATGCTCAATAGGGTTTAGGTCTGGAGACATGCTTGGCCAGTCCATCACCTTTACCCTCAACTTCTTTAGCAAGGCAGTGGTCTTGGAGGTGTGTTTGGGGTCTTTATCATGTTGGAATACTGCCCTGCGGCCCAGTCTCCGACGCAAGGGGATCATACTCTGCTTCAGTATGTCGAAGTACATGTTGGCATTCATGGTTCACTCAATGAGCTGTAGCTCCCCAGTGCCGGAAGCACTCATGCAGCCCCAGACCACTCCCACCACCATGCTTGCCTGTAGGCAAGACACACTTGTCTTTGTACTCCTCACCTGGTTGCCACCTCACATGCTTGACACCATCTGAACCAAATAAGTTTATCTTGGTCTCATCAGACCACAGGACATGGTTCCAGTAATCCATGTCCCTAGTCTGCTTGTCTTCAACAAACTGTTTGCGGGCTTTCTTGTGCATCATCTTTAGAAGAGGCTTCCTTCTGGGACGACAGCCATGCAGACCAATTTAATGCAATGCAAATGCAATTTAAAGTGTGTGGCGTATGGTCTGAGCACTGACAGGCTGACCCCCCACCCCTTCAACCTCTGCAGCAATGCTGGCAGCACTCATACGTCTATTTCCCAAAGACAACCTCTGGATATGACGCTGAGCACGTGCACTCAACTTCTTTGGTCAACCATGGCGAGGGCTGTTCTGAGTGGGACCTGTCCTGTTAAACTGCTGTATGGTCTTGGCCACCATGCTTCAGCTCAGTTTCGGGGTCTTGGCAATCTTCTTATAGCCTAGGCCATCTTTATGTAGAGCAACAATTATTTTATTTCAGATCCTCAGAGAGTTCTTTGGCATGAGGTGCCATGTTAAACTTCCAGTGACCAGTATGAGAAAGTGAGAGCGATAACACCAAATTTAACATACCTGCTCCCCATTCACACCTGAGACCTGGTAACACTAAAGAGTCACATGACACTGGGGAGGGAAAATGGCTAATTGGGCCCAATTTGGACATTTTCACTTGTTGCCAGTGGTTTAGATGCTAATGGCTGTGTGTTGAGTTATTTTGAGGAGACAGCAAATTTACACTGTTATACAAGCTGTACACTTGCTACCTTACATTGTAGAAAAGTGTAATTTCTTCAGTGTTGTCACATGAAAAGATATGATAAAATATTTACAAAAATGTGAGATATTTTTATATATATATATATATATATATATATATATATATATATATATATATATATATATATATATATATATATATATATATATATTTTAGCCCCTGAAAATGGGGAGGGGGGGGGGAGCTGTGTGTAAAAATGGTTGCAGTTCCTAAAATTTGTACTTGACATTTATGTTCAACCCCTTGAATTAAAGCTGAAATTCTGCACTTCAAATTAATTTGGATTGTTTCATTTTAATTTTATTCTGGTGGCATACAGAGCTAAAAGTATGAAAATCGTGCCTGTGTCCAAATATATATGGACCTAACCCCCCCTCCCCACACACACACACACACACACACACACACACACACACACACACACACAAACATTAGATATGAAACATAAAAGTCTGCTTATATAAAAATAACAATTCTTTATTAAAAATGCAAATGTGTAAGTACATGGTTAAAACATTACAAGCTGATTTTAGTGCAATGGTGTGTCTGATATGTCTTTGGTTGTCATACATTTCTAAAAGACATGGGTATTAAAGCATGTACAGTAAAGAAAACAATTGATAGAAAGCAGGTAGGAAAAACCTTCCATAAATTGAAAGTCTGAATTACACTATTCTATTTTCACAGACACAACCATATGGGTTATGCTAAAAAAAAACAACAACAAAACAAATATATATCCCCACTGAGATCAGTAAGCTAACAAACAAACTGTGCAGATGCTAAAGGATCATTATTCTGCCATACAATTTCCATTATAAATAAACTGTAGTGAATAATGTAATTAATATAAAGTAAACAGAAAAAGTTGTGTTTGCAGAAATGAACTTAAAGTGCTTCTAAAGGCTTTCTTTAAAAAAAAAGAAATAACAAACATGTCATACTCACCTGCTCTGTGCAGTGGTTTTGCACAGAACAACCATGATCCTCCTTTTCTCAGGTCCCTTGCCAGCACTCTTAGACCCTCCCTGTTGCCGTGTGCACCCAGAGCAAGCAGCTTGCAATGGGGGGACCAAGCAGGTTTGTTCCCGAGCCTCGGCTCTGTGTGTCCATTCACACACAGAGATGCGGCTCGGCCTGCACCCTCTCTCCTCTCTCCTCATTGGCTCACTGACTTTGACAGCAGTGGGAGCCAATGATGAGATTGAGGAGAGCCGAGGTGCTCGTGCGCATTGCTGGATCGAGTTGGGGCTCAGGTGAGTACTAGGCTGGCTGGGGGTGCTGCTTCACTGAGGAGAACCTTGAGCCTTTAGAACCATGTTATGTAGGTGACACAATGTTTTTATGCATTTAACTTCTGGCCAGCTGTGGTTACTTTTTTTCAAATTTTGCCAAAATTGTCTACCATATTTGGACTTATTCCATACTCCATTTGAATCCAGTCTTAATCTAACCTCCTCCACAGCAACAGATCATTGTACAGTTAATTCCTCTCTGCTCCAGAATTACCAAAAAATGTCTTTGCCTGGCCTGTTTCTGCTGCACCAGATCACAGAATGGCTCCACCTTGCCTGATAATGCAATGGTGCTTTTTTGGCAGCCAAAAGTGACATACCTCAAAGATCCAGTAATGAAAGTCTAACCCTTAACACATGTACTGGCTTACAAACCTATAAATTAAACTATTCCACTTCACTTCAAACATCAATGCATATGAAGCAAAAGCAAAGTTTTTAAAATGTGTTTTGAAGTAAACATAGGTACAATATGGGAGCTATTTATATATAAAAAAATATATCGTAGCCATTCATCCAATATGTATTTGCTATTTCCCTCTAGTGTTCTCTCAAATTGATACATTACTGTATCTCTTATTATAAAGACCTATGTATTTACTATGCTCTGCAGCTCCAACTAGTGGTCATTATGTGGTATATCACTACTGCCCATAATAAAAAGACCTTCATTCAGAAGACAAATTAGCCTAATGAGCACTAGTTTTAGCCCTATTTGCACATGCAGATAAATTGGCTTCAAATCTACATACCTACAATTTACATATCTACAATCTATTATAGACATCATAAATTCACCTTTCTTCACATTTTTATACATCACCCCTCTTTTTGTAGCTATTGGCTTAGGTTTTTTTTTTCAACTAAGGTATAAAATCCTATAAATGTACAAGTGACATCATGTCTAAAGCTAACAGAGAAAACGGAAATTCTAGATAAATTCCAGTATTGAGAGGGCTTTTTCTCTCCTAGCATCACATTGAGATCTCAGATATAACTTATTATAGCTAGACTATGTTAAAATACATACTCCCCAACCAGCAACAAAATGTGTGGCATATCCTATCTTTATGGCCTACTAACAAAACCAAATCTGGAGGAACACACCCCAACTATACCCTACTGGGATTCCAAGTTACAAATCCAGATTCCTCCCCCTATCTGGTATTGAACACTTTGCTCATCCACCATGTACTCTAAAAATATTTCCCACTGGGAAACCTAAATGAAAATACTGTATAGGTGGTACTACACCCCTGTGAAATTATTTTGAATGTTCCTGACTCATTCCAGCAAATGTTGGAGAAATTGTGACATGGATGGACATATTTACCATATTTGGTGGACATGTCCATCTATTTTTGCTTTCTGGACGGGCATCTCAAAACGTATTCAGGATGTTACTAACCTACCTATTTAGTTAACCCCACAAATGGCTCTCTTTGGACTAGGCCTTTCGAATTGGCCCTCGAAATTTCACTCCATCATTACACACATACTCATTGCTGCCCGGTTATCTATTGCGGGCTTTGGAAACAGGCCTGTGCACCTACTCTTCATAACACCATTGATATCCTTAACGATCATCTAACAATGGAGTTGCTGTTTGCAAAGGCACAGCTGACACTTGATAAATTCTATCACCACTGGCAATTCTGGCTATCAGATCATAGAACTCTGCTTAGTCCTTGATTAAACTACCAGGTGCCAACTATGCTGGCTCATCTCCTGGAACAAACTGAGCCTTATGGGTTTGACTACTGATTGGCTTACTATACTACTTCACCTTATACTATTAAGCACTAACCTGCTCATCATCTATCTACTTCCTTCTCCCCCTCTTACCTCCCCCCCCCACCCACTCCTTCCTCTTTTTTTATGTTCTCTTCTTTGGGGGCATATAACGGGTCAGTACTAGACATGTTGGTATACGCCTAGTACTGTAACCCCTTCCTTTAGGGTCCTTTCACACTGGGGCGGGGGCGTTGTCGGCGGTAAAGTGCCGCTATTGTAAGCGGTGCTTTACTGTCGGTATGCGGCCACTAGCGGGGTGGTTTTACCCCCCTGCTAGCGGCCGAGAAAGGGTTAAAACCACCGCAAAGCGCCTCTGCAGAGGCGCTTTGCCGGCGGTATAGCCGCGCCGTCCCATTGATTTCAATGGGCAGGAGCGGTGAAGGAGCGGCATAGACTCCGCTCCTTCACCACTCCGAAGATGATGCTGGCAGGACTTTTTTTCCCGTCCTGCCAGCGCATCGCTCCAGTGTGAAAGCCCTCGGGGCTTTCACACTGGAATTAAAGCAGCGGCACTTTCGGGTCGGTTTGCAGGCGCTATTATTAGCGCAATAGCGCCTGCAAACCGCCCCAGTGTGAAAGGACCCTTAATGTTGATACCAATTGCCAATTATATTTGTCTTTCGAGTTACTGTACATCACCTTATTGCTTTTCTCAATAAAGAAATGTAAACAAAAAAAAAAATACATACTCCCTAAAAATCTCCTGCTTCATAAAAAAACTTGAGACATACAAAACCATACACAGAATATATGCATCCTCTCCGTACAGCTAAAATATTAATAAAAATAAATAAACTGCGCTAAAACAAAAATTATATGTGTTGGGTGAGTTAATAGTGTGACCAAACCCCAACAAAATATAAAAAACAAGTCCAGAAAATAAAAGTCCAAATTCCCAAGGTAGTAAGTATTCAGTATAAGTGAGGATGCTGTTCCAAATGAGCTATGATTGCTCTTACCAGAAATCCAAAGATATAAGCGGATGGCAAAAAACCCTTGCCAGGGCCTCTGAGGTATTGGACCAATCAGCACCGTCCGTGGTCAGATCAAAATCCCCTCAATAAATGCAGGAGAAAAGCAAACACAAGAAAAAACTGGCCATAGTGTAGTATGTTAAATGTTAAACATGGACATACGAACATACCAATCACCCTGGTGTGCACATAAAAACAACCAAAAAAAGGGGGGGAGGGAAGTGAAAAAAAACCCCACCACCGTGGCTGTAGATTGTGCTTACCAGATCACGATGATAAACAGATTCTTAGTAGGTTAGGAGCTGACATAAAGCACCTTGATACGTCCTCATTAACCCGAAGTTCACATCTGACTTCCTCCAGATCCAGTTTATTTATTTTTATTTGTTGGGTTGGTGTTGTCGCACTGTTTACTGCTGCTTATTCTTTTGTATTTCTAGCGCGGAATTTTTTTCTGTTTCAGCTAAAATATTACACTGTAGACTTTTTGTATGACTGAGTTAAAAAAAAATTCCAGGAAAATTTGGTAAATGGTATGTTATTTTATGTTGAAGATAAGTAAGCATTTGGTATATTGTATTCCCAGGCTCACGCTGTGATGGTCAGTTTCTGCTAACTGGAGATGAAGGAATATTTCGTTCTCAAAATTATCCAGAAAATTACAATCCAAATCTATTTTGTCGCTGGATAATAAGGTATGTGCAATTTAATTTTTAAACTGATTGCTACTTATTTGATCATTTTTGTATTTGTGTTAAACACTTTAAGCAATTTCATGTAGTAGCTAGCAGAAAATGCTCAAATGGTAAAATTGCTAGAATTTCTTTTACAACACTTATCCTTAAAAGGCAAGTCCTCCTTTTGACAACAAGTTCGATACTCTGCTGTCCTCAATGAATTGACATCTTTGCTGTTGGGTCCTTGGGTGCCACACATTCTCTTTACAGAAAGTCTTCTGGTCAGTCTGTTTTTGGCCAATAGATTTCCAGTACTTTGTTCAGGAAGCATGTCTATAATTGAGGCCAACAATTGATTTTCCATAGGAAATTTAAAGTGATTCTAAAGTCTTGTTTTTTTTTTTTAAAAATTAAAAATAACAAACATGTTATACTTACCTCCTCTGGGCATTGGATTTGCACAGAGCAGCCCAGATTCTCCTCTTCTCGGGTCTCTCTTCGGCTCTCTTGGCCCCTCCCTCCTGTTGGGTGCCCCCACAGCAAGCAGCTTGCTATGGGGGCACCTGAGCCAAGTCACAGCTCCCTGTGTCCATTCAGACACGGAGCTAGGTCCTGGCTCTGCCCCCTTTCTATCCTCATTGCCTTACTGACTTGACTTGATTGACAGCAGCGGGAGCCAATGGTGCCCTGCTGCTGTCTCAGCCAATGAGGAGGGGAGTCCTGGATGCCCAAAACATTCCTACAACATCGCTGGAGCTATAGGGACCTCTGTTAAGTATTAGGGGGGCTGAGGGGGGCTGCTGCAAACAGAAGGCTTTTTATCTTAATGTATAGATAAAAAGCCCTTCTGATTTTACAACCATTTTAAGATACATGTGTGGACCAATGAGAGTGCCGAGGCTGTCCTTTTCTCTTCAGTTCTTAGGGAAGGCACATTGTAAACTGGTAGCCTTGTAGATGGAAGACATTTTATTTGTTGGACGCAAGGTTTATTTTTCTGTTAGAGAGGAACTGGAACAGGATTTACAACTTTTTTACTATTTTTTACTGACAAAACTTGGGAAATTTACTGACAGAATTTTTTACGGCTGCCAATAGCGCCGATTTTAAAAAATGACAGTTTTCAAAATCACCGTTTTTTGGCGACCTGAATACTTTTAAGTGCAAAGGAGGGAATTAGGGTCTTTCAGACCCCCGATCCCTCCATAAAGAGTACCTGTCACCACCTATTACTGTCACAAGGGATGTTTACATTCCTTCTGACAACAATAAAAGTGATCAGATTTTTTTTTTTATAAAGGGACAATGTAATAAATAAATAAGAAAAAATGTAAAGTGTCCCTGTCCCCGCGTGCTCGCGCAGCTAAGAAAATACATACATAAGTCGTGCCCGCATATGTAAACAATGTTCAAATCACACATGTGAGGTATCGCCACAATCGTCAAAGTGAGAGTAATAATTCCAGCAAAAGACCTTCTCTGTAACTCTAACCTGGTAACCATTACATTTTTTTAAAGTGTTGCCTATGAAGATTTTTAGGTACCATAGTTTGTCGCCATTCCACGAGTGTGCTCAATTTCAAAGCGTGACATGTTCAGTATCTATTTGCTCAGCGTAACATCCTCCTTCAAATTATACAAAAAAATTGGGCTAACTTTACTGTTTATTTTTTTTTATTCATGAAAGTGTCTTTTTTCCCCAAAATAAATGCGTTTAAAAGACCGCTGCACAAATATCGTGTGACATAAACTATTGCAAAGGTCGCCATTTTATTCTCTAGGGTCTCTGCTAAATATATATATATATATATATATATATATATATATATATATATATATATATAATGTTTAGGGGTTTTAAGTAATTTTCTAGCAAAAAATATGGATTTTAATTTGTAAGCAACAAATGTTGGTAGGCTTAGGCATGAAAGGGTTAAAAACTAAGACAATCAATATTTAAACAGAATACACACAATATGAAAACACTGACAATACACATACAAAGTAATTTGCCTGGTTTACACTTATAAAAGTCTACACAGCATGACAAATTATCAGCATCTGATATTTACCAACAGTTGTAAAAGCCACAGATTTTTACAAACTGTCAGTAAATTTACTGATGGTTGGCAACCCTGGACTGGAACTGTGCACTTGTGCAGACAGCCTAGGAATTATTTTTACGTTTCTCTTTGTGTGGTGGCAGTCTATGTGTATTTGATGCTAGAACTGCAATAAAGCTAATTGTAAGCAGTTGAAACCTGAACTGCTGCGTGGACTCTCACTAGCTCTGCAAAAACTCCACTGAGACCGTCTACCCCAGGAGGCAGTGAAAGCTAAACCGCTAAAGGTGCTTTAGAATTCACATATTCTGTTCTAAGTCAGATGGAAAGCTGATGAAGCATAGTCATAGAATGCATATCTTATAATTGGCTTCTAGGGTCTATTTTACACTTCTCAAAAAATGCATGCTTTATTGTTCATTTTACTTATCTCCCAACTTAAGACAATTAACAAGGACACCTTTTAACACAAACTATGTATGTAAAGCAAACATTTCTACCAGGCCCACCTTTACGATATATTAATCTGCAAAAATGACTGATTATGCCCATGAGTGATTTTGTTTTCATTATTTTTTTAATACTGGCTTTTCAAAATGCAATTATTTAGAGATTGGGTGAAAGTTTTAGTGTAGTTTAACACTTTTGCAAACTAAATATTATTTTTATTTATAGAAACCAAAAAGAGGGGCAACTTAGGAGGGAAAGAGGGATCTTTTTCCTAAAGGAGAGGCAACCACCTTAAATGTGAACATTAGATCTTTATTCAAATAATGTTTACAGTTAAATGTAATATACTTGAATAAGAACACAGGAAAAACATCATTTTTACTCATTTAAAAGCTGTCAACAGATGTAATGGTGTACTGTGGAAAAAGTAAGTACACCCTTGCCATCAACCAGTCTTTTTCTCAAATTTTAGGTCACTTCTCAATGAAAAATTCCTTCAGTTGACACTTTTTGACCCTACCCTCATCCTTTTGAATGACAACTTACACATTTCCTTTCTGGACATACGTCCAAATCCAGTACTTCCTAAACAATCCCAAACTGACTCCATTCTGGTCTCGCCAACTCACACCATTCAAAACAATATGCAGCAAGCAGGAACCGCAAAGACACCTAATCTCGGATACATTGTCCATGCTGTTCTCTAATCACAACCCATAGTCCAACAAAGTGAGCCACAATTGGGAACAACAATTATCCCTAGACCTAACAGAGGAGGAATGGGAAAAATACATGCATTCACAAAGGAACAATTAATGTTTCAACACAGGAGAATGGATTTAAAATCCTCTCAAGATGGTATAGAACCCCCCATAGACTACACAAAATCTACCCCACAGTCTCACCCAAGTGTTGGCAATGCGACGACGCTGAGAGTTCAATGTTGCACATCTGGTGGATGTGTCCAAAAATCCAACCATTCTGGAAGGAAGTCCACCGCCTTACCAATCAAATTATGACACTCTCCTTAGACCTCTCCCCAGCACAAATTTTTCTACATCATTCCACTACCCCAATCAAAGCATATTATCGCTCTTTATCCATGCACATGGTAAACGCAGCCAAAATGTGTATACCATTCCGGTGGCAGAACCCCAACCCTTCCACAATAGCAGAGTGGCTCCAAAGCATAAAGAAAACCACGGAGATGGAGGAGCTTGTCCACCAAGCAAAGGAGACCCAATCCAAATTTATGGTCAAGCTGGCTTCATTTTGTTACTACAAACAAATACTCCAAACGCATGGCCTAAACAACTAATTTAAACCCCCAATTTCTCTAGGCAGAGGAGAATGGAAACCGTGTCCTCATTTACCCTTACCCCTCTTTATTTTTTTTTCCCGGCTGTCCTGGGCCCTTTCCCCCTTTCCCCGAGACCCTAATCAGGCTAGTCCATATTTCCTTCTACTTTTCTTAGACTCACAAGTTTCCACATCATACTAAAGAAGTACCATTATATATGACTAGCTCGTACCTCATAAGAATAACACGGCAGTCTAGATAAACAAATGTCACAATATACTTAATGTAGATACATTTAACCATTAAAGATACAATATCTTTAAAGTCAAAGAGACATAGATACCTTCAACCGGAACCTTTTCATCATTAACACACGGTACAATCAGCAAAGACTTATTTATGAAAGGAGGTTTAAATGCATGTTGATTGATATATCAACACTGAAGATATGATATATGACGGTTCGTAACTAGCTGTATTGCTTTTGGGAAGGAACACAGGGTGGGAGGTGTGGTCTCCCTCCCCAACACAGTTTGATCCCAGATGGTGGTGTCGAGGGAAACCAGATTATACTCCTAACCTGGTTCCCGACTATCAATATGGTAAACACTGCTTAGAAGGTTCATATATATCTACACCCTACTTTGTCACATGTCTCTAAACACGTGACTCATTATTGGATTTCAATGTTTGATGTATACAACTGTTCTTATGTTTTCTGATTTCTGTTATCTGCATTCTCTTTAATAAACATTATTGGAAAAAAAAGAAAAATTCCTTATGTTACAAGATTTTTGTGTTTTCTTGCATGACTGCCTGTTTCAAAAACCCCCTACCAGATTTGAATTGTAGTCAAATCAGGACTTAAATGTAGTTTTACAGTATTACACTATGCTAGTTCCTTTTTTACCCTTATGTTGCCATCGTATGTCAGAGATCACGCTTGCAGGAGTCCACTTTTGGGAGCTTAAAGATCTTGGATTGGGACCCCAAAGGGGAAGGTGCTACTTGGTCCAATTGGGGGCTGCTCTGGGAGGTGAGGGCAAAGTGAGACTGGTGGAAAGTCCATGTGGTGTTAAGCCACTCATTTGTTATCATTCACCGTTGAATTGTGTGTGGACAGCATTGGTTCACAGAAGATATCACTGGATTAATGGACTTTGTCTGACATATATATATGTGTGTTAGGAATTTTGTAACCACTAGAGGTCACTGGTTGTACATATCAATGTTATCGTGATATATGTGTCATAATTTTTATATTCACTAGAGGTCACTAGAGGTCACTGGTTGCCACATACTACTTTCGTTGTGATATATCTAAATATATTTTTGGTGTCATATGCAATACTCCCACTAGGGGTCACCGCCTTATTTTATTTTTTTTTGTATCTACACCACATCTATTTCTGATTCAACATCAACTTTTAGGCAAATGGCCTCACATTCCCATGAAGCACACGTTGATATTATTATTATACAAGATTTTTATAGTGCCAGCAGTTTGCGCAGCGCTTTACAACATGAGGGCAGACAGTACAGTTACAATACAATACAGAAGGAATTTGAGGATGATGCAGAATGTATTGCTGACTCAGTGAAAGGTTCAAAGGCCCTGAAGCAGCGAGCAACCACAGACCTTAACATTTCTGTCACCTTGCTGTACAGTTGTTATGAGGTTACTCTCCTGAAATGCTGTCTTTAGTTTGTAGCAAACATGTCTACTGTTATGCCCCGTACACACGATCGGACATTCCGACAACAAAATCCATGGATTTTTTCCGATCAATGTTGGCTCAAACTTGTCTTGCATACATACGGTCACACAAATCTTGTCGGAAGTTCAGAACGTCAAGAACGCGGTGACGTACAACACACATGACGAGCCGAGAAAAATGAAGTTCAAAAGCCAGTGCGGCTCTCCTGCTTGATTCCGAGCATGCGTGGAACTTTGTGCGTCGGAATTGTGTACACATGATCGGAATTTACGACAAAGGATTTTGTTGTCGGAAAATTTGAGATCCAGATCTCAAATTTTGTGTGATGGAAATTCCGATAGAAAATGTCTGATGGAGCCTACAAACGGTTGGAATTTCCAACAACAAGCTCCCATTGAACATTTTCCGTCTGAAAATCCGACCGTGTGTACGGGGCATTACTGTGACCGAACATCTCTATCTTTGATCAATCCTTAGTATATTGTTCCAGAAAGCTTGATCTTTGCCTATAGGTCGAATGGCAAACTGTAATTTGCTCTAATGCTCTTTTAGAAAAGCAAATGTTTTTTTTCCTAATACACTTTTCATGCAGGATGAATTGGTGCAGTTTCTTTATGATAGTAAATGTATGCGATTTGCAAGAGTTAGGCCCCTTTCACACTGGGGCGGTTTGCAGGCGTTATTGCGCTAAAAATAGCGCCTGCAAACCGACCCAAAACTGCCGCTGCTGTTTCTCCAGCGGTGCGCTGGCAGGAGAGAAAAAAAACTCCTGCAAACAGCATCTTTGGAGTGGTGAAGGAGCTGTGTATTCACCGCTCCTTCACCGCTCCTGCCCATTGAAATCAATGGGGCAGCGCAGCTATACCGTGGCAATACCACGGCTGTAGCGGCGATATGCGAGTGGTTTTAACCTTTTAAACTATTTCTTATATATGAAATATATAGCATATAGTGAATGATAGTGATAACCTCTGTTGTATTGACTTTATATTAACACAACGGAGGTTCTCACCATCATTCCCTATATGCTATATATTTACATATACACTATGTTGTCAAAAGTATTGGGATGCCTGCCTTTACACGCACATGAACTTTAACTTGAACCAGTTTTAGTTGGTAGGGTTCAATATTGAGTTGGCCCACCCTTTGCAGCTATAACAGCTTTAACTCTTCTAGGAAGGCAGTCCACAAGGTTTAAGAATGTGTCTATGGGAATGTTTGACTATTCTTCCAGAAGCACATTTGTGAGGTCAGGCACTGATGTTGGACGAGAAGGCCTGGCTCGTAGTCTCTGCTCTAAATAATTCCAATGTTTTTTTAATCGGGTTGGGGTCAGGACTCTGTGCAGACCAGTCAAGTTCCTCCACCCCAAACTCGCCCATCCATGTCTTTATGGACCATGCTTTGTACACTGGTGCACAGTCATGTTGGAACAGGAAGGGGCCATCCCCAAACTGTTCTCACAAAGTTGGGAGCATGAAATTGTCCAAAATGTCTTGGTATGCTGATGCCTTAAGAGTTCCCTTCACTGGAACTAAGGGGCCAAGCCCAACCCCTGAGAAACAACCCCACACCCTAATCCCCCCCCCCACCAAATGATTTGAGTCAACTAATGTAAGCAATGTATACCAAATAGGAAAACCTTCCAAATCTATGTGCCTCACTAAAATGGCAAATCTTACTTTTGGGGGAAGATGTTCTTCACCTCACTCAGCAGTTGTGTCTGCTCCATAGGTGATCTGTGTCTTTTTATACACCCTCACGTGAGTAACATTCCGCCCACCAGCATAAGCTAGCGGTGGGAACTAGTAGGCATTCCCACTTTCTCAGAAGACATCCAGACATATTTTTAATAGTATATGTACATAGCAAGTTGGCCTTATTCTTCAATCCTAACATAATATTTGGTTGGTCTGAACTTTTTTTTATCCTAAAACATTGAGAACAAATTTTACTTTTCAATACAAGTTAATAAAGTGTATATTATGCTGCATGACGCATTTTCTACGATACAACTTCCAAGATTGTAATAATCTTCAGCTTAATTTAAATTATCCACCATTCAATGAAATACTTGTAATACATCCAATTGTAAATTATAATTCCTATACACGTTGGTAACAAGTTTCATGTAGTTTTGTACAGCGTTTTGTTCAGTGCTCCCAGCGAGTATGTCACACAGTGTAAATAAGTAAGTGATCCGGTATAGCATAACATAATACAGTAACACAGTAAGACTGAAGAGGCTCTAACAGCTGCTTCTATCTAACCTAGTAATTCCAAATTGCAAGCTTTTTATAAAATGCCAATCTTCATTTGTCAAATACTTTAATTTTTATGTTGTAAAAAAGATAAAAGCTGTATGTTGGATGTAAAAAATGACATTATTGTTTTTTAATATTATATAGATATTATTTATAACCACATACCTAGTGTTATTTTGGCAGCCTTTTTTATAGGTCTGCATGCAAAAATTATGTGAGTGGTTTACTTAACAAATGAAATAACAAAACTAATAAAACACTATCATGTTAAAGCTGATATTAAAAGCATCAGTGCAGGTGCATGTGCGGCAGATTCTAAAATGGCCGCTGGCTACTAGAGCTCCGCTCCACCGCTGCCCACAGATCGCCACCAGAACCTCTATAGCGGACCCCCAAGCACCATTCCAGGACACACGAGTGGGAGAGACCCCCAGGATCCCACTCAGGATAACGGCGCAAGTCCGGAGCAGCCTCTCGAGCCAAATGACCGCGGCGGGCATCCCGATCAGCTCTGCTAAGATGGCGGCGGCTCCACGAGGCTCACACAACACAGGGGATGCAGAGGAATCCATTGCGGATCAGGACTCACAGCGGCCACCTTCTCCAGGTACAGACTTTCCACCCCTGCCTCTGGTCACTTCGCCCACATCCACTGAGTCCCTGCTGGGAAGAATGGGATCCGGCCTCCCCTCCACTCCCATGATGGACCCCCATACAGGCCTATTATTGTCTGTGACTGAAGCATCTGCCACCTCTCCTGTACCCACAGACTTCCCATCCATGATGGAAGCTTTCTCCCAATTACTATCTAAAAGCCTAGCCCTGAATGCGGCCCAAATAACCTCCTCCATCCATGCTGACCTGCAGCAACTGGGGCAGAGGATGGAGACAATTGAAAAGAGAGCTGACCAAGCAGTCTCCCATATTAATCAAAACTCAGCCAGAATACAAGACATGCAGGATCATCTTGAAACGGCTATCGCAAAAATCGATGACCTCGAAAATAGATCGAGACGTTATAATTTCAGAATTCGAGGGCTCCCAGAAGCTGAAAAGGATGTACATGCATCAGTGAAAAGGCTGCTAAGGGACCTTATTCCTGATATATCAGACCAGCGTCTGGAATTAGATAGAGCCCACAGAGCCCTGCAACCCCCCCGCTCAGATGGTCTCCCACGCAATATAATTGTGAGGCCCCACTTTTACTCCATTAAGGAGGAGGTGATGAGGAGGTCCAGGGGTTCAGATGATCTCAAGCTGCTCGGCCACAGGATACAGATCTTCGCTGATTTATCGCCATACATGGTACAGAAGAGACGTTCTCTCAAACCGTTAATCCAACAGTTGATTGAGAGGGAAATAACATACTGCTGGTCTTTCCCCCTGCGTTTGAATTTCTCATACAGAAAAAAAAACTATGGCTTCTCAACCCTCGCAGAAGGAGAACGCCTCCTGTTACATCTAGGCCTGATCATACAAGAACCATCATCTTCCCAGTCGGGCCGGAGCACTCCAGCAACCGCAAAAAGACCATCACCAGCGAGCCCGCTGCAACCTTCATGTCTGAAACAAAGCTCCAAACGCTCCAAGGAAAATTTCCCTACTTGATGTTCTGGCACCCTTTAGGATCAGGGCCCTGATCCGGAACTTCCCTTTTGTCAACTCCAGATACAAAATGTCCCTCTGGGTCTTTTCATGTTTTCCCCTTCTTGCGGTCCCCATTTCTTTCTGGACATACCTAAGCTATGATATTAACCGTAATCAGGCTTCCTACCGAAACTATTACTGATGACCCCCTCTTCTGTGAGCCTTCCGGGATGGTGAGAAAGAGGGGAACTCCTGTCTTCTCGCCAGTCCTTGGATCATTCTAGCTGGTTAGAACCTTTATCAGGACTATATCACTAGCATTGCATTCCCATCAGCTGGTTCCCAATTGTGTTATTTCTGGGTGGCAGGGAGGGCATGAGTTTATTTAAAATGGGTTTTCTTTTTTTTAGTCGTGTTTCCCCGCACTCTGAATTCTAGAAGCTACGGACGTGTCTCTTTAATTTGGTACATTGGTAGAACTCCTAAAATACGCATTACGGAAATACTGTCTCCCTCAAGCTTTAGAACGCAGTGGTCTCCCCATCTTGATCTGCTTTCCCCCCTGGGCCTCGGGGAGGAGGAATGGAGTCCCCGGGGGGTGGTCAGATGAGATAAAATGTTCTCAGTTAGTTTATTGTATTTGAGATGATTGTGTTCGTTGGGTCGTTCTGTTAGTCGCCACAAGGAAGACTGCCTTCATAACTTCCTTTATTATATACTACTGGTGGCGGGGCAGTGGTGGAACCAGTGCACCTCCATTAGAAACCAAGAGTGCAGTTTATGCAATTGGTTTCTCGTCCGGTTGCCCTACGGGTAGGGCGCCAGCCCTCTTAGGTTATGGGGTTAGGATGGGCTCCCTCATCCTGCCCTGGGTTTTGGGGGGTTTAGGGACCCCCGAGTTTCTATGTTATACTTTTTTCATTTACAGGTATATTTTCTAATGCAGGTCGATATAACCTTCGTGTTATTTCTCCTTCTCTCTTTCATCCCTTTTTTCCCCATATCTTGCATTGCTCATCTGAGTGTTCACAGGCTCCATGTTCGGCTCCGGCCCCTCCTCCCAGGTCTAAATACGGCAACATTCACCCCACTGGGGCTCACCGGGGTTCAGGCCGCCAGTTGGCAAGGTAAGACCTATAATGCAAACTTGACCTCACCTCCCTCACACAATGGCTAATCCTCGCACTAAGACCCCTACACTTAAAATCGTATTGCATAATGTGCAGGGACTCAATTCCCCCTTCAAGCGCAGAAAATTTTTTCAACTCTACCAGTCTATGCATACGGATGTCCTCTTCCTTCAAGAGACTCATCTCCCTACATCATACCAACCCACGTTTCTTCATCAGTACTTCCCCCAATTCTTTCTCTCCTCTGAGAATAACAAAACGAAGGGTGTGGCCATTTGCTTTGCCAAACACGTTAATATCTCGCAATCAGAAACTGTGTTGGATCCCCAGGGACGTTTCATCTTAGTCTCAGGGAATATCGATGGAGAAGTATATACTTTTGTTTCTTACTACTCTCCCAATAAGGGTCAGAAAGCCTTTTTCGAATCCCTAATGCATAAACTTCGGCCACACCTTAAGGGCACGATTTTCTTTGGCGGACTCCAACACAGCTTTTGATTTCTCCATGGATAAGATGAGTTTGGGAATTTCTAAACCTAAACGCCCTACCAGACAGAGTGCTAAAGTAACAAAACTCCTATATGAAATGGGATTAATAGACATCTGGAGGGAGACTAACCCTCACTCTAAAGACTACACGCATTATTCGGCCCCCATAGCTCCTATGCCAGGATAGACCATATCTTCACTAAGCCTTCTATGATCCCTTTGGTTGTGAGCTCTAAGATAGTTGATTCCTCCTTATCTGACCACTCGATGGTCACTCTGGTAACTCTAAGAACCTCGGGACGTACCAATCCCCCTCGCTGACCCAATACAGTGTACCATTATAGAAGGCTCCATTAAAGAATACTTTAATATCAATTCTACAAATGACATCTCTCCTGAGACCGTATGGGCCTCACATAAATCAGTAATCAGGGGGAAGCTAGTCCAAATAACAGCCAAACTTAGGGCGGAACACAAAGCGGATACGATTAAACTGAATTTCAGTCCCTAGCATGGGACTTTTAAATCTGAAACTCACTACAACCGCTGAAAAACACCTCAGATGGACGGGAACGAAATTCGACTCCCAAAAGGATAGGATTGGCTCGAAATTAGCGGTTAAGCTCAGTCCCAAACCTCGATCTTTAGTTTTCCCGAAAGTTAGGCTACAATCAGGGTATCTTTCTCATAACCCCACTAAGATCATGGATGCTTTCCTCCAGTACTACGCGGAATTCTACAAACCATGGCCCCCTCAGATAGGAAAATCATAGCAAGATTTTTTAGACTCCCTCTCATTGCCCTCCCTGTCTAAAGAACATTGTGACCTACTTGAGAGTCCTTTTTCCCAGTCTGAGGTCCTAGATACAATTAAATCCCTAAAACTCGGCTCTGCACCGGGACTGGATGGGTTTTCCACTGGGTACTGTAAGAAATTTGCCCCCACACTAGCCCCTTACCTATCAAAATTTTTTAACTTCCTTAGAGAGGGTTCTCCTTTAGGAATGGACCTGAATGCTGCTCACATTTCAATGATCCCCAAACCAGGGAAAAACCCCTGCGAGGTTGGAAATTATCGCCCGATATCATTAATCAACAACGATATTAAGATTTTTAACCAAAATTTTGGCAAATAGTGAGGCAAGCTTTATCCCATCATATATCCATAGAGACCAGGTGGGTTTTATCCCCAGACAGCAAGGTACGGACCAGATTAGATGGACCATAGATATTATATCCCTACTACAATCCCATTGGGATGGTAGCCCCCGTCAAAAGGTTTTTCTTTTATCGATTGACCTACACAAGGCTTTCGATTCTATAGACTGGACATACCTGTCTGACATCCTGCGAAGATGGGGATTTGGCCCGTACTACCTAAATCTAATTCACTCCTTGTACTCTAACCCGTCAGCCCAAGTTCACCTGATGGGTAGATACTCAGTCTCATTCCCAATAGGCAGGGGCACCAGACAGGGGTGCCCACTATCCCCACTCCTCTTCGCAATAGCTATAGAAACCCTGGTCATAGCTATCAGAACAAACCCAGACATTAAAGGGGTGACGTGCAGAGACCAGGAACATAAATGTTCACTTTATGCAGATGACCTCATACTGTATATTTTTTCCCCCCTAATCTCCATTCCAGGAATATACAAAGTTCTGAAAACATTTGGTACAGTTTCAGGCCTGACAGTAAACCTGAACAAATCAACTGCATTGAATGTTACGGTACCACCTGACCTTCTCTCACAACTCACTAGCAACTTTAACTTCCCCTGGGCCCTCGGGGCAATTCGATATCTCGGAATTAACCTAACATGGGATTTTAGTGGCCTCTTCAAAGCCAATTACCCCCCTATGATTCACAAATGTAGGGGAGAACTTGAAAAATGGTCAAGATGTGGTCTATCCTGGCTGGGTAGGGTACACGCGGTGAAAATGACACTCCTCCCTTGCCTCCTATATTTATTCCGCTCCCTTCCAATCCCACTCACAAAAAGTTTCCTCCACAAATTTAGTCTGAGATTACACGCTTTGTCTGGGGAAAGAAGGGATATAGATGCCCGTCCAGCGTTCTTCTCCGCCTTAAATCCCAGGGTGGTTTGGGACTTCCAGATCTCTGGGGATACTATCAGGCTGCACAAATGGCACAAATCTCAATAATCTTCTCTAAGGGCCCAAAGCCTGACTGGCTATCCATAGAAAGGAAGGCAACCACCCTCAACACCATTGATTTCCTTCTCTGGTGTGATCCAAAGATCAGGCCAGATAATGGCTCCCACCCTGTCACACTCCATATCATTAAGCACCAAGCTATTTAGACAAACAGCCCTGACCTCTCCTCTAAAACCTCTATCCCACATTTTTCATAATGCTGATTTCCCCCCCCGGGAATACACATACAAGCATTTAGATGGTGGACAGATAAAGGTCTCTACCGGATTGGTCACTTCCTTACACCAACGGGCCCTATTACTCTATCCTACTGTAAAAATAAATTAGACATGCCAGACTCCAAAAGGTTTAGATTCGCCCAAATCTCACATTTCCTACACTCTATTTGGTCTAACAAACCAGAACCTCCGTCAATAACCCCTTATGAACATTGGTGCTCCAATGCCCCGGATCAGAAAGGGGGCATATCCCTGATTTATGCGGTGCTCCTGACAAAACCAGACAAACCAATATAAGCTAAGACCTGGGAGGAGGACACTGGCAGAACATGGACCCCAGCAGAATGGTCCAGATCCTGGATCCGCTCCTATAAAGGTATTTGCAACGTCTCTCTTATAAAAACTAGTCTAAAAGTTATGTCAAGGTGGTATTATGTACCCTCTAGACTGGCATTGATTTCCCCTGGAACATCCCCTCTATGCTTTAGAGGCTGCTTACTTGAAGGCACAATGATTCATACCTGGTGGACCTGCCCCCATATTAGAACATTTTGGCAGAAAATTTTCCGAACCATCAATACAGTAACTAAAACAACAGTAGCCCTCAACGTCCACTTTGCTCTTCTTAATCATAACGTCTCTAGTTTACCTAAACACTCACAAGCTCTATCCTTCTTCATCCTGTTGGGAGCTAAAATTACCATTGCTAAATGTTGGAAGAAGCCCACTGTTCCTTTCCGGAGTTGTATTAGGAACATTTCGTGGATTATGTCCCAGGAGCATATAGTAGCAAAACTCAATGATAAAGTGGGGAGGTTCATGACCACCTGGGAACCGTGGGCCACATTCTGTAATATATCTCTCATTCCAGGAATATCATTGGGTTCTGGTTTTACTCTCTCCTCTCCCTGACCCAACTGGGCCCTTATTCTCCTTCCTCTTCTTCATTTCCCACATTTTCTCTCTCTCGCCTATGTGACTATCTAGTTCCTTCCATCCCTGCAAAGAGTATTGACCTGTAGTTACCCTCTCGGGGGTGGCTGCGGAGTTTGAATTCAGGACTGTCGAGGGGACTTCGCTTCTCCCTCACTTTCAGTACTCTCTCGCCCTCATGGATATACTTTAGAGTGGAGGGCTCCACTTTTATGGCCTTTTATTTCCTCCACGGCGACCTCCCCTGGGAGAGGGAAGACGGGTTCTGGGGGGTCACGCACACGCCTACAGAAAGTTCCCATTGGGGATGTGTGTGTGGGGCTTCCCGGCCCATCTGGACCCCATATCCCGGAGGTGACTGTTGGCCCCCCTGGCAGTCCTGTCAAGGAAACAAGCCTAAACTGCAAAAAGTTTATCTTCACTCATTTAGAGTATATCGTAACATGTTTCTTTGTCTAACTATTCATATTAAGATACACACAATGATATTGTTCTGATATTTGATTTCTATAAGTTCATTTTTCTTGTATACTTGTTTATACACTGTTTATCATATAAAAACAATAAAAATATTTTAAACTAAAAAAAAAAAAAAGCATCAGCGAATACAGTTATGTATTTATTGCAAAAAATAATAAATTTGCATTTTGCTGTATATGCAACTGGTGTAGGCACCCAAAATTAACTTGATTTCTACCTCCTATAATTTTAATCACTTCAGCCCAAGAAGGATTTACCCCCTTCCTGACCTGGCTATTTTTTGCAATACGGCACTGCGTAGTTTTAACTGACAATCGTGCGGTCGTGTGATGTTGTACCCAAACAAAATTGATGTCTTTTTTTTATTACAAATACAGCTTTTTTTGGTGGTATTTGATCACCTCTGCGGTTTTCATTTTTTTTCGCTATAAACAAAAAAAAAAAGAGCAACAATTTTGAAAAAAACAAACAATTTTTTACTTTCTGCTATAATACATATCCAAAAAATAAAAAAAGATTTTATTAATCAGTTTAGGCCAATATATATTCTGCTACATATTTTGGTTAAAAAAAATTGCAATAAGCATATGATTGGTTTGAGCAAAAGTTATACAGTCTACAAAATAGGGGAAAGATTTAGGGACTTTTTATATTTTTTTATTGTTTTTACTGGTAATGGCGGCAATCTGCGATTTTTAGCAGACTGCGACATTGCAGGGAACAAATCTGACCCTAAGTGACACTTTTTTGGGAACCAGTGACACCAATACAGTGATCAATGCTATAAAAATGCACTGATCACTGTATAAATGGCACTGGCAGGGAAGGGGTTAACACTAGGGGGTGATCAAGGTGTTAACAGTGTTTCCTGGGAGGTGTTTCTAACTGTATGGGGAATGGGCTGCCTGGGAGAAGAGAGAGATCACTGTTCATGATCGATAAAAGGGGATTTTGTGAGCCACAATGGTATATTGCCTCAAATGTGGAAATCACCTAGTTGCCCGCGCAGAACACGTTTCATATGCCGTGCAATACAATGTATACAAAAGATACGCTGCGCTAAGGTGAAAATATCAATCTGGAGATTATTAATGCATATGAGGTATACTGAAAATACCGCATAAGTGGCTTATCCACCCACAGCAAGCCACAAAGGATATATATAAGAAACAAGTGATTTTAAGGTGCAATGTGTAAATAATATACTAGATGTATACCATTAGACTGAGAGTAGCGATTACTAAACTACTAACTGTATATATGATGAATGAAAAAAAATCATTTATATAATCTGAAATTTGCCGTGTAAAAAAATTATATATATAAATCACAGTGATAAGTGCAAAAATACAACAAAGTGCCAAGTGCCACACAATGAGTGTGAATATCAAATCCAAGATGTGATACGTGATTATTAAAGTCCAATTTATGAAAGAAATGCACATAAAGTCTATAAAAACAGTTCATAAAAAATCCAACGTGCGTGCATTAATCTTAGTGCTTAGTGCTCAGAATTCCATGTGTTGTATTTTTGCACATATCACTGTGATTTATCTATTTAAATTTTTACACGGCAAATTTCAGATTATATACATTATTTTTTCATTCATCATATATACAGTTAGTAGTTTAGTAATTGCTACTCTCATTCTAATGGTATACATCTAGTATATTATTTACACATTGCACCTTAAAATCACTTGTTTTTTAATATATCCTTTGTGCCTTGCTGTGGCTGGATAAGCCTCTTATGCAGTATTTTCAGTATACCTCATATGCATTAATAATCTCCAGATTGATATTTTCACCTTAGCGCAGCGTATCTTTTGTATACACTGTTCATGATCACTAGGAACAGCAGATCTCTCTCTCCTCCTCTGTCAGAACGGGGATCTGTTTGTTTACATTGACAGATTGACGGAACGGGGATCTGTTTGTTTACATCGACAGATCCCTGTTCTGGCTGTCTTTGCTGCAATGGCCGCCCGCAAAAGCCAGTGCATGAACCGACGTACCAGTACGTCAATTCGCCCAGCCGAGCCAACTTGCCACAGTATAACTGCGGCAGCTGGTTAGCAACTGGTTAAAGCAGAACTGAGATTGTAAAAAGAAGGTCCAATACTTGGGACCTTCAGGTGTCAGTAAATTGACATAACTGTGTGGCTTAACTGCAGAAGAGAAAACTCAGGTCATTAGGCTTGCTGTTTCGTGTGACTGTATGCTGAATGGCAGTAGGTGACTGGAAGGGATATGGAGATTTAAAGCAGTATTAAACCTAAAACGTATTATTCTGCAGCTTGCCAATTCTTAAATGTGATGGTTGAATTTGTTTTCTTTTTTTTAGAGTTTTTTTTGCCTTTATTTTCACCCACTGGTCTAGCCAGTAAATATGTTGTTTTTTCTCCAGCAA
This sequence comes from Aquarana catesbeiana, assembly GCF_042186555.1. NCBI lineage: Eukaryota > Metazoa > Chordata > Amphibia > Anura > Ranidae > Aquarana > Aquarana catesbeiana. Next base: position 734,574,306 of record NC_133325.1, on the reverse strand, counting down.
AAATATCAATTAGAGGGTTAAGACAAACCATTTAATACTGACAGGGGTACTTGCAATGATTGGTTTCTATTTATTTATGTAAAATTTGTATCCCTCTCCAAAAAAACTGTTGTAGTTGCTTATGCAACTGCAGTAAAAGCTGGAGTTTGGCTTCAAATGGTTAGTGTATCTAAATCCTCTCCACTAAGGCACTCTAATACAGGAGATGTGTTACTGACCAGATCCCCAGGTGAAAACAGAGGGAAAAAAGACTAGAAAAAAAACTGTGCAGCCACCACCTCTAATTTCTGGTTAGGATCAATATATTACATTTTTGCTTTTGGATTTGATTTCTCTTTAATTTTGCCCCAAAATGTGCTGTAAAGCAAAATACTGACAAAATCCTTCCACGCTTAAAAAGTATCTGCATTCTTGCAATCTAGTTCTGCACAGATAAATATATATATATATAATATATATATATATATATATATATATATATATATATATATATATATATATATATATATATATATATATATACACAAAACAAGACCCTAAATAGCAAAAACCAAAGACCAGCTGAAAGGGAATAAATAAATCAACAAGTGGGCGAACTTGTCAATCCCCATGATTTAAGTCCTGTAGGATCTTTATGATGTACAGTGGCATAATGCCTGGATAGGCTATGGTCCTAGAACCCTTTTTTTGTGACATGCTCTCCTATTCAGGTTTCTAAATTGCACGTAGTTCTGCCTATATACTAGAGGCCACAAGGGCACTCCAGTAAATAAACTACATTCTGCAAATCACGTGATGAAATTTCAAAACTGGTCCTAGGGTCTTATCATTCTTAAGGAAATGCCTGTGTTTCTTTACATTTTTTGATCTTTTAATACTGGGTGGTAATTAGGTAAGGTGGTAATTAAAGCCCAGTCAGAATTTTTTGAGAAACCCTTGTCTAGTTCTGTTAGTGTTTAAAAATTCTGAGAATAGTGCCCACTTCCAATTTTTTTGGCTTTTTTTTTGTTTGTTTTAACTAATACCTAATTAAAACAATAAAAACATTTGAAAGTGTACAATGCCTTTAGAACAACTAGTTGCTCCAAAAAGTGACATCAACTCTAAGCTCGAAGTGTTTCATTAAAAAGTAGTTTTTATGAGGAGATAGTAAAGGTGGCATCTCTCAAAGCGGTATACACCCCTAATAATCTTAAATCTTAACTCCATTTCTAATGCTTCAATTGTTAATGTCCAACTTCAGGCAAAAAAAAAAAAAATTGTCCCTTGTTGGGTTGTGCCCACACCGCAAGGGTTAGTTGCTCATTCATGCCTAAGGGAACAGCAAAAGTAAATATACAGTACTTGCTCCTCTTCACAGCTAGACCGGTCCCCTCCTGACCTTATAAAGACTAGAGCAGGGCTATAGCCCAGATATGGATGTGAGGACACTGAGAGACAGTCAACCCCTGGATCGTGGGTGAACGTCATCTGTCTTGTGTATGCTTAGTGACCTCACTTTGCCATAAATATCAGTATGCAAACGCAAGGACACAAGAAAAGCTTAGGTGAGTCTGGTGTAGACTAACAATTTGAATGCTGTTTATTCCATTGCTAACAAAACACATAGTAATGCGAGTTTGGCAGTTTTTTAAGGTGATTTTATTGCGTGTGCAGTCCATCTTTGGTCTCCAATCATCATAAAGGAGGTCCCTGAACTGGAGAGAGTCCAGAGAAGGGCAATGAAACTAATGCTGGGCTGGAGGACTTTCGTTATGAGTAACAACTAAAAAATAACCCTTTTATCCCTAGAGAAGAGGCACTTTGGAGGGGATATGATCACAATATACAAATCTTTAAGATGTGATGGCATCATTGTCAGGAAACTATTTTAGGTTTCTAAAGAAGGCACGCGGCCACACAATGAAGATGGGTGAAAAGAGGTTCAATCCTAAAATGAGTAAGGAATTCTTTAGTGTTAGAGTGGTAAAGATATTGAACTTCCATTCCATAGTCAGTGGTGTCAGTGGGGAGTGTGGATACATTAAAAAAATGTTTAGATGAGTTTCTTAGCAAAAACAATGTATAGGGATATGGAAACTGGTAGCAAAATAAACACACTCACACATACAGGTTGAACTGGATAGACCAGTGTCTTTATTAGCCATGTGCAAGTTGTTTCTTTCCGAATTTGTGTAGCCTCCCCGGCGGTTTTCCCGAGTGTGGCTCGGGGTTAAAATTCAGTACCATTAGCGGTAACCCTGAGCCACACTCGGGATCGCATTGCAGGATCCTGGGGCGGCGTTACTTACCTTGTCCCCGGGATCCTGCGATGTCCCCCGCAGTGTCCGAGGGCTCCGTCCTCCTCCGAAGCCTTTCCGTGCCAGGCTCCGTTCCCTGCGAGCGGCGCGACGCACGGGGGCGGAGCCTGGCGGCAAATTCAAAAAACTGTCAAAATCATAACACATACAGTACTGTAATCTTACAGATTACAGTACTGTATGAAATGATTTCACATCCCTTTTGTCCCCAGTGCTCTGGCCCATGCCCTGCATGCAGTTTTATATGATATATACTGTTCTTTCTGCCTGGAAACTGGAGATTGTCCATAGCAACCAAAAAGTGTCCCTTTACGTCAAAAGTGGCTTTAGACCAGCTAGAAAACAGCGATAGTAAATTAGAACACTTGCAGAATTGAGCGATAGTGAATTGTGGGGAAATTTATTTTATTACTATTTTTTTTTATTTTTTTTAATTATTTATTTTTATTTATTATATTATAATTTATGTTTTTGTGTTTCAAACTTTATCATACCCGGGATATCTACTAGACTCTGGTTTGGACAGATTTAAGTGTGTTATTGTTAAGATTTACAGACCTACAATATAAAACGCCAAATTTCCATGCAAAATAATGGTACCGCTTTCAGCACCAAAAATCCGAAATAATCATACCGCCAGGGAGGTTAATAACGAATTTCGACAAATTCATTAATTCGGGAATATCCGAATTAACGAAAACCCGTTTAACAAATTTTTTCCGAATATTCGTAAATTCGATAAAATTGGACATTCTTAAATTCGGGCATTCGTACATTCGTACATTAGTAAATTAGTGAATTTGTAAATTCAAAAATTTGGAAATCTGAAATAATAGTTAATTATAGGTATTGTAATTTCCTTTAAAATTTGGCTGTTAGTGAACGTAACACATACAAATTTATCCGAAGTTATGAATGATCCGAAAAAACGGAATGGAACGTAATGAATTAAAAATAATAAATAACATTAATAATAATAACAACGTTTTATTATTATTTATTATTAATTTGTTCCGTTCCATTTGTTTAGATGCAGCATTCGTTTTGGATAATTCCTAATTTCGGATAAATTCGTATTTGTTACGTTCACTGACAGTCAAATTTGAAGGAAATTACAATACCTATAATTTAATAGTTAGTTACTATTTCAGATTTTTGAACTTTCGGGTTTTTGGATTTTCAAACTTCGAATTTACAAATATCCGAATTTTCTAATTTACAAATGTACGATTTTACGAATTTACGAATGTACGAATTTACAAATGTACGAATGTACAAATGAACAAATGTACGAATGAACGAATGTTCGAATTTACGAATGTACGAATGAACGCATTTACGAATGAACGAATTTACGAATCGCGATCATAACGAATGACCCGAAAAACGAAAAAAATAATAAACTAATGAAACGAAAACGAAAATGAACAAATTTTTTGGCTGTGCACATGTCTAGTCTTTATTCAGTCTTCAATATATATATATATATATATATATATATATATATATATATATATATAGTGCAGCGCTATAAAAAACATGACAAATGCAGCAAAAAAAAAAACATTGTGACAATATTTGCATGACATAGTAAGTACTCAAATTCATCAAAAAGTCCATAAAAGTTCAAAAATAAAAATGAAGAAATCAATAGAATATGAGAATAGATTCCAGTGTCCCAGAAGAGCATATTACATGGGAAAAGACAAACTGATAGCTGCATGCATAGAAGAGCCAGCTTCCCTAGGCCCGTGCTAGCAGCTGGTTTATCATTCGTATGTGTTTTTTTCTTTGTACACATATCTAGCGCAGATATTTTTATCATTTTTATTCACTCTTTATTCAGTCTTACCAACCATGTATTTTTTTAAATATGGGAAATCTATATTACTTTTGGATCAAGGGGTTGTTTTATCACATGGAGTTTGAAGTGTGATTAGACCTAGTGATCATTGTCTTGTTTATTTAGGATACATTTCTTAGGTGACCACAGACATTTATTTATTCAACCTTTATGCTTCGATACATAGAATTTTTTCACTTGCTTTTAAATTATTTATGGCACAGAGAATGTCATTTATGCGTATCTTTTTTTGTTTTGCAGTTTGAAATGTGTTTCGCTGCAGTTGATTAGCTCTATCTTTTTGGTGTTTTTAGTGCTGTGCCTATTTTTGTTTCAAATTTTGTGATCTTATTAGCACAGCAGCTGGTATATTATTCAGGTATTAAAGATTAGCACTACACATATAAATATATCTAGGTTCTCTCAAAACATCACATGTATGAATTCACACTGAGCCTTGTGTATGGAAAGGTGTTTGAGAAGACTCTGTTCTCCATTAAATTCTTTATTTTACTACTCTGTTGTTCAGCGCAAACAATCAGTATTTTCTTTTTTTCTCACTAAGTTCCCCATGTGTTGCCTACAGCAACCAGATTTCACTGTTACCTTAGTAACCAAATATAACTTTCCCTTAAAAGTGGTACAGGTAATTTTATTCTTTATGTTAGGCATTAAATGAATTATTGCTCAGTGCAATTTGATTACTTTTATTTTATGTATTTTTAATGCTGTATTTATTTTCAAGTTTATATTGTGATCATTTTAGTCCAGTAGCGATACCTTGTTCAGATAAAAAAAAGCACAGAATATATACATGTATGTATGTATTATAGTTATTTATATAGGGAGATATACTAAGCTTGGCTTTAGATATACCTTATCTGAATCTCACCATTTACCATTCAGATCATAGTGTCCCTTTAACTCTTGATGAATTACTGAAGCTATAAACCAAACACTGAACAGTTCTGAGGGTAAGACAGGCTCATGAGAAAATCTTGTAGAACATAAAATGCCACATTCATCCTACGGTGAATATTCTTTCAAGTGAGAATAGATCCAGTGTCGTGCAGTGTACCTTCTATAGGACTTATTCATCAAAGTATGTAACATATCTCACGGCTTAATGAGTCAGCCCACATAATTACAATGCATGAAATCGATTTACAGGAGTTTTGTCTTGGAAGAAATAGTCCCTTAGTTTAATCAGTTATAACATATGGCATTATATTTCCTTTACTTATAAAACAAACCTTTATATTTTCATATTTTAGCCGTCTGAACTACAGTTAAATGGTATAGCAAGCATATATACCAATTTAAGCCTCAAAGAAAGACATTTATCAAAATATAAATGTAATAGGTCATTTTAAAAATAGGTAATGTAAAAAATCACACCATTCAGTCCTGCCACTGCCAGAAAGGCAATTTACTTGACAACCTTTTAAGCCAATAGTTTATGGACTATTTGGAGCAATATACTGCACATGTCAGTGGAAGGGCTATACTTCTGCTTTCAGGCATACTGTTTTTGTTGTGCTCAGTGCAGGGGGCTTGCATATATTTTCTGCATATGTTATTATATACAGTAGGCCAGGAAATCTTAAAGAAACACAACCTTTATAAAATGTTTAGGAATATATAATAGAGCACCATCTTTGTCGTAGTTCATAAATGCATTCCTAAAGCCTAGCTAATGTTTTATCCTCTAATCTGCAGAGACAATGGTCTCTGTTCTCAACATCAGAGTCATGGGATAGTGAGACATCAGTAGATCTGCAGGGATGAGCCCCCTTTTTTTCCAAGGGTCCCTAGGTGCTTGGAAGAACCTTTTCTGGAGAGACTCGGGTCTGTCCAAATCTTGATTGGTTTGACCTTTTTAACCACTTCAGCCCCAGAAGATTTGGCTGCTCAATGACCAGGCCCTTTTTTGCGATACGGCACTGTGTCACATTAACTGACAATTGCGCGATCGTGTGATGCTGTACCAAAACAAAATTTACGTCCTTTTTTCCCACAAATAGAGCTTTCTTTTGGTGGTATGTGATCACCTCTGCAGTTTTTTATTTTTGCGCTATAAACAAAAGAAAAGCAACAATTTTGAAAAAAAAAACACAATATCTTTTACTTTTTGCTATGATAAATATCCCACATTTAAAAAAAAAAAATTTTCCTCAGTTCAGGCTATGTATTCTACTACATAATTTTGGTAAAAAAAAACGCAATAAGTGTATATTGATTGGTTTGCTCAAAAGTTATAGCATCTACAAAATAGGGGATAGATTTATGGCATTTTTATTATTTTTTTTTTACTAGTAATTGAGGTGATCTGCGATTTTTATTGGGACTGCGATATTGTGGCAGACAAATTGGACACTTTTGACAAGTTTTTGGGACCATTGACAATTATACAGCGATCAGTGCTAGAAAAAAGAAATTAATTACTTAATAATTGTCACTGGTAGGGAAGGGGTTAATACTAGGGGGCGATCAAGGGGTTAACTGTGTTCCCTCACTGTGTTCTAACTGTAGGGGGGATGGGAGTGTTTAGGAGGAGAGATCGGTGTTCATGCTTGGTATGAACACATGATCTGTCTCTACTCCCCTGAAAGAACCCAGGATTTGTGTGTTTTCTTTGATTTTGAAAACAAGGCCTACCTCATTCATGGCTATATTTTGCAGATCACTTCAAAGACTCTCTAGTATACAGACACCTACAGACCAGCCAGTAGGACACAGGAAGACGTTTACCAGCTGACCTTATTAGCACACCTTTACACATTAACTAAGTTTTCACAGCATCACCTGCATTCCTCCATGCATGCATTTACCTGGCGTCCCTTTAGACAGGCTCAGGGTGCATGCTAAATTCCCTGAAGCAGCCCACGGGACACCCCTGATATAGTGCAAGAGCCTGCCTGATTGGATACAGAGTGATTGGATTGATGGTGTGTCCTTCTATTATATAGTTTTGATTTATCTAAAGGAGATTGTACAATCAGATTGTATAGTGTATGGCCACATTTATACACCTAAAATTACCTAGTTGCGCTTTCAGTGTTATTAATTGGTAACGGCACACCACAGAAGCAAACACACATTTTGCCACATGAAAAAACAGGTGACAAATGCAGTAAAAAACGTGCAACTCGCACCACGCCCAAATGTCCCATGAGCTACTTTTCCAGGTGTAGTGCAGCCCATTGAAATCAACGTGAAGTGAATGGTGTGCCATATGCATGACAAGTGAAAACGTTCCAAAACACCCACTACAAATGCATGCGGGAATGTGAGTTTTCACTACATGGTAATGTGAATGAGGCCTGATAGCTGAATGTTTCTGTCCACTTCCTCCTATGTACTTGTATAAAGATGGCCATACATTATGCCAGGGGTACCCAACATTTTGAGGAGCGAGGGCCACTTTAGTGACTTGGTAACTGGTCGCAGGCCACAATGAGCAGAGTGGGCAGATGACAGAGCAGACACGGACACAGCCCGCTCTACTGGGATGGCTGGGCCAGAAATGGCATTGAAAAATGCTTCTATTTATTATGAAAAGTGAAATTCTGCCCAAAAGGGTGAACTTATCCATTAAGTATTGTGTTGATATGCAGTTATTCATTTCTGCTTCTCTCCCCATGAAAATGTATAACAATGCAAAATCAGCTTTAAGGGTGTAAAATCCAGGTCACATGAAGGTTAGCAGAAGGTCCAATGCAAATGAATTCTGAATGATCTTAAAGAGATACTGTCATCAGGTAACACTCTTTGGCCTGCTCATTTATACAGTATAAACTGTTTGAAATGGGTACTTACTGCTGCTGTTCTTCCTTAATCAATTCATTATGCCTTTTTTCAGTAATAGCCCTGAAGTTTTCTTCATCCTCTGTAACTTTTAGGAGTGTAAACAGTCTTACCATCATAAGCATTTACTGTACCTGACATCACCAAGATGGCCATCTGTTGCCTTTGAGACTTCCACCACTGAAGTGTTGTGTGAGAGAGTGTCTGCACATTATAAGTAACAACAGTGAGTTCCAATGCTTCACAAAGGCAGGAAAACTTCTGTCACGTCCTGCTGTTACAAAGTGCCGGAGGCTTTATAGGCAGCATCCAGACACCCTAGTGGGTCAGGTGGAGGGAGTAAGGGAGCAGTAAGGACTTTCCGGAAGTGTTGAAGGTTGAAGAAAACAGCATTGTTGTTACTGACAAAGGGCATAATGGTCTGCAATGCACACGCATCATCAGTAAGAGCTAACTGTAAGCATTTAATTTATTATTGAAACCTGAAAAAAATGATGACAGTGTCTCTTAAACTAATGTCAAAAGGAAGCTGCATTTGCCATTTGCCATCAACACAAACTCAAAGCTTGTTGATACAGGCTAAAAAGTGAGCTCCAAAAAACTGAGAACCTAGAAAGGGAGGACTGACTAGGGACTTCTTGCAGGTTTGGTCAACTGACCAAAACTTGAGCCAAAGTAATCACCTTGTAAACATGGCAGAAGATTCAATTCAAAAGGATAAAAGAGCAACATTCAGAACTTGATTGTGGAGAAGAAATAAGGTTTTAGCCATCACTAGGGATGAGCCGAACACCCCCTGGTTCGGTTTGCAGCAGAACACGTCAACAGGCAAAAAATTTGCTCGAACACACGAACACCGTTAAAGCCCATGGGACATGAACGTGATAAATCAAAGGTGCAAATTTTAAAGGCTTATATGCAAGTTATTGCCATAAAAAGTGTTTGGGAACCCGGGTCCTGCCCCAGTTGACATGTGTCAATGCAAAAAAATAGTTTTAAACCGGACGTTTTTTTGGGAGCAGTGATTTTAATAATGCTTAACCGCTTCAATACAGTGCACTTACACCCCCTTCCTGCCCAGACCAATTTTCAGCTTTCAGCGCTCTCACACTTTGAATGACAATTACTCAGTCATGCAACACTGTACCCATATGAAATTTGCGTCCTTTTTTTTTTACACAAATAGAGCTTTCTTTTGGTGGTATATAATCACTAGTGGGTTTTTTATTTTTTGTGCTATAAATAAAAAAGACCATACATTTTGTGAAAAAAATGCCTTTTTCTTTGTTTCTGTCATAAAATTTTGCAAAGTAGCAATTTTTCTTCATAAATTTTGGCCAAAATTTATTCTGCTACATCTCCTTGGTAAAAATAACCCAAATTAGTGCAAATTATTTGGTCTTTGTGAAAGTTATAGAGTCTACAAACTATGGTGCCAATCACTGAAAATTGATCACATCTGATCACACCTGATGCACTGACAGCCTATCTCATTTCTTGGAACACTAATGCCCTGTACACACAGTCAGATTTTCGGATTTTCCGACAGAAAATGTGTGATAGGACCTTGTTGTCAGAAATTCCGACCTTGTGTGGGCTCCATCACACATTTTCCATCGGATTTTCCGACACACAAAGTTTGAGAGCAGGCTATAAAATTTTCCGACAACAAAATCCGTTGTCGGAAATTCCGATCGTGTGTACACAAATCCGACACACAAAGTGCCACACATGCTCAGAATAAATAAAGAGATGAAAGCTATTGGCTACTGCCCCATTTATAGTCCCGACGTACGTGTTTTACATCACCGCGTTCAGAATGATCGGATTTTCCGACAACTTTGAGTGACCGTGTGTATCCAAGACAAGTTTGAGCCAACATCCGTTGGAAAAAATTCTAGGATTTTGTTGTCGGAATGTCGGCTCAATGTCCGACCGTGTGTACGGGGCATTACAAGTCAGGAAATTAAAAATACCCCCTAAATTACCCCTTTTTAGAAAGTAGACATTCCAAGGTATTAAGTAGCATGGTGAATTTTTTTAAGTTGTTTTTTTCCCACAATTCTTTGCAAAATGAAGATTTTTTTTTTTATTAACAGGTTATTTCTCTCTCAGAGCATATGCATACAACAAATTGCACCCCAAAATACATTCTGCTATTCTTCCCGAGTATGGCGATACCACATGTGTGGGACTTTTAAACAGCCTGGCCACATACAAAGGCCCAAAATTGAAGTAACATCTTCAGGCGTTCTACGAGTATAAATTACACATCTCATTTCTAAACCATTTATTACACCTTTGAAGGCCCTGGAGCATCAGGACAATGGAATTGCCCCCAAAATGACCCAATTTTGGAAAGCAAACACCCCAACATATAATCTATGAGGCATAATGAGTCTTTTGAACGGTTCATTTTTTTCCAGAAGTTTTTGGAAAATGTGAAAAAAAATGGAAACGCATTTTTTTTTTTACACAAAGTTGTCCATTTATCAGATATTTCCAACACATAGCATGTACATAGCAAAGATGACACCCCAAGATACATTCTGCTACTCCTCCTGAGTATGGCGATGCCACATGTGTGAGACTTTTACACAGCCTAGCCACATACAAAGGCGCAACATTGAAGTAGCATCTTCAGGCATTCTACGAGCATAAATGACACATCTCATTTCTCACCCACCATTTACACTTTTGAAGGCCCTGGAGCACCAGGACAATGGAATTGCCCCCAAAATGACCCCATTTTGGAAAGGAAACACCCCAACGTATAATTTATGAGGCATAATGAGTCCTTTGAACAGTTCCTTTTTTTCCAGAAGTTTTTGGAAAATGTGGAGAAAAATGAAAATGCATTTTTTTTTTTACACAAAGTTGTCTATTTATCAGATTTTTCCAACACATAGCATGTACATAGCAAAGATGACACCCCAAAATACATTCTGCTATTCCTCCTGAGTATGGCGATACCACATGTGTGAGACTTTTACACAGCCTGGCCACATACAGAGGCCCAACATCCAAGTAGCACCATCAGGCGTTCTAGGAGCATAAATGACATATATAATTTCCTGGCAACCTATCATTTTTGAAAGCCCTTCATATTTCTAACACATAGCATGTACATACCAAGAATTACAATCTAAAATAAATTCTATTGCGGAAACGGTAAAAAAAAAAGCATTACCTGTGCTTTTAGTAGTATCCACAGAGGAGAGCACTGGTCCAGGCAGCAGGCAGGGATGTGATTAGCGACAGCAATAGTAATTATCCAGGCAGCAGGCAGGAATATTTTCTATAGTCAGCACAAGGATATTGTCAGCACAGCACAGTCTATAGAAATTTTCCAGGCAGAGACAGCCAGCACAGCCATAATATTGGTCCTGGCACACTGTTACCTGCAGACACTCATTATTGTACCGCTCTCCAGCCCTTCATAAACATACTGCCACTTGCTACAGCTAATTATTTGCGTAGTCCAGGTAGTGGTGTGGTCAGTTCATGCGGCAGGCAGAGGCATGGTGGCAGTAAGTCAGCAGCAGGATGAGGGCTGCAATCAGGTAAGACCTGTGCACAGGGGCACAGGGGTAGAGGCTTCGACCCACCCAAATCTCTATGAAGCCTCCGGACTCCAGACTCTAATCCAGAAATTCCGAAACCCGGAGAAAACAAAAAAAAATGTTTTCTCCATCCGGAAAAACAAATCTGGAGCCCCTCACATATGTAAGACCCCTGTGTACTACAGTGGCAGGGCAACAGATCAGTCCAAGCGGTAGGCAAAAGGTAGTAGTCCATAAAACAGGCCAGGGTCAGTTCACTTATAAGCAGTCCAAGCGGTAGGCAGTAGCGTAGTTAATAAAACAGGCCAGGGTCAGTTCACGTGGAAGCAGTCCAAACGGTGGGCAGAGGCATAGTCACAAAACAGGCCAGGGTCAGTTCACGTGGAAGCAGTCCAAACGCAGGCAGAGGCATAGTCAAAAAACAGGCCAGGGTCAGAGCGAATCTTAAGTGAAGAAAGTGCATTTTCATCTTGTATCGGGACCTGGACATTATGGCAGAATAAATGGGCATGTTGTGGATAGGGTTGGTGGACCAATAGGCTTGTCCTTCATTTTTTTTTTTGTAATTCCCATGTTTAGGGTGAGGCCCATAAACAGTTTGAACTCCTCCAAATTCAGATCTCTCCACTCAAACAGATGGGCATATGAAGATTGGGGGTTGTTGGCAATATACTGCTGGGCATATAAATTTGTCTGGTCCACAATAAATTGCAGCATAGTATTGGGCAAAAACAGATGAAAGCATTTAATTTCTGAGAAATTTTGGGTGTTGGTCTGCACACCTGGCTGTGCTGTGAAAGGGGGAATAATTGGTGATGCGGAGTTGGAAGGCAGCCATGTTGGGTTGGCAAGACCATCTGGCATGTATGTAGAGGCCCTGGCTCTTGGGGGGGTGTGACACTCCAGTAGTTGGATTGGAATTTCCTGTGCTGGTACTCAGGCATGATGTGGCAGCACTGGTACTGGATCTGGGCATTTGTTCCTGGGGCCTATCGCCAGCAGCAGCGCTGGTACTGGGCATTTGTTTCCGGGGCCTAATGCTGGCGGCAGTGCTGGTACTGGGCCTGGGAATTTGTTCTTGGAGCCTATTGCTGGTAGCAGCACTGGTACTGGGCCTGGGAATATAATCCTGGATTCCAGAATCATTTGCCAATTCACTATTCGGTTCAAATGCCGAATTTGATTCAGAATCAGAATTGGAATCTGATGAGAACTCATTTGCCGATTCACTATTCGGTTCAAATGCCGAATTTGATTCAGAATCAGATTTGGAATCTGATGAGAAATCCCCGTTTCTCTCATCAGTCATGGAGAGGATCTGGAACGCCTCCTCACTGTTGTAAACTCTTTTGGACATGACGCTGATGGCTGTGTGACAGGTGGCAGGTGATGGTCACTGATAGGCTGTGCGATGGGTGGCAGGTGATGCTCACTGATAGGTGATGACGGTGTGACAGGCGATGGTCACTGATGGGTGACAGGCCACAGACAGTGACGGGTGATGGTCACTGACGGGTGATGGTCACAGACTGGTGACAGGCCATGGTCACTGATGGGTGATGGGTGATGGCTGGCGGTCACTGATGGGTGACAGGTGATGGGTGACAGGTGATGGCTGACAGTCACTGATGGGTGACAGGTGATGGCTGGCGGTCACTGATGGGTGACAGGTGATGGGTGATAGGTGATGGCTGACGGTGACTGATGGGTGACGGGTGATGGTTGGCGGTCACTGATTGGTGACAGGTGATGGGTGATGGCTGACAGTCACTGATGGGTGACTGGTGATGCTGATGGTCAGTGATGGGTGATGGCTGACGGTCACTGATGTGTGACGGGTGATGGCTGGCGGCCACTGATGTGTGACAGGTGATGGCTGGCGGTCACTGATGGGTGACAGGTGATGGCTGACGGTCACTGATGGGTGATGGCTGATGGTCACTGATGGGTGACGGGTGATGGGTTACAGGTGCACCGCTGACAGTCACTGATGGCAGTCTTATGTGACAGGTGCATATTGGGTGGACTGTGGTGACTGTTGGGTGACAGATGACAGTGGGGGGGCGATGGGACAGGTGTGGTGTTCGTGCAGACACTACAGAACACAGATCGGTAACTCACTGCTTCTGGCTCTTCTCTCCTCACACACCGTTTCCAGAGAAGAGCTGGTAACAGCTAGTTATCGCTCTGTGTTTACATTTAGTAATCGGCTGTGAAAGGATCACAGCCGGTCACGTGGGTAAACAGCTGGCCAATGACTGTTTACCAGCGTCGGTGACGAGCAGTGTTCCCGGTGCGCATGCACCGTGTCCATGTCCAATGGCTTTTCACCCCCTTCGGTGGCGAGCGGTGTCTCCGTGACACGCCGCCACCGAAGGAACAGGGATGCGAGCACGTGATCACACACATTTTCTGTTTAAATGGGAGGCCGTCATATGACGCCCTCCCGCAACGAGAACCGTGTCGCCTGGCCGTCACATGACAGCCGGCGGTCGGCAAGCAGTTAAAGTGAAACAATAAAAATGAAATATTCCTTTAACTATCGTGCCTGGGGGGGTCTCCTTCGTCTGCCTGTAAAGTAGCTCATCTTTCCCATGTTTATAACAGTACCACAGCAAAATGACATTTCTAAAGGAAAAAATGTCATTTAAAACAGCCTGAGGCTGTAATGTATTGTCGAGTCCCGGCAATATAGATGAAAATCATTGAAAAAAATGGCATGGGTCCCCCCCAGTCCATTACCAGGCCCTTTGGGTCTGGTATGGATATTAAGGGAAAACCCACACCCAAATAAAAAAAAAATGGCGTGGGGGTCCCCCAGGCCCCCAGGCACTATATACTCTGAACAGCAGTATATATACTATACGGCCTACCCTATATACTCTAAATTGGGCCTTAGATGTTGGTGGTACCAGAACACTGTAAGCCCCCCACAGTTACTCTTGGTGAGCAGAGGAACGGGCCCTGCTGTGAAATACTATATAAAAAAATTATAATTACATGCCCCTGTTAAACGGGGGCAGAAAAAATGGGCCTTTGGTGGTACCAGAACACTGTAAGCCCTTAAGGTTAATCTTGTTGGGCGCAGGAAAAGGCCCTACTGTGAAATATTATATCAAGATTTGGAATTACATGCCCCTGTAAACAGGGGCAAAAAAATTGGGCCTTAGGTGGTGGTGGTGGTGCCACAACACCGTAACCCCTCACAGATACTCTTGTTGGGCGCAGGAACCAGCCCTGCATTGAAATATTATATCAAAAATTTTAATTACATGCCACTGGTAAACAGGGGCAGAAAAATTGAGCCTTGAGTGGTGGTTGTGCCACAACACTGTAACCCCTCACAGATGCTCTTGTTGGGCACAGGAAGGGGCCCTGCATTGAAATATTATATCAAAAATTTGAATTACATGCCCCTGTTAAACAGGGGCAGAAAAATTGGGCCTTGGGTGGTGGCGCCACAACACTGTAACCCCTCACAGATAGTCTTGTTGGGCGCAGAAAGGGGCCCTGTGTTGAAATATGATATCAAAAATTTGAATTACATGCCCCTGTTAAACAGGGGCAGAAAAATTGGGCCTTGGGTGGTGTTGCCACAACACTGTAACCCCTCACAGATAGTCTTGTTGGGCGCAGGAAGGGGCCATACATTGAAATAGTATATCAAAAATTGTAATTACATGCCCTGTTAAACAGGGGCAGAAAAATTGGGCCTTGGGTGGTGTGGTGGTGCCCTGAACCAAAAATATTGTTGGAAGCTAGCATCATCAAGATTGAGGAGGAATAGGATAGTCAACATAGGCAGTGTTCAAGGGATCCCACATCCATAGCAAATTCAATCAGTTATATCAGCATCAGGTGCTTGATAGCTGCTGATCCAAGACAGATCCATTTTTATGAATGTGTGCCTATCAACGGAGTCTGTGGACAGGCGCACTCTATGATCCGTTAAAAACCCTCCAGCAGCACTGAATGTGCGTTCAGAGAGAACGCTGAATGCAGGACAGGCCAGTAGCTCAATTGCATATTGAGCAAGTTCTGGCCAGTGGTCCATCCTAAAGACCCAGTAACCCAGTGGATGCTCTGTTGGAAAGGTCTCCAAGTCTGCTCTTGCCCCTAGATATTCCTCACCATGTAATGCAGACGCTGGCGATGGTTGCTTGAACCGATCAGACCTTGGCGCTGAGGACTGAAATATTGTTTAAAGGCATCCGTCAGCCGGCCACCTCCTCCACTACTCTTCCTCTGACTGAACCAAACCTCAGCAACACGTTGTCCAGCACCAGGAAATTGTAACCTGACAGGGTCTGGAAATGCATTGCACAAACCTTTCTTCAAGGTCTCCTGATGATGTTTCATCCTCTGCTCCCTTTGCAAAGGCAGGATGAGTTCTGCAACCTTACCCTTGTAACGTGGATCAAAGGGTTGCCAGCCAGTAATGATCCCTCTCCTTTATATCACAAATCCTAGGGTCCTTTCGCAGGCTTTGCAGAATCAGGGAGGCCATGCAGAGTATTTTGCAGAGGCATTCGATTCTGATCCCTCTGGGTCACTAAGGATCACATAATCCATAACAACCTCCTCCCAGCCACGTACAACTCCTTGGGTTTCTGGGAACTGAAAACCATCCCATCCAACCAAGACTGTTGCTGAGTGTTATCCTCCACATCCATGCTGACACAATCCTTCTCCTTCTTCCTGTGTGTTTGGCGGGCTCACAGGAATGCTATTTGGATAAAGGGGGCGTTGACAGGTAAGGAAGTCTTCCTCTTCCTCCCGCTGTTCTGCCTCAAGTGCCCTGTCCATTATTCCACGAAGTGTGTGCTCCAACAGGAAGACCAGAGGGACAGTGTCACAGATGCATGCATTGTTGCAGCTCACCATCCTTCTGGCCTCCTCAAATGGTGACAAGACAGTGCATGCATCCTTGATCAGTAGCCACTGGCGTGGCAAAAAGAAGCCAAGCTCCCCTGACCCTGTCCTGGTGCCACACTCGCACAGGTACTCATTGATGGCCCTCTGCTGCGTGTGCAGCTGCTGCAGCATTGCCAACGTTGAGTTCCACCTGGTGGGCATGTCACAAATGAGGCGGTTGGTGGGCAGGTTGCATTCCCTTTGAATGTCAGCCAGCCATGCACTGGCATTATATAATAAAAGTGGTATAATTGTTAACCACTTGGATGCATGTTAGCACTTTATTATATATATTGTTTACATATATATATATATTTATTATTTTATATTTTATTATTATATTTTATTATTATTTTTTACTCACTATATGTTTATTTATTTATCATTTTGTATACATTTGTTGCACTATTGTCACTTTCTACAGTCGGTACTGGGTTTATCACATTATGACTTTCACATGTTTTTTATGCACTTTGGTTATTACCTATGCATAGTGTGTAGTTTATTGTGTATTTGGAAGCGCAGCGTATATATATTTAATTTGAATGGATTTATTCAAATGTTTGCATTCCTTGAGCCAATAGCGTCTAATTATTTGTAGTTGCAAAAAAGTTTTAGAATAATCTCTGCTTGCAAGAGCTAAAAAATAAAAGGAATGTTTTGCAGAAACAAAAAAAAATAAAGAGTATCGAGGATTGCCTAAAGAAAGTTGTCCTCCAAATGCCTGTGGGATTATGCCTGTTTTTGCAAGGAATCATTAAAAACAAAAAGCTCTCAGCAGGACTTGAAGAGGCAAGGAGATAAAAATAAAAAAATAATAATAATACTTTCAAACACCGCAAAAGTTCCGACCCGAATAACAAACCCCATTAAAGACAATGGGACCCAAACGTCAAAATTCAAATTTGCCCATTTTAAAGGCTTACATGCAAGTAATTGGGCATACAATGATTATAGGGGTCTGGGTCCTGCCCTGGGGGACATGTATCAATAAAAAAGAAGTTTGTGAAAAACGTCATTTTTAAATGAGCAGTGATTTTTTTATTTTTAAAGTGAAAGCATAAAAATGAAGAATTCCTTCCAATATAGTGCCTGGGGGGTCCCCTTAGTCTACCTGTAAAGTGGCAGATCTGTACCATGTGTAGAATCTGCTGCAGCAATAATTGCATTTATAAAGGCCAAAAAAAAAAAATTTCCCTGCAAGCTGCCTTTATTTTGCTCAGCTGGGGAGCCAGTGTGTATAATGAGGCCACAATGTAGTACACTGGGAACAAGATTAGAAATTTTTTGGGCATATTCTGGTGTCACTTTGACTTTGGATAGAAGTAACGGGTGCGTAAAAATTGGTCTTTGGGTGTTGGTGGTGCATTTCCACCGTAACCCTATAGAGGTACTCTTGATGAAAGCAAGAATTTGCCTTGCTGTTAAAGAATTGCAATGATATGCACCTGTCAAACAGGTGCAGAAAAATTACTCTTTGGGTGTCGGGGGCCCCTTTCGTCACCGTAACCTTATATTGAATCTCTTGATGAAGGCAAAAAAAAATTGCAATGATATGCACCTGTCAAGCAGGTGCTGAAAAATTGGTCTTTGGGTGTTAATTGTGCCCATGAAACCTATACCAAAAACATTCTTCCAGATGAAATTATTGAACACCCTCAAAGCTAGGCAGCCTCGAAGTCCTGCAGAGATTCCACATCCCAAAAAGACTTAATCAGTGACCTCGGCATAAGGGGCTTCATAGCTGTTAATCCAGGACTGATTCATTTTTATAAAAGTCAAACGGTCCATGGAGTCTGTGGACAGACGCGTTCTACGATCAGTAACGAAACCTCCTGCAGCACTGAATGCCCGTTCTGAAAGCACGCTGGATGCAGGGCAGCCCAACAACTCAATAACATACTGGGCAAGCTCTGGCCAGTGGTCTATTCTCATGACCCAGTAAGTCACTGGATCGCCAGCTGGAAAGCTCTCCATCTCTGTTTTGGCCCAGAGGTAATCGTCCACCATATGATGCAGATGCTGCCGATGGGATGTGGAAGTTGACAGCCCTGGGCGGCGAGGACTAAGAAAAATTCCGAAATGCCTCACTTAGGCGTACGCCTTCTCCAACGCTCCTCTCTTGACCAACAGAAGACTCAAAACAATGTTTTCCATGACACTGTAACCTACTGGAGTCAGGAAAAACGTTCAATAACATCCTCTTTAACATGTCCTCAAGAGATTTTATCTTCTGCCCCCTTATGGGGACGGGATGAGCTTTGTGTCCTTCCCCTTATAATGGTGGTCAAGGAGGGTTGCCAACCAGTAATTATCGTTCTCCTTTATGCCACGTATTCTTGGGTCCTTTCGCAGGCTTTGAAGCATGAGGTTGCCCATGCGCCTCAAATTTGCAGAGGCTTGAGAAGCAGACTCCTCGGAGTCACTCAAGATGACAGCATCTGGAACTTCCTTCTCCCAGCCACGTACTACTCCTTGGGTTAGAAAGTCATCACTTACAGATGTCTTCCTCTTTTCGAAGCCTATGAAAGTGCCAGAATCCTCCTGCTCATCCTCCACCCCTCTCTTCTCCTGTGTATATTTATTTTATGGTGAACCACAAAGGGAAATTTATATATAACCCTTAATAAAGCGTTGCCAACATCCCAAATTGTGTTACAAAAAAGCAAGGACCCTAAAAAGGGGAACCTTTTGTACCCCCCGGTACTATGGGACTTTATAGGCGAACAAGGCAAATAGAGTATAAATAAAATCTATAGTTTATTGAAAATTTCTTAAAAAAGCATAAAAGCATGAAAATCTAAGCATAGATCTGTACATAATACTTATACAAAGTGCAACAAATTCTTTTGCATGAAATGTTTTTTACAATTTTGAATACATATTTCTCCATGAGCCTGACATGTTTCAGGACGGTGTCCCTTCTTCAGAGGCGTATTAAGGAGAGAAGTTTTTTTCATGGATGTATTCTGAAAAACAGGTGAGATCAATTCAGACATAAAGATATTTATTCAGGGTGATAATTCATTCACATTATAGTCACTGAGAGTTCCTGTATACATACCAGTATTCAACTTTTTAAAAGATTTTATGCAACGAAATGCAAAAAACAAGCAAACTCTCATGTAGAGAGAAAAGATGATAAGTGAGTAAATAAGTATAAGACCGCCAATTAGCCAATGGGCGACCAGGCGGCTTCCACTTGGGCCGAGATAGGACTCCGCAAAGGCCCCCAGAGAAAAAGGATGAACCCCGCCAGATCCGTAGTAAAGGCCCTAAGGGAAAAAAGTTTGAGTGAATTAATGATCTATTTGAAAATAAAATGTGTGAAAAAATATGAACCATGTAGGTTATGTAAAAAAGAGGGAAGGCTGCTTTCTCCACAGTCCAAATATGGAATACACAGCTTTGTATTATAAATTGAGATATTTTGGTTATATTTATTTTATTTTGGAAAAAACCATAACTAGAACCTTTCCGAATAGAAAGAAAAGAAAAAAGAAAAAAGGGGGGCAAAAAGGAAAACAGAAACATAAAAATATATATGTATATTTATGATCTATAAATTATAGACACATTATTTTGCATATATATTGTTTAACAAACAGAGCTTACAAGTGCAGTCCCCATTCAGACTGCACAGGAAGCATTGAAGTTGTTTGCATAAAAAAATAAATAAATAAATAAACCAGAGAGAAGGAAGCAAAGAAAAGACAGATTGTCTCTTTGCTGCCTAGCAATGACGAGATAAGAAGTAAAAATATATATACGTGGCTATTTTACTTACTTTTTTCCGATTAAGGGTTTTAAAACGAAAAATGCTGTAGCGTGGTTACTACTGGCGTGTATGCATACCACTGAACAGGATGCCGATTGCAGATTTTAAAGGCCGCTGGCGCCTGCGCAGTGTAAATAGTTCTATGAGTGTCAACAATGTAGGATGGATTGCGTCATCGAGTATGACGCGCTGACGCAATCACAGAGCGACGTACTCGAGCGACGTTGTGGAATAGCGAAATGAAGATCTTGGGGGGGGGCGCGTCATCGCGTATAACGCGGTGACGTTGTAGCGACACGACAGACAGAGGCGATGTTGCAAGGCAGGGAAGGGGGAGGAGGGAAGGCGAAAGGTGAAGCTATGTGATAGGCCGCCTCGGAAGAGCCCAAACATCTCCCAGGCAACCGCTCACATGGGGCACTCCAAATAGGAGCATCAGACACTGTTTGAAAAGGGATACTAGGGGACCTGAATTAGGGACATCCAAGGTGGAGGCCCCAGGGACAAATCTGCACGGCGCCCGCCCAGTGCCAAAAGGCACTGGGGGAGCGCCATGCAGACAAGGCCCACCGGCGCAAAAATACTGCAATTGCGTGTCCAGACTAGGCCGAACGTGCATGCAGTGTAAACTAGAGGCCATGCCCCCACCTACTTATGATGGGAAGACATGGCCCCCGTGCTCTGGGCGGGGTCGAGGCTGGGACCCAAGGAATAGAAAGTAACAGAGAAAAATAATGAAAAGAAAAATAATGAATTCATCCAATTGAATCTAAAAGATAATTGCCTTGTTGGACTGGATGTGTGGACAACTCTCAAATATACATAATGGAATAGTGGCAGAACATTAATGGATACAGAATGAGGCTTAAACAGAGTTAACAATGGGTACATGGAAACAGCAGCAAAGACCAAGGTCAAAATGGTATAATATAAAATAAACATAAGCAAATTTTTAACAATTAGAGATATGAGTATAAAAGGTACCACATGCAAACACAATACATTCCCTAAATCTCAAAACATCCTAGACATATTATTTAGTCATCAATATCTAAGATGTTATTTTAGACGTGTAAGCTGTCTCTGTATGGTACATTATTCTTTTTCGCATCCTCCTGATACAAAGCCGTCTAAGAATGGACGGAAGCTCATTTGGGTATTGAGTCCTGGGAATTGGGTTGCATTGAGATTTGCGATCCACCGGACCTCCCTCTGGAGAAAGATCTTGTTCCAATCACCACCCCTGTTATTCGGATGAATCCGGTCAAGGATGGTGAAATGGACAAGGGGAAACTTGCCCATGTGATGGTCCCGCACATGTCGCCCCAGAGGGAGGTCCGGGTCCACCTGTCTCATTGTGGTGATGTGACGTGCTGCTCTCTTATGAAACTCTAGTTTTGTTTTACCAACATAAAAGCATTTACATTGGCATATTAAGAGGTAAATAACCCCAGACGTCTTACAATTTGCAAAGTGTCTGGGCCTATAATATTGCCATTGGGTAATTTAAATTTGGTCTGTGTATTCATATAGTGGCAGCAAGAACATCCACCACAGGTAAAAGTTCCAAATCTTTTGCATGTGTCCGAATGGAAAGTACCAGTATATTCGCTTTTAACCAAATGGTCCCTTAACGAGTGTGCTCGTCTAAAGGTGATCAATTTGTAGCAGATGCCAGTGTTTTTGTAAGATATTTTTAATGGTCTTATGCGGTTTGTTGTAAGTGGTTATTAGTCTGGTAATTGATTGGGAATCTGTAGATTTTTTTTTAGAGAAAAGAATGTTGTGTCTCAATTGACCTCGTGCCCGCCTAAATGCCTTTTTCAGGCATGTAGACGAGTAGCCTCGATCCAAGAGTCTTTCCTTTAGTTTATTTGCTTCACGGACAAATTCTGTGTCAGTAGAGCAGTTACGTCTAAGTCTTAAATATTGCCCGTATGGAATAGATAAAACTAAAGATTTAGGATGTGAACTGGACGCATGAAGGATGGTATTTCCAGCGGTCTCTTTACGATAGAGACCGCTGGATAGAGAACCATCCATTTATTTAGTTATGCTTAGGTCAAGGAAAGTAATAGAAGTGTCATTGAACGTCATGGTGAAGTATAAGTTGAATTTGTTTTGATTCATGATTTGCATGAAGGCTTGTAAGGCTTCTGGTGTCCCACTCCATATTAGTAGTATGTCTTCTATATATCTAAACCATGCGACTACATGGCTGGTATAAGACGAGAGACTGTCATCGGACAGCAAAGACTGTTCCCACTCCCCCAGGTACAGGTTGGCATATGATGGGGCACAACAAGTCCCCATTGCAACCCCCTGCACCTGGAGGTAGTGGGATCCATCGAAAGAAAAAGTGTTGTGCGTTAGAATGAAGTCCAACGCTTCCAGTAAAAAGGAATTTAGCTTCCGATCGTCCTTATGAGATTGTGATAGAAAATGTTTGATAACTAAGAGGCCTGAATTGTGAGGGATGGAGCTATATAGTGCCTCTACATCTATGGCAACCAGAAGCAAATGAGGTGGTATATGCAAACCTTCTAAATTTTGCAGTAGATGGATGGTATGTTTGATATATGAAAATAAACCAGCAACATAGGGTCTAAGATGGCTGTCTACAAATTTACCTAAATTTTCCGTTATAGAACCGTTTCCGGAAATGATGGGGCTGCCTGGAGGAGTTTTTTTATCTTTATGTATTTTGGGAAGACAATATAGAGTGGGGATACAAGGGTATGGTGTTCTAATATATTCCCATACATCTTTGTTGATAGCCTCATTACAAAACGCTTCATCTACCAGATCATAAAAGGCACCATTGAATTTATCTATGGTGCCTTTTGAGATGGGCTTATACCATGATAAATTTGTAACGACCTTGACACACATGGCTTTATACTGCTCATTTGTCATGATAACGATGTTTCCACCTTTATCCAATTGCTTTATTGTGAGGGAATGTTCTCTCTTGAGGGATTCTAAAGCTAACTGTTCATCTTTGGTAAGGTTATTTCAGGATGTTTCTGATTTTATTTTTTTAATCTCTGATGTAGTAGATGCTATAAATGCCGCTAAATTGGGGTTGCTCGAAAAAGACGGAAATTTGTCCGACCTTTTTCTTAAATTTCTCCTGTCTGTCTGGTCGCATTAGGGCTTCTTTTGTAATATGCTCCTCTAAGAGGCTTTCAATGTCTGTTGAATCGATTAAATCACTAGGATCCTGTTCCTCAAGGAGTGCTAGGAGATCGTCTAATGCTTTGTCTGATCTCTTAGTCTCCATTTGAGAGAGATTTTTTTTTCTTTTTCCTTAGAGAAAAGGCTCTTATAGTAGAGTTTTTGAGCAAAAAGATGTAGGTCTTTTATTACTGCAAAGGTGTCTAGACCAGCATCTGGACACAAACTGAGACCTTTATGCAGCAAGTCCCTTTCAGCTTGCGTGAGTGAGTGATCAGAGAGGTTGACAATATTTTGGGTGTTAAGTGAAGACAGAGGCGGGATTAGTGAGGATTTAGGAGATGTGGAGGGTTCACCTCCATTTAGTGGACTAAAAAATCTTGATCTGATTGGAGTAAAGTGGTGGTGATGGAAGATAGAGAGATATCACCCTTAAGTGTGGATGTAGTGAAACCCACATCAATAGATCCTACTGAGGAAAGCTGATTACCATCACGTGTGTTACCTTTACCAGTAGAAGAAAGATTAAGAGTAGGTTGAGTGGAAGCAGTGTCTGTGATTCTCTTCTTGTTGCACACAGAATCATCTCCAGATGTTGGTCTTTTGTTCTTTTGTGGTTTGCGATTTTTGTGCCTGTAACGGGAAGAGGATGAGACAGAAGAATTTAAGGAGGAGTTAGATTCAGAGTTTCTTGAGATTCTATTTAGATTGCCCCTATATGGGCGTTGAGTTAAATTGGTTTGATGCCATTTATAAGCTGTTCCCTCCTGGAAAGCTCTTTTGTCTCTCCAAAGTTTTTTGTCCCTTATTACCAGTTTTTCTTCAGATTTTTGAATCAAACGGATTTTAATTTTTTCCTCATGTTCTTTAAAGATGGGCAGATCTTTAAAAGGGAGTAGTTTGGCATACATTGCATCAATGTCTCTATCAAAACTGGCAATGCGTTTTTTATATTCTTCTCCTGTGTTTTCTGTGACATAGGAATGATGGTGTCTGGATAAAGTGGGCCTAAAGTGGGACAAAGTCGAGTTCCACCTGGTGGGCATGTCACAAATCAGGTGGTTTACGGGCAGGTGGATTTCCCGCTGATTTTCAGCCAACCAAGCACTGGCTGTGTATGACCGCCTGAAATGGCTACAGACTCCTCTAGCCAGCTTTAGCACATCTTGCAACCCTGAGTACGTATTTAGGAAACGCTGCACCACCAAATTGAGGCCATGGCACATGTGTCAACTTTCCCTGTCTAAGGCCGCGTATACACGGGCAGACTTTTCGACTGAACCTGTCCAACAGACTTTCCAGCGGACTTCCGACGGACTTTTTAATGAACGGACTTGCCTACACACGATCGCACCAAAGTCCGATGGATTCGTACGTGATAACGTACTGTACACCAGACTAAAATAAGGAAGTTGATAGCCAGTAGCCAATAGTTGCCCTAGCGTCATTTTTTGGCCGTCAGAATAGCATACAGATGAGCGGATTTCTGGGTCCGGCGGAGTTACGACGTAAAGATTTGAAGCATGTTCCAAATCTAAAGTCCGTCAGATTTGCGACTGGAAAAGTCAGCTGAAGGTCCGATGAAGCCCACACATGATCGGATTGTCCGCCGGATTTGGTCCGTCGGCGTCCGTCGGACAAGTCCGGTCGAAAAGTCCAACCGTGTGTACGCTGCATAAGGGTGGACAGGAGGTTTGAGCCATTATCGCACACCACCATTCCTGGCTCCAGCTAGCGTGGTGTGAACCACCTCTTGGCCTTTCCCTGCAAGCTGCAAGAATCTCTGCTCCGGTGTGGTTTCTGTCCCCTAAACACACCAGCTGAAGCACTGCATGGCACCTTTTAGCCTGACTCTGGGAATAGCCCTTTGAACGCTTAGGGGGTACCTGATGTTCATAGGACAATTCTGCAGAGGAGGGCATGGAGGTGGCAGAGGAGGAGGGGGTAGAGCTCACAAGTCTGGCATCATCACCACCAGCTGTATGGAGACATGGGGGCACAACAAGGTGCAGCATTGAGCCCTGTCCTGCATCCTTTCGAGTTGCAAGCAGTGTTACCCAGTGTGCTGTAAATTAAATATATTGTCCATGCCCATGCTTGCTGGACCACGTGTCAGCAGTAAGGTGGATTTTATGGCTGACTGCCTTGCCCAACCATGCCAGAACATTCCCTTCCACGTGATGATAGAGAGATGGAACGGGCTTACGTGAAAAGTAGTAGCGACTGGAAACCTGCCATTGTGGTACAGCACATTGTGTGAATTCACGGAAGGGGGGAGAATCCACCAGGCTGAAAGGCAGAAGTTGGAGAGCCAACAGCTTTGACAAGCTCGCATTTAGACGCTGGGCATGTGGGTGGCAGGGACTGTATTTTCTTTCTGCTTCAGCAGATGGGGCAGAGAAATTTGCCGGCTCAGTGTACAGCTGCTGGTGTGCTGCTGGCAGATGTGCTGCTAGGAACTGGGACACTCTGTGCTATACAATCATCCCTTTCAATGGAGGCTGCTGAGAGGTAATGACTCGGTATAGCAGGGGCAGACTGAAGTAGGTAAGGAGGAGGAGGGACAGATTTGTGCCCCTTTTGTGTGGCTTTTAGGTGCTCTTGCCAATGGGCTGAGTGGTTGGACGTTAAATGCCTTGTTAAGCGTGTGGTACCCAAATGGTTGTTTTTTTTGCCACGTTTGATGTGCCTGAGACACAGTTTGCAGATAGCAACAGTGCAATCTGCTTCAGATGTTCTGAAAAAGGCCCAGACAGCTGGGGAGTGGGCCAGGAGATAACAGCTGCAGAATGTGATGGAATAGGGTGGCTGCTCTCTACTTTTTCAATGATGTCGGCCTCCTTAGGGTTGTGCCGCCTTACCTTCAGTTTCCTCCTCTGCTCTATCTGGCACCCAAGTCACATCAGTGACCTCATCATCATTATCATCTCCATCTCCTCCGTCATCATCATTACTACTGGAGACAAACTCACTAAACAGAGGAAATGATGCCCTGCCTGAGGACTGACCACCACATCCACTTTTGCCTGTGGACACATTTGTTGCTGGCCCCCTTACAGTGCCAAGGGAAAATCTGCCTCTCCTTGTTGTCCTCCCAGACATTATTGGGAGGGAGGGGGCTGTGCTTATAAGCAAATGTAAAGAAGAAATTGAAATCTGTACGTACAGTAGATGCACTTTAATCAATGTAAAGTGGTGTTTGGTGCACTTTAATTTGAGTGCTCACACTACACAGACACACTCCACGGATACACTATAATATACTGCAATATAATGCGCCAAACATACAGTGATGCACAGAACTATATGGCATTAAACTTACAGTAGCGCACACAGAACTATATGGCATTAAACTGGCAGTAACGCACACAAAACTATATGGCGTTAAACTGGCAGTAACGCGCACAGAACTATATGGCGTTAAACTGGCAGTAACGCACCAAAACTGTATGGTGTTAAACTGGCAGTAACGCACACAAAACTATATGCCGTTAGACTGGCAGTAACGCTCACAGAACTATATGGCGTTAAACTGGCAGTTACGCACACAGAAGTAAATGGCGTTAAACTGGCAGTAACGCACATAGAATAAATGGCGTTAAACTGGCAGTACTGCAATTAAACAGACGGTGTTCAACCGTCACTACACTTACGATATCTGAACTGTCCCTACTATAGATATATAGTACACAAAGGTCAAGATTACTGACACAATCTCACTACACTACACTGAAACTATCTGAGCTGTCCCTAAGACTTACACTAAACTAACATTTTACACTGACAATTAAAGCAAAATAGCACAGTATAGCAAATCTAACTAATAGCACTGAACAGAGCCCTGTTCTATCTCTCTCCACGCCGAAATAACACTGAAAATGGCTGCCATTGAAAGAATACTTTTATACTGTGGGGCGGGAATGAGCCACGATTGGATAAAGTCATGATAACAGTGTCCAATCATGACTCTGACAGTCCTCTGTGCCCTGATTGGCTGAAACTTTCACTGCTTCAGCCAATTAGGGCTTGCAATGCACTGTTCAGCACCGCAATGCATTGTGGTCAGTTCGGGGGGCTGAACAAATGGTCGAATGTTCAAACAACGAAAGTTCGGCCCGAAATTATGCTCGGGCAGAAGCGTTCACCCATCCCTATTAATAATACAGTAGCACCATATGGTAGAGAGGAAAAAAAACTTGTGGATTGGAAGTAAGAGATAGCAGAGGGACACAGCAGAGAAGGGAGAAACACAGACTAGGAAAGGCTGCAAGCGAACAAGTACCGGCAGGAGAACTCCAGGAATTAATCTCTGGGTTCGGGGGTCTGATGTAACAATTTTGAGGATTTAGCATTAAATGTAGAGCTTTAAGGACATAGTTCCACTCACTAGCTTGTGTTTAAGGGCTTTTCACATCCATTTTTATTTACAAAAAAGGCCTTTTATTCTAACACACAGGCTCCCTTTTATTCTAAGACACAGGCTGGAGGGGCGTGATACAGCTGTGACTGGCAGAATTACACCCACACCATGTTATTTTCACAAAGTAATAAACATTTGATTTTAAAAATATATTTGTATGCCAATTTAAAACCATTTATTGATATTAATAATTAATTATTACTCTGTTTTCCAAAGGCTGTGTGACCAGCAGCAGAGGACTAGAGACTCCTTCTGCTTATGTTTCCCTGCAGACAGGCTGGAAAAGAGCTGGGTCATGTGACAGCTGTGTATCGATTAGGAGGAATGTTTTTTTACATTAAAATAATTACAGTGCTATCATTCACTTACAGAAATAGAAGGGACAATGTACATTAAAGATAGCAACCTCTGCCCACTCCACACATTAACATGAATCATGTTTTCATGACTCTGCAGGAGAACCCACATAACAGTAATGTGCATTTGCCCAGCCGAGACCTCAGATTTGCACAGAGTGTATGAAAGCTCCTCCTGGCTCTTGGGAGTACGACTTGTCACAAAGTGGAGCTGAAGGAATCTCCAACCTTTGCTTAACAACCGCTATGAGCCCGATGGGGAGTGTCCCTTTAAACAGTGTGTCAACTAACATGCACTGTCAGAAGCAGCAATTCAAGAACTGCATTCTGAAAGCTGTGCCCAAAAAAATCAGAAAGAGGGAAAAAAACTAGTCATTTATATTGATTGCAGTCTCCCTCCAGCTGATCTTTTCCCCATTAATGACTTACCATGCCTTGTGTGTTTGTGTGGAGAATGCCATCTTGGTAGAGACATGTCTCTGCTTTTTATGGTAGAGCCTCCAGCATGGAAGAACATTGAGCAGAACTGTAATCAGCACCAAATCCTACTCCAAATCTCCAAAGACTAGCAGCCAGAAACAGCAGGGTCTTAGATCTCAGACTGCAGATATACAACTATAAGTCTGTATGTACAAGAGTGCCCAGGTATACCCAAATACCAATATGTGCACTGCTATTTCTAAAAAAAAAAAAAAAAAAAAAAAGAAAGAAAAAAAAACTAAAAGTCAATTTTTCAGGGTACTTCTGTGCAATGATTCTGCACAGAGCAGCCCCGATCCTCCTCTTCTCCGGGTCCCCTGCCGGTGCTCCTGACCCCTCCCTTCTGTCAAACGCCCCCAGAACAAGCAGCTTACAATGGGGGCACCCAAGCAGGCATGCTCTCAAGCCGCAGCTCTGCGTGTCCTTCCAGACAGGGAGCTGTGGCTCAGCCCCATCACCCCTATCTCTTCTCATTGGCTGTCTCGCTGTGATTGACAGCAGCGGAGCCAATGGTTCCCAATGTTGTCTCAGCCAATGAGGAGGGTGGGTCCCCAAAATGACGATGCTCTCATGCACATCACTGCATCAAGAGGAAGCTCAGATTAAGGCCCGTACACTTTTGAAGAAATCGTAGGATAATCTGATCTTTAGTACACAGCTTTCGAAGGACGATCACGAAAATTCATGTAAAAGCAACAGATGATCATTCGTCCGATAATCTTATCATGTGTATTAGGGGCTGGGAGGAAGCTGCACACAGAAGGTTTTTAACCTTAATGCAAAGAATGCATGAAGGTACAAAACTGTCATCTTTTAAAACCATTAAAGGAGAAGTCCAGGGAAAGCCTAACTAACGCTAAACCTGCCCTGTGCCACATTTTGAGCCTAATCTATCTAACCCTGTAAAGCAAAACTTGCTGTACTTATCTATTCTGCACCCGATCTGAGCCGGTTTCCAGCGGCGAATGCTGTGTGCAGGAGAGGACCGACAACGGCTGTGAAATGAATGGGAAGTGATATCACCTATAGACTTTCTATGGGGCTTCCATTGTCGGATGCCTCTCCTGCACCCGCCTACACAGTGAAGCCGCCGCTGACAGCTGATGCTGGGACCAGACCGGATCGGCTGCAGGATATGTAAGTACAGTGATTTTTGCTTTACAAAGTTATATAGATTAGATTTAGAATGTGGCACAGAGCAGGTTTAGCATTAGTTAGGTTTTGCCTGGACTTCTACTTTAAGCAAACATTGTGTAGTTCAGCAAAGCAGGAAGCAGAACGTATATGTAAATAGCAAATTATGACTGCCCCATGCACTTTTAGGACTCTAAACCTTTCATAGAAAAAAATCTTAAAAACATTACAATGAAAAATCTATACATTCCCTTAAAGGTCTTTAACCACTTGCCACCAAATCACGTACATGTACATCATTTAGAGGAAGTGGTTATACCGCGGTGATGTCTGCAACTAGGAGGCATCACCCCGGTACCATTTAAAAATTGTTAAAAAATACAAAGTATTTAAAAATGCTAATTTTAGCGTTTTGAATACTTTGACACTAGATCCCTCCAAAAGAGTACCTGTCACTGCCTATTACTGTCACAAGGAATGTGTACATTCCTTGTGACAGTAATAAAAGTAATCAGAATTTTTATTTTTATTTTTAAAGGGACAGTGTAAAGCTAAAAATAAATAAATAAAATAAATAGGGAAAAAAATACAATTTTAAAGCACCCCTGTCCTTGTGTGCATAGAAAACGTATACATAGGTCGCGCCCACAAACGTAAACAGTGTTCAAATCACACATGTGAGGTATTGCAACAATTGTTAGATTGAAAGCAATTATTCTAACAAAAGACCTCTTCTATAACTCTAAACAGGTAACCGTTAAAAGTTTTTAAAGCATCGCCTATGGAGATTTTTAAAGGACATGTAAAGTCACACGTTCTTTCACTTTAATGGTGAAAAGGTGAAAAACCTTCTGTGCTGCAGATGCCCCCCAGAGCCCCCCTTTTTCTTACCTGAACCAGATCGTTCCAGCGACGAGCATGAGCCCAGAAGCTCCAGCCGCTGTCTTGGGTCCTCGTTGGATAGATTGATAGCAGCAAGAGCCTTTGGCTTCCGCTGCTGTCAATCAACTCCAGTGACACAGGAGCCAGGGTTGAGGCTGAATCCTGCAGACAGTGACAGTGTCAATGGCAGCAGCAGGACTCGGGAGCGCGCCGACATGGGTGCCCCTATGGAAAGCAGCTCTCCATGGGGGCACCCAATGAAGAGAAGGTGCCAGGAGCACTGCCGGGGGACCCCAAAAAAAGGAGGATCGGGGCTTCTCTGTGCAAAACCCTTGCACAGAGCAGGTAAGTATAACATGTTTGTTATTTAAAAAAACAAAAAAACCATTACAATTCCCTTTACTGTAGTTTGTCACCATTCCACGAGTGCATACAATTTTAAAGCATAACATGGTAGGTATCTATTTACTTGGCGCAATATCATCTTTTTTATATTATACCAAAAAAATGGGCTAACTTTACTGTTTCGTTTTTTTTTTTAATTCAGTGAAGTGTATTTTTCCCCAAAATTTTGAAAGACTGCTGCGCAAGTACCATGTGGCATAAAATTTAGCAACGACTGCCATTTTATTCTCTAGGGTCTCTGCTCTAAAATATTGCAACAACCGCCATTTTATTCTCTAGGGTCTTTGCTAAATATATATATATATAAATATATATATATATATATATATATATATATATATATATATATATATAATGTTTGGGGGTTCTAAGTAATTTTCTAGCAAAAAATATTGATTTTTTAACTTGTAAACAACAAGTGTCAGAAATAGGCTTGGTCTTGAAGTGGTTAAAGTTCTTGTTATTTTTTTATTTTCATACTAGTTGTTTTCTTTTACAGTGTTAAGAACGGTTTGAACATCAAATTGAAATTTTTGACTTTTGATATTCAAAATTTCGTAGATGTGTTACTGTTTTACGAAGGCATTGGACCAAACAAAACCCTGAGAGGTAGGCTTCAATGTTCAGGTATATTTTTTAGCAAAATGTCATGCATAAGCTACACGTTTGGATAAAAAGATTTACTATCATAGTTTCTTATATAGACATCTGCTACATAAATGGAAGACTCCACCTTGGTGTTACAGTATGTCTTTTATCTAAAATTGTTTAACATTATACTATGAGTCAGGCAAGAAGCAGATACATACAGCTACGGTGAACAATTCTGACACAAAATACAGTTATGATAAAGTTGGCTGAATTGATGCCTTTGCTAACCCCAAAGTGTAGGAAGATGCAGGAAATTATTAATAAGTATGCTTTTGTATTGTGGAACTGCTGACACATATTGTTTTCTGAGTAAAAGAACTCCTGATCCTACTGAGAGATTGTAGGCATGAAAATCCCTGTGCTTGCTCCTTATGTATTTTGTGTTAACACAGTGTTTTGCAGCAGCAGCAACATCATTGTAAAAGATTATAATAATAAGAAGGAGCAGCTCTGCCACAGTATGTCATCTGAACTTGTAAATGTTGCAGCCATGTAAATTCAGTATCATCTGCACATATCCAAAAATGCACACACAAATCTTAAGGATCTTGACATTCAATTCCCATAGCTGATATTTAGAATGGGACAACAGAATGAGATACATAGGAATCATTATAGGTATGAGCATTTTTTTTCAACAGAATTACTATTCCATCGTTGATGTTACACACACAGAGAAGAGGTATTAAAAAAAAAACTTAGCGACCCTGTCACCACCTTAAAAAATTGCAGGTAAAAGCACCACAATAATAACCTGTTTAACCACTTCATCTTCGAAAAGGTTTACTCCCATTCATGACCAGGCCATTCTTTGCGATATGGCACTGCGTTACTTTAACTGACAATTGTGCGGGCGTGCAACCCTGTACCCAAATAAAATAGTTCTCCTTTTTTTGCACAAATAGAGCTTTCTTTTGGTGGTATTTGATCCCCTCTGCGGTTTTTATTTTTTGCGATATAAACAAAAAAACCCGACAATTTTGAAAAAAAAATACATATTTTTTTTTTTTTTACTTTCTGCTATAAAACATATCCCAAAAAAAGGGAAACAATTTCTTGCTTCTTTCGTTCATCAATTTAGGCCAATAAGTATTCTTCTACATATTTTTGGTAAAAAAAATCCCAATAAGCGTATATTGACTGGTTTGCGCCAAAGTTATAGTGTCTACAAACTGTGAGATATTTTTTTATTACTAGTAATGGCGACGATCAGCAACTTATAGCGGGACTGCGATATTGCGGAAACGGGACACCTAACTGACACTTTTTGGGGACCAGTAACACTAATACAGCAATCACTGCTAAAAAATATGTACCGTCACTGTACTGACATTGGCAGGGAAGGGGTAAACATCAGGGGTGATCAAAGGGTTAACCGTGTGCCCTGGGAGTGCTTTCCAATGGTGTGGGGGGTGGTTGTAGGGTGGGACGGCAGAGATCTGTGTTTCTGCCTAGCAGAAACACAAGATCACTGCCTTCCCTTGTCACAAAACGGCGATCTGCCTTGTTTACATAGACAGACTGCCGTTCTGCCTGTCTCCAGAACGATCTGCGGGTCCCGGTGAAAATCGCGTCTGCCGGACCCACTGATTGGCTCCCACTTTGTCTAATCAAAGCATGAGCTCCCCAGACCCAGATTTGGCAGATCACATACCTAGTATGCGATTTGGCGCTGAGTGGCTGCCCTGCTGCAGTATACCTGCGTGGGGCGGTCATGAAGAGGTTTAAAGGCTTACATGCAATGATTTTCATTTCCAAAAATCATTTGTTATTTACTTGCATTGTGCCCCTGAACTTTCTTAAAAATTGTACTACTTAAAGTGGAAGTTTAGTCAAAACCTGACTATCTCTAAACCTACTCTCCACCACATTCTAATGCTGGCCATACACTATACGAAAAATCATCTAGAAACGTTTTTAAGCCGAAAAAACTAAGGACAAGTTTGGAAAATTTTATGCCGAACGAGCGATAAATTGAAAGGTTAAAGTGTTTCCCGTCCAAACTATTTGCACTAGGTATATGTAAAAAAAAAAAAAAAAAAAATTAAATTAATTTATGTCCACTGAACGATTTATCGGTCATTACATGATGGCACTATCGTTTGCTCTCACGGCCAAATTTCCATTTTCAAAAATGGGTTCGGCCGATTTTTCGTATAGTGTATGGCCAGCATAAGCCTAATCTATCTATCCCTATAAAGAAAATTGCTATACTTATCTGTTCTGTAGCTGTTCCTGTCCAATTTCACGCTGAGCTGTTAGTGGTGGCTTCAGTGTGTGAGAGAGGCTGCCAACAACAGAAGCCCCATAGTAAGTCTATGGGTGCTGTCACTTCCCAAGCATTTCCCAGCCGTTGTCGGTCCTCTCCTGCACACAGCAGCCGCTGATTGAGACCGGACCGGAGCAGCTGCAGAACAGGTAAGTTTAGTGATTTTTTCTTCACAGGGCTAGATAGATTAGGCTTAGCATGTGGCAGAGAGTAGATTTAGTGTTATGCCGCATACACACGGTCAGACTTTTCGACAACAAAGGTCCGACGGTCTTTCCGAAGGACTTTCAACGGAGTTACAACTGGCTTTCGACTGACTTTTAACGGCTAGACTTGCCTGCATACGATCACACCAAAGTCCGATGGATTCATACATAATGACGTAGGACCGGACTAAAATAAGGAAGTTGATAGCCAGTAGCCAATAGCTGCCCTAGCGTCGGTTTTTGTCCGTCGGACTAGCAGATTTTTCGACTGGACTCAAGTCCGACGGAAAGATTTGAAGATTTGAAGCATGTTCCAAATCTAAAGTCCGTCAGATTTTCGACCGAAAAAGTCCTCTGCAGGTCCAATGAAGCCCACACATGGTCGAATTGTCCGCCGGACTCGGTCCGGCGGACGCCTCTTTCATCTGAGAGTGTCTAATTACTCACTGTACTGGGTAAGCTCCACCCCTCCCTTCGCTATTGCTGAAGAATAAACAAGGTCTTTGTTGTTTTGAAAGCATTCTGCTGATATTGACTTGTCTGTCAAGTACCTCCAAATGTAAGTTCAGGAGCTAACTTCTGAAATACAGCCATGATGGATCTCTGCAGGCCTTCTATGGATTCAGGTTGCTGTGTCAGACCCAATGTCTGAAGTCCTGAGCTGGTGACAAAGAAGGGCTAGATCATTCAGTACAGATTCTAATGCCGCATACACATGATCGGACATTCTGACAACAAAACCGTGGATTTTTTTCCGACGGATGTTGGCTCAAACTTGTCTTGCATACACACGGTCACACAAAGTTGTCGGAAATTCCGAACGTCAAGAACGTGGTGACGTACAAGACGTACAACGAGCCGAGAAAAATGAAGTTCAATAGCCAGTGCGGCTCTTCTGCTTGATTCCGAGCATGCGTGGAATTTTGTGCGTTGGAATTGTGTACACATGATCAGAATTTCTGACAACAAGTTTTGTTGTCGAAAAATTTGAGAACCAGCTCTCAAACATTTGTTGTCGAAAATTCCAACAGCAAATTACCGATGGAGCATACACATGGTCGGATTTTCCCACAACAAGCTCACATTGAACATTTGTTGTCGGAAATTCTGACCGTGTGTACACGGCATAAGGGCTGTTTAAAACCCCCAAGGACAGTTGTTGTCCTGTAAATTCTGCCTTTCAACGAGGCCATGTGGTGGCCCCTTTCATTTATCTCTCACAGAAGTTCCACTGTGTTGATGATAATAGGGGGTTTTCTGGGTATTCCCTGTTGCCTGTGATAAGGTCTGTAAAGAGGTCATGACTGCCATATATTTAGATGAGGAGTGCAAAGCTGATATAGGAATATTGTATCCACCACTTGCTGGGATCACCAATGGCTGGTACTGGAGTGTCCAATCAGAAAGTAAGAGAGAATTTAGACTGTGAGTGTGCCACTTTCTAGCTGATTGTAGGTAAAATGTGCCTGGTGAGTGAAGAACAGTGTTAGTGTGAGGACTGCTGCACATATGCTCCCACATTTCTCTGGATTTCAACCCCTCTCATGTCCTGTTCCCCTTTTCCTGCCTCTTTCCCCTTATCTTCTCAGTTCTACTCACCTGTCCCTTAACTCCCTTTTGCTCTCTTGACCTTTCATTTCTTCTCCTTTTTCCTCCCCTTCCTCTTCTCTCCCATCATTTTATCTCCTCTCCTGTTGTTTTTGCCTCTTCCTCCTCCTTTTCCATCCCATCATCTTCTCTCCTCTCCTGTCTTTTTGTATCCCACTCCTCTTCTATCCCACCATCTTCTTTCCTCTCATCCCACCCACCTTTTCTCTTCTCTCCTTTCATCCTTCTCCTCTTCTGTCCTGTTGCCCCATCTCCTCTTCTCATCTGTATCTTAAAGTGGATGTAAACCCACCACTCACCCAGTATAGCCTCCTGAATGTATCCCTACCTTGCAAATGTTAACCCCTTTAGCAGTAGGAGCCCCGCAAAACACTGGAATCGGTGGGTGGGTCTTTTTGCCGGAGCTCGGTGGGCGGAGTTGTGATGTCACAAGACTCCCTGTCCACCTCTATACTCTTCTACTCTTCAGTCAGACTGATCATGCACAATGATGAGTAACATCCAGTCAAAACTCAGGAAAGGCACCACATGACTTCAGCATGTCCAATCATGCTGAGGTGTTGAGCAGCCAATCTCGGGAGAGCTGGAGAAGAAAGGAGGGGGGATGTGAAGATGGAATCGTAACATACGCTCTGCTCTCTGCTCATTCATGAGATAAATAAATGAGATATCAGTCACACCGGTGGGGGATATGGCGACACAAAATTATCTATGTGTCGTTATTTTATCTTACTAAAAAAAAGCGAAGAGGATTGCTCAGAGCTGGATTAACTCTTCGTGGCAAGACTGGGCACAGGTGACTTGATATCCTCTACTGTACCAGGTAGAAGTCTTCATTAAAAAAAAAAAATATTCAGGTTTACATCCACTTTAAGCATTGCTCTCTTTCACTCAATCCTTTTTATTTTACTTATCATGTCATAATTAGATTCATTCAACACAGCCTAATGAAGCACAACGATGTACAATTCATACCAAATTGAATATAGTCTATAGATATGTGCTGATAAAAGATATCCCAGTAAATTTTGTTTTCATAATAATATCAAAGCTATTCAACTATTCTAATGCAGTCATATCACACATTAAAGTATGTAATATCTGATATTCTTTATCATTTATTCAACCAAGGCAATACAATTATGAGTGTAAGTGTAGTAATTAGTGCACTGCAACAAGTTAGAAGGACCTATAATGCATATCAAAGAGAATGCCATTTTATATCACTGTAATTGGTTTTTATGAAAAACTTTGTCAGAGTCTGTATGGTAAACAGGTTAAAGCAATTATAGTACATTTAAATCATTTTTCTATCATAACTATCCTTTGTGTGCAAAATTAACATTAATGTCATTTTGAACACTGAATACTCTATTTTTTTTTATCAGTAACATAATGAGTTTTTGCTCTGCATTTATTTTTAGCTTTTCATGATAGCCCCACAAATCCTGGGATAATTCGGATTTTTTCTGAAAAAGCAACAGTAGAATTTGATAGTGATTCGCTTTCTGATGGTCGGCCAGGCTTTTTAGCAATCTACACAACTTTTACTAACAGCAGTATATCCAGTAAGTATATTTTCTTTAATACGATAGAGTGAAAAATGCGGTCATCTGTTAAAGTGACACCTGCCAAAGGTGAGATTTCCCTTCATTCTTGGGAGATTTCCACTCACTTCCTGCAATGTCTTTAGAACAGGAAGTGAAGAACCATGAAATTAGCTCATTACTGATTAATGTAGAGCCTGGAAATCGAATTGTATTAGTTCGTAGGGTGATACAGTAAGCTATAGCCAACATATTTGGGGTTTGCTAAAGTCCCCTTCATCAGGGCATTAATCGCTGTGTAAGACTGGGAAGCAGGGTTCTTGGAAAAAAAATGTATTAGCCTATGTGACATTAAAGTTATGCAGCAGTTACAGTTTGACTTTGTGTGTAGGGCTGTCATTGCTGACCTTCTTTTGAAAATGCTAATTGGCTAGCTACAATATTGTTTGATCTGAGGTATGCAAATCAGGAAGCAGAGAAACCCTAATCCTTATCTGCATACTTGTTTAAAGTATTGAAACCAAAAGATCAGCATGATAACCAGTTAAGTTAACCTCCTCATGCCCACGCTATAGCCCAAAGATAGCTACAGCATGGGCCTAAATTGCCGGGAGGGTGTCCATGTGCGTCCTCCCGAGCTTGCGCTGCCTGTGCACCCCCTGTGGGGCGCATGCGGCGTGCTCTGTGATCAGCGAGTCCACGAGACTCGGCTGATCACAGATCAGAGTATGGGGCTGATCCTGGCCCCTTACCACGTGATCAGCTGTCATGGCAATTATTGCCAATGCCATTGTCAATGACAGCTGATCACGGGATGTAAACAGAAGATTGTAATTGGCTTTTTTAGCAAAAAAAAGATGATCACCGGCTTCTGTCAGAGGGAGATCAGTCCCGCACATGGACACCCACTGCTGCTAAGCAGCGCCCACCAGTGCCACCTACCAGTGCATATCAGTGCTGCCTATCAGTGCCCACCAATGCCACCTACCAGTGCCCACCAGCCCCACCTATTAATGCCCACCAGTGCTGCCTATCACTGCCCATCAGTGCAGCCAGTCAGTGATCATCGTCATCAGTGCCACCTATCAGTGCTACCTACCAGTGTCACCTACCAGTGCCTATCAGTGCCCATCAGTGCCATCCATCAGTGCCCATGAGTGCCACTTATCAGTGACAAAACTAGCTATTAACCAAAAGTGTTCAGTAAATAGGGGGCGCAGGGGCTCGGCCCCCCTGCAGGGCACCAGACTGATATGTTTTTTATGAGGTTTTTTTTTTTCAAGCCTCAGGCTATAAGGCTTAAAAAAAGGTTGGGCTCGGGGCGCAGAGCACTGCACCCCAAACCCACCCACTTAATATTCGCTATTGTCTTCTGGCTTCTCCTCCTGGCCAATCAGGACAGGAGGCAGATCAGGTTGGCTGGGAGGAGAAGCCGAGGAAGCCATGGAGGGGTGAGTGCAGGGGGACTGTCACCGTGGAGGGTGAGTGCGGGGAAGGCATCACCATGGAGGCGTGAGTGCGGGGGGGGGCGACCGTCACCATGGAGGGTGGGGGGCATCACTGTGGAGGGTGAGTGTGGGGGGGAGTAGTCACCGTGGAAGGGTGAGTGTGGGGGGGGGGAGTCACCGCGGAGGGGCGAGTGTGGGGGGGACCGTCATGTCTTAGGGTTGAGTGTGGCCATCACCGTGGAGAGGCTGAGTGCACCTGCCATCACTGGTATTAACCCTTGCTGTGTGTGCCCAACCCCACTGCAGGGGATCATTTTTGTCTGCCCAGGGTTGGACTTTATTGGATCTGACTTGTTAACTTGCGTTCATCTTTTTGAAAACAGCAACATGATATTCCTTTAAACATTTGTTGTGCTAATGCTGAAATTTCTATAAGCTTGCATTTAGGCTTTGTGCTTATTACTCCTAGTTTCTAGGCAGGCAAAATGTGCTGGCTTTGATAAATAAGCAGAAGAACACTGTTATAGGGTAATGTTCCCCAGAGCCAGTTTTCAACAAGCTTTAGATCAGGACCTGTTGTTCTGGCATTTGCAACTCCTATTTCTAAAATAAGCTTGCCTTCTGTGCTCGCTGAATGGCTTAGCTAGAGAAAGTAAAGCACCTTTCAATATTTCAGCATGTTTTATTTTTGGCTTAGTTTCTGCAGCTCACTAATGAATTTGGCAGAACAAGGGTTTGTTTTGTGCTGTTTGGAAAGATGGCAAAGCTAGTTTTTATGATTTCAAATGTGGTACTTGTCAGTAGAAAAGAGGCAATATTTTTTGAATCTATGTACAAAGAATAACAATAATATGCCATAGTTTTTAAATGACTTTCAATCAAGGGGCAGACATACATGAGAGATTAAAGTAAGCAAACAATGTACTTGCATTTGTTTTCCTTGACATGCATTCTGTGGATGTGCATGGTTATGTGAAATTCAGGGTCCGACTGAGGTGATAGGAATTAGGTGATCTGATACATTTGGCACCATGAGTGGTAGTCTTCGGCACATGGCTTTCAGGTTGAAAAATTCTACATGTCCCTAAGCTTAAAAGGATCCCTGAAAACAATATGCCACTTACAGTAAAGTAGAATTAAAGTGGTTGTAATCCTCTAAAATACAAAATGAACAAAGCATATCCTCTTATAATGTGTACTTGCCTCTATTCAAAGCACCTAGTTTGATTTACGTCACCTCTCTCATTCCTCTGCTATCTGCATGTGTCACTTATAAGAGTACCAGACAATCCTGGGACATGCCCCCCGCCAACCCTCTTTCTCCCCCTCCCACAACACACTGCAGGTGATTGACAGTCTTAACTGTGCATGTTTCCCAATACGATTGTGTAGAGAGGGGTGTCTCCTTTCCCTCTACTCGTGTCTCAGATTACCCTAAGCTCCCTGCTCTATGCTGTGCAGTGAATGACATCAGATCCCCACCCTCTGCCTACTGAAGCTCAGAAATTCTGGACTTTAAATAGATGTAGACGAAAAGGCTGCAGATAAACAGGTACAACTAATTTGTTTGATCTCTGTGTATCACCTAAGACAAGTCACTTCACTGGGTATGTGTTAGGGTTTACAACCACTTTAAAAACAAAACTTTTTTTTTCATTTTGGATAACATAAGGCGGGAGGTATAACCCCTGTCAGGTTTTTTGTTATCTGTGTCCCATTGGGGAGATTTCCCTTCACTTCATGTTCCATTGTCCCATAGCCAAAACAGGTAGTGAGAGGAAATCCCTCCAAATTGAGGTCATCTCTGGTTGTCACCAGAACTAGTGTCCCCATTGGAATATTTCCCCTTTATTACTATTCTGGTAACAACCCAACATTTGGGATTTTTTTTCACTTTCAATGATAATGGTAAATAGGACAAATAGCAAGGGTGAATCGCCCTAATGGGGACACAGACAGCAAGCAAAAAGCTCACAGATGTTTTATCCCCTCTCCACTCTATCAGAAAAGAAAAATAGCCTTTAATTATATTTTTCAAACAAGTAAATATTACATGAGTACAAAACAGTATTGATAGAAGGTGAGATCACAAACTCGTTAACCTGCTTAGAAAATACAAGCTGCTTAGAAAAAACATGCTTTCACAGTAGAGGAGAGTGTAAAAAGTTCATCAGATAACAATACATAGCTTCAATTGATTAAAGTGCTAAACAACAATATGAACAAGTCATATAGTAGGACCTATCAAACTCCTTGCACTGATTCAACATAGACATTAGTAAAAATACTTTTTCTTATACCATTTAAAACTAAGAATAAAATATACCGAGGTAGAAATCAGGAGCTAGAGAAGG
This sequence comes from Aquarana catesbeiana, assembly GCF_042186555.1. Taxonomy (NCBI): domain Eukaryota; kingdom Metazoa; phylum Chordata; class Amphibia; order Anura; family Ranidae; genus Aquarana; species Aquarana catesbeiana. Next base: position 734,533,164 of record NC_133325.1, on the reverse strand, counting down.
GAGAAAAAAAAAAAAAGTAGAGAGAAGAGACAAATTGGAAGAGGTAGTAGATCTAGGGTTCTCCAAAACAATAGGAGCAAAACAGTATTCAATCAATGAGTTGGATTTGCAACTTGCACTTGGAAAAGTAGCCCCTCGCTACAACCACCTATGAGCCTGCAGGCAAGTCTACTTTGTCTAATGGTAAATCCAGCAAGTTTTCTCATTCGAACGTGTCTATTGCAAGTTGCACGGCTTTGGTGTCATTGCTTCGAAGGGCTATAACTAAATACCCTTGGATGTGTGTTTCACAACCTTACTTATCTTTAATGAATATACAATATATACATGGTGATGACATGGCTTTGTTAGAAAAAAAAAGCTGTATGCTTGTTTTTTTGAACAAGCAGATTTCACCTAAGCAGCCCCCATGAGAAAATTGGAAGATAATTTTGTTTAAGGTGAAATTTATTGTTTTTCTCCAGAATAATCTGCCTTTAATTTGGGTCTTTAGTCTTTGTAACAGCATACTTTCTGTAACTGAATCCAGCCATCTTTTTGCTTTCTCTTTACTTATAAGCATTATTGTTTTTCAAGTGAGTTGGCTCCTTTCAGAAGGTCCAAGACAACTTCAGACTAGCTATCTTGGCTTCTTGTTAAAAGTCAGGCTTTATTTATTGAAGTATCCATTTATTTATTTTCCCTGGCAAAAAATAAAGCTAAACTTGTTGGAAAAAGCTTTTACCCTTGCAGCGGATCCCCCCTGCAAGAGTTCACTGCTCATTTAGTCTAGTGAATGATAAATAGGTTGATATACTTACCATATTCCTTACTGCCATAGACTTCCTCCTCTCTGTATGACCAATGACCTGAGGGTGCCTGGCCAGTTGCAATTCTCTGATATCATCCCATATCATGTAGAACCAGAAAGATGGCCACCCACATACCAGAAGCACTGGAGAGTGTAGGAGAGTGTTTTCTTGCTGGAAAGAGGAGGAAAAAGGTAAGTATATATATATATATATATATATAAGAAGCTGAGGTACACAGTTTCTGCTCCCTCCCCCCAAAAGCTTATGTGCACAATCTCAGATTTCTCCCCCCCCCCATCTCCTGGTGCAGTCTCTAGTGCAGGAGGGCAAGAGCACAGGTTCCTGTCTGCTTCCTAACAAACAATGATGTGCTTGACCCAGCATTCACAAGAGGATAGAACTTCCTCCACCCTTTGTTAGCCTAATTACAGAGGTATAAGAAACACTGATGTAAGAGGGACTTTGATACTGTAGGTACTCTGAAGCAGGGGAGGACTCTGATAGGAACACTAAAGTAAGGGTGGGAGGGGGGCTTTGATGGGGACACCAATGAAAGAAGGACTCTGAAGGGAACTCTGATGTAATAGGGGACTCTGATGGTCACACTGGTGTACTGGAAGAGGGACTCTGATAGAGACACTGCTGTAAGGGGAATTTCCGATGGGGACACTGAGAGGGGGGTGGGTTCTGATGTGGACGTTGATGTAAGGGGAAATTCTGTTGGGAACTCTGATGTAAGGGGGGACTCTGATGAGAAAGTGTTCATTTATTTTTGTTTGACCTTTATCAGCGGCTCAAGTTAATTTGGAATTTACTTGCTTTGCTTTACTGAAGTACCAAATTATATCATGCTAATTGCAAAAAAAAACTCCAAGTAAAACTTAAAGTTTTTTGTAAAGGCAGAAGGTTTTATGTCTTAATGCATTCTATGCAAGACAATGTTTAGGATATTCCATTTCCGAACACAAAGGCAGCTACCGAACACTCCGATCAGCCAAACAAGAAACCCATATGTATAATTCTCCCCCCAAGTACGAGACGAGACTCTGTCTTGAGGTTCAAACAGGACTGAACTTTTATTTTGAGATCTCACACAAATATATACAGCAGGATGAAAATACAACCTGTAAGCAGACACCTAATTAACATGAGCAATTATCTAATCCTTTAGACAGCCTAGGTGACTCAGAGACATGACCTTTAGGACAGACTTCATGTCTCCTAGCTCACCGACTATACAATACACATTATCATACATCTCAATACAATTGCAGGGGTTAATTAGCACATGGGATGAAAAGACTCTTTAGAAGCTGTGACAAGTCATACTAGACTAATTTACATTACAGCAGACACAGACAGAGACAGGTGGCTGGAATTGACATCAGCATTTCCTCACAGTATGTGTCCCAACAGTATGGATCAGTCACTATTTGTAATATGGCAAATACAGGGTCCCCAGAGTCTGTGTCTCTTGGAGGGATATGGACCCGAATCTAAAGTAACGCCACCTCAAGGGTCCCCAGGCATACAGCTCACAAAGAGCACCGTTCCCCCAAATGCCAGAGCCCATAATCGGTAGGCAAGAGGCTAGAATTCAGTCCCCTCCAAAAGCCTCTGTCCCGGCTAGGTCTGTCACAATTACTCGAGCCCCTTCGCGATCCAGCAATGTCCCACGAGTGCCTCGATAGTCCGAGACTTTCCCTCCTTATTGACTGAGACTCAGCAGAGGCGCCATAGGCTCCCACTGCTGTCACTCAAACTAAGTTAGCCAATCAGGAGAGAGGGGCGGAGCTGAGCCATGGCTTTGTGTCTGAATGGACACACAGAGCAGCGGCTCAGCTCGGGTGCCCCCATAGCAAGCTGCTTGCTGTGGGGACACTCAATGGGAGGGAGGGGCCAGGAGCACCAGCCAGGGACCCAAGAAGAGGAGGATCTGTGCTGATTTGTGCAAAACCATTACACAGAGCAGGTAAGTATAATATGTTTGTTATTTTAATAGAAAAAAAATACGAGACTTTACAATCACTTTAATAAAAAAAAGTAATAATTAATTTACATTTTTTCTTATTCATCTACAGTATTAAACTGATTTTTTTTTTCTGCCCATGATTTTTTGTAAAATATACAACATAGCCCTCATAGTGAGAAGTTTGGATACCCCTGCCCTAAAAAAAAAAAAAAGACGCAGTTAAGCCTTGCAGTGTGTGTGTGTGTGTGTGTGGGGGATCCATTGCAAGGGTTTGTGCTGAAACTCTTTGGACCCCCTAGCACTAGCTCATGACATAATGCTGTTGGAGGCTTAAAGCATCTCAAGTCACTCCACCTCTCAGACTGTAGATTTAGGCTAATCCACAGAGCCACACCAGCAGGAGAATCAGGGGTGTAACTATCCCTTCGTATAATACCTTGCAGTATTGATAGTCATGTCTGGGGTACTTAAAGAACAGACAGGAACTTAGAATTCACTATATTTTAAGCCTTTGAGCTCTCTATTTTTAAGCGTTCTAAAGATCACTTTAAGCTTGCAGTGGGTGAGTATTAACAGAAACCATTTCTTTGGCATGTTGCGGCCATAACACTATTTTTATGACCGTGAAAAGCTGATTATTCTCTTTCATATTCAATTCATATACATTGCAAATTGAGAACAGCATTTTCCATCCAACATCCATCTCTGCAGCAGCAACATTTTAAGTGCTTACATGGCAAAACTTTATATCCACAGTTGAGATTTATCAAAAGTCACTTAAATTGGAGTGATGGCCCTTAGTTCTCTCTTTTTTTATTTATGTTTATTTAAAATTGCTCAAGCCTCAACTCTGCCGAGGCAATATTACCCGGCTATATGATTCCCTGTGATAAAACTATATTGTAGAGTTAATAGAAATTCAAGTTTCAACCTTTTTTATATAGTGGGGCACTAAAGTTGGTATTGGTATACCATCAGTTATCCTCTTTATGGCTCCTAAAGTGCTTTTAAAACAAATACAGCACTGCAGATTTATTCGGAGGAATGCCATTACCGTTGAAATATACATGCTTCCCTGAAAGGTTAAAATAAACACAATTCTGAAGAGAGGAAATTTTGTTCCCAAAAGTAAATAGTCCTTCCTTCATTTTATTAGATATTGTATTGTTATAAATATATCTGTATTTACTGTTGTGTGGTTTTGAAGAGGTCCCGGTTTAAAGCTGATCTTAGTCTGGTGTGGATTACTATCAGAACAATGGAAATGGATAATAAAATCAACTGCAGTTTAGTAGTGGGGGCAAAATGAGGAATGGTCCGTTCTTGTTTTTAAAAACATAAATAAAGAATGATTATATCTTAAGACAACGGCATTGGATGAGAGTGGTATTGCTCAAGTAGAAATAAGTTTTCACAATTAGTGTATGTCAAGCCAAAATCTTATTTTTTCCAGCTTTGAAGTGGGGAAGGATTAGAACTCCTGTCAGGTTTTTACTGCTATCCAGAGCTCCATCAGAAAGATTTACCATTACTTTCTCTCTTGCTGACAATAGTTTCACCAGATAGGAAGTGAGGGAAATGTGCAATAGAGACACAGACAGAAATATTGTCTTTGTAAGTCTGAAAAGTAGTCTGGTAAATCCCAAGTAGCACTAAAACCTTAACTGGGGTTCAAAACCCTACCCACTCATCTTTGAATAACAGTAAGACAGACAGGAAGCGCCACCTGAGTGTAGTAGTTAACCACTTGCCGACCAGCCGCCGCAGTTGTACTGCGGCAGAATGGCATGGCTGGGCAAAACGACAATGTTACGTCACTTCGCCCTGTGGCCACTAGGGCTGCGCGCACGCACCCGCTGCTCGCCCCCAGAGCCGATGCGAGTGCCCGGCGGTCACGATCACCGCCGGGCTCCCGCGATCGCTGCTGACACACGGAGAACCAGGAACTGTGTGTGTAAACACATTGGGGGTTATTTACAAAAGGCAAATCCACTTTGCACTGCAAGTACACTTGGAAGTGCAGTCACTGTAAATATGAGGGGTAGATCTGAAATGAGGGGAAGCTCTGCTGATTTTATCATCCAATCATGTGCAAGCTAAAATGCTGTATTTTATTCTCCTTGCATGTCCCCCTCGGATCTACAGCGACTGCACTTCCAAGTGTACTTGCAGTGCACTTGTAGTGCAAAGTGGATTTGCCTTTCGTAAATAACCCCCCATAGTTTCCAGTTCTCTGAGGGGAGAAGAGACAAATCGTCTGTTCATACAGAGTATGTATAGCGATCTGTCATTTCCCCTACACAGTCCCCTTCCCCCTTCAGTTAGAACACAACTAGGGAACACAATTAACCCCTTGATCGCCCCCTAGTGTTAACCCCTTCCCTGCCAGTGACATTTTTACAGTAATCAGTGCATTTTTATAGCACTGATCGCTGTATAAATGCCAATGGTCCCAAAAATGTGTCAAAAGTGTCCGATGTGTCTGCCATAATATCGAAATCCTGATAAAAAACACAGATCGCCGCCATTACTAGTAAAAAAAATAAAAATAAATAAAAATGCCATAAAACTATCCCCTATTTTGTAGACGCTATAACTTGCGTAAACCAATCAATATACGCTTATTGCGGGTTTTTTTTACCAAAAATATGTAGAAGAATACATATCGGCCTAAACTGAGGAAAAAAAAATGTTTTTTCTATATTTTGGGGGGGATATTTATTATAGCAAAAAATTAAAAATATTGTGTTTTTTTTCAAAATTGTCGCTCTTTTTTTGTTTATAGCGCAAAAAATAAAAACAGCAGAGGTGATCAAATACCACCAAAAGAAAGCTCTATTTGTGGGGAAAAAAAGGACATCAATTTTGTTTGGGAGCCATGTCACATGACCACGCAATTGTCAGTTAAATTGACACAGTGTCGAATTGCAAAAAGGGCTCTGGTCAGGAAGGGGGTAAAATCTTCCGGGGCTGAAGCAGTTTAATAATAGGAATAAGGACACTCACAAGAGGAGAATTAAAATAGGCTCATCTGGTGCAAGGGGGGCGCTCTAATACATCCCATGGACATCGCGCTGTGCACAGAGGCACTGGTTTTGTAGAAAGGCTGGATGGGCATTCTGTGATCACAGAGAAGCTGAAGAAACCACCATGGACCGCAGGGCGGATGTGACGTCACCGGAGACGGGGAGGCGGCCAGAATACACAGAGAAAGAGAGCACACTTAGGATAGAACAGGCTACGGGCTTGGAGCTTCTGCTCCTTCTACTGCCCCCCCCTCCTGCACCAGATGAGCCTATTTTAATTTTCCTCTTGTGAGTGTCCTTACTCCTATTATTAAACTGCTTGTTTTTAACTACTACACTCAGGTGGAGCTTCCTGCCTTGTCTGTCTTGCTTGTATACTAGAGAGTTGACTTATCTCTGAGGACAGCTGCCACCATCATATATTTATATATTGGACTTATGGACTGCCTTTAGTCAAAGTACTGTTTTATCTTATCATGCCCACGTGTATAATTTTTCACCTATAGGACCCCCAGTGTTCATGATTACATTGTGTTTGGCGCCAGTCTCTTCCATTTATCTTTGAAAAAAAGTGGTTGTCGAGTCTTAAAGTGATTGTAAAGTCTTGTTTTTCTTTCCTAAATAACAAACATGTCATATTAAACCTCCTCTGTGCAGTGGTTTTGCAAATCAGATTTAAATACAGTAACAAAAGTGAAGCCAAATGCTAGCTCGCACTGCAGTTACACAAGCAGTTACAGTTTTTTTTTCTTTTGGAATAAATGTTTTACATAAATAAATAAAATCCGATCATTGTAAGCACTCCTGTCAGTGGTAAATGGTTTGTCTCAACACTCAAACTGATACATTTGCAGGAGAGCTTGTTCTGTTGAAAAACAACAGATTTACTGACAGGATAACCAGATAAAATTAAAGGAAAGAAAGCCTAAGTTCTTCCTTGCTGGACTACAGAACACTTCCCCTGCTCCTCATCTTTATAACATAAGGAAAAGGCGTTCTATATCAGCTACAGCTGCTCCTTCAACCACCAAATCACAGGCTGACAGCAGGGAATCGACTTGGTTCTAGTGCCTAAGTACAAAGAAAATTCAGGTCAACATATCGACCGAGCCGTATGGCAAGGCTGTATAAATCTCACTGGATAGACAGAAATATAAATCATTGGCACATAACATAGTTGTATATATGAATTTCAACTGTGCAGTTAGCTGTTTCTTGGCATTCAGCATTACAGCAAAATATTCCTATGAAACAATTATTGGCTTCCATCCGGTGTCGTAGGCTGCCATTGCTGAACTCAAAGACATAGAGTTAAGTTGCTGCAACCCTAAAAGTTTCCTTTTTAAAATTGTTTTTTTATTGTCTTTTTTTTACCCCAAGATGAAGAGAAGATAGATTGCACTTTTGAAGATGGATTCTGTTTCTGGATTCAAAATATAAGCTTGGATACATACTGGATAGAATGGTTAAGATACAATGGCACAAGTGGTTATCCAATAAGTGGCCCTGATGTTGACCATACACTTGGAAATGCATTTGGTAAATTTTCCTTTTTTTGCTTCCACCTGATTGCAATGTGACTTTCTGATTCAAATGTAACATGTTGTTCCTGGATAATTAGGGGATGCTCAGTGTAACACAGCCTGCAGCACCAGTAAAAAGTCTTCTTTTTAAAAAAAGTAGTGAAAGCAGAAAGCAGCAGGGTGGTGCAAATTGATGCTCTTGTATTCACCCATGGGCAATGGATTATTGATAAGGTTTATTTTCTGGGATAACAAGTAAACTACATTTTATGCTGAGAAATCTCAACTAGACAATTTGATAGAATCCAAATAACATCCAACTAATGCATCACAGTAATTGGTGATTGTACTTGGTGAGCCATATTTTTTTTAACACGAAAATAGCAAACATCTATGTAATGATACTGGTTTGGTGGCTTCTGCATATCAGTGAAACATTTGCATGTTGGTAATCTATTGCACTAGGTGCAAATTTTGTTTAGGAAGCAAAGTAGGTATATCCAGATCACCTAATGTAATGTAAATTCATACACTGAGTACTATTGTCTTCCTGCTACATCAGCTTAAAGTGTTTTGAAGGGCTGGACATTTTTAGCCTTAATGTATTCCCTGTATTAAGGTAAAACATGTCCTAGTGTTTGTATCGCCCACCGCAGCGCCATAAATACTTACTTGAGTCATAGCTCGGTCCAGTGCTGTTCCCGTCTGCAATGGCACTGCTCTCTGTTCCTCTCCTCACAGGACACAGAGGCAGAAGCGGGAGCCATTGGCTCCTGCTGCTTTCAATTATATAATGTGAGGAGGGAACAATGAGGGTGGTTCGGGACCAAGCCCACAGCTGTGCCCCCATAGCAAACAGTTTAAAAGTAACATACAGGCTGCCATTGATGCTATGTCCTTCTGAAAATGCTAGCTACATGACCGTCACACTAATCCCCATTTCCATACTTTCTACAGTATGTAGGTAATGCTGAATCTTCAGATCAGGAATTTTGACTTGAATAGATAAATGTTTGTTACAGGACAATAACCCAAAAATGATTGCAGTTAGAGAAAGCCAGGTACCTAACATTTTCAAAACAGAGTCAGAGTCATACTATTCTATTGGAACAGATTTCCTTTAAAACACAGAACCAAAAAAGAAAAGGGGAGTCTATGCCTTGGACATGAATTTGAGTAGTCTATAAGCATTTGCGGAAATTGATAATTATTACCGTACATACTCAAGTATAAGCCGAGTTTTTCAGCACATTTTTTTGTGCTGAAAGTGCCCCCCCTCGGCTTTTTACTCGAGTCAAGCACTTTTCTGCAAAGAATGCAAAGAATGACATTTTCCGAACCGACTTTGGGGAGCCGTATCTCGGGATCAAATTTAGTGCGCAAACCCAGTGGAACTAGCACTATAAAATATCCAAAGTTTGTGTTCCTAGCACCAAGTGGCCCCGAGATATGGGGCCCCAAAGTCGGTTCGGAAAATGCTGCAGAAAAGTGCTTGACATTTTCTGAACCGACTTTGGGGCCCCGTATCTTGGGGCCATTTGGTGCTAGGAGCTAGCACTATAACATATCCAAAGTTGGTGCTAAGAACCCCAGCTTTGGATGTGTTGTAGTGCTAGTTCCTCTGGGTTTGCACACCAAATTTGGGGTTCCTAGCACCAAGTGGCTCCGAGATACGGGGCCCCAAATTCGGTCAACTGTGTCCATCTGCAGCAATGTCATTTCGGGACCCTTTGGGTACAGAGACCCCAAATTTTGGCTGCAGCTAGGGGGCATCTAGGAACCCTTAACTACTGAGTTTGAAGTTTGGGGGACCTATGGCTGCAAATGGGCACAGTGAGGCTGCAAATGGGCATTGTTGACCCTCTTTTCCACTTACAGTAGCTGCGCATTTCTCACCCTAGGCTTATACTCGAGTCAATACGTTTTCCCAGTTTTTTGTGGTAAAATTAGGTGCCTCAGCTTATATTTGGGTCGGCTTATACTCTAGTATATACGGTATATACCTTTAATCAGCTAATGAACACTGATTCTCAAAAAAAGTGTTGGCATCCAATGGTTCCATTAATGCACCCATGTTACATATCGTATATAGCAAATTTTACTGAATCCCAGAGCAGGTGTTAGATAAAGCTTCACCTTCGTGGCACTGAATGTAGCAACCTGTGTTCATCAATTTCTTGAAAAAGCTTGTCATAATGGAATCAGCAGAATCTGTGTGTTGCCAATTTTTGAAGAGACTTGAAAATAGTCATACAAAGCAGAGCCAAACCTTGCTGAAAAAAGAGAGGAGCAGGGAGAACCAAATGATTTGGGAGGTTGCAAAAGGTTCCTGGTAAAGAAGGTTTCTACACCCTTGAAATGTTAGGTTCTTCCTCCTTCTCTCGCTTTTCACATACTTGCAACTCTATTGGAAAAACATTTTTGTTATGTGGTGTGATTACTCTATATACTTAAAACAATTGTACTATAAGGGTTTTAAACTTAAAGAGTAGGTTCAGCCCCCCCACAAAAACATTTAAAGTCAGCAGCTACAAATACTACAGCTGCTGACTTTTAATATATGGACACTTACCTGTCCAGGGAGCCCGCAATGTCGTCACCCCAGCCATTCCTGGTAAGTGAACCTGGCAGTAAAGCCTTTTGGCTTCACAGCCGGTTCCCTACTGCGCATGCATGAAGGGCGCTGCGCTTTCTAATTGGTCCGGCGGCAGAGAAAGGAGGAGAGGGCCGGACTTCTGGGAACGGGGCCGCAGCCCCGTCTCCGGGAAGTGGGGAATGGTTCATGTCAAAAACAGGTACCTGTTCCCCCCTCCCCCCTGAAAGGTGCTAAATGTGGCACCGGAGGGGGGGAGGAGACGGATAAGTGGAAGGTCCACTTTTGAATTAAACTCCACTTTAAACCCCTGCTCTGTTGAAAAATCTGAAAAATTAAGTTTTAATTATGCATACATTTTAGGTTCCATTTGTTAACTGTTATATAGCAGCACTTAAGGCAGTGATGGCAAACCTTGGCACCCCAGCTGTTTTGGAACTACAGTTCCCATGATGCTCAACAACACGGGCAGAGTGCATGAGGATCATGGGAAATGTAGTTCCAAAACATCTGGGGTGCCAAGTTTCACCATCACTGGCTTAGGGAAACCCAAAGCCAAAAAGAAAAAAAAAAAAAAAAAAAAAAAAATATATATATATATATATATATATATATATATATATATATATATATATATATATAGCAAAAATAAAGGAAAACTGCACAAGCAGTGCAGTTACATCAACCACAACAGCTGCTGTGTTCACAGTGATAATTAACCACTCTCTACTAGTTACAATACTCTATATACACCTCTAATGTGTCAAACAAATTAAAATTTTTATATACACGAACAAATAAAGTGTTCATATAGGCCCCCTTTCACCTGACCGATTCGATCAGGTCTGCCTATCAGTTTTTCAGGCGGACCTGATCGGACCTTCTAGTCTCTTCTATGGAGCGGCGGATGTCAGCAGACACATGTCCACTATGGAGCGGCGGATGTCAGCAGACACATGTCCACTGACACCCGCCATCATCTGATCTGATCCCGTCCACCAATAACAGATGAATGGTGGTCCTATTCCCCATCCACCTGGTGGATCGGATCGGATGGCATCCAAAATGGACAGGCGGTCCCTTTCTATCTGATTGTCCCATAGAGGAGAGTTTAGACTAAAGTGGACTGAAGGGACCAAGAGTCAACTTCATGTGTGTGTGTGCCTTCCTATTCAAATTTCTTGCCCTCCTGAGTCCTGTCCCTGAGCTACTTACGTACTATAGCGAAAATAAAACAAGAAATATGTTTTTTGCCATAATATTTACCTTAAATCATATTGCTAATTGCACATTGGACTTGTTTGTAGCCTAAATACAAAAATTTGCACTTAAAACTGTAATTTTGTAACTTTTGGAAATGCCAGTAAAAACTTGGCTGTGCCAGGAAATTTTGGAATTTTTGAATTTTTAGGAGAAGCACTGTACATTGTGAGTCATTTAAGTGATTTTTAAATAAAGTGTTTTAAAAAGGTTTTTATACTATGCTGGTTTCCTCTTATTCTCTCCTCCATATAACATGAGTTTTTCTGTGAAAGGAACATAAAGGAGAAGCAGAGTGGTTTATCCTGGAAGTGGATGGTGCCAATAGAACCCTGTAAAAACAAGCGCAGAATGATTTATCTGTAGTGGGTAGTCATGTGTTTCTGGTGCGTTCTCTGTGTTGGAGGTGGAGGATTATTAAAACACAATATCACCAGTGTGTTGTTTGGTGTTTGAAGAAAGGTCACACAGAGACACCTATATGAGACCCCTTTATGGACACTGTATTGAATGGATTGAGAAAGAACAGGAACACTTGATCACTGTATATATGAACACTTTATTTGTTTATGTATATACAGTAAATGTTTGAATTTATTTGGCACATAAACACTGTATATAGGGAATTGCATTTGTCAACTGTGCCTATTTTATTTAGTTACCAAATGAAGGGTGTGGGGGATAGGGGGTTCACAGGATCCTTTCCAGAGCTTAAGTTTATTCCTGATTTGCTGTGGATATGACTGGCACACATTAACAAGCACATTTTTACATTCAAACCTTCCACATAAAAGTCTGCATTATGAAAAGTATTTTTTGATTGGCCCCTGTGGGTCCTCCAGACTTTTAGCTCTGTCATGGTGGGCTGTCTGACCAGTCACTTGTAGACCTGAAAGTGGTTGTAAAGGTGATTTTTTTTTTTTTTTTTAAATAACAAACATTGCTATACTTAGCTGCTCTGTGTAATGGAATTGCAGAGAGCAGCCCCGAACCTCCTTGTCTTGGGTCCCTCGCCAGCGGTCCTGGCTCCTCCTCTATGTCCAGTGCCCCCACCAGAAGCTACTTCCCATGGGGGGGGGGGGGGCACTTGTGTATGCTCGCTTCTGAGCATACTCAGTTGTGTTATGCTTTTCATGATTTAAATCCACTTTATTCTGCCTTGGTAAAGAAAAAAATATGGTCAAACATGGCAAATTAAATAATATTTGCTCTACATGGGTTTGTGTAATGGTATGCTACCACTGATAGTGTTTGATGTTGGAGGGGCTTTTTTGACACTCAACAGCTCTGGAGGGGTACACATGTATTTGTGAGTACTTCTCCTTTGGCAACTATGGAGGAGTCAGTGAAATGCACGTCATCCCAATGTCCAAAATCTCATAAAAGCTTTATAAATGATGATGTAATTTCAAAGCAATTTTGCCGGCTGCCTAAACTGTAAATGTACATCATTACTTTGACAAGCAAAGGCCTGGTATTAGCTGGTGATCCTGCCATTAATGTCCTTATTCAGGTGCTTTCTGGTAAAAGAGGACAATGCTCTGTCCTAGTGTCACAACTGTGCCCATGCGTTGTCATTCTGTCACAGGGGCCTTCAGTGGAGACTACAGTTGGTCATTCTAATGCCGCGTACACACGGGCGGACTTTTTGACCGGACTGGTCCGACGGTCTTTCGGCGGACTTCCGATGGACTTTCCCAACTAACGGACTTGCCTACACACGATCACACCAAAGTCCGACGAATTCGTATGTGATGACTTACGACCGGACTAAAATAAGGAAGTTGATAGCCAGTAGCCAATAGCTGCCCTAGCGTCGGTTTTCGTCCGTCGGACTAGCATACAGACGAGCGAACTTTTCGTCCGGACTCGAGTCCGTCGGAAAGATTTGAAACATGTTCCAAATCTAAAGTCCGTCAGATTTTCGACCGAAAAAGTCCGCTGCAGGTCCGATAAAGCCCACACACGGTTGAATTGTTCGCCGGACTCGCTCAGATGGACCAGTCCGGTCCAAAAGTCCACTCGTGTGTACGCGGCATAACACACATTATTCAGGAATGATTCACTGCTGTTATCTTGGGAAACCCACCATGAGAATTGCAATGAAGCTGCAACAGCACATAGACAAAGCCTCAAGGTTGTGTGTTTTATGATGACTGGTGCTTTAGCAAACTAAATGTCATTGACCTAGGGTTTAAAGAAATGTTTTAAAAATGCTTTTTTACCCATGTAAACCTGGATTAATGTAACAATTTAAAAAAATACAGATTTTATTCCAGTGGAGGCATGCATTTAAAGTGACTCTGCTATTCCTGTTGCTATCCCATCTAACAATACATGCATGCAAAGGTTATTGTAAACTCTTAATTACTTGCTCTTTTATGTTACATCTCTCAGTTGTGCTATCCACTTTACTTATTTTCACTTTATCTTCCTTCATTCCTCCTTTCCCCAATGGCTGCAATTATTTACTTTTCTATTTCTATTGGCTGTGAAGAACTTTGGTGGTAGGTTGGTAGCGAAGACACAATATGTTGTCAAAAGTATTGGGACACCTGCCTTTACACGCACATGAACTTTAATGGCATCCCAGTCTTAATTTGTAGGGTTCCATATTGAGTTGGCCCACCCTTTGCAGCTATAACAGCTTCAACTCTTCTGGAAAGGCTGTCCACAAGGTTTTGGAGTGTGTCTTCTTCCAGAAGCGCATTCGTGAGGTCAGGCACTGATGTTGGACGAGAAGGCCTGGCTTGCAGTCTCTGCTCTAATTCATCCCAAAGGTTTTCTATTGGGTTGAGGTCATGACCAAATCATTTGGTGGAGGGGGATTATGGTTTGGGGTTGTTCTTCAGGGTTTGGGCTTGGCTCCTTAGTTCCAGTGAAGGGAACTCTTAAGGCATCAGCATACCAAGACATTTTGGACAATTTCATGCTCCCAACTTTGTGGGAACAGTTTGGGGATGGCCCCTTCCTGTTCCAAGATGACTGCGCACCAGTGCACAAAGCAAGGTCCATAAAGACATGAATAAGCGGGGTGGAGGACCATGACTGGCCTGCACAGAGTCCTGACCTCAACCTGAAAGAACACCTTTGGGATGAATCAGAGCGAAGACTGTGAGACTGGCCTTCTCATCCAACATCAGTGCCTGACCTCACAAATGTGCTTCTGGAAGAATGGTCAAACATTCCCATAGACACACTCCTAAACCTTGTGGACAGCCTTCCCAGAAGAGCTGAAGCTGTTATAGCTGCAAAGGGTTGGCCAACTCAATAGTGAACCCTACAGACTAAGATTGGGCTACAAGTAAAGTTCATGTGCGTGTAAAGGCAGGCGTCCCAATACTTTTGACAATATGGCAGGGGGGTGGGAGGCACAAGTTACTACCAAAAAGCAACTACACTTTAAGCATAATTTCTGTTACCACCTAACTCATATCTGTTATTTTTATGTTTTTTTTTTTTTTTTAGGTTTTTATATAATAACTCCACCACGATCGCCTGGATATGGTTCACAAATTCGTATTTCAAGTCTACCTTTAATTTCAACCTCAGAACCACTCTGTCTTGGTTTTTGGTAAGATGGAACATAAAAAAAAAATTAATCACTGCATCTCAAAAATGGAAAATTATGCTATTCTCTAAAGACACTTAATTAACATTATTTAAAAGGTTAAATTGTTTTCTCAAGCATAAACAGAAAAGTAATTTTACTTAATCATGTAAACCTTTTATTAAAATAATATGATCTGTCACTTCTATTTCTTGTTTTCCTGCATACATAAGCAGTACATAAGCAGTATTAATTAAGGGAATGTAGGACACAGCAAACAACATCAGCATCTGGATTTAATAAAACCTTGCAAACCGTAGCTGGAAGATTTTGATTTGTGAGTACAGAACTCAATAATTAATGAATCCTAAGGTCACTTAGCAAACATGCCTCCTGTGTTGAGGTATGCTAACTAAGAGCTAAATGAGATCTTGAACTGATATTAATTTTGACACTATGTCTAGCATACCTTGCTTTTGAATAGTAAGAAATGCAAACCATAACATGTGCAGATGCTGAATAAACTCACCATGGGGATATCTGCTTGTGTCACATACAATTTTGTATTAATAAAAGACAAAACTATAAAATACTACAAAGTTGTGCATGTTATGTCATGTGACCACCTAGAACACCTTTACATAGAAGGTGTGGCTTGGACATGACAACACTATACATGGAACCAATAAAGTACAGTCAGGTCCATAAATATTGGGACATCAACACAATTCTAATATTTTTGGCTCTATACACCACCACAATGGATTTGAAATGAAACGAACAAGATGTGCTTTAACTGCAGACTTTCAGCTTTAATTTGAGGGTATTTACATCCAAATCAGGTGAACGGTGTAGGAATTACAACAGTTTGTATATGTACCTCCCACTTTTTAAGGTACTGAAAGTAATGGGACAGATTAACAATCATCCATCAAACTTTCACTTTTTAATACTTGGTTGCAAATCCTTTGCAGTCAATTACAGCCTGAAGTCTGGAATGCATAGACATCACCAGATGCTGGGTTTCATCCCTGGTGATGCTCTGCCAGGCCTCTACTGCAACTGTCTTCAGTTCCTGCTTGTTCTTGGGGCATTTTCCCTTCAGTTTTGTCTTCAGCAAGTGAAATGCATGCTCAGTCGGATTCAGGTCAGGTGATTGACTTGGCCATTGCATAACATTCCTCTTCTTTCCCTTAAAAAACTCTTTGGTTGCTTTTGCAGTATGCTTCAGGTCATTGTCCATCTGTACTGTGAAGCGCCGTCCAATGAGTTCTGAAGCATTTTGCTGAATATGAGCAGATAATATTGCCCGAAACACTTCAGAATTCATCCTGCTGCTTTTTTCAGCAGTCACATCATCAATAAATACAAGAGAACCAGTTCCATTGACAGCCATACATGCCCACGCCATGACACTACCACCACCATGCTTCACTGATGAGGTGGTATGCTTTGGATCATGAGCAGTTCCTTTCCTTCTCCATACTCTTCTCTTCCCATCTCTCTTGTACTAGTTGATCTTGGTCTCATCTGTCCATAGGATGTTGTTCCAGAACTGTGAAGGCTTTTTTAGATGTTGTTTGGCAAACTCTAATCTGGCCTTCCTGTTTTTGAGGCTCGCCAATGGTTTACATCTTGTCGTGTACTCTCTGTATTCACCCTGGTGAAGTCTTCTCTTGATTGTTGACTTTGACACACATACACCTACCTCCTGGAGAGTGTTCTTGATCTGGCCAACTGTTGTGAAGGGTGTTTTCTTCACCAGGGAAAGAATTATTCGGTCAACCACCACAGTTGTTTTCCTTGGTCTTCCGGGTCTTTTGGTGTTGCTGAGCTCACCGGTGCATTCTTTCTTTAAACAGTTGATTTGGCCACACCTAATATTTTTGCTATCTCTCTGATGGGTTTGTTTTGTTTTTTCAGCCTAATGATGGCTTGCTTCACTGATAGTGACAGCTCTTTGGATCTAATAATGAGAGTTGACAGCAACAGATTCCAAATGCAAATAGCACACTTGAAATTAACTCTGGACCTTTTGTCTGCTCCTCGTAAATGGGATAATGAGGGAATAACACACACCTGGCCATGGAACAGATGAGCAGCCAATTGTCCCATTACTTTTGGTCCTTTAAAAAGTGGGAGGCACATATACAAACTGTTGTAATTCCTACACCGTTCACCTGGTTTGGATGTAAATACCCTCAAATTAAAGCTGAAAGTCTGCAGTTAAAGCACATCTTGTTCGTTTCATTTCAAATCCATTGTGGTGGTGTATAGAGCCAAAAAGATTAGAATTGTGTTGATGTCCCAATATTTATGGACCTGACTGTAGCTATAAAGGAACTTGCATTTCCATTGGTTACAGTTAAACCTTAGCTGCTATTGCTTTCTGTCCCTAGCCGATGGACCTTGATTTTAAAAGTGCAGATAATTAATGGGAACTCCTCTTTAACCACTTCAATACAGGGCACTTATACATCTTCCTGCCCAGACCAATTTTCAGCTTTCAGCGCTGTCGCCCTTTGAATGACAATTGCACGGTCATGCTACACTGTACCCAAACTAAATTTTTATTATTTTGTTCCCACAAATAGACCTTTTATTTGGTGGTATTTGATCACCTCTGGGATTTTTATTTTCTGCTAAACAAATAAAAAAAAGACAGAAAATTTTGAAAAACAAAAAACTTTTTTTTGTTTCTGTTACAAAACTTTGTAAAGAAGTATGTTTTCTCCTTCACTGATGGGCACTGATGGGGGTTGCACTGATGGACACTGATAAGGCGGCACTGATGGGCACCAATGAGGTGGCACTGATGGGCACTGATGATGGGCACTAATATGCGGCACTGATGGGGCACTGATAGGTGGCACTGATATGCGGCACTGATAGGCACTGAAAGACGGCACCAATGGGCACTGAAAGGTGGCACTGATGGGCACTGAAAGGGGGCACTGATAGGTAGCACGGATGGGCACTGATAGGCAGTACAGATGGGCACTGATAAGTGGCATGGATGGGCATGGATGGGCACTGATAGGTGGCACTGATGTACACTAATGGATGGTACTGATGGGCATCACTGATTGGCAGCCATTATTGTTTGGCACTGATTGGTATCTATTGTGGGCACTGATTGGCATCCCTGGTGGCCATGGGTGGCATACCTGGTAGTGACTAGTGGTGGGCATCCCTGGTGGTCCTGGTGGCGTCCCTGGTGGTCCAGTGTGGGCATCCTCAGGAGGGGCTGTGCTGATAATCAATCAGCACAGACCCCCCGTCAGGAGAGCAGCTGATCGGCTCTCCTCTACTCACGTCTGACAGACGCGAGTGAGGAAAAGCCGATCAATCGACAGCTCTTCCTGTTTACACTGTGATCAGCCGTGATTGGACACGGCTGATCCCGTGGTAAAGAGTCTCCATCAGAGACTCTTTACCTAGATCGGAGTTGCGTTGTGTCAGACTGACACACCGCAACAACACCCGGGGGTGCGCAGCAGCTTGATATCCTAGCGACGTCATATGATGTCCGGTCAGGATATCCCAACCACTTTACCGCCATCATTTTGCTATATGGCGGGCAGCAAGTGGTGAAACTCACTTGCATATTTTTTGTACCTATCAAGGAAGTGTTTTTTTAGCTTGAGTGTTTCCCTTTAAGAGGTCATATTTCCTTGTGGCGCCCTAAAATCACTTCTTGACACTTTGAATTTTGGGAATGCACACCTAGGGGGGTGGGGGGAGGGGTCACAAGTTAGGGCTTGGATGGGAGCTTTGTTGGATTGTGAATTTATCATAATTCAGTTCTTTCGTCTGGTAATGAGTCCTGTAGTATACGTAGAGTGCTTGGCCCTGCAATATGAATTGCTGATTCACTGCATTGTAGTAGTGACAATATATTTTATTTTATATTTTTTAGGTATTTCATGTATGGCCCCAATGTCTTCCGTTTAAATGTTCTAAAAATATTTGGAAATGGCTCTGAACAAATTGTTTTCTCTAAAGAAGGAAACTATGGCATGAACTGGAATCCTGGACAGGTCACACTAAATGCAACTTCTGAAATAGTGGTAGGTAATGTTACGGTTTCAATTCATATTGATATTAAACTCTTGGCTTTAAAATAAATGAAATTAAAAAAAAAAAATATGTCATCCTTACCTGCTCTGTTTAATGGTTTTGCACAGATCTTCTTCTTCTTGGGTGCCTCTCCTGGCCTCTCCCTCCTGCTGAGTGCCCCCACAGCAGGCAGCTTGCTATGGGGGCACCCGAGCAAAGCAGCTGCTCTGTGTGTTCATTCAAACATGAAGCGGCGGCTAGGCCACACCCCTTCTATATCCTCATTGGCTCACTGACTTTGATTGACAGCAGCAGGAGCCAATGGAGCCCACTGCTGTGTCTCAGCTAGTCCTAGACAGCCAAGGCTTTCGTGCAACATCACTGGATCAAGATGGGGCTTAGGTGAGTATTAGGGAGGGGCTGAAGGGGCTGCTGCACACAGAAGTTTTTCGATACGGCACTGCGGTACTTTAACTGACAATTGCGCAATCATGCGACACTGTCATTTTTCCCCACAAATAGAGCTTTCTTTTGTTCGTATTTGATCATTTTTGCGGTTTTTATTTTTTGCGTTATAAACAAAAAAAGTGAGACAATTTTGAAAAAAAAAGCAATATTTTTTTACTTTCTGCTATAAAACACATCCAATAAAAAATTGTAAACACATGATCTCTATCTCTATCTCTGATCTCTATCTTCTCCCCTGTCATAACGGAGCACATTGGTTCCACCGAACCTGCTGGTTGGCTTCCCCTCTGTCCAATCAGTACAGGATCGCGCCTCTGATGGCACGCGTGTGCCCCCTAGAGGTTATTGCACAAAATTACATACAGGTGCGTGCAATAGAGATGACCTGCCACAGTACATGTACATTAGGCGGTCAGCAAGTGGTTAATACATAGAATACATTAAGGTAAAAAACCTTCTGCCTTTAGAACCACTTTAATTTCATAACCATATCATTGACATGTATTCTAATTTTGAATGGTCATATTGAGACACATTGCCACGTGTCTAGGTGGAAACTAGGGTATATACAAAGGTATATACAAAGCCTCAGTATACATTTCAGAGTAAAGTGAGGACATGCTAGAGTTAGTGCAAAGCTAGCCATAGATGGGTGCAATTTTCAATAACAATTCTTAACCACCTCAATACAGGGCACTTACACGCCCTTCCTGCCCAGGCCATTTTTCAGCTTTCAGTGCTGTCACACTTTGAATGACAATTGTGCAGTCATGCTACACTGTAACCATGTGAAATTTTTTATCATTTTCTACACACAAATAGAGCTTTCTTTTGGTTGTATTTAATCCCTCCTGGGTTTTTTTTTTTTCCTAAAAAAAAAAAAAATACCAAACATTTTGAAAAAAAAAAAGTTATTCTTAGTTTCTGTCAGTAAATTTTGTAAATAAGTAATTTTCTCCTTCACTGATGGGAGCTGATGAGGCAGCACTGATGGGCACTGATAGACTGCACTGATGAGCACTGATGAGGTGGCACTTATGGGAACTAATGAGGTGACACTCATGGGCACTGATTAGGTGGCACTGATGAGGAGTCACGAATATGCCGCACTTATGGGCACTGATAGGTGGCAATGATATGTGGCACTGATGAGCACTGATAGGCGGCACTAATGGGTGGCACTGGTGGGCACTGGGCACAGATAGGTGGCACTGGTGGGCACAGATAGGCAGCACTGGTGGGCACAGATAAGCGGCATTGATGGACACTGATGGGTGGCATTGATGGGCAGCAGTGATGAGCATTGATGGGCAGCAATGATGGGCATTGATGGGCAGCACTGATAGCCAGGACTGACTGGCATCACTAATGGCCACTGATTGCTGGCACTTGTGGGCACTGATTGGTGGCAATTGTGGGCACTGATTGGTGGCAATTGTGGGCACTGGTTGGCACTGATTGCTGGCAGTGGTGGGCAGTCATTGCTGGCACTGGTGGGCACTTAATTGTTATCAGGGCACTGATGATCAGTGCCCTGATTACATACCTCGCTGTCCCCTGTGAGGAGATGCTGCTGATCGGCTCACCGCATACTCTGTCAGTGTGAGGCGAGAAGCGCCGATTACCGGCATCTCTGTGTTTACATGTCACCGGCTGTGATTGGACACAGGCGATCACATGGTTAAAGAGAGGAGGACGGGATGCAAGTGGTTAAGAAAAGAAGGGTCTAAGAAAGTTCATTCATTTTTTATTTTCATGTTCGTTTTTTACCTCAGTGATGAAGAAATTAGACAGAGCTGAATGGAAAAATTTTCTTGAACGTATGAATTTCTAACAGTATATGCGTTTTTTGTTTGGTGCAGTCCATTCATTCCAAAATTAAATGTTAAAAGCAAACACAATCTATGGGATGACATTCAAATGTTCTGAGAATTTTTGTACAGGTTTTCCCAGGACTTCCCCTGAGAATTTGCATTCAAAATTCTATCCATCTATGGCCAACAGTAGTATGATTACTTGAAGGTCACCTTTTAAGACATCACTTAATTCTCAGAATTTTGTGTGATCAAATCAAAAAATATACTTTGTATGCAATCAAAGTAATATGTTTGCTTCTTGCAGAATTCAACAAACCTCTTATCCTCCTGTTTTAACAGTGTAGAGCTGTTTTAGTTTAACCACTTTCCTACTGGGCACTTAAACCCCCCTCCTGCCCAGACCAATTTTCAGCTTTCAGTGCTCTCACATTTTGAATGACAATTACTCAGTCATGTAATACTGTACCCAAATGAATTTTTGTCCTTTTTTCATACAAATGGAGCTTTCTTTTGGTGGTATTTGATCACCTCTGGGTTTTTATTTTTTGCGCTATAAATGAAAAAAGACCGAAAATTTTGAAAAAAAAACACATTTTTCTTAGTTTCTGTGATAAAATTTAGCAAATTTTTCTTCATAAATTTTGGCCACAATTTATACTGCTACATATCTTTGGTAAAATAACCCAAATTATTTGGTCTGTGTGAAAGTTAGAGAGTCTACAAGCTGTGGTGCAAATCATAAAAAATGGATCACACCTGATGAACTGGTGGTCTCATTTCTTGTGACCCAAACAAGCCATGAAAGTACAAATACCCCCCCAAATGACCCCTTTTTTGAAAGTAGACATTCCAAGGTGTTTAGTAAGATGCATGGTGAGGTTTTTGATGTTGTAATTTTTTCCCGCAATTCTTTGCAAAATGAAGATTTTTTTTTCCCACAAATTTGTCATTGTAATTATTATTTCTCTCACATGGCTTGTGTATACCACAAATGACGCCCCAAAATACATTCTGCTACTCCTCCTACGTATGGTGATACCACATGTGTGGGACTTTTTCACAGTCTGGCCACATACAGAGGCCCAACATGCAAGGAACACTGTCAGGTGTTCTAGGGACACATAGCATGCACATACCAAGAATTACACCCCAAAATACATTCTGCTGAGCAAAGGGTAAACAAAAGATTACCTGTGGTTTTAGTAGCACAGTTGTCCACAGGAGGATAGCACTGGTCCAGGTAGCAGGCAGGGACTTGGTCAGCAAAAGCCAACGCAATTGTCCAGGCAACAGGCAGGAATACTGTCCATAGTCAGTACAGGCAGCAGGCAGGGATACTGTCCATATACAGTCCAGGGTCAGTTCACGCAGAGATTGTCAGCAGTACCAAAATATTGGTCCTGGTAGTAGGCAGGAATATGGTCCATGTGGTTACATAGTTACATAGTTACATAGTAGGTGAGGTTGAAAAAAGACACAAGTCCATCAAGTCCAACCTATGTGTGTGATTATGTGTCAGTATTACATTACATATCCCTGTATGTTGCGGTCATTTTGGTGTGGTCAGTTCATGCGACAGGCAGAGACATGATGGCATAGGTCCTACAGGCAGCAGGCAGAAGTAGGGCCTCGTTCAGGACAGAATGGGGACAAGGGTAGAGGCTTCTCCCACCCAAATCTCTTTGAAGCCTCCGAGTCTTCAGACACTAATCTAGGAATGAGAAAACAAAAAAATAGTTTTCTTCATCCAGAAAAACAATTCTGAGCCCCTCACATATGTGAGACCCCTGTGTTATGAATCCCACTAGTCCAGTGACAGGGTACAAGATCAGTCCAAGAGGCAGACAAAAAGCATGGTCAAACAGTCCAGGGTCAGTTCCAGATCAGGCAGAGGTATGTACAGAATCAGTAGGCAGAAGCGTGGTCGATTAACAAGCCAAGGTCAGTTCCAGATCAGGCAGAGGTATGTACAGAATCGGTAGGCAGAAGCGTGGTCGAATAACAAGCCAGAATAATTTCCAGATCAGGCAGAGGTATGCACAGAATCTGTAGGCAATAGCGTGGTCGAATAACAAGTCAAGGTCAGTTACAGAGCAAACAGAGGCATAAGGGGTGAAGGTAAATGGCAAGAAGTGAGGGTTATGTTTGCCATACTTCACTAATAATTTAGTGAAGTATGGTAAGGGCGAAAACAGTCAACTATGCAGAGGCCTGGTTGGGAAGAACATTGGGGACAATAGTAAGTGGTGTCTCTTCTAACTCCTCCTCTGATGCACACCCTGCATTTTTTCTGACATTTTTGACCTGTTGGTCTGGGAGGGATTTTATTTGGAAAGTGGAGTTTGGAGAGTCTGCTAATCACATCAGATTGAATGTTTACTGTTGGGCCATTTGGGAATATAAGGGCAGTGGTGATTTCCCCCTGGTAGCCAAGGAAGGGTTTGGGGCTTTTAGTGGAGTTGTGATAGATAATATAGCTGTTGTATATGGCCAAATTAAACAAATAAATTGATACTTTTTTATACCAGTGGTATGTTCGTCTTGTGGCAAGGTAGGGTTCGAGCATTTGGTTGTTGAAGTCGACACCCCCCATGAACATATTGTATTGGTGGATACATGTTGGCTTTTGGATTGGGCCATTCCTCCTGGTGATCTCCACGAATGTATTATTGTGGATCGAAGAAAGCATGTAGACATCCCTCCTGTCTCTCCACTTCACAGCCAGAATTTCCTCATTCTGCAAACTCGCCATCTCCCCTCTTCTTAACTTCTTGTTGACAAGGCTTTGAGGAAAGCCCTTTCAGTTTGTACTTACGGTGCCACATGCTAGAGTGTTCCTCCTTTCTGTGAAGGTTGCGGAACAGGGGCAAACTTCTGGTTCTGGGCATTACTGAGGAAAAGATGGGCATGTGGTGGATGGGGTGGGCTGACCAATATGAACGTAATTCATTTTTTTTGGTTACACCCACAGAGAATGTGAGGGCCAAAAAAATTTTAAACTCCTCCACTGTTAGGGCTCTCCACTCGTAGGGACAGGCATAATAGGACATTGGATTGCTTGCCATGAATTGTTGTGCATACAGGTTGCACTGGACCACAATTGATGCTAGCATGTCCTCATTAAAAATTAAATGAAAAAAATCTATCGGGGAAAATTTTCTGTGTCCACCTGGACTTCTGGCTGGGCAGTGAAAGGGGGAATGTTAGCTTCTCCTGAATTAGGAGGAAGCCACAAGGGGTTCTGAAGGGAATAGGGAAGGCTGGCATGGGACCTAACCCTTTGGGACTGAAGTGACACCCCACTGGTACGTGGCCTTTCTTGCCGAGGTAATGCGGTGCTGGTGGATGGCACTGCATTGCTGGTAGATGGCACTGCCTCCTCACCAGAACGCCTTCGTCTGGCAGGCGGACTATCATGCTCCTCTGAGACTGTCAGTGTTCCACTGCTTAGGACAGGCTCGTAGACAACGTCAGACTCAGAATCTGAACTTGAGGAATCCAAAGCGGAGAGCTCCCTGTTGCTCTCGTCGGCCGCAAGAATATTGTACGCCTCCTCGGTTGAACATAATCTTCTAGACATTGTTGGTGGGCACTTATGGCACTGATGACAGAAGGCACTGATGACAAGTGGCACTGATGACAAGTGACAATGATGACAGAAGGCACTGATGACACGTGACACTGATGACAAATGGCACTGATTACGTGACACTGATGACAGATGGCACCAATTACACATGACACTGACGACACGTGACACTGATGTGGCACTGATGACGGATGGCACTGATACATGGCACTGATGACATGTGACACTATTGTGGCACTGATGACAGATGGCACTAATACGTGGCACTGATGACACGTGACACTGATGTGGCACTGATGACAGATGGCACTAATACGTGACACTGATGACACATGACACTGATGTGGCACTGATGAGAGGTGACACTGATATGACAGACAAGAAGGGGAAGTGGGACTTTAAATGAGACAGTTGACAGATTGGGGTTGGGGGTAAAGATACAATTTATTGCATATGATTCGTACTGTTATGTATTACATGTGGAAGGTTGCCTGTGCATGTGCACCAAGTATATCCTACATACATACATGCATAAAAACAAACAATAACGAATTCCAGCAATAAGTAACTAACACATATATCATGTGGAGATTGTACATATTGAAACTGGGAACCACACAACATCATGATGTAAAGAAGGAGTCTAAAAATTGATGCATAAATAATTCATAAAAGTAGGATCCTAAAGAACGCACAGTGGCTGCATCCATCATGCCCGATGCGTTTCTGTGAAATACACTTCTTCAGGGGCTGATGCTCTAGGATTTCTGAAATAACAAAGTATAGTAACATCAGAAAGTAGACTAGCTGGTAGCCAGAAAGGACAGCACGTCAATTTCTGGATATTTACATACGTGGCCAAGCTATGGTGAGGTACAGGTACTGGGTCAAAAGCATTGCCCCTCTCCGGAGCTGAGGCGGCAAAGGATCCAACACATGACAGACGCAAACAGGCATCCTCCACTCAGTGCATATCAACTCCTCCATAAGGTGACCAATAATCCTCAATTGATGAGGAGCATATCTGAAATGGATGAAGTAAATCCATTAAGATATACCAAAGTTGTTAAACTAAAAAGGTGGAAAAAGTAAGAACTTCGGAAAAAATGGTCATAAATATAAAACCTTAGGGTGCTAGAAACAGGAATTGGCCAAAAAGTGCGGCATCTGCATGTGAGTGGAGAGGTGGACTGCACGAGAGGAGACGCCTGATATGCAGCCCATCTGCGTCGGCAATTGCCGCCAACGTCACGCCGGGCTGACGAGGCGTGGGGCGTGGTCCCTGCCTGGGCAGTGAGAGCCCGCCCATGACAGGCGCCATCACGTCCAGCCATGTCGGCAAGATGAAAAAGGTCTACTCCCGCACAGCGACGCCAACCAGTGACGTCACGTGTGGGAGTGATGCGTGGCGCCGATGCGATGTGCGGCACCCACCCGACCCCCCACACCAAACCAACCCCCCCTGGGGTGGACATGGAGGGGGTGGGGGGCCCGCAGAGCGTATCGCAGCTCCGGATGTAGAACAAGAACATGGCCCAGGACTGGCCACCATGCTGGAGGATGTATACAGTGACCCAGGATAGAAAGCAACATAATGTTGCAAAAAAGTGTGTGTAGACCAAAAGGTTCACTGACACACACTGAAACCCCAAATAAAGCTAGGCAGGGGATAACTGCCTGCTAACTGTCAACTGTCTCCATCCCAAGTATCAAGTATCAATGGAAGGTTTGGGACTTTGAGTGAGGCACGGAGTAGTACCTCCATCCCGGATTCAGAGAGACAAGAAGGGAAAGTGGGACTTTAAATGAGACAGTTGACAGACTGGGGTTGGGGGTAAAAATACAATTTATTGCATATGATTCGTACTGATATGTATTACATGTGGAAGGTTGCCTGTGCATGTGCACCAAGTATATCCTACATACATACATGCATAAAAAACAAACAATAACGAATTCCAGCAATAAGTAACTAACACATATATCATGTGGAGATTGTACATATTGAAACTGGGAACCACACAACATCATGATGTAAAGAATGAGTCTAAAAATTGATGCATAAATAATTCATAAAAGTAGGATCCTAAAGAACGCACAGTGGCTGCATCCATCATGCCCGACGCGTTTCTGTGAAATACACTTCTTCAGGGACGGATGCTCTAGGATTTCTGAAATAACAAAGTATAGTAACATCAGAAAGTAGACTAGCTGGTAGCCAGAAAGGACAGCACGTCAATTTCTGGATATTTACATACGTGGCCAAGCTATGGTGAGGTACAGGTACTGGGTCAAAAGCATTGCCCCTCTCCGGAGCTGAGGCGGCAAAGGATCCAACACACGACAGATGCAAACAGGCATCCTCCACTCAGTGCATATCAACTCCTCCATAAGGTGATC
The DNA here is from genome assembly GCF_042186555.1 of Aquarana catesbeiana. Taxonomy (NCBI): domain Eukaryota; kingdom Metazoa; phylum Chordata; class Amphibia; order Anura; family Ranidae; genus Aquarana; species Aquarana catesbeiana. The sequence continues at coordinate 734,506,116 of NC_133325.1, read as the reverse complement.
AATAATCCTCAATTGATGAGGAGCATATCTGAAATGGATGAAGTAAATGAGAATTATTGGTCACCTTATGGAGGAGTTGATATGCTTGTATGGATATTAGCCTAGGTACACTCCGTGACAAAAGTATGTAGAATATGAAACAGACATTAGGTGCACTCAGCAAGACTTTCAACAGGAGGAACTTCTGACACCATTTTATTAATATCAACATTTTGGCGGGGTGCAAACCCACCATTCTCAAGACCGACAACCTTGTATAAACGTAAGATTGGCAGGCACCCAGGTATAAGAGCTGGAACCTATTCCATCCCAGGCAGTGGTTATGTCCTCTTCCAGGCTAGCAGACTTGCAAGGAAGTGCACATGCATGGCCTAGTCTCTATGGGTACTAATAAAAAATCCATTTACTTTTTAAGCCTAAAAGTAAAGATCTCTTGGTAAAGACTTCAGTGCATTCTTAACACAGGCCAAAACTTGCATGAATGTCACTAAATTAATACATCTGTTACTCTAAATGTTGTAATATTGTCACACAGAAATACACAGGCTTGGGGTATTTTACAGTTCCAGTTCCCTGACAGTAATGCTGTTAAGTTCCCATTAAGGTTATACACTTAATATAAAAAATTTATAAAGTGTGAAAAAAGACCATTTAAGTCAGCAGTGCTAAACCAGCAATGGGACAGGAACCACATTGTGTCTCACTACTAGTCTTTAGTGTGACCGATTTCCACTGAAGGAAAATAAAATATAATTTTAACCTTGTGGTGCCAACAGCACGCAACTATGCGGTCTCTCGGTGGGTGGGCCTTGGCACTGAGCAGCTGCATATTTGTGTACCACATTGCAAACACAGCTGTGCCGAGAGTGTGTGCTCTGCGTGCACCTGTCAGTTACCGGTGGCAAACGGAAAGTTCTCAAACCTTGCTTGCAATTGGGAGCTTTATGATCATGTGACCATCATAACAGCCATTCATGGTGGCCACATGATCATAAACCCCGCCCTGCCTCTGAAACCCCTTAAAGGGCCAAGAGGCACCAGTGCCAAGGGGTTAGAGACTATTTAAATTGCATGATTTTACAATGTATCAAGTAACAGTTTCAAATTTTGAAAAAAAAATATATTTTTTATTTTTTAGGTGGCATTTGAAGCCATTGCAAATGGAAGATATAGTGACATTGCACTAGATGATCTAAAATTGTCTCTTGGAAAATGCAATGAAAGTATGTATCCCGAACCAACTCGTGTTCCTACTCCGGCTATCACGACCCCTAGTCCATGTGAGTACCATGCCGTTATTTTGATTACATGCTAGCTGTTGCTTGTGTGTTTTTGCAGTAATTATGACTTGTTTGTGAATCACATTAGCTCTCAGGCTTGGCTGCCCATTAGAATCAGTCTTGTTTTAGAAACAGTGACTTTGACAGATGGCAAAATCAAGTGCCATGAGAAAGAGTGAATTTATTGGCTATGCTGACTACTATATTCATACAACAAATCTGTTCAGCCACTAGCAATAGTGGAAACTGCACATTTTGCGGCAAGATGGTCTCATTAATTGGTTCACTAGCAATGTTTGTTTCCCATTTCCTCAAGCCTGACATATTCTGTATTTTATCACTGTAAAATGAATGTGCTGTTATAGATCCAATAAACATAACAAATGTTCATGTATTATCAGTTCTTATGGACTATTAAGTAATTTACAAATTAAAACAAATGATATAATATAGAGGCTCGGTATAGTTTAGGCCTGAAAAGCAATTCTCATTGCTGTGTTTCTATAATGGTATAGGGGTTTTATTAATAATCAAAATCATGAGCATACTGCAATAAGGGAGGATACAAAATCTAATGGAAATGGTGGAAATTGGCTGAATGTGATGCTATAGTGCAAAACAATTTGGATTGTTGACTTTAAGTTCTATAGTTAGTACACTTGATAGACAGCAAAGATGCAGCAAAATAGGTACACACATTCATACAATGAGAGTTATTTGGTATGGCTCTTTTCCAACCAGATTCTTCTACAGTCTCCTCTCTGAGGACACCATGAGACATGCCTGGCTGACCCATTCTGTAGAAAAACATCTATCATGAAGTTGTTCCTGCCTGATTGCTACTATTTTGTCCAAAATAAAACAATAACCAGAAGTTCTGGCTGTTCCCCTTCTGTCTCCCCATTCCATAGTCATAAATATGTATGCTAAGTGTACATGTCTATGTCAATGTGCCTACAAGTTTATGGGTAAAGCAGTTGTGGGACAAACTTCAGGTTGGTTAGACTGCTTTCGCATATCTGAGCAGCCTCTTAGGTAAGCAGTCACCTTTAGGGGGAGGTAAAGCTATAACTGGCAGAGAAATTGTCTGAATGAACAGACAGAATCCTTACCTGGCCCTATGTACCTCAGTAGTTGCTATTGCAGGTATTCCAGAAGGAATAAGGAAGGAAGGAAGGTCATTATTACAGGGTGAAAAAACTTGCTTCCCTCCCCTTCCCTTATAGCATCACTACCAGGCGCTGCTGTTACACACTCCTAGCACCATTGTCTTACATGGTCATGGGATAGAAGGCAGCAGACATTTTTTAAGTTTATATATAATAAATTCAGTCCAGACAAGCAATTTTAATTTTGAAAAAAATATATTTTATTGGATAAAATATTTCGGCCACACCTGTTTTTGTTGGTTTAATAAATTTCTAAAATGTTTATAACTTTATTATAACATTAACTTAAAAAATAAATAAATAGATAAAATCAACCTAGCCACTACGGCTCAGGCTGAATAAATTCTTACTTCTGAGTAAACAAAAACAATTTACCCCAAGGAAAGAATTGTACACCACATAAAAAAGCCGCGACAAGGGAGAGGGGTATGGAGGAGCTGTCCTCTTCAGTTTATTCTGGCAACTGCCAACTGTCATAAATAATAGCCCCTATTTATAGGGGGACCTTGCTGTATCTAAACATTCATTGGCGGGTTAAACTGACCTATCTTTAGTTAAATTTGAAATTGTATAAGATGTTATTGGATAATTCATGCTATCCTATAAAATTGTCTTATTTTCAAAACTATTTAAATAACATGTCGCTGCCTCAGATCCCATGAGGGAAGGGGGGGGGCTATAAAATAGGCATATTTCCCCTTTTTCCTTTACATGGGATAGAAGGCAGCAGACATTTTTTAAGTTTATATATAATAAATTTAGTCCAGACAAGCAATTTTAATTTTGAAATAAAAATATTTTATTGGATAAAATATTTCGACTGCAGCTGTTTTTATTGGTTTAATAAATTTCTAAAATATTTATAAATAACTTTATTATAACATTAACTTAAAATATAAATAAATAAATAAATAAATAAAATCAACCTAGCCAATATAGGCTGAATAAATTCTCAGTTCTGAGTAAACAAAAACAATTTACCTCAACCGACAGGAAGTATAATAAACATACTGACTGTCACCTAAACCCGGCTTTTTCTATGCATGTCTGGAAATCATTGTTTAAAATATCAAGTCTAATATCCGATAAATGGACACCGTCTCCACGGTATAAACCAGAAATACCACCCTCCAATTCTAAGTGCCTAAAACTAAACCCAAAAGGATGCAATAGGAACTTATTAATGGATCTATTCACTCTCTTTCAAATTTTTTCGAAAGGGTGTAAATAGAAAGAATTAAGCCACCTGAGATGTGTTATAATTTCTGAAAATACATCTTTTAAATCAGGAAAAAACAAATTAATGAGATTAATAGTCTGTTGAATATTAAAAATGAAATCTAAAGTTTTCATCTGACCTATGTCATTACCTCCTAAATGACTAAGTAAAATATCAGGCTTAGGCCAACAATCAAACAATCTATAAAACTCAGTTTGCAAGTCATTCCATCGTATACCTCTCCAGCCACTCTAGTATACATTAAAAGAAGAGACAAGACCAAAATTAGAAGAATAAGATCTCGCTGACGCTCTCTTCTGAGCCCAATAAATAAAGGAGTGGCCGAGAATCCAAACTACAGTCACTTGACCTGTAATAAATTAAACCAAAGAATCAGGACATATTTATAACTTGTAAGAATCAGATCTCCACCTCCCCAATTTTTTAGGGTTGAATATAGTTTTTATTAAAATTTTTTAAAGATACAAAAAATAACACAAATGAAACCTTGATAAAGAAAAAAAAGGGGGGGTTGAGGGGGGGAAGCGGTTCTTACATACTGCTCAACATATAGAACATGATATCTTACAAATATATGAATGTTTAGAACAATTCTTTACAATATAAGACACAACCATGCGGTGCCATCTGTCTTAGGGCACCGCCTGTAGTATAAAATTTACGTTCAAGCTGTTGGGTGGGGGAGGGAAGAATAAAAGGGGAGGGGTGATCTGGGAAGGGGAGGGGGGCTCAGCAGAAAGAGATTAATAACATTTTAATTACTCTTAGATTAAGCCATATAGGGGTGTCCAATCATTTTCATTAGTAATTAATAACTCTCTGTGTCTCCGTACTAAATATATATGGGGCCTGATCCTCAAGTAGACACTCTATTGAGGCGGAGGTCCGCAGAGGAATGGCAAATCCAAAGATACCATAGAAGTTTGTGTTTGTCCCAGGTGTCTCCCAGCTTTGCTTGTATCTCTTTAATAAGCATGATGTCATTAAGGGTGTCTATCCATCTGGTAATAGGGGGGATGGTTTCAGTTTTTCAAAATTGGGAAATGATAAGACAGGCTATGGACAAGAAGAACCTGAGGAGGTTTTTCTTGTGAGAGAGAGCTGGTAGACCCTGGTAGTATGGATAAGAGGGCCATCTTTGGGAAGGGCACTGGAGATACATCATATAAGTCATTGTAAATACTAAATACCTTGTCTCAAAAAGGGCCAGCTCAGTCGCACTCCAGCCAGATGTGAATATAGGAGCCTTTTCATCCGTGACAGCGCCAGCACATGTCGGACGTATCTGGGTACATTTTGTTCACCGTGATTGGATCTCTATACGATCGTAATAATAGTTTGTAGTTTTTCTCTTGTGAGAACCTGGAAATGGACGATTTGTGTGTGAGTGTGAATGAGGTTAACCATTGTTCCGGGGTTATCTCCAGACCCAAGTCTCTGGATCATTTTTATGTAAAATTAGGCAGTGAGTTATATGCAAGAGATTGTATGTCTTTGTAAATCAGAGACAGGGGTGTTTGGGGGTCTGAGAGAGACTACACATATCTTCAAATGTCGTGAGTGGTCTGTGGGCTTGTCCAGGGAGATTATGCGTCTTACTATGTTGTGTCAGGGATAGCATAGAGAGCCAGTCAATCGAGGAGGGGGATTGGGTGTCCTGTTGCAGGTGGAATTGGCCTGTGGAAGAGTGAACAAACTGCCTGGCTGTAGGCCATTGTTCTCTCGTATACTGACCACACTGTCCCCGAGTTCTATAGTTCGGAAGTGCTGGGTTATCAAATAAAGATGAAAGAGGGCTAGGATCTGTGGACAGGGTGAAGGTGGTTTGTTTGCCATAACATGTGGTTAGGGTCGCTATTGTCAGTGGGGATATTCCATCAATTGTGCGATATGTAGCATTGTATCCCCATAAAAGAGCTCTAAGGTCTACCTGCGTCATGTCTTGTTCGATGACCGTGGATGGTTTGGTTAAGGGTCGCAGGAACCATTCAAGAAGTCTTGAAAATATGGCCGATGAGTGATATAATTGAAAGTCAGGGAGACCAATGCCTCCTCGAATTTTGGGGGCACACAGTATTTTGTGCTTGGGGGGTGGTGTTGCCAGATGAACTTGACCACCTGGGAGCGAAGCGTGAGGAAGAAAGCTTTGGGAAGGAGTATGGGCAAAGTTTGAAAAAGATTTGGGGAGAATATCCATTTTGAGGACATTCATTCTTCCCCACCATGAAAGCTTGAGATGATGCCAAGATTCCAGGGATCATCAGATTTTAGTCAACAAAGGACTGTAGTTCAGGGTGTATATGTCCTGTATGTTAATTGAGCGTGATTGCCAATGGAATAGGAATTGTTTCTAGGGATGCCGTAGAAGGATTAAAGGAGATATTCAGGGCCTCAGATTTAGTAATATTCAATTTGAAGTTGCTGTTCGCTCCGAAGCGGTCAAGCTCTTGGAGTAATGTGGGGATGGTAATCTGCGGTTGCGTGACATATAGGAGTAGGTTATCTGCATAGAGTGATAGCTTGTGGTGAGCTGAGGGGGGTGGGGATACTATGTATGGAGTCATTGCTTCGAATGGCCTGGTCCAGGTGTTCTACAGTAAGCGCAAATAATAATGGCGACAATAGGGACCCTCGTCTCGTACCATTTCTGATCTCGAATGGTTCTGAGGATTCCCCATTGGCAGTCACCTTAGCTGATGGTTTGGAATAGAGTGACAAAATTTTGTTTAATAGTTTAGGGCCCAGACCTATCTGAAGCAGTGATGCTTATAGAAAAGGCCGACTTATCCTATTGAATGCCTTCTCGGCGTCACATGCTAGTAAGCATGTGGGGATGTTGTGATGTTGAGCGTATGTATGAGGTGAAGGGATTTTGTGGTGTTGTCCCTAGCTTCACGGCCTGGTATGAATCCTACTTGATTGCTATGAACTAGGGTTGGGAGTAGGGGGACTAATCAGGTAGCTATTATTTTGGAGAATAGTTTGAGGTCGACGTTTAAGAGAGATATCGGCCTGTAATTGCTGCATTGGGTCTTTACCAGGTTTGTTGATGCGTGAATGTTTTATAGAACTGGGGGGTTTAACCGTCTGGGCCTGGGCTCTTACCAGATTTGAGTTCTTTAATCGCACGTTAGGAAGACTGAGGAAGTGATGGGTTGTTCAAGGGCGTCAATTTCGGAAGGGGGGATCATAGGTAGGGCAGTGTCTTGGATGTATTGATGTAAGTCCAAGACATTCAGGGAGGGTGGTGTGTTTTGCATCTTAGGTTGATGAAGATTGTAGAGGGAGGAGTAGTAGTCTCTGAATTTGGAGACTATCTCTGAGTTTTTGTGTGTTTTTTTGTTTGCATGGTGAAGTAATGTGGGGTATGTTTTGTCTTTGTTGTCTAGGATGTATAACTCTAGCTAAATGACTCCCATATTTATTTGCTTGGGAATAATGGATATGCCGACCTTTGTTACAAGCAGTTAATGATCTATCTGTGAAGATTTGTAACAAGTCTAGTCATGCGTTTGACAATTCTACTAATTTCTTGGGGTCTAGCGTGCGTTTGTGTGTAGATTTGAGGGAAGTGATCAGGGTGAAGAGGCGTTTTATGTCGTCTGTACCAGCTTTTTTCAGTCTGGAGCCGAGTTGGATAAAAGTACACATTTCAGGGTCTCCCATTTGTTCATACCAGAAGTCTCATCTTTGGCAAGTAGTTGGACAAAGACTGTAATAGCTTTAGACACTGCTGCAGTACATGCTATGTCGTTCAGTAGGTTGTCATTTAATCTCCAAGTAGCCCGACGTGTACGCTGTGGTAGTTTGCCTAGTGTTACGTGGATTGGTGCATGATCTGACCATAATTTGAGACCAGTCCTGCTGGTGAGATCAAGGTCGAGTTGTGTTTGGGAGAGAAATATGTAATCTATCCTACTATAGGATTTGTGAGCAGGAGAGTAATATGTGTAGTCTATCTCAGTGGGATGAAAGAGTCGCCATGCATCAACTAGGGAGAGTTCCGCTAGGATGGCCCGTATTTTGGTCAATGAAGAGGGGGAAATGTGTGACTTACCGGTGGAGGAATCCAGTCTCGGGATAATGAGAATGTTGAAGTTTCTTGCAAGGATTAAATTGCCAAAGGTCCCAAAGGTCTTCAGGCGGGCTTTCACAGAGGAAAGGAAGTGGAGCTGCTCCTGGTTCGGGAAATAAACATTAACAATTGTAAAAACAGTCTGTTGATATTTCAATTTCAAGAACAAAGAACAACCCTTGGGGTCTATTTCTGAATCAAGTACTTCTAGAGTGAAGAAGCTATGAAAGGCTACAGAGACCCCTTTTGTTTTGGCTATGGGATTGGTGCTTTGGAACCACATTGTGAAATGTTTGTCTGGTAGGGATGGGATCGCGTCTGAGCGGAAATGGGTTTCCTGTAGTAACAGGATCTGTGTTTTGGCTTTATAAAAGTGGTGTAGAGTCTGTCTGCGTATTTCTGGTGTATTGAATCCTCTACAATTTAGTGAGAATATCTTTAACTCTAAGGTGGATGCCATGACATGGGGATTATGGAGTTATATGTTAGGCTCCTGAGCGTTATAGTGTGAGGAGATAGAATTGTGTCGTGCTGAGCAGAGATGGGAGAAGGGTAGGAGAGGAGATAGGGAGAGAGAAGGTAAAAGAAAGGGAATGGGTATATGCACTGAAATGGTGGTAGGCAGACTTATGTGTAATGTTAGTGCAAGGCGATCTTGGGGAGGGTGTTGTAGAGAGCAGTGTGGGGAATTATTGAATTGTGTACGACTAAGCATACTATTGCTATCAGTGGAGGTATAGCTCCCTCTAGTGTCCAAATAGGGGTGGGAGGGATGGACACTACCTAGTAAATCTAAAATAAGCATTAAATACAGAGGCAGTGAAGACTCTGCCAACCCTATTGGGGGGAACGTGGCTAATCTGGTTTGGGGCGCTCCGCCCCGTCCAGGTAATGGTAGAAACAGTATAACAGTGAGAAATTCTGCAATTATGCAGTATAGCACTATGTGCAATCTAATATATAAGTCAAGTATTTTGTGCAGGGGATTTGGAAGTGTGCAAGCGGGAGCGTTTCTTCTTAGAGTATGTTTCCCATCCAGAGGAGAGAGGGGGCCTGGGGTTGCCGGTCTGCGAGGCCAATCTGGTATCTGAATTTGTCGAAGTTCAAAGGTCCCTAGAAAGTTAGCCAGGTCCCCGAGCGTGCGGAAGACAGCTGATTTGCCATTCATGGATGCAGAAAGTTGGAATGGGAATCCCCAGTGGTACTTGATCTGTTTAGCTTGCAAGGCATCTGTAACCAGTTTCAGGGCTTTCCTCATGAGTAGGGTCTGCCTCGATAGATCAGTTAACAGCATGATAGGGGTATCATTGAACATGATAGGCTCTTGGGAGTGGGCTGCTTGCATGATGTCAGTTTTTACATTGAAGGAATGTATGCGGCAGATGACATCCCTGGGGTAGGCAGGATTTGGGTTGCGGGGTCCCTGTGATCTGTGAATTCTATAGATTTCGATCAGTGTCTCTTTTGGTTTGTTCAGTAGTTGATTGAACATAGTGGTGGTCGCCATTGCCAAATCTTTGTTTTCTACTGCTTCTGGCAATCCACGTATGCGGATATGGTTTCTGTTCTCCTGGTCATCCAGACCATAAAACAGTTGTTGGATTTGGATTGTGTGCTCTTGCAGTATGGTGTCATGCTCAGAGATTCTGGTGACAGATTCCTCCACAGTGCCTTCAATGCCCTCAAATCTGTGGCCTATATCCTTTCATAGGTCACTGATTTCCCTCCTATAAGATCTTTCAAGCCTGCTAATGTAGGATTCAATGTCCTGCTTAGTGAGGAGGGCCTTAATGTAGGCCTCCATGTCCCAGTTCTCTCTCTGACTGTGGGGGTATAGGAGAGGGGCTTCTGGAGTGAGGGGGACTTCTGGAGTGATTGGGCTCCGGGACTGAGGACCGGGGGGGAGTGAGGGCAGTGCACGGCCTGTACCTTGGTAGCTGCGTGTGCCACCTGAGCCACCGCCGAGCAGGTCGCCGCCATCTTGGAAGCAAGCTTGATCTTAGTGTCTGGTCCCCTCGTGGGGAAATAACTTCCTATTTCCCCAGATTCCGGGTTCCCGAGGTGCTGGGGGTATTGCTGCACCCTCTCCAGCTCATGTGGTAAGCCGGGGGGGATTCTGTCTGCGTCTGTGTGCTCTGTGAGATGGACGGAAGAGGGAGCTGGTCTCTCAGACGTCTTTCCTCACCAGGCCATGCCCTCACTCCCCAATTTTTTAATAAAATTCGCTTATAAACCAATTTTAGCAGCTTCAGTAGGCTGCTCCTATTCTAAAAGAATGAGAAGTCAAATGAACATTAGTCAAATTCAGCAATTCTAAACATTTGTGAAAAACATGGTTAAACTGGTATCTAGTTAATGGAGAACCATCAACATGAACAAATAAATTATTATTAAACACCGGACGTACCAGAAAATAATTGTCTCAAATGTCCAATAGGACAAATGTCACACAAAGGACACTGATTCAAATAAATCCAGTGTCTTTTGCCATAACCATCTGTCTTACTAGAAGGAAGAAAAATCCTTAATTGGTTATCTAAAATCACATTTTCGATTTTCATTGGAGAAGGTTTATTTTTTGCAGCAGAGACATATGCGAAAAGCTCCAAAGAAAAGCAAGGAAAAACAGATTTAAAAAGAAGATTTTCATAAAAAGAAAAACATACTTTTTCAGAAACAGAACACAAACTGCATAGTATATCAATATTAACAGGAGAGCGTTTGTCTCTGTAAAGCGTAGATTTTCTATATTCTTTTAATGCCTGCTTGACAGAAAGGAAGCTAAGGCAATGCAGCAAAGAATTTAGCTTCAGAAAAAATGAAACACCAGCCAATGTTTTGTTGATATGAGACCAAGAATATTTTCGATCCATCAGGTAACTAAGAAATAAAAGAATAACTTCTTCAAAAGAAGATTGTATAAAAGTATCATTTTGCAAAAAAGACATCTACATCTTCCATGAAGAAATATAACTTAACCAGATAAACTTAGCTAATGAATGTCGAATATGTTCGAAAACTATATTAGATCCCATAAATGACAGGGGCATGTAACACTTTGTAGATCTGCTTCCGGCATCAGATGATAAAAACGCTCCATGTGGAATCGAGAAAGCTAGTCCACCAAACTATTTTCTCTACCAGGAATAAATTTAGCTTTAATCCATACATTCAAAAGATAGACATTTAAAAACTAAATATCTTAACAGTTTGTTTACCTGTGGCGATTTAGAAGACAGGCAGTTGATAGCATAAACCACCCCTTTATTATCAGTATTCACAAGAAACCTCCTGTTCTGAAAAGCATGACCCCATAATTCTAAAGCAACAACAATAGGAAATAATTCCAACAAAATAATATTTTTGCAAAAACCTTGCAGAATCCATTTTTTAGGCCAAGGAGAAGCACACCAGTGCGTCTGCCAAATAGCGGAAAAACAGACAGATCCAGCAGCATCAGTGAAAAGAGAAAATGCATCACTTGAAATAAAATCAAATTGACAAATGGCTTTACCATTAAAATGACGCAAAAATTGTATCCAGATCAACATATCCTCTTTAACGTCTCCCGACAATCGCACATGAGATGAAGGGTTCTTCAACCCAGAAATTACAGAATAAAAACGTCTAGAAAAAATTCTACCTATCGGAAGAATTCTAGTCGCAAAAGCCAACAATCCAATTAAAGACTGCATTTCTTTTAAAGTCACTTTTTTACGTCTAATAAATGTAAGCAATAATTGAGAAATCTTTTCCAATTTATCTAACGGATGTCTAAATTCCATATTCAATAAATCAATAGTCACTCCCAGAAAATCCAAACAAGCAACAGGGCCGACAGTTTTTTCTTCAGCTAAAGGAACATTAAAATACTTACAAATACCAAAAAATGAATTTAATAAACGGCTACAATCCTCAGAACCGCATGGTACTACGCAATCTGAACCACAGTTTTTACAACCCATTCCAAAAATGTTGAAAATGCCTCGAAATAATAACATGTCAAAGAGCACCCCATGGTAGGCATTTATCAATATAAAATTCACCTTGAAAATAGATGCCCAAGGAGCAAAAAGAATCAGGATGTATAGGAAGAATCCTAAAAGCAGACTTAATATCCACTTTCACCAACAAAGCACCGTCACCCAACGAACGAAGGTGTGAAATAGCAAATTCAAAAGATGCATAAGTAACTGAAGACAAAGAAGGGTCAATTTGATCATTTAATAAATCACAAACCATAAGTCTATACGAATTGGGTTCATTTTTAGGGATAATTCCTAAAGGAGAAATTCTCAAATTAGTTAATGGAGGATCTGGAAAAGGGCCCTTCCTTCCCTCATATATTTCTTCCAATCATTTTTTTTTTTAACAATAGAGGCCAATGAGTAAACAGAAGGCAAATTACCAACCAACTTACAACCAGATCCATTAAACTTAGAAAGATGAAAACCTTGTGAAAAACACTCAATTAAAAGCATTGCCTTCTGTTTGTCTGGGATAACCGGAAGACAAGGCAGCATGTTTTCCATGTTCACTGGCGCTCTGGCCTTTACTATTAAAGTCTCTAGGTCGTTGTGGAGACTGTGTTGATAATTTACGAAAACATTTCACTACTGGATGCGCACCAGAGCAAAATGCACCTTCGTGCTTATACCTTCAGGAATGAAGCCATCTACAAAAGCTATCATTATAAGCAAAACAAATCCCTTTTTTATAAGGCGTGTTAGAATAAGCACTAGAAGAAACAGTTGAAGGACGAGGTGGAACCGGACGAGGAGGGAGGAATAAATTCAACCAAAGTCCCACATCTTTTACACCCCATTGTAGGGTGAATACTTAATTTATGTCTAAATGCCTCATCATAATTAAACCAAGAATAACCACTAAAATTATGATAATCTTCAAGTATAATGTCCATATGTTGGAAAAGTCCAGTACTTTTGGTGGGAAATCTTTCACAAAGAACACTAGAAAAAATCGAGAAAGCCTGAAGTCAATTAAAAATAGACTTAGTAACAAGCTTTTTTCTGTCATTTTCCTCAAGTCTATCCTCTTTTTTATCCAATTTAGACAGATAGTCTTTTGAAGATGGCAATAAAGACAATAAGTCAATATATTCCCCATTACAAATTTTATTCTTTGACACCCATAGGTACTGTAAATGAAAACCTAACGGGGAAAGTATACAAGGCATCACTTCTTTTCCATACAAATCTGACCTGCATGAAGAGGAGTTAGTAATTGGAACAGAGGAATCTGAACAATGAAGCACAGTTTGATCCAGGCTATGATCAACAACATTAGCAGCATTGATTGTATGCAAAGGTTGTGCAGGGGCATCAATAGCAGACCAAACTAAAGCTGCAAGGTCAGAAATAGTGTTAGAAGTCGAGGAATCTGAGGGCACAGAAATACTAGCAATAATATTTTTCAAAGAGGAAGACAAATCAGTTAACAAATGTAAAGTTTGAAACCCACCTCTCAAAGGAACTTGAGGAGTTTCAGCTGGTGTAAACTGATGCTGCGACAGTAGCACAGGAATATGCTGAGAGGACAGTCCAGGGGCTGAAGGAGAGGAAACATTGACTGTAGAAATATTGTTGGCTGAAGTAGTAGGAAAAGATCTGGCGACAACATCTTTTTTTAGCAAGCCTAGAGGATGCTCTGCTAACTGCGTCAGACACTGTTAGACGATCCTGCACTGTTGATTTCTTTGACACCGCAGCTGAGCTGGCAGGCACTCGCTTACCTTTCAAGGAGGCCAGTCCAGCTGATTGGTGTGACATAGATCTGTTCAGGGACGGACTATAGCTCCGTCTCTGGAAATGTTTCCTCTTACTGAGACTTTCGCTGTCAGTCTCACAGATTGAGACTGATGGAACTGAATTAACATACGCGGGGTCAGCTGGTATGTTTTCAGCAATCTCCGAAATTAGAAATCCGTCAATATGACACTGCACAGAAACAGAAACGGACAAAGCCGACAACCTCACTAGCCATCGAAGTAGAAGGTAGGGAAAGACAGACAGTTCCTCAACCAATGTACATCGTCAGAATCGGCCTTTTTAAGATGTTGTGATAGCAGAGACTGTATAGTGCCAGACGAGGCCTCGGAAGCCATGGAAACAGTAGCAGAGTTGAAAGGAGTATAGTGCTGTCCTCTTCAGTTTCTTCTGGCAACTGCCAACTGTCATAAAAAATAGCCTCTATTTATAGGGGTACCTTGCTGTATCTAAACATTAATTGGTGGGTTACACTGACCTATCTTTAGTTAAATTTGAAATTGTATAAGATGTTATTGGATAATTTATGCTATCCTATGAAATTGTCTTATTTTTAAAACATTTAAATAACATGTTGCTGCCTCAGATCCCATGAGAAAAGGGGGGGGGGGGGGGCTATAAAATAGGCATATTTCCCCCCTTTTTCCTTTAAATTCCTTTTCATAGATGTCAAGTGTAACAAGTAGAGAAATCCGCTGAATGGTCAGACAGACAGTAGCTTTGAACCTTACTAAGGTGCAGAGTGAAATTAAAGTCTAAATCTCTTTTTTCTTTCACATTAAATTGTTTGTTGGCAGGTGTTAGTGCCTTTTCAATTGTTGCCCCTCCTATAGTGATGTAATGGGTGGAGATAGTGCAACTTAATATGCCAGCTGTGGGCACGTTGAGTATAGGAGCAGGACACCCCTGATTACCAAAGATGTACTTTTGCTCTACCACTTCGCGACCCAAAGGGGTTGATTTACTAAAGACAAAAAAGCCGGTGTATTTTGTAAAGTGCAGTTGCACTCCAAGTACAGTTGCTCCAGAGCTTAGTAAATGAGCAGAAGCTCTGCTTACTTCCATCAACCAATCATGTGCAAGAAAAAATGCTGTTTTTTTTTTTTCCTTGCACATGATTGGGTGCTCTTTGCAAAGTGAAACATTACCTCATTTACTATGCTCTGGAGCGACTGCACTTGCATAGGGCAACTACAATTTGCAAAGTGCACAGTCTATTTGGCTTTAGTAAATCAACCCCAAAGGGTCTGCAGCTGGCATATTAAGTTGCACTAAGGTGCAGAGTGAAATTAAAGTAAAGTAAATTAAAGTAAATCTCTTTTTTTCTTTCACATCAAATTGTTTGTTAGCAGGTGTTAGTGCCTTTTAATTGTTGCCCCTCCTATAGTGATGAAATGGGTGGAGATAGTGCAACTTAATATGCCAGCTGTGGGCACTTTGAGTATAGGAGCAAGACACCCCTGATTACCAAAGATGTACTGCTGTGCTATAGCTACAATAGAGAACCCTCCACAGGGCTGAACTGCTAGGGTGGTGAATAAGGACACTTTGGGAGCAGATAGAGGACATACGGGGGTTCCAGATTCCAAATTGTAGCCTGCTCTACATGTTTTACGACTTGGCTTTGCTTCTTCAGAAGCTATATTGGTGCACCGATGTGAAAAGGCAAAATTACATATTAACCACATATACAATTTCCAAAAAACTGTTTTTTCTAAGAAAAATGATATCAACTTTTGATATAGATTTAAAAGAAATAATCAAAGTAGAGCGAAGGGGCAAAGGCTGGCAAGAGTGTTGAATCCAACAGCTGAGCACATCAAGAGGCTATAGGCAGCAATGTAAAATGTAACCTGGTAAGTATACAGTACAAGTGTTTGAATAACCATGATCACCACTACATAATTACTATCTGTACACCTAAATTGCCTAGACCACAGATGCAACAGCAGAATAAATCACTGAAGTGATATGAACTTGGTATGGAGACCACAGGTGATCTTGGATGTACTGTAGATAACAGTGTATGTATACCATGTGGGTATTGGGGATGTGGGTGCCAAAAAATAAGTGAGTCACTGTTGCGGGGATGGTAGGTCACCTGCTTCCTATCTGACAGGTGCTGCTGTCACGCCACCCCCATCCAAATTTTCTGACATGGCTAATCCTGGATAACAAGGGAACAGCAACTGGAGAGATTTTAATTGTTTTTGAATGCTTCTGATAGTGTTAACAAAAAACATTTTTTTTTTCCTTGTCAAAAGAAGTTTATTGAGTTTACAATATTATAAAGATACATAAAGTAAGTTTACAAGGATCTATAAAGTAAGCTCATTGTTTTACAGTAGGGTTTATATAGGTAAATATCATGAAATTTCAAATATTAAACATTGGGTTCACGTAAACCTAAATTAAAGATATATATCATTTCCTTAGTTACTTTTGTAGGTATTTAAATGATTTATACCTACTATACATATTGTTTACAGGTAGAGTGTATATAGGTCAAATAAATTCTGATAATGAGCTTTAATCGTAAGGTGGAGAAAAGGAAAGAGAAAGAAGAAAAAGGGTAGAAAGGTAGAGGTATGGTCCACAAGGTTGTCCCGCTCGTCAGTTTATTATTCTTTTTAGTTCTCTTTGAAGCCTTAGAATGGGTGTCTCTGTAAGTCATTTAATCTGTTACCATGGCAACAGGACAGAGTCATTGAAGTTTGACAGGAACTGTTGTTTTATCCAAGGATGCCAAAGTTTTTCAAATTTTGGAATTTGATTTTGATCGATGGCTACCATCTTAGCATGGGACATTGTATTATTCATTCTGTGAATTGTTTCTGCTAGTACCAATGTAGGAGATTTCCATGAATTTTTTTTTTTCAATTAACGTTTTGACATTTGGCATGTTTTTGCCCATTCTGCACTGTGCTTCTTTAACTGAACATTACATGGTCATGCAATGCTGTACCCAAATTAAATTTATATATTTTCTCACACAAATAGAGCTTTCTTTTGGTGGTATTTGACCACCACTGTTTTTTTTTTTGTTTTTTTTATTATATAAACAAAAAAATAGCAAACATTTTAAAAAACAAAAACAAAAAAAATATATATTTTTTACTTTCTGCTATAAAATATATCCCAAAATCTTTATAAATGTAGCCCAAAATGCATTCTACTACATATCTTTGGTGCAAAGAAATCCCAATTAGTGTATAATGATTGAATGTATGTTGTATATGCCCGTCCCAAAAAAACAACAATGCTCTGCGTTAGTACAATATTCTAACGGTGTATGTGCGGCACATAAATGATTATATGACTAGTAGCAGCTGCTTAAATAGTAGAACATGTATATAGGCAATAATGAATCAATTAAATTAGATAAATATATAAATACACAATTATAAATATATAAAGTGTCTCTTCAGTATTGCAGCAGCGCTGTGCACCCCAATTGAACAGGGTCTCTTTCTTAATCTAATTCAGAAAGTTCAAACACGGATCTGATAGCCAGAGTCCCACCAATAAATAATCAAGATGTATTCTGTGAGGGTAGTAATCCTTTCACCAAGCGATACACCACGTGCTGGGGTCCCCAATGAAAACTCACTCACCAGAAATCAGATTAATAAAAGCCTTGATTAATAGTAGTAAATCTGCACAGATGTCAGTATTATTCCCAGTAGTTCCAATAGGATATGTAGAAGAAACAAAAATGCTCACATAGCGTGATACTGCTAAACATCTTTATTTAAACCATCCAAACATCCCCTTAAAACCATGCGTACCAAAATTGAATAAACATTGAGCAAAGATAACAAAGTGCACTGTGCCTGATTGCGTCCTCCAGTCGTGAAAACCTGTCAGGAGAGCTTCCTGTGTATAGCCACAGTCACAGGCTTCCTGGTTCCTCGGTTGGTGGAGCGCATGCGTCACTTCCTGTGCGACATGTCCCTAACGTTTCGTCACTTCCTGGACTTCTTCTGAGGGCGTGACACACCAGAAAGGAGGCCGATATTTATATAAGTGGCAGGCGGAACAACCAATCAGCAGAAGCAAACGCCCGGATGACTCACACATCCCCGCCCCTAGTGCTTAATACTGTCAGCAATGCGTGAAATAACATCATCCGGACATTCTGCTCCCACAGGTCGTATTAAGCATGACAATACCGGTTCTAGTGGAAGATGACCTATTGCATAAAAAACAAGTACCTTGAATACCTTAAGTAACAAAAAATTCCGCGCTAGAAGCATATAGGGATAAGCAGCAGTAAACAGTGCGACAACACCAATCAGAACAAAGAAATTATAAACTGCGCTAAAACAAAAATCCTAAAAATAAAGTGAGATGGTAGTATAACCTAACATCAGCAAATATTTGAAAATATTTAAAAATAGTGATATAAAGTCCAACTCTTCAAAATGGTAGGATGTTCAATTTGAATGTGAGTAATAATCCAAATGAGCTATGATTGCTCTTACCAGAAGTATTAGTAATATGAGCGGATGGCAAAAACCCTGCCAGGGCCTTTAGAGTGGTGGACCAGTCAGCAGCGTCCGTCTTCAAATTAAAAACCCCGACTCACGGTGATAAGCAGGCTTTATATGAGTTGGAAGCAGATCAAAAGTAGGTAAGGAACACTTAGATACGTCCACATTAGCCCGAAGTCCACATCATCAGTACACAACCCAGAATACAAATGATAAGCTTTCCATGGTGAAGTACGTTAAATCAAGTTTAATAAATAAAGTATTGCACTTACAGGATAAAAACACTTGTATCGCGCAAAGTATAAGTTGCCGGCCGGAAAACAAACATGGAAGCGAAGCTCGTCCTACTTCCTGGTCTCGTGGTAGCGTTGCTGCGTGCGTACCCAGACGCGTTTCGTCATCAAAAGGACGTTCTCAATGGGGACGAGCAGCGCAGAGAGCCACCACCAATATATAGGCATCCAAGCCTCGTTCTGAGTCACAAGCACGGGGACGCCATCTTAGATATGGGCAAAAAGCCTTGTTTTCCCTAAAGTGTGTGCATGGCTGAAATTTGACAGGAACAAACTAGACCGCCATAATGGATATGGGCAATTGCCCTAACTCTACCGGGACAAGCGAACAGCGCGCCCCAATTTATACGCACAAAAAAGACAAACGTACCCGGGAACATATACAGCAATTCAGCCAAAAATAAAAAATTATTATCAAAGAAAAATAAAATAAAAATAAAAATGAAACCTATATATAAGACGCAACCGAATCCAATCTTAACTGATAAATTGTGACCCAAAAAATATGACAATAATAGGTCTCATAAAGAGAATGAATAAATACTATAAAGGTGTATTCACACCTTCTAGCAGGTGTAGTTAAATATAAGGAGTGAATAAAATAAAAATAAAAATAAAGATAAAAATAAAAATAAAAATAAATTTAAACAAATTTAATTAAATGGGGTAAATCCAACCTCTAGTGTAAATTCTATATGAAACAAAAAAGGGGGGGGGGAGAGTGTGGAAAAAAATTCCATTATTATATATAATACCAACCATGGTATATATATGTGCAATTTGGTTGCTATAAGTGACCACAAAAAGTGATAAAGCGTCCCTAACAAAAAAGGTAAATTAAAAAATATAAAATATAAAAATATAAATGAATAGTAATTTTCATTATTTATCTAAAAGTACAAAAAACATCATTATACAAAAAAAAAAAAAAAAAAAATGTGTGAACCTAGCGTCCTCTAGCACGTATCTCAGAACGAGTACACATCTCATATACAGACGCATTCAGAAGTTGAAACATAAAATAAAGTAAAACTAAAAACAAACTTAAGAATTGTCTATAAAAGCATTAACATCCATATCGATGTTCAACCCATAAGGGGCATATGTCCTTAACCTATGGATCCAGCTCATCTCCAGCTGGGATATGCCCCTAATTACAGCGCTACCCCTCCAATGGGGTCTAAACCTATCTATCCCCAAAAAAAGGGTTTTTGAGGGGTCCCTATCATGTACTAGTAAGTAGTGCTTGGACACTGAATGATTCCTAAACCCAGTAATTATATTAGTGATGTGTTCATTAAGTCGCACCTGGAGAGGTCGCTTAGTCCTGCCCACATATTGAAGGCCACATGGGCACTGCAGCAAATAAACGACTCTCTCCGTGGTGCAAGTAATGAACGGTTTGATGTTATGCGTCTCTTGTGTGCTTGTAGAGGTAAAGAAAGTAGTCCTTCTATGGGAACATGCATTCAAAGTACAAACCCTGCATTTCCTACATTGGTAGAAACCTGTCAGTTGATCAAAGAAGGTTGGTTTGGTAGTTGGAGGATTTAAAATGTTGGGGGCCAACTGGTTACGTACGGAGGGCACTCCCCTGAAGACGACACGAGGCCTATCTGGCAGGATGTCATTAAGAATTGTGTCGCTCTTGATTACATGCCAATGCTTATAGATTAGATTTTTAATGCTGTTGTGTTGTAAGGAAAAGGACGTAACAAAAGGGACGCCTAGACCAAAATTACCCCTACCATCAGAGCTCTTTTCAGCAAGCAGGTCATTTCTATTAACACGTTGAACGTTCTCAAGGGTTCTATCAAGGGAATCCTTAGAGTAACCCTTCTCCAAAAACCTCTCAGTAAGGACCTTAGTTTGTGCAACAAAATCCACATGGCTGGAGCAATTCCTTTTAATCCGAAGGTATTGGCTCTTTGGGATCGACTCCAGCCATGGGCGATAATGGCAGCTATCGATTGGTATGAACGAATTCCTATCGGTTTCCTTGAAAAAAGTGGACGTGATCAACTTATCACCATCCACAGAAATTCTAAGATCCAAAAAATTGATAGTGGTCTGGCTTATCTCATAATTCAATTTAATCCCAATAGAATTAGTATTAAGGACAGATAAAAAATTTTGTAAAGCCAGGAGCTCGCCATCCCATAGGAGGAGGATGTCATCTATATATCTGGCCCATAGGACCAGCTGGGAATTATCCTGGGCATAGATGACATCCTCCTCCCATTTCCCCATAAAGAGGTTGGCGAGACTAGGGGCGTACTTAGCCCCCATAGCCACCCCCACATCCTGTCTATAGAAGTTGTTACCAAACCAAAAGTAATTGTGAGAGGCGGCATACCTTAATAAATCCATCACAAATGATATTTGAACCTGAGCAAGATTAGAGTCCCTAATCAAATAATGTTCAACAGCCTGAAAACCCAATACATGTGAGATGTTGGTATACAAGGATGTCACGTCGGCAGTGACTAGCCACATACCTGTACAGTATTGGACCCCATTAAGTAACTGGATAATGTGTTTGGAATCCTTAACATATGAGGGCAACCTCTGTACTAGAGGCTGTAAGAAAAAATCAATATATCTGCCCACCCGGGACGTCAAAGAGTCAATACCACTGACGATAGGACGTCCCGGGGGGCAGATGGGGTCCTTATGTAATTTAGGTAAGTAGTAGATGGTGGGGGTGCGTGGGGCCGTAGGTATTAAATATAGGCCCTCCTTCTCCGTCAGAACCCCCATCTGTCTGCCTCTCTTTATCAATGATTTCAAAGTTTTCAGATACTTAGCTTTAGGGTCAGAGGGGAGAGGTGTATACGTGGTGGTATCATCCAGGATCCTGTGCATTTCTTTCATATAATCCTGTCGGTCTAGGACGACAATCCCCCCCCCCCTTATCTGCTGGTCTAATGACCAAATCTTTGTTATTACACAAAGAATTCAAACCCTCCTGTAGGGTTTTATTAAGTCTGGCCTTCTTGACTTCTAATGCTTCCAAATCTCTAAGAATACCATCTCTGAAAACCCGTAAGGCCGGTGCCAGTGTGCCTGGAGGGTTAAACAAGGAGGCATTTCTCAACCCTGAGTGGGTAATCCCCATATCAGTGACCTCAACACTGCTGATGGGATGATTGGCCATATATCTTTTAATGCTTAGTTTCCTGACAAATTTATGAATATCCATAAAAGTTTGGAATTTATTGAGTTTAGTGGGGGGGACAAACTTAAGCCCCTTGTCCAATATAGCTTTTTCAGAATCAGTTAATATTTTAGAACTAAGGTTGAAAATCCCTGTACCAGCTACATTCTGGGCTTTTTGTATGGCTCGTATCCGTCTCCCCCCTCTGACTCCTCTCCTCTTTCCCCCAACCTTTTGATGCCTTGATTTGGTTTTTGAAAACCCCAACAGTTGGAATCCATGGGAGCAGAAGCACCCATAGGGGGCATCTGTCCATTGGAGGTTGGATATGGCAAAGTAGGCATGTTATCTCCATTTTGATTAGGGTTCCTGTCAGGGCCCTCTCTATCCTGCAAAGGGAAGAAAAAATTAGAGGTGGGTATATTGGCCTCCCATTGCGTTTCTGTCATCGGAAACTCAGGTCCTACTTGTGGGTAATCAGAGTAACCCCTACCCTGAGTCTTACACGCCTCATACTGATTCGTAGGGCGCCCTCTACCCCTTTGGTTATAGTAAGGGCCCCAACCCCTACCTCTCTGGGGAGGTGGTGTCCTGTACTGGGGCGCATATCCCTGCTGATACATCATGGGGTTATAATCTGAGGGTTGAATGTATCGAGGAGGTCCACTATGTCTTGGTTGTCCTCTAATGGAACCCCTATAATTGGCATTATTAGTCCTATGTGGTGACTGTCTATAGTGTTCATTCCCTACTTTACTTGTTGGTTTCACATGGGGGGCCCCACGCTTGTTCAGATTATACGGCACCACTGGAGGAGCCCCACATGGATAATGGGATTCAATCGTAGCGCCGATCTCCATCTCAGTGTCGCTTTGTTTGGCCAAATCCTCAAGGAGTTTTTTCTGCCAATCAAAAACGATTTTCCCGTGATAATCTGAGAGGTCTCTATTGAATTTTTTCTTTTTCTTGATCCTTTGGTCCTTGTCTTCCTTTTGAAGAATTTTTAGGAGATTCTGGGATTTAGCCAAATAATCCTCACTCCCCATGAGGGGGTGTAATTTCTCTTTAATGCTCTTAATCTCTTCATCAAGCTTGGTTAGCTTAATGGTTTTCCTTTCAATCAAGAATCTAATCAGAGAAATGCCTGCTTGATTAAAGTATTTAAACCAACCCTCCAGATCCACATCTCCCTTTTGGGGCACCACATCCCACCTAAGGCTTCTGGGGACCATTGAGTGTTTGATGTAGGTTTCAAGATAGGCTATGTCCCATTTAGTATGGTTCTCAGAGACCATAAGATTCTTAAGTCTCATAAAAGTTCCCCCCAAATCACTATCATCGCTATTATATGCCTCAAAAACCCCCTCAACATTAACCACATTAGTGGCACGAAACTCAAATATATCCATAACCGTGTTATTGAACAACACTAATTATATCCAGCTGCAGAAAATAGGTCAAAATACAATAAGTAACAAAAAATTCCGCGCTAGACGCATATAGGGATAAGCAGCAGTAAACAGTGCGACAACACCAATCAGAACAAAGAAATTATAAACTGCGCTAAAACAAAAATCCTAAAAATAAAGTGAGATGGTAGTATAACCTAACATCAGCAAATATTTGAAAATATTTAAAAATAGTGATATAAAGTCCAACTCTTCAAAATGGTAGGATGTTTCATTTTTATTTTTATTTTATTTTTCTTTGATAATAATTTTTTATTTTTGGCTGAATTGCTGTATATGTTCCCGGGTACGTTTGTCTTTTTTGTGCGTATAAATTGGGGCGCGCTGTTCGCTTGTCCCGGTAGAGTTAGGGCAATTGCCCATATCCATTATGGCGGTCTAGTTTGTTCCTGTCAAATTTCAGCCATGCACACACTTTAGGGAAAACAAGGCTTTTTGCCCATATCTAAGATGGCGTCCCCGTGCTTGTGACTCAGAACGAGGCTTGGATGCCTATATATTGGTGGTGGCTCTCTGCGCTGCTCGTCCCCATTGAGAACGTCCTTTTGATGACGAAACGCGTCTGGGTACGCACGCAGCGACGCTACCACGAGACCAGGAAGTAGGACGAGCTTCGCTTCCATGTTTGTTTGCCGGCCGGCAACTTATACTTTACGCGATACAAGTGTTTTTATCCTGTAAGTGCAATACTTTATTTATTAAACTTGATTTAACGTACTTCACCATGGAAAGCTTATCATTTGTATTCTGGGTTGTGTACTGATGATGTGGACTTCGGGCTAATGTGGACGTATCTAAGTGTTCCTTACCTACTTTTGATCCGCTTCCAACTCATATAAAGCCTGCTTATCACCGTGAGTCGGGGTTTTTAATTTGAAGACGGACGCTGCTGACTGGTCCACCACTCTAAAGGCCCTGGCAGGGTTTTTGCCATCCGCTCATATTACTAATACTTCTGGTAAGAGCAATCATAGCTCATTTGGATTATTACTCACATTCAAATTGAACATCCTACCATTTTGAAGAGTTGGACTTTATATCACTATTTTTAAATATTTTCAAATATTTGCTGATGTTAGGTTATACTACCATCTCACTTTATTTTTAGGATTTTTGTTTTAGCGCAGTTTATAATTTCTTTACCTTGAATACCTGCAATCATTCAGTGTATGCGGAGCGGACATTGATCCGCAGCGCTATCACTGAGCAAGCACACTTTACAAAAGGTAAGTATACAATAGTATACAAACGATTTTCTAATCAATGATGAGAGAATCGTACAAAAAATAAAATTGAAGAAGAAATGTGCATGAGTGCAAAAGAAAATTACTGTAAAGAAAAGAAGTTTCCCAGCCATGAAAATTCTTTTCTGTAGCAACTTGAATTGAAGGCATGGCTGGTCAAATTTCAAAATCAATAGTGACACCATCAGATCACAAAACAAACAACTTTTCTGATTTTCGAAAGAAAATTCTTTCGGAATTTGACTCATGTATGGCCATGTATGTATGGCCTGCATTAGAGCTCTAAGACCCATGTATGGCCTGCATTAGTGTACTGAGATAAATACAAATGCTATCATTGCTGACCTGCTTTTGAACATACTGGTTTGTTGGTTTTTCCCTGAGGTCACTTTTCAACCGCCTTTCACTCTGATTGCTACAAGTTCCCCTTCAATCAGGAGAAAGGACACATGATCAGAAGAAGGAATAAGGATAAGTGTGACTATTGCTAAAGTAAAAAATAAGATCCTATCATTTATGGTGAGCGAGATGAAGTTGATGCCATCATGTTTTAGCAAGACAGCGGTTCATCATTCTAGGGAAACATGGCAACATTAGCCTTGTTCCCCCGGGGGAGTGCGTGACATCCTTCAAGGAGAATAGTAGGCAGTAGGTATCAGTTGGTGTCTAGAGGGAGCAGTATCAGTTACAGTGCCTTGAAAAAGTATTCACACCCTTGAAATTTTCCACATTTTGCAATGTTACAACCAAAAACGTAAATGTATTTTATTGGGATTTATCGTGATAGACCAACACAAAGTGGCACATAATTGTGAGGTGGAAGGAAAATGATAAATAGTTTTCTAATTTTTTAAAGAAATATGTTAAAAGTGTGGCGTGCATTTGTATTTAGCCCCCCTGAGTCAATACTTTGTAGAACCACCTTTCCCTTCAAATACAGCTGCATGTCTTTTGGGGATATCCCTATCAGCTTTGCACATCTAGAGAGTGACATTTTTGCCCATTCTTCTTTGCAAAATAGCTCAAGCTCTGTCAGATTGGATGGAGAGCGTCTGTGAACAGCAATTTTCAAATCTTGCCACAGGTTCTCAATTAGATTTAGGTCTGGACTTTGACTGGACCATTCCAACACATGGAAATGCTTTGATCTAAACTATTCCATTGTAACTCTGGCTGTATGTTTAGGGTCGTTGTACTGCTGGAAAGTGAACCTCTCCCCCAGTCAGATTTTCCTGTATTTGTCTCCATCCATCTTCCCATCAACTCTGGCCAGCTTCCCTGTCCCTGCTGAAGAAAAGCAGCATCCCCACAACATGATGCTGCCACCACCATGTTTCACGGTGGGGATGGTGTGTTCAGGGTGATGTGCAGTGTTCGTTTTTTGCCACATATAGCGCTTTGCTTTTAGGCCAATTTTCAATTTTGGTCTCATCTGACCAGAGCACCTTCTTCCACATGTTTGCTGTGTCCCCCACATTGCTTCTCGCAAACTGCAAATGGGACTTATGGCTTTCTTTCAACAATGACTTTCTTTTTGCCACTCTTCCATAAAGACCAGATTTGTGGAGTGCACGACTAATAGTTGTCCTATGGACAGATTATCCCACCTGAGCTGTGGATCTCTGCAGCTCCTCCAGAGTTACCATAGGCCTCTTAGCTGCTTCTTTGATTAATGCTCTCCTTGCCCGGCCTGTCAGTTTAGGTGGACGGCCATGTCTTGATAGGTTTGCAGTTGTGCCATATTCTTTTTCCATTTTCGGATGATGGATTTAACAGTGCTCCGTGAGATGGTCAGAGCTTGGGATATTTTTTATAACCTAACCCTGCTTTAAACTTCTCCACAGCTTTATCCCTGACCTGTCTGGTGTGTTCCTTGGCCTTCATGATGCTGTTTGTTCACTAAGGCTGGCCATACATTATAAAATTTTCTTCTAAAGATTTCCTTTAGATTTACCAAAACCATATAACATGAGGTCAAATCTAAATCAGGCAGGCCCTTATACTACACAGTTGAAGGTAAATCTAAAGGAAATTCAATAAGAAAATTGTATGGTGTATGACCAGCTTAAGGTTCTCTAACAAACCTGTGAAGGCGTCACAGAACAGCTGTATTTAGACTGAGATTAAATTACACACAGGTGGACTCTATTTACTAATTAGGTGACTTCTGAAGGCAATTGATTCCACTAGATTTCAGTTAGGGGTATCAGAGTAAAGGGAGCTGAATACAAATGCACACCAAACTTTTCACATATTTATTTGTAAAAAAATTTGAAAACCATTTATAATTTTCCTTCCACTTTACAATTATGTGCCACTTTGTGTTGTTCTATCACAAAAAATCCCAATAAAATACATATATGTTTTTGGTTGTAAAATGACAAAATGTTTAAAATTTCAAGGGGTGTGAATACTTTTTCACGGCACTGTATGTGACAGTTCTCTGGCCTACAGTTTTGACACAAACACTGTCACATGGAAGAAGCTTACATGCCCTACCATACCCAGAAGCAATGACTATTTTTTGTCAGTCAAAGTAAAGCAGGTCAGGGTCACTCATATACTGTAGTGGGCAGCACAGTGGTGTAGTGGGTAGCACTCTCACCTAGCAGCAAAAAGGCTCGCTGGTTCAAATCCCAACCACGACACTACCTGCCTGGAGTTTGCATGTTCTCCCTGTGCCTGTGTTGGTTTCCTCCCATATTCCAAAGACATGCTGGTAGGTTAATTGGTTCCCGTCTAAATTGGCCCTAGTATTTGTATGTATGAATGTGAGTTAGGGACCTTAGATTGTAATCTCCTTGAGTTTAGGGACTGATGTGAACGTATAATATATATGTAAAGTGCTGTGTAAATTGATGGTGTTTATATAAGTACCTGAAATAATAATACATATCAAGGAGAGCCTGTTCACTGGTACTTTAATCTGAATGAAAAAACTGACAGTATCACTTTAAGCTTCGATAAAGGTTCATGTTTAAATCTCAAATCCATTACTAAATGCAGAAAAATCCAATAAAAAGTCTTTAAAAGTCAGAAAATTATATTAAAAAAAAAATCTTTATTAGTAGATGTTTATACTCACAATTACAAACCCCCTGCCAGTTCTATTGATTTCTTGTGGGAAAAAATCCATACCTCCCACCATTTAAGCAAATCAGTTCAAATCATACCATTTGAATGAAATGACAAGGTTACGTGAGGTGAGCTGTCAGCACTGCAGTTGCAGTTTTATGTGTCAGCATTTATTTATTTATATCTGTTTATTTATGAAACTAAATCAAAGTTATTGTAAATAAGGTAAGGTTGTCATATTTTAACTATCATATAAAAAAAAATAAAATAAAATAAAAATAAATAAATAAAATTTTAAATAAGAAAAAAAAAAATTCAGTGGAAAATAGACACGCAGACAATGTTACAAAGTCATAAAAAAAACAAAAAAAAAAAACAATATGTGCCATGGTGTAAATCCATTGTAAATCCATTGTTAATCATGTTGTCCAGCTATGTAGATCAATGTTGATTGCAATGTTAATCATAATAAGCAAAGTTTGCCGACATGCTGTATTTACATTGTTTTTGTTTGTTTGTTTACACTTTATTTGGTGAATGAGTAGGGGTACAATGTACCCCATAATCATTCACATGGGAGGGCTGGGATCTGGGGGCCCCCTTGTTAAAGGGAGCTTCCAGATTCCTTGCCCAAAGACCCCCACAACTACTGACCAGGGTTGTGGGGAAGAGGCCCTTGTACTCATCAACATGAGGACAAAGTGCTTTGGGCGAGCCCCCTTCCGCAAAGCACCCCCCATGTGGAGGGCATGTGGCCTGGTATGGTTCAGGGGAGGGGGGCTCGCTCTTCCCCTCCATTTCCTGTAAGGCTGCATGCTCAGTTAGGGGTCTGGTATGGATTTTGGGGGGGAGCCCATACTTCTTTTTTTTTTATTTTGGCTCCCCTTAAAATACATACCAGACCCAAAGGGCCTGGTAGTGTTGGGGGAGGCACACTGTTTTTTCCTTTATTTTTCATTGCCAGCTATTTTTTGTTTACATTTAGCCACTAGTGGGGAAACCCCACTGATGGCTAAATTCATGAATAAATTAATTAGAACAATTTCCGAAACAAATCCACTAAATTAACCATTTTCAGACTGGCTCACGCTGATATACGTCGGCACTTTGAAGAGGGATGTCGTTTTTTTATGGCAGCATCTAGCTACCATAACCCCGGTATCCTCTTCTTCATTGAGCTGTCTCAGATAAAAGCAGTCTCTGAGGCGGATTCAGCCCCCCCCCCCCACCGCTCTCTGGTGCCCTCTACCGCTTACCGGAGCCGTCGGTAGTGGCGGAAGCGATCAGGTCCTCTCCCTGGCTTGGTATGGAGACGAGTGAGGGGAAGATGGTCCCCACCTGTCTTCATACCATTGCAGGGCGGAAGCGATGTCAAAACATCACTTCCGCCCATAGCTCTTAAAGAGACTTTTTTTTTATGACATTTTTTTTTATTGCATTTTAGTGTAAATATTAGATCTGAGGTCTTTTTGACCCCAGATGTCATATTTAAGGGGTCCTGTCATGTTAACATTCCTTGTAATAGGAATAAAAGTGAGACATTTTTTTTTTTAAAGAACAGTGTAAAAATAAAGAATAAAAGGTAAAATAAATAAGAAAAAAAAAAGTAAAAAAAATTTAAACGCGCCCGTCCCGCCGAGTTTGCGTGCAGAAGCAAATGCATAAGTGAGCAGCGCCCGCATATGAAAACAGTGTTCAAACCACACATGTGAGGTATCACCGCGATCGGTAGGACGAGAGCAATAATTCTAGCCCTAGACCTCCTCTGTAACTCAAAACATTTTTAAGGGTAAAAGTTTGTCGCCATTCCACGAGCAGGCACAATTTTGAAGCGTACAGAAGCGAACGCCTACGTGAGCATTGCCCACATATGAAAACGGTGTTCAAACCACACATGTGAGGTATCGTGGCGATCGTTAGAGTGAGAGAAATAATTCTAGCCCTAGACCTCCTCTGTAACTCAAAACATGCAGCCTGTTGATTTTTTTTAAACCTCGCCTATGGAGATTTTTAAGGGTAAAAGTTTATCGCCATTCCACGAGCGGGCGCAATTTTGAAGCATGACATGTTGAGTATCAATTAACTTGGCATACCATTATCTTTCACAATATAAAAAAAATTGGGCTAACTTTACTGTTGTCTTATTTTTTTAATTAAAAAAAGTGTATTTTTTCCAAAAAAAGTGCACTTGTAAGACCGCTGCGCAAATAAGGTGTGACAGAAAGTATTGCACCCTAACCCTATTATCTAGGGTGTAAAAAAAAAACAAAATATATATATATAATGTTGGGGGTTCTAAGTAATTTTCTAGCAAAAAAAATGTTTTTAACTTGTAAACACCAAATCTCAGAAAGAGCCTCGGTCCTTAACCACTTCAGCCCCGGAAGATTTGGCTGCTCAATGACCAGGCCATTTTTTGCGATACAACACTGCGTCACTTTAACTGACAATTGCGCAGTCGTGCAACGCTGTACCCAAACAAAATTGACGTCCTTTTTTTCCCACAAATAGAGCTTTCTTTTCCTGGTATTTGATCACCTCTGCGGTTTTTATTTTCTGCTCTATAAACAAAAGAAAAATGACAATTTTGAAAAAAAACACATCTTTTACTTTTTGCTATAATAAATATCCCAAATTTGTTTTAAAAAAACATATTTTTTCCGCAGTTTAGGCTGATATGTATTCTTCTACATATTTTTGGTAGAAAAAAAATCGCAATAAGCATATATTGATTGGTTTGCGCAAAAGTTATAGCGTATACAAAATAGGGGATATATATATTTTTTTCAGATTATTTTTTTTTACTAGTAATGGTAGTGATCTGCAATTTTTAGGCAAATTGGACACTTTTGACACATTTTTGGAACCATTGACAATTATACAGTGATCAGTGCTATAAAAATGCACTGATTACTGTATAAATGTCACTGGTAGGGAAGGGGTTAACACTAGGGGGCGATCAAGGGGTTAACTGTGTTCCCTGGGAGGTGTTCAAACTATAGGGGGGATGGGACTGACTAGGGGAGGAGAGAGATTGGTGTTCATACTTAGTATGAACACACAATCGGTCTCCTCTCCCCTGAGAGAACAGGGATTTGTGTGTTTACATACACAGATCCCGATTCTCGCTCAGACACGAGCAATCGCGGGTGCCCGGCGGTCATCATGCCCGCCACTTGCATCCGCTCTGGGCACATGCTGTAGGCACGCGTGCCTCCTACAGCATCTTAAAGGGCCAATGTACAGCTACGACGGCTCGCCCAAGGGAGCCATTCTGCCGCAGTATAACTGTGGCGAACGGTTGGGAAGCGGTTAAATAGCAACATAGCAAATTTATCAGAAACTAAATTTTTATGTTCTGCACAAGAGACAGGGTATCCTAGGTATCCTTGGTGATGTAATTGACCAAATAAGGACATGATCATATTTGATCAGTGGTGTCACACAAATCCTCTGTGACATCATTAATCAAATTTGTCAAAAACAAAATTAAGCGACTGGGAAATGTTATTCATTGTCACTTTAAATGGGATTTTTTTCCCTTTGTAAATGTCATTTTTGCTGTAGTATAGTGTGTTATTTAAAGGGATTTTCAAACTCTCCATATCCCTTATTTGACAATCCCTTGCATATTAGCGTTGAAAATGGTCAGAACTGATTCAAAATACTTGGCTCCCATTTGCTACAATAGGGTTCAGATTAACATTCAAGCAGTTGGTGGTGGAGGTGTAAACATGAAGCAGACCTGGTATTGCCATGTAAGGTCTTCTTTAAATTACATTTTTTTGTTTGACCAGAGTTTACCTTTAAAAGAAAATTTACAAATGTGTAGTACAATAAGGGAACCAGGTTACAGCCAAATGTTTGAAAGTTTTATCAAATAACTTTAAAGTTTATTTTTAATGCAGGCAAAACATATTTAAGGCCCCGTTGAACTCTTACTTCAAACTGCTAAATGCCTTCCAGGTGTTCAAAGTCTTACGGTTTTTTGTTTTTTTTTTCCTTTAAAAAAGCAGCTGAAGGCCAATAAAAAAAAAAATAGTTTCTTCTGCCAGTATGTTGAAGTGTGAGAACCTTGCTTTGTGTGGAAGCAGTGGTCCCTATGCAGAGGTCCAACATGCCCCCTGTTGAGTCAAAGCTAGAGCTCTTCGTTGAGCATGGATCATGAGTTCTGTTGATTGCAGGGCTTTAGGTCTGACTCAGTAGGGGGCATGTCAGACATCAGCAAAAAGATCACTGCTTACAGAGAGCAAGGGTCCCACTGTAAAGCTCCGTACATGTGGGCCGAATATATTCAACAGAAACCGGACAACATTCAGTCCGTGTCTACGGCAGCCTACCTGACAGGCTTCTGTCGAATGGAAATGCCCAAAAAACATCTGCTGATCTGCATCTGATCAGGGCTCTCAGCCAATGGCTGTGAGTGCTGACCTGTGTGTTCTGGCGCGCACGCGGGGGGGGGGGGGTGGGGGTGATCAGTGGTGAGATCACTGTACTACCATCAAATAACCCGCTGGTTGAACAAAAAAAAACTGATAGTACGTACCTAGCTTAAAGCTGCTGGCATGGAAAGGCCTTTCTACCCAGGTTGTAGTTGCTTCAAAAAGAACATTTTCTGTAAAACAATGAAAACCTTTTATCTTAATGCACTTGGAATGTATTTAGCTGATTTAAACTGAAAGTTCAGTTGGACATTAAATTGAATTCCCATCAGCCCCTCAAAATAAATAGTCACCCCCAGCATTTTGCTTGCAGACTCACCCCCCCACTCCTTTTTTAAAATCTGTAGGGGTGTTCCAATGGTGGGAAGGGAAACAGGGGAGGAGGGACCTTGGTAAGTCCAGATTTGGACCTTAAAGTCAACATTAATAATATTTTAGACTAGTATTTGCTACAGTTGCCCATGTATGCTGTATATACAGTATCTCACAAAAGTGAGTACACCCCTCACATTTTTGTAAGTATTTTATTATACTTTTTCACGTGACAACACTGAAGAAATTACACTTTGCTACAATGTAAAGTAGTGAGTGTACAGCTTGTATAACAGTGTAAATTTGCTGTCCCCTCAAAATAACTCAGCCATTAATGTCTAAACCGCTGGCAACAAAAGTGAGTACACCCCTAAGTGAAAATGTCTAAATTGGGCCCAAAGTGTCAATATTTTGTGTGGCCGCCATTATTTTCCAGCACTGCCTTAACCCTCTTGGGCATGGAGTTCACCAGAGCTTTACAGGTTGCCAGTGGAGTCCTCTTCCACTCTTCCATGACGACATCATGGAGCTGGTGGATGTTAGAGACCTTGCGCTCCTTCACCTTCCGTTTGAGGATGTGCCACAGATGCTCAATAGGGTTTAGGTCTGGAGACATGCTTGGCCAGTCCATCACCTTTATCCTCAGCTTCTTTATCAAGGCGGCGGTCATCCTGGAGGTGTGTTTGGGGTCGTTATCATGCTGGAATATTGCCCTGCTGCCCAGTCTCTGAAGGGATAGGATCATTCTCTGCTTCAGTATGTCACAGTACATGTTGCCATTCATGGTTCCCTCAATAAAACACAAAAGAAGAGAGTGCAAAGTGTAATGTAGTGTAGCTCGGCTTTAATGTGGTAAAGTTAAAAACACTACAATGGTCAAACTCACATTTTTGAAGATAGATACAGCGAAAGGATTCCACTGTGGCCGCACTCCTATAGCCACCTCAAGATCCCGACAGGGGAAGGGGGAGCCATGGATGTTCAACCTAGCTGCCCGGATGCTGGCAGCACATCCGATGCTATCCACCACCACACTCAACGTGCAAATCCTAATGCGCTTGGGTCCGGTCCAGCTGCTCTTCGACACACAAACCAACACGAGCAGGATACAGGGGGGAAGAGAGTAAGGGCGTCACACAGTTGCCATGACAACATGTTTCAGAGGTATGGCCTTCTTCCTCGGGTCACCAAGACCTGTTCTGAGTGGATCCTTTCCTGTTAAACCGCTGTAATCTGGGGTCACATGAATTGGCTTGTAAGATAGCAGACGCATAAGACCAGAGCTCCGGTCTCCGTTCCTTAATTTAGCTCCCGCTCCATAACGACAGCCTTCAAAGCTCTGGGAGCCCTCTCACTCGACCCAGGAACCATCCAGCTACCTCACAGGCATTTTATGGGTAAGATTGGTGATCAGAGACATATATACCAGAGGCACACACTGCAGGCCGCACTCAAGCCTTCCCAACTCATGGATCGCTTCCTGCTTAAGCCGCAATCCCGGGCCTCAGGTACTCCGGTGGATACCGATGAGTCAGGTGACACCCTCCCGCTCATTGATCCTTCCTTGTTTGCTGAACGGCCCTCACACAAACCACAACCATCCGATCAGCTTACTACAGCAACGATTGTGACTGTGGAGGTTCTGGATTTGAAACTGCAAGCCCTGCTTCAGATTCTAACCCATAGCATTGCTAAAGAGGTAGGAAAGATCGCTAATGAACTCAGGGGGGAAATTGATCAATTGGGAGACCGCACAGACACACTGGAATCCAAGTTTGATAACATGGTGCAGTATGTCCATGTTTTAGAGGACGAAAATGCTAACCTCAAAAATGCAGTATCTCAACTACAAATGCAACAAGAAGATTTGTAGAATAGGGAACAACGTCAGAACTTGAGGATCCGTGGGTCCCCGAATCCATTACAGACAAGGAAATCCGACCCTATCTCCTTGCACTATTTGTTACTTTGGCACCCCACATCCCTGACATTGATTGGCGCCTTGATAGAGCCCATAGATCTCTGGCCCCTAAACCCCCTCAGGGTGCTAACCCCAGGGACATCATTGTGCGCTTCCACTTTTATGAAAGCAAAGAAGCTCTTACCATAGCCACCCGCAAAAGAACCAGGGTTGATTTTGAAGGTGCTAAAATCCAAATCTTTAGCAACTTGTCGCCCATCACTCTGGCTAAATGACGCAACTTGTGCCCTGTCACTGCACATCTATAAAACCACCAAGTTCCATACCGGTGGGGCTTCCCATTCCATCTCACGGTATCCAAAGATGAAATACAATTCTCCATGAGAGACCTCCAGGAAACCGAGTCATTCATCCAAAACCTGGGCCTTCCACCTGTGCCTGAAAATGAACTGCAGGTACATGCCCCAGCTTCCAAACCACTTTCAACCCCGGGAAGATATGGACCCCAGTTCGAAGGAGATCACGGAAAGCATCACACACTCCTCAAAGATCTGCATCACACAGAGACCCCATCTGAGGATCATCATCGGACTACCTCACCACTTTACCTCCTACATAGAGGTCTTAGTTTCTACCTCTGTGTTACTAGACTCTGGGCTCAGAGTCTAATCCTTATTCCTGTTTTGAGAACACTATAGAACAGTACCCAATTTATATGCTTCCTATCTACCTTCTACATAAGATACTCGAATGGGAACAGGGCCGGTGAGTCGGATCTTGCGGCCTGTCATGTCACCTCTACATGGGCCTAAAATCTGACCATGATCACCTGAGGGGTTCACCCTCCTCAGGCCTTACACCTAAATGGTTTATGTTTTTTGTTCTTCTACTATGGATCCTTTTTGATCCTAGCTACATTTCTTTTTCCACTTTTGAACCTTTTATTTTGATTTATTTTTTTTTGTTAGATTTTTTTTTTATCTACTCTGGAATCACAACTGTGTTCCAAATAAGACATCTCAATTGTTTTTAGTTGTCAGTTCTACAATGGTTTATATGTTACATACATCATGGTATATACATACTCTCTGGTTTATCTTTGCAATGATTGAATTGTCTATACAAGCCAAATATGGCTGTCAGTATTATCTCTTGTAAAGTTAAGTGCCTAAACTCCATTCGTAAACGCTGGATATCACTTTAGGAGTTCAGATCCTCAAACGCAGATGTTGTCATGGTCCAGGAGACACATTTCAGAGCAGAGGGATCATTCAAATTTGCATCTAAGTATTTCCCCACTGCCTATGTAGCCTCTGACCCCTCTGGTAAAGCTGGTATAGCAATAGTTTTCGAACGTTCATCCAAGTCAAATCCTCTTACCTAGACCCTCACGGTCGTTATGTCCTCCTGAGCTGAGACCACATGAATACCTCTTTTACCATTGCTAACATATATGCACCTAACTCGGGACAAATTGGGTTCCTCGAGGAGGTTTTTGAGAAAATTAAATCTTTCTCTCAACCCTTCAAGATCATAGGCGGTGATTTCAATTTATGCATGTCTCCGACTAAAGATAGATTTGCCTTATTTCAAAGCACCCCATCTCATCAAGTGCAAAGACTCTCCTCCTCATTCCGAAAGCTAGTCCGAGCCCACAATTTGTTTGACACGTGGAGGGTAGCACATCCAACTGCTAAACAATTCACGTTTTACTCCCCACCTCACAAATTATACACAAGACTTGATCACTTCTTTGTTTCTGCACCTTTACTGACATATGTAGTTAACTCTGACATTAATCCAATCACCTGGTCAGATCACGCACCCATAGTACTCGATCTCCTCTTATCTGCCCTAACCCCCAGGAAATGTCATTGGCGTCTCAATGAATCTCTCCTCAATACCCCTACTGTCAAGCTCCACCTACAACAAAAATTGACTGAATTTTTTCAAGTTAACGAGTGTACAGTATTTAAGACGTCCACTTTGTGGGAGGCCCATAAAGCTTTCTTCAGAGGTGAATGTATCTCCTCTGGTTCTCGTCTAAAGCAGGACTCAGACCTCCAACCCTCCTCTCTATTAACCCAATTATCTACAGCAGGGAAATCCTTACTCAGCTCTCCCACAGTGGATCATCTTTGAGCTGTAGTCGCTCTGCGTAATCGCATTAAAGCCGTAGACATGACTAAAATCTCTAAATCACTACTATGGTCCAAGCAAATATTCTATGAATATGCTAGTAAACCATCGTAGAGTGTTAGTCAACAAACTGAAACCACGACCTTACACTTTCATCGCAGACTTTGGTAAATTCTACCAGAAACTTTATAACTGCTTATTCACAGACTCAGATTCTCAGTTCACTCTGGAGAAATTGAATGCTTTTGTTGACTCCTTAAACCTCCCTACATTGACCCCAGACAATCGCTCTGGATTAAAGGCACCTATAACCGTTGAGGAAATCACTGAGGTTATCAACCATCTTCCATCACATAACTCCCCAGGACCTGATTGACTCCCCTATTCATATTATAAGACGTTCCTCCAGACCTTTGCCCCACACATGGTAAAACTGTATGCCTCTCTGATGAAAGGGAATATCCCCATACTCAATTTTTACATGGTCATCCCGAAACCAGACAAAGACCCAACGATACCTGAAAACTACCGTCCCATAGCCCTTCTAAATTCCGACTATAAAATATTCACAAAAATATTGGCAAATAGACTATCCCTAATACACAAAGACCAGGTGGGCTTTGTTCCTACTAGACACACAGGGGACAACACTAGATGTACTATTGACCTTATTGATCTTCTGACCAAAACCAAAAAAACAGCTATAGTGCTGAGCCTAGATGCTCATAAAGCATATGACAGCCTAAATTGGTCATTTATGTTTGCCATACTATCCAGATATGGATTATCTGGCTCTTTTATGCAGACCCTTAGAGCATTATACTCTACACCTACATTCCAGGTACAGCTTGCCTCTCGCATGTCTCAATCGTTCCCCCTAAGTAATGGCACCAGACAGGGCTGTCCCCCTTGCTTATTATCCTCAGCTTAGAACCTCTAGCTACAGCCATTAGATCTCATCCTGATATAAGGGAGGTGATGTTGAGACATCAGGAGTACAAGCTGTCCTTATTCGCTGATGATATCCTACTTACAATAACACAACCCCACACCTCACTCCCATCACTTCATGCCATCCTACATTCATTTGGCAGCCTTTCAGGATTTAAAGTTAATCTGACTAAAACTGAAGCCCTCCCCATAAATATCCTGGCTGACACACTCACATCTCTACAGGGGAACTTTAAATATAGATGGTGCTCCCACAAACTCAAGTATTTAGGTGTTCACTTGACCCCCTCATCCTTAGCTCAGTTTCAGGGTCTTGGCAAGCTTCTTATAGCCTAGGCCATCTTTATGTAGAGCTACAATTATTTTTTTCAGTTCCTCAGAGAGTTCTTTGTCATGAGGTGCCATGTTGAACTTCCAGTGACCAGTATGAGAGAGTGAAAGTGATAATAGCAAATTTAACACACCTGCTCCCCATTCACACCTGAGACCTTGTAACACTAACGAGTCACATGACACTGGGGGGGAGGGATGGCTAATTGGGCCCAATTTGGACATTTTCACTTAGGGGTGTACTCACTTTTGTTGCCAGTGGTTTAGACATTAATGGCTGTGTGTTGAGTTATTTTGAGGGGACAGCAAATTTACACTTTTATACAAGCTGTACACTCACTACTTTACATTGTAGTAAAGTGTCATTTCTTCAGTGTGGTTACATTAAAAGATATAATAAAATATTTACAAAAATGTGAGAGGTGTACTAACTTTTGTGAGATACTGTAGCTCTTTATAAATCAAGACTAATATTAATTTCCTTCCTTTGCTTATCATCGCCAAAATTACAGAGTAAGATAATGAATGACGTAGATATAACTGTGCTGATTGCCCAGCACATGATGTAAGTGCCACAATAATGTAGGAAACATGTGTGTTAACAATAGACTTGATATATCTCTGCCTGCATGTTTGACAGAGAGTACTAAACATGATATTGATTAAATTTTATGTATTCTGTGAAGATTACAATTCGAACATCAGTCATTTTTATGAGATTACGCTTTTTCAATTTTTTCCTGTCATTTTTTTTTTTCTTTTAACAAACACCTACTCCTTCAGTATGTGTAATCACTAGTTATTATGTGTCATTCATTGTTGGGAATGATATCTGTCTCTTCTCTGCTAATCTCTTCAATTTTATATCTCTTTGTGCCAAGAGACTGAATATTAGGAAATGTTTGTCTGCTAGAAAAGGTCTCGTAACCTTGTAGGAGACTGCTTTTTAATTTGCACAAAAGGATGATAAAATATGTCAGGTCTAAAGTAGGCAGATAGTGATTTGTGGAGGAGAAGTTCTATACGTAAAGTTGTTGTGGCAGTTAAAGCTTAGCAGTGAAACTTTGCAAAGAAAAAAATCCCCCACTGTTCTACTATTAATTGGGGTGAGGTAGGGGAAGTATCGGGCCCTCGAGCAGATGTAAAAAATTTAAGTTTTGCTGTAATTTGAATAAATAGCTGATTCAAAAGAACAGTAGCAGAAAGTTAAATATATAAGCAAGTTTCAACAGTTGCTTCATATTAATTGGGTTTGGTTGTGCAAGAAAAATATAGAGCAACAAAATGGGTGCTACGACAATACAAGAGAAACAGCTATACATGAGCAACAAAAGGGCAATTTTGGAAATAGACTAATAAAAAATTAGCAAATGTGTCAATAAACATAAAACAAATAGGTACTGGGGGCAATACATAGATGATAAAATAAAATGGCAACATGCATTTGCTCAGTGGTGAGAGGGAGGCACTGGAGGAGGGGAGAGTTTGAAATCGCCACTGATGGCAATTCCAAAGTCACCATTAGTTGGACAAACTGCCAGCAGCACCCATATGTATCTGTTCATCTTGCTTTATTGCAAATAATCCTTCACCTTCGTACAGTCATGCTCTCTATAATTCCTTTCCAGATGGTTTGATGCATAGTAGGGGTTTTTCTCATGGTCACCATTGACTATTGCGGGCTTATAGGGTTACTGCTAGCACTGCAGTAGCAAAAAGCTAAAACTCATTATACAGACATTTTAAAACTAAATCTAGATAACTTTGTTTGGGGTTTTGTATAAAGTGTGGATAGAAAATCTGACATTTTTATTTTATTGCTGTCTATGTCCCCCCCTAAAGGATTTTTCTTTGATTCCATTCTCAAAGGAAGTGAAGGAAAGTCTATCTGCTTCCTGCCTATTTACAAGACATCAAAATGAACAGGAAGTGAAGAGATCTCCCCAATGGGGACAAAGGAAGCAATAAAAACACACTTCCGAGCTGAGTGAAGAAGGTTTAGATCTTCTGTCAAACTTTTCCTCTTAAAATGGGCTTTACATAGACACCGTTACTTTGACTTTTCCAGGGAAAAATTAGTGGTTCCTGATAGATTTCCTGTCCCACAGCTCACAAATACACACACACAGACACACACTCCATCTTTTTTCTGTTTCTCTAATGGACCGAAGGTTCTGGATATGGAGGAGTGCCCTCCTCCATGTGACAGTTCTTATGCTTAAGGAGCCAAATCCCAGACCTGAACACTGTCATGTTGGAGAGGCAGTGACATCATCCATTCAGTAAGCTCCAACACTCGAGCCTAGCTTATCCAGGTGGGTTCCAACACTGGAGCTTAGCCAGGGTGAGCTCCAGCACTGGAGTTTAGTCAGCATGGGCTTCAGCACTAAAAATTAGCTAGGGTGGGCTCTAGCACTGGAGCTTAGAGCTTAAGCTGGCCATAGATGGATTGAAATTCAGACGATTCAGCAGGGATCGGATGAATTTTGATCTATCTCTGGACGTTCCCATTCCTGAGAAGTCTAATGATCAAATTCCTATGAACGAACTTGATGAAAAATGTTTGATCAGCACAGTAGCCAATCAGCCGCAGTGCTGATCTGTGTATTTTAACAGTGAGGTGGGCTCCTGCAGCAGGGAGGTAGTGAAAGGGCAAATGATGATTGAAAGATGATGTGTGCTGCCAATTAAATACTACTAAAAAAACAAAGAGAAATAAAATTACAAGAAGCTGCAGCAACCACTAAATGTGTTCCTACACCAAAAAAAAAACTATGAAATGTGTTTGCGCTGCTTATACAAGGAACCTAATCAAGCTCAAAAGTGAATACTATAAATCAAAATTCCATAGCAATATATTAACAACCAACAGCAAGATAATGTGTGAATAATCAAAAGTGAACCAATTGATATCTAAATAGTAACATATAGTCAAAACAATGAATAACGCATACAATATTGATGTTCAGTATTCGAGTATATGAGAAATGCGATACCATTTTGTCTTAAAATTAATGTAGTAATAACACCAATTATTCCATAATAAAAAAGTCCCCAAAAAGTTCAGTTAAAGTGATTAAACAGTGTGTCTTTCGTGTTTGAATATCTTTACATCACTGCATTCCATGTTCCACCACAAATAAACCAATGCTCCACCACCAGCTGAATGGTGAGCTCACCTTGTTTGTGGACCTATATAAATATACAGGTCTACAACACATAAGTAAACAGGTCCTCAGTAGGATCTCACATGCAAGGGATTGGTCCTCCACATGGATCCACTTTATCACAGAATGATTTCCTTAAAGAGCAGCGTCTCCAAGTCGCTTACCATAGAAAGGAGAAGAGAGCCACCAATAGTGTAGTATGTCTTATTTATTAATACAAAAAAAAAAAATGCTAAGAAAACTATTTACATTTAGTAAGTTATATAAAAGCTTTCAGACAAATACAAGAATAATGCTTCGGGTATCGAGCTCTGGACTGAGAATGACATCACCTGGCTCTGCTTCCATGCGTTACGTCACCCACCCACTTGGCTTCATCAGGAAGTAAACTCAGTGGGTAAGTATATATAGCTGAAGTGGAAGTGAGCTCTTACTCTGCCCAGAATAGCCCAGTAACAGTGCCTCTTTAACATTTCCTAATATGAATGTGTGTACCCCATACATGTAAAGATTTAATATTCTTCTATGCCCTCATCCAAATTTCTGGCTTGTTGGAAAATGTCTATATCTGCAGTTTTAACATGCATAATTGTGATGAAACATTTAAATGTCTATGGACCATAGCCTTTTTTATTTTTGGCCACGATGGGGTAAGGAATCAATGCATGTCTCCAACAAGGACAGAAAGATCTTGGACTGTAATATGGTACATATAACCTACATCAATGTCATTTTTTTGCAGGGCAATTTTTGCTTCTTGGAAAAGGGTTGGGAAGGGTTTTTTATGCTTTACAAAAAAAAAAAAATATTTTGAATAATTGTACACTGCATATTAGCTGAAATACCAGAATCCCATTCAAAAAGTATTAAGCTGTACGACAAACAAACAAATATATTTTCATTATTTTTCACACAAATCCAATTATAGAGGAGAATTGGAAATCACTTAAAAGATAATCAAATTAGTTGAATCACTGAAAGAAGGAATGTTTGCAGAAAGCTTAAACATCAACAATGACCATGTAATTATAGTGAGGAATATTATCCGTGCTGATTGTTCTAGAAGACAGATTAAAGAAACGCAGTTAAAGAACTAATCGGTAATATTAGCCATTACATATTGTACTATTGTGGGCAGGATATTTGCCTGTAAACGCGAATAAGTGCACAATCTAGTCAGGTCATGACTTAATCTGCACAATCTCCTATGTGAAATAATGAAGAGTATAATGTATTATATATTGTCTAGATAATTTGGTCGATAAAATTAGACATTTGTTTTAATAGGTACTCTGCTCCCAGCATGACGCAGTTTTCATTCTTTCCAGCTGTTCTCACCAGCTGTTACTTTTCTTGTGTAAACTATTACAGAATGGGAATCTATTTCTTTATGAAAGACTGTAAGCTCTTGGGAGTACAATTGGCCATACCTAAGGTGAGACCCAAACTGGTCATCTGGCCATTTGGGTATGTGTCAGAAGATACAAAATATATACATAAAAATAATATATATAGATATATCTATATATACATACATTTTTCCAAGGGCCTTTTGGCTGATCTGATGACATCATAGGGCCTTTCTCTTCTCTGTCAGTGGCACTAATACTTACTGCTGTAGTGAGCAGCGCTCACATAATGACCATGACAGCCCGAGCTCGGAGGAAGTCGGATAGTTGACTCTTGCCATCATTCATCTTTAAAGACTAAAGGCATCTAGTGGTGAAGAAGTAATACTTCAGGGCAGCCCTGAATTGAAGATTAGTATTTTAGTCAGTTTCTGTTTTTTTTTTTTTTTTTTATTATGCTGCAATCATTTTAGGGTTTAGATCTTCTTAAAGCATATTTTGTATATGCTAGATCCCTTTAAAACTTTATATTTTACTCCCATCATTTGTATGGCCATTTGGGCTACACTAAATCTTACCACAGTTTCCCTAGTGACTCTTACCACAAGGTTCAATAGAACAAAATCACCAAGTGCTGATGTGGCCTTAGGCCCCTTTCACACTGGGGCGGTTTGCAGGCGTTATTGCGCTAAAAATACCGCCTGCAAACCGCCCCAAAACAGCCTCCGCTGTTTGTTCAGTGTGAAAGCCCGAGGGCTTTCACACTGAAGCGGTGCGCTGGCAGGAGAAGAAAAAATCTCCTGTCAGCCGCATCTTTGGAGCGGTGAAGGAGCGGTGTATTCACCGCTCCTAAACCGCTCCTGCCCATTGAAATCAATGGGACAGTGCGGCTATACCGCGGCAATACTGCGGCTATAGCCGCGCTATACGAGTGGTTTTAACCCTTTTTCGGCTGCCAGCGGGGGGTTAAAACCGCACCGCTAGCGGCCGAATACCGTGGTAAAACAGCGCTAAAAATAGCGCTGTTTTACCGCCGACACCCCCTACCGCCTCAGTGTGAAAGGGGCCTTAGGTAGATGAGAGCTGAATGCTGGTAACTTAGGGATTTCTTCTCATCTTGTTTCTTTTGTGACTGACAACTTTTACAAGAGATTTACAAACTTTTATCTCTGACTGTTAAAAAAAGTGCCAGTTTTCTTGAATCTTGTAAGTTCCCCAGCCTATATTAGTCATATTCATTAATTATTGTAGCTACCATTTCAAATTTAGTAGCAATAATTCTTACTTCATAGCAGTTCTGTAAAAATAGGCAGCTGCAGTTAAGATCTGACTCACTACATTAAATCTGAACTCCAGCCAAGCAGCTAAATACACATGTAGTGCTGCCCCAGTAGGAGCCACTGTAATTTAACTGGTTCTTCCCCAGAGTTAGTGAAGAGGCAGCCAGGCACACAGCAACATTTCACTCATTCTGGCTCAATAATCAGTCTAGGATGTGTATTTTAGGATTGTTATTGCTGAAGTACTTGGGATGGGATGTAGGATGAAATGGGATACTCCGGATTCCCTGATTCTTCACAGGATGAAGCAATCAGCAACTGCTCCACTGATTACCGAGGAGCCAAAAAGAACTAAATTTGCCTACACCCTAGCAACCAAACTAGGAGGGTGCTACACCTGCGCCTGCTAAAAGGAGCAACAATTAGAGATGGGCAAGAATAGTGTCAATCCTGTAAACCAGGGGTCTCAAACTGATGGCCCTCCAGCTGTTGCGAAACTACAAGTCCCATGAAGCATTGCAAGGCTGACAGTTACAGGCAGAGGCATGATGGGACTTGTAGTTTTGCAACAGCTGGAGGGCCGCCAGTTTGAGACCCCTGCTGTAAACTATAGCTGCTAGGAAATACTCCTGAGAAGGAGTGACATGAAGGAAGCAGCAAAAAGTTCCATAGAAGCGCTTAGATCCAGGTAATGCTTTCTTGACTATATGGATACTCAGAATGATAGGCATAAAGCTAGCAGAATATTTCCATTAAGTAAAAATATAATGTTTATTGTAAGAAAGTATAACCTTAATTAAAAATCCGTGCAAACCAGTGGTGTCCGATTGATGTATACAATCATCAGTGGCTAGATCCGCTTACTTGTCCTCAGATGGAAGAGTCCAGGATGTGTTTCGATGCCTGCAGGCTCCAGCATAGGTGTATAACAGCTGGACTGGGCAGATGGATCAGGGGACAAATGGGAGGCAGATTTTGTAAAATGCCATGTACCTCACTGGAAAGGTAATGGTCATCAGAAGCTGTAACTGATCTCCCCGCAGGGACACCATACAAAAGTGGCGGCTAGCGATGATGTCATTTGCTGCGCTGAAAAAACAGAGCGGAAGCCAGTGGAGAGAAGGACACCTGAAGAGCAAGCTGGTAGTGTGGTCCCATCACTTTGACAACATGTTTCTCACTCCTGCGCCTTGTCAAGTCATGTGATGGGATGGACCAATGTGAAACATGTTGTCATAGTGTCGGGACCACGCTACCAGCTTGCTCTCCAGGTGTCCTCCTCTCCACTGGCTTCTGCTCTGTTCCTCCCGCACAGCGAGTGACTTCATCGTCACCATATGGTGTCTTTGCGGGCAGATCAGTTAAAGCTTCTGATGACCATTACCTTTCCAGTGAGGTACATGGTATTTTACAAAATCTGCCTCCCATCTGTCCCCTGATCCATCTGCCCAGTCCAGCTGTTATACGCCAATGCTGGAGCCTGCAGGCATCGAGGCACATCCTGGACTCTTCCATCTGAGGACAAGTAAGCAGATCTAGATACTGGTGATTGTATACATCAATCTGACACCACTGGTTTGCACAGCTTTCTCATTAAGGTTATACATTCTTACAATAAACATTATATTTTTACTTAATGAAAACTGACATTCTGCCAGCTTTATGCCTT
This sequence comes from Aquarana catesbeiana, assembly GCF_042186555.1. NCBI lineage: Eukaryota > Metazoa > Chordata > Amphibia > Anura > Ranidae > Aquarana > Aquarana catesbeiana. Next base: position 734,461,275 of record NC_133325.1, on the reverse strand, counting down.
TCACTCTGAGTATCCATATAGTCAAGATAGCATTACGTTGATCTAAGCGTCTCTATGGAACTTTTTGCAGCTTTCTAAACACAGATGAAAGACTTCTGTAGGAATTCTATTCAGCTAGTCTTGTGAACAAGTCAAACACACCTTACTGCATAACCAGGCCCCCACCTCCACTGCAGCATGGTTTGGTAAAGAGCACTGACCAAAAAACAAGACCTTCTGATTGAATGATAGATGAGAAGCAGCACACTGGTAAGGTCACCTACCTGCTTACTTTACTTCCTTCTTTGTTCAGTTGTGTTGAGCTATCAGTTTGGGCCGAACATACGTTTAAGTTGAACATCTGTTCGCATGTTCAGTGAACACCCAAATTTTCGGGGAGCTTGGCGGGATGTGCACAAGTGCACAGTGAATAGCTGCTGGTTGTTAAGGAGCAGGCCGGGAAGCCGGCCGGGGCGTCCTTAACAACAGATGAGTCATCAGCTGTCAGCGGGCTTCCCCGTTGACAGCTGAATGACAAAAAAACATTGCCGGCAATATAAAAGTTAGAAAAAAAAAACAGTGTGGGGGTTCCCCTTGAAATCCATACCCAAAGGACCTGGTATGGATTGGGGGATCCACACACTGTTTTTTTTTCAATATTTCAACCAAAAAACGGTGTGGGGTCCCCCCCAAAATCCATACCAGACCTTCATCTGAGCATGCAGTGTGGCAGGCCAGGAAAGGGGGGTGAGCAAGTGCCCCCCCCGAACCATACCAAGCCACATGCCTTCAGCATGGGGCGGGTGCATTGGGGCAGGGGGCTTATCAGAATCTGGAAGCCCCCTTTAACAAGGAGGCCCCAGATCCTGCCCCCCATGTGAATGAGTACGGGTACTAACTGATCACCTCTAAGTTTTTTCTTTTTTGCAAAACAAATAAAAAAAGACCAAAAATTTTGGGAAAAAAAACGTTTTTCTTTGTTTCGGTTATAAAATTTTGTAAATAAGTAAGTTTTCTCATTCAGTGATGGGCACTGATGAGGCAGCACTGATGGGCAATGATGAGGTGGCACCAATGAGGTGGCACAGATGAGGTGGCACTGATGGGCACTGATGAGCAGCACTGAGGAGCAGCACTGATGGGCACTGATAGGCGGCACTGATGGGCACTGATAGGCGGCACTGATATGCAGAACTGATGGGCATTGATAGGTGGCACTGATAGGCGACACTGATGGGCACTGAAAGGCGGCACTGATGGGCACTTATGGGTGGCCCTGATAGGCGGCAATGATGGGCACTGATGGGTGGCACTGATGGACACTGATGGGTGGCACTGATGGATGGCACTGATGGGCATAACTGATGGCACTGGCAGGCATTGCTGATGGGCATCTGTCTGGGCACTGATTGGCATCTGTCTGGGCACTGACCATCATCCCTGGTGATCTAGGGTGGCATACCTGGTGGCCATCCATTGTGGGCATCCCTGGTGGTCCAGTATGGGCATCTGTGGGAGGGCTGCTCTTCTAATCAATCAGTGCAGACCCCCCTGTCAGGAGAGCTCCCGATCGGCTCTCCTCTAATCGCGTCTGCCAGCCATGAGTGAGGAAAAGCTGATAAACAGCTTTTCCGGTTTACACTGTGATCAGCCATAATTGGACAGGGCTGATCACGTGGTAAAGAATCTCCATCAGAGGCTCTTTACTGAGATCAGTGTTGGGGTGGGTCAGACTGACACGCCGCACCACTGATTGCGGTGCTGCGCGCCCCCACGAGCGCGCGCCAGCTGTTATCCTGAAAGACATCATATGTCAGGATAACGGAAGTGGTTAAAATAAAAAACAATGTCCCCTGATGTAGATCCATTGTCAATCATGATGACTGCCTCACCGCCGGACCCAAAAAAAGAAAGGAAAAAAAGGGTCCACACATGACGAAAGCTAACCACTGACTGCCTGTTCAGTTGCCTGACAGTTCTTAAATAGGTAAGAGGCGGAGCCATCTGGTGACGTAACCTAGTGGTATCGCCCCATGCGACATCACCGACCCAGCATGCACCGATCAATGCAAAGTATTTTCAGAATGGTGTCCATGCTGTATAACTGACCTCCTGTATTCACAAGGTAGCAGGACAGCCAATCAGTTTGGTACCTAAAAGCATGTGAAAATCATTGGAGTAGTGGTATCTACTTCAGTGATTTCCAGTTTACAGCGGCACCAGCCAGATATGTCGAAGCTGGACCCATGTAACTACACTGAGCAAAATTATAAACACAACACTTTTGTGTTTGCTCCTATTTATCATGAGCTGAACTCAAAGATCTAGAGGCATACCCCACTTTTAAGTACACAATGGGGTTTATTTACTAAAGCTAGAAAGTGCAAAATCAGGCTCACCTCTGCATAGAAACCAATGAGCTTCCAGGTTTTATTACCAGAGATTAATTGAACAAGCTGGGGTTAGAAGCTCATTGGTTTCTATGCCGAAGTGAGCCTGATTTTGCACTTTCTAGCTTTAGTAAATAAACCCCATTGTGTACTTAAAAGTGGGGTATGCCTGTATTACTTTTTCTATGTACACAAAAGGCCTATTTCTCTCAAATATTGTTCATGTGTTGTCTAAATCTGCGCTAGTGAGCACTTCTTCTTTGCCGAGATAATCCATCCACAGCTGTGACATATCAAGATGCTGATTAGAAAGCATGATTATTGCATAGGTGTGCCTTAGACTGGCCACAATAAAAGGCCACTCTAAAATTTATCACACAGCACAATGCCACAGATGTCGCAAGTTTTGAGGGAATTGGCATGCTGACTGCAGGAGTGTCCACCAGAGCTGTTGCCCTTGAATTGAATGTTCATTTCTCCACCATAAGCCATCTCCAAATGTGTTTCAGAGAATTTGGCAATACATCCAACCGGCTTCACAACCGCAGACCACGTGTAACAACACCAGCCCAGGGCCTCCACATCCAGCATCTTCACCTCCAAGATCGTCTGAGACCAGCCACCCAGACAGCTGCTGCAACAATCGGTTTGCATATCCAAAGAATTTCTGCACAAACTGTCAGAAACCGACTCAGGGAAGCTCAACTGCATGCTCGCCATCCTCATCGGGGTCTGGACCTGACTGCATTTCGTCATTGTAACCAACTTGTGTGGGCAAATTCTAACATTCGATGGCGTCTGGCACTTTGGAGAGATGTTCTCTTCACGGATGAATCCTGGTTTTCACTGTACAGGGCAGATGGCAGACAGTGTGTATGGTGTCATGTGGGTGAGCGGTTTGCTGATGTCAATGTTGTGGATGGAGTGGCCCATGGTGGTGGTGGGGTTATGGTATAGGCAGGCATATGCTATGGACAATGAACACAGGTGCATTTTATTGATGGCATTTTAAATGCACAGAGATACCGTAAGGAGAGGCTGAGGCCCATTGTTGTGCCATTCATCCATGACCATCACCTCATGTTGGAGCATGATAATGCATGGCCTCATGTTGCAAGGATCTGTACAAAATTCCCAGAAGCTGAAAACATCCCAGTTCTTACATGGCCAGAATACTCACTGGACATGTCACCCATTGAGCATGTTTGGGGTGCTCTGGATCGGCGTATACAACAGCATTTTCCAGTTCCCGCCAATATCCAGCAACTTCACACAGCCATTGAAGAGGAATGGACCAACATTCCACAGTCCACAATCAAAAACCTGATCAACTCTATGCGAAGAAGATAAATAGGCCCTTTGTGTACATAGAAAAAGTCATAGATCTTTGAGTTCAGCTCATGATAAATGGGGCAAACACAAAAGTGTTGCACTTATAATTTTGCTCAGTGTATGGCTAAAATATCTATGTCAGGAATTCTTCTTTTATGTATATTCAGCTATAACATTTTACATTGAATTTATAGGCTAGCCAAAACTGTAAGCTATTAAGACTCTACTCTCCCCCTCTATTTAGTAACATAAAAGACTCTCCTCACTCTTAGTTTCTACACATTAAATCTAGTAGACCCCTCAATATCCTGTTGTTTACTCTGTTCAGTTATTGTATATTGAGGAATGGTTTAGTTGATTTTTATAGATGGCTTGATAGTGTTATTTGTCTGCTGTTGATTGCTTTTATCATGGGTAATATGGAATAAAATAAAAATCATAGTGATTAAAGTGGTTGTAAATCCCCAATGCGGAAGTTGTACCTATAGGTAAGCCTATAATTAGGCTTATCTATAGGTACAGTAAATATCTCCTAAACGTGCGCCATTTAAGAGATTTATTTACCCTGTAGTGTGCCAATGATGTCATCGGTGCATGCACTGTGAAGTAATGACCCTCTGTGCCGTTTCTTCACTAGCGAGTACCGTGACTGGCGGCTCCCATGCACATGCATGGGAGTGACGTCACGCAACTCCAGCCAGTCACAGAGCCGGAGTCTGCTGTCCCCAGAAGGAAGAGGGCGAAGATGGATGCGGCCTCCAGCAGGGACATTGCAGGCTTTGTTTGCAGGTAAGTGGCACATAATGTGCTAGTATGCAATGCATACTAGCACATTATGCTTTTACTTTGCAGGGAGTTAAAAAGGAAGTAAAACCCATCAGGTTTTACTTCCTCTTTACGTCTGTAAACAATCTTTATTTTAGTGAGTTTCTATTTCTAATACTGGTTGGCTCATGGAATCTCAACTATTTTATTTATAATTTTGACAAAGCACTTTATATGCACAGTTGTTGCAGAAACATATTTAACCTGCCGGTAGCACTACAGATGACATTGGCAACCATTGTTCGTGATCCCCTGTGAATTGGAATTGTAGGACATATTGAATTAAAGTTGAACTTTAGGCAAACAGATACAAGGCAGCTTTGTTACTTGCCAAATGAATGGTATTTATGTCCATCCAGTTTTGAGAGCTATATAGCTCAGCCAAACAGCACAGACAATGGATGACACCACTTATAGTTAAAAAATAAATAGTGGCGTCCTCTCTCCACCTCCTCCAGACATAAAACAGCAGACTGACGAGGTCAACCCTTTGCTCTCTCCTCCTATCACCATGTTCCTTCTCGAATAATAGTAGCCAATGATGGCTTGAATGAATTATACACAACATCCTGGAAACTAAACAACTGTTTTAACTGCTTGTATGATCTTGAACTGAGCGGTAGGGATGGGCTATCTGTTCAAGTCGAACATGAGAACATGATATACGCAAGAGGTTGAGAGAAATACTTGTCTGGTGGAAAATTCTGTATCAGGCTAAATACAGTATGCATTGGTGATATAATCATACAAGACGAGTTCTATGTATGTTCAGATACAAGATCTTTTTATATAAAATAATTTCTTTTTAGCACAAAAGATGATACTGTATCAACATATAAAAGGCATGTTTTTAGTATATTGTATTTTATGTCTTATGACTGTAAGTAACATCTGAAAAGTTCCAGTAGTTGTTCTCTTTCCTTTCAAAAATGGTATGTTCCTTCTCAAGACATTTACATGCAGCTGATCAGCTCCCACTCCTTCCTCTCCCAGTCTGAGTGCAGCTGTATAGGTAATTACACTGTAGAGGAGATTAATACCAAGCCAAGCGGAGGTACTTATAACAGATGCGTTTAAAAAGAGTGTTTTATTAATGAACTATTTAAAGGTTTATTAATGAACAGGGAGCTGTAATAATTTGTGCCTTTTTATTATTTTTAAATACATTTAATGACTTCTTCATAACTACCGTGCATCGTTTTGTTGACTTGTATATTTTATATCTACAAGAAGGGTGTTATAAAAAAAACTTATTGTTTTATGTATACTGTATGAAGTGCAAATGTCTATGTAAAGACCAACTTGGGGGATATTTACTAAAACCGGTGCATGCAGAATCTGGTTCAGCTGTTCACAGTACCCAATCAGCTTCTAACTTCAGCTTGTTCAATTAAGCTTCGACAATAAGCTCTGGTTCACATTGCAGGGAATTGACATTACATTTGACATGTCAAATGACATGCCAAATCTGCGGCTTTTGCCGGCAATGGAACCGTCTGAAACGGTGCGACACCACACCAATTCCCAAAAGTACTACTTTTGGCGACTTTGGGTGCAATTTCAATAGACATCTGTGCAGAAACCCGCACAGATGTCTCTGAAATCATCCCCAAAGTCAGGACTGACATGCGGGAAGGAAATTTCATTCCCGCTGTCAGTGTGATTACCTGGACTAAAACCTGGAAGCTGATTGGTTACTGTGCACAGCTGCACCAGATTCTATGTGCACCAGTTTTTGTAAATTACCCCTTATATATCCATTAACATACTACAAGTGAACTACAAGATATACCTAATACATCTTTTCTGTTTTCCATAGATGATTGTGGTGGCCCGGCTGAATTATGGGTAGTCAATGGTACCTTTAGCTCTCCAATGTACCCTCAAAACTACCCCAACCTTGCTTCATGTAAGTGATATGGTATTTGGTATCTTTATCCTTTACATCTACAGTCCAGGTATAACATACTGCATATCTGATTAACCTTAAGAAAAACGACATTTGTCATTTTTTTTTAATTAGGCTTTTGGAAGAAATAGTAAAATAAAATAATTATGTTAGCAATATCTTGATGTGGCACCCCAAGGATGTTAACGAGATAAATAAATCTTAATTATCGCTATGAAAGGTTCCCTATTTCTATAATATACTTTACTCCATCTTTTCATAAGAGCTCACCAGAGCCTTATAAATACATCAAGAGAGGCTTCTGCTGTGTTGAATTAATTATTATACATATCAAAAGAAGAGAAATCTAGTTTTACAGCCACACAATATATGAAAGATTTACTATGCATATTTTAAAAAAATAACAGTAAAAAGGTATGCTTTCTGTGCTTTATGCAGAGAGAGCAAAAGGGGATGTGGGTAATTTTCAATGAAGGAACATAATCAGCTAAATAAAGCAAATTTTATTTTTCATTTAGCAGCTGTTACTGCTTTTTGATATATACATATGTTTTAATAATATTGTGTTTTATTTATTATTAAGATAGTACTACCCAATTAGAGATTTTATTAATCAAATACTGCCCAAAACTTAAATATATATATATATATATCAGCTTTTGCTGCAATACTTACCCTATCTTCAGTGCTTTCCCCTGTAGACTACCTATTCTGAAATCCAGCACTGTTCCTCTTCCAGGTTGAAGACTAGCATTATTCAACCCACTTCCTTTAAGCCTAGGGTGCTAAGGACATGCCTCCAAGGGTGTATTATGAAGCCACCCTGTGCTCACAGGAGAATGCTGAAGAGCATGGCACCACATCATTAAGTGGTGCTGTTCTTAACCTCCCTGGCGGTATGATTATTTTGGATTTTAGGTGCTGAAAGCGGTACCATTATTTTGCATGGAAATTTGGCGTTTTATATTGTAGGTCTGTAAATCTTAACAATAACACACTTAAATCTGTCCACCAAGAGTCTAGTAGATATCCCGGGTATGATAAAGTTTGAAACACAAAAACATAAATTATAATATAATAAATAAAAATAAATAATTAAAAAAAAAAATAGTAATAAAATAAATTTCCCCACAATTCACTATCGCTCAATTCTGCAAGTGTTCTAATTTACTATCGCTGTTTTCTAGCTGGTCTAAAGCCATTTTTGACGTAAAGGGACACTTTTTGGTTGCTATGGACAATCTCCAGTTTCCAGGCAGAAAGAACAGTGTATATCATGTAAAACTGCATGCAGGGCATGGGACAAAGCACTGGGGACAAAAGGGATGTGAAATCATTTCATACAGTACTGGAATCTGTAAGATTCCAGTACTGTATGTGTTACGATTTTTACTTTTTTTTTAATTTGCCGCCAGGCTCCGCCCCCGTGCGTCGCGCCGCTCGCAGGGAACGGAGCCTGTCACGGAGAGGCTTCGGAGGAGGACGGAGCCCTCGGACACTGCGGGGGACATCGCAGGATCCCGGGGACAAGGTAAGTAACGCCGCCCCAGGATCCTGCAATGCGATCCCGAGTGTGGCTCGGGGTTACCGCTAATGGTACTGAATTTTAACCCCGAGCCACATTCGGGAAAACCGCCAGGGAGGTTAAAAGCATTCAGAACCCAACCACTTCCAGGGAAGAAGGATCCTGTGCATCATGTGACCAGGCCACACTCACCCACCAAAAAGGTTACATAGTTAGTAAGGTTGAATAAAGACACCAGGCCATCCAGAGTGAGTGTGAGTCTACAATTGTCCCTATCCCTGTACAATGTGTCTCATTAAGATGCTCATCTATTATATTATTACTTATTTAAGGTACCCATCAATTTATGCACACTCACATCGCACACTCACATCGGTCCCTACTCTCAAGGAGCCCACAATCCAAGGTCCCCAACTCACATTCATATACTAGGGCCAATTTTTGGACTGAAGCCAATTAACCTACCAGCATTTCTTTGGAGCGTGGGAGGAAATCGGAGTACCCGGAGGAAACCCACGCAGGCACAGGGAGAACATGCAAACTTCAGGCAGGTAGTGTCATGGTTGGGATTTAAATCAGTGACCCTTTTTACTGCTAGGCAAGAGTGGTACCCACTACACCACTGTGCCACCTACAAGGTACGTATAAGGAGAAGAAAAAATATAACACAAAAGCGCAACTATAAGATCTTCGCCAGGTGGTGTTGGGGCCCTACTACCCTGCATAAAATAAACCCGTCCATTCCAAACACCTGCTGGAGATGTTTTAAGGTACCATGAAGCATATTTGGAGCACTTGCCCGATCATATCTCTCTGGGACAAAATACTTCACTTCGCTGCTACTATGATTTAATTGGGGACAAAATTATTAACATTCCTCTCATTACTTTGCTATCAGTGAAGCCTGGATCCTATAAACAAAATAAGAAAAGTCTTCGACACTTCTTGACTTCTGCGCAGACTGTTATTGCCAGGGCATGGTGAAAACCACAACCCCTGTCCTTTGTGGATTGGGCCTATGAAATGGATTCTATTTGCCATCTAGAAAATTTGATCTCCTGTGAAACAGATAAAACTGATGGTTACACCTTGACCTAGTCAGTCTGAAACCACTTTCGACGTTCCTCTAAATTTGCCTCCTACCTTTGGTCTCCTTGTCATTATAATTGCTATCTTTCTTGGATACCCATTTTTTTCTCTCCTCATAGTACTTGGGTCTTATACCCCCTCCCTTCTTTCCCTTACCCCCTTTTCCTCCCCTTATTTTTGTTCTTCTACCCATGTTTACTGGTTATTACAAGTTTGTTCAGACTTCTACACATTTGGTTATAACAATTCTGTTGTTATGTATGCACCTGTGGAGTGTTTTCTTCTTGTTCTCCTCATTGAAATCCCTCTTCAGATGAAGGTTCTTTTAAAGTGGTTGTAAACCCCCCTGAGACATTTTTACATATAGGAAAGCCTATAATAAGGCTTACCTATTTGTACTGAAAATATCTCCTAAAAGTGGGCCTTTTAGGAGATATTTACCTTGTAGTGCGCCAATGAGGTCATCGGCGCATGTGCAGTGAAGAAACAGCCCTCCAAGCCATTTCTTCCCCAGTATGTGCTGTGACTGGCGGCTCCCACGCGCATGCGCAGAAGTGACGTCACATGGATCTGGCCAGTCACAGAGCCGGAGTCCGCGGCCCCAGAAGGAAGAGGGGCAAAGATGGATGCTTCTACCAGCGAGGACATCGTGGACATTGCGGGCTTTGTTTGCAGGTAAGTACCACATATTGGGCTAGTATGCAATGCATACTAGCCCATTATGCTTTTACTTTGCAAGAGAATAAAGAGGAAATAAAACCCATCAGGTTTTACTTCTTTTTTAATGTTTCCTATGTTACTGGTACTGGCATACTACTGAAATGTCACTCCATGCAAACTTTGGCTGATTGTCTACCTCACGCCCTGCTTACTTAGGTGGTTATGCTCCTTAGTTATCTACTTATTGTGGACTTACAATGTTGTACTTTGATTTACTTACGTACTAGTATGTACTGTATAGCTTACTGTTACTGATATATGTACTGTACTGAATATGGATCTAAACCCGAACCTTATGATCCTTCTGTTACCCCCTTTCTTCTGTGTATTTGTGTAACAACAAAACATACAATATATAAAGATTAAACATAAAAAAATATATAAATGCTGAGAATTGATCTTTAAAAATAATCTTAGGCTGATCATGTGATACTACATGGTTCTCTTTGTTTTTTGCATTCTGCCTGAATACATACCACAAATGCCCATAATGCCCTACACTCACAGTCTGTCCTCAGTCTTTCAGGTTCAATAACGACGATTGTTGTGCAACCCAGAAAACAGAGGATAAGATGTGGAAAAAAGAGATAATTGCAGGGGCCACCTCTGAATTGATAACTGAGTATTGAAGCCTGAGCTGCTCTTTTTTAACCTATGGAGGAATATTTAATAAAAATATAGTTTGGCTTTAAATACGTATAAGTCTTTATCATAAAACCTAAATAGAATTTATTTTTTGTAATGGAAACATTAAATCATTTAATTGCATACTTAAAGTTTAAATCACAAGGTTGCATCTTGCAGGGAGAGAAGTTAAGGAAATTGAAATACCCCACCAAACTAAGTGATAAAATATTGAAAAATATCTTTCAGTACAGCAGCTGCTTATAGAATCACATAATTACAAAACAGACTTCTGGCAATACATTTTCTACACCAGCATGAGAAAAGATACTTTGGGAAAGCTAATTAAATCATATCCATTGCTCTAGGATTCTACCAAAAACCTTTATGTTTTGGCCCAGGAATGCCATTAAGCATTCCATCAATGTGAACTAATTTATTCTTAACTCTAATGAATTTCCTGGGTGATATAACTTGTTGTCTTCAGGTTGCAGAAATACAGCTTGGTGCTGCCATTAATAAAAGCATTAATAGTTAGACAGTTTTTATTTTTTTTAAACTTTGTTTTCTATTGGCAAATGTTTCCTGAAGGTTTAGCTGGTAATAAACGAACATAGCTTAGTTGCTAACATCAATTATCTTTTCAGCAGAGTTGACAGGCCTTCAGTGGCAGGATTCTATAGAACGGTTTGACAGCACAGAAAGTGTCTTGATGTTGAAAAAGCCTTCCTAAAAGAAATTGTACATAGTGCTCCAGCTTTGTAGATAAAGTTGTCATCTTTGTGACAAAATTGTAAAGCAGGACAGTTGAATGATCAACATTGTTAATATTTATGTGCAAGGTTTATATACTGTATAAATATAGGAAATATCAGAAACTGCTAGATAAAGTAGAGTCCTGGCCTCAACAGTATTATATACCTTGGAACATCAATTGCAATACAGGTTTTCTTGCCCAACATCAGTACTTGACATTACAAATTCACTTTTAACTGAATGGGCACAAATTCCCATGGAGACACTTCAAAATTTAGTAGAAAGTTCCAGAACAGTTGAGGATGTTATCACCGCAAAGGGGAGGAGAGACATGGTTTGACAAGCTAATTCCCATGGTTTGAGTGAGAGGTCCAAAAAGCTCATATAGGTAAGAGAGTCAACTGTCCACAAATGTCTGGCCATATAGTGTATATATAGAAAGAGCTATAACTTGACATTGATTAAACCACCCTTAAACAAAAATTGTATGTAGTGCTCAAGCTTTGTAGATAAATTAATATCTAGAGCAAACCAAAAAAGTTGTTCCATCTTGTGACAAATTTGTAAAGCAGAACAGTGTGATGATCAACTTTGTTAAAGTGGTAGTAAACTCTGCTAACAATGTAAAAAAAACAGGCCGTCCTGCAGTGTTGTGCCATAATGTGCTAGCATGCACTGCATGCTAGAATATTATGGCATTCTTACCTATCAAGCAAATTCCTCCAGAGTTGTCCTGTCTTTGCTCAAGGCACTTCCATCTTTGCCTGGTCTTCTGTCCGAGTCCACACTGTCCAGCCATTTAAATGGACTGGGCCGCATCCGTGCAGGGGTCACATGCACAGTGATTCAATCAGATCCAGTCGGTGTGAATATCTCTTAAACAGTACAAGTTTAGGAGATAATAATTCTACCTACAGGTAAGCCTTATTATAAGCTTATCTGTAGGTACAAGTAAAACGTAAGAGTTTAATAGGGAATAGGGCTTTAATAATTATGTTTAAGGTTTATATAATAATATATGAAATATTAGAAACTGCTAGATAAAATACATCCCAGACTGAGGAGCTTGGAATTTCCCATTACAAATCACTACTAATTCATTTCTTGTCAATTGCACTTTAGGTATTAACCGGTTAATTAACTTTTATAGCGACTGGCAAGGAATTAAGTAGTAAGAAGGAATTGTGTTTAGAATTATTAAAACTTTAGATGAGCACTGTAGGTGGTTGTTACAATATTATTATGTATTTGAGTTTGTTCGTAAATTATGTAATATCCTGCTATACAGCTCACAACACAGGCAATTCTCATCATACTAGTAAAAAAAAGCCTGATGCTTAGGTGGCTTTCTTTCCTCACACTGGCCACCACTTTGCTATAATTAGTAAATATATTACATATTTTTTTCCTAACTAAAAAGAAACAAAAAATAAACTATAACAAACAGATATGCAAAAATACAGTATATACATAAAGGTATTGCACAATCTTGAGATGCTAAAAGACTGTCTTCATAAAATATCATTGCAGTTAATGACTGGTCAACAGCAACTGACTAATGTAAGAGCGTTACAGTAAGACCTTGATAATATAGGGGAATGGGCAGATGGAGTTCAGTATTGAAAAATACAAAGTTCCGCACTATCTCTCTTCCTCTTCTACTCTTTTTTTCCTTTTCCCTTCTCGCTGTAAATCCTTCTCATTCTCTCATGAGTCCACCACAATAGATTTGTCCAACTGGTTTGTTGTGTAATGACTAGGCACCAACCACTTACGGTATACCTCCCAAACCCTGAATCTCATTTACTACCGGTAATCACTTCCTTTTCCCCTCTCCCTCTTCTCTCACCTTTAGAACTATCTCCGAATTGCTCCTTAGTCATTACTTATCATTGGTTGCTGTCATAACCTTGGATATGCGCACACTGAGTTTCCTCACAATGCATTTGTATGTTGAGTACTGCCTGTGATACTTTTTTTATTTGCAATAACATACAATTTTTCAGGACAAGCTTTTGGGGTTTGTCCCCTTCTTCAAGGTCCCAGCAGTGCAGTGCTAATAATAAGTCCATATGTCAAAGGTCCACCAATGTGTGATATCTTCAATGGTGCTACAATATGGTAAACATGCAGATGACTTTGTGGGTAAACCTCCACCAATGGAAGAAATGGCCTCTCATCTCACAGAATGGACCCTTTAATTACAGAGGGTCATATGCACTTTCCCTTATAGGGTGTAATAGCGTGTCAGCGGTCAGCCGAAAAAGACAACAGATCCTGATCGGTAATTTCTTGATAAGCGATACCAATTTCAAAATACCGAATGCAGGACAACTCCAGAGCCACATTGATCATGTAAATAAAAGAACATAGTGCTCTCAGCAAGAACAAACTTTTATTTTCTTAAAAAAAACTGAATAAAACTTAAAAGTCAGGCACTTTAACCCAGTGCTTGGTATTCCAGCGTGTGTGCAAAAAGTCAGCGATGGCCGCGAGTGACATCATGTGACTTCCATTACACGTTACATCCCAGTGGGCGGGACTTCGTCAGCAGATACAGAAATGACGTTGATACCCGATTTATATAGTGTGAGCCAATTGCCCTGACTGTGGGTTGCAGTACATCGGGAGGACCTCGAGACCTTTACATGTCCGCGTAGGAGACCACGTTAACAATATTAAAATAGGTTTAAAAACCTGTAATGTTTCTCGATGATTTTAACAGTTTCACAATCACAACCCCAAGGGCCTCAGATTTTGGGGGATTAAGAGGGTTACCAAACATTGGAGGGGGGGATTTTATTTGCCAGTTGAGTCGTAGAGAATCATACTGGATACATTGCTCGGGGAGCACATTGCAATGGCTTCTATCCTTAAGGCTTCTATCTCTAAGTGATTCTTTCTACAAGTGATATGCACTTCAATCTCTGCTTTAAGTTCTGCCTCACCTGATCACTCCTTCTCTGTCTCTTTACAGGTATGTGTCAGCTCAACCACATCTTCCACCGTTAAATGAAATTGGGATTTGCTTGCTGTCTGTGTGTGTGTGTCTTGGTATGTGTCAGCTCAACCACATCTTCCACCGTTGAATGAAATTGGGATTTGCTTGCTGTCTCTGTGTGTGTGTCTTGGTATGTGTCAGCTCAACCACATCTTCCACCGTTAAATGAAATTGGGATTTGCTTGCTGTCTCTGTGTGTGTGTGTGTCTTGGTATGTGTCAGCTCAACCACATCTTCCACCGTTAAATGAAATTGGGATTTGCTTGCTGTCTCTGTGTGTGTGTCTTGGTATGTGTCACCTCAACCACATCTTCCACCATTAAATGAAATTGGGATTTGCTTGCTGTCTCTGTGTGTGTGTCTTGGTATGTGTCAGCTCAACCACATCTTCCGCCTTTAAATGAAATTGGGATTTGCTTGCTGTCTCTGTGTGTGTGTCTTGGTATGTGGCCTTCTCTATCTGTTGCCCTGTGTGCACAACCATGACGTTGTTATTTGTTGACCTGGACTGTCTTACCTAAGTTTTATGTGTTGATCTTATCTTGGGCTCTGGCCTCTTGCTATTCTGACTTTAGAAGCAAAAAGTCCACTTTGATTGTTAGGCATTCTTATAGTCACTCATGATTAATTAAGGAACTTCAACCCCACCCTTATAACAGTATAAATTTGAGCATCCTTAAGGGGTGAGCATATTGCTCGGGGTGCACATTGCAATGGCTTCTATACTTAAGGCTTCTATCTCTAAGTGATTCTTTCTACAAGTGATATGCACTTCAATCTCTACACTTCAGCGATTGCACGAAGCAAACAAATACAGCAATCTGCACTGGAAAGCACCTAACAGACTGCAGGTGACCCTGTCTCTCTAATAAGCTCTCCTTCCATTCTGTAACATGCACTCTCTACCACTGCTTCTGACACTCCTGTCCTCTCTCCTCAAACTCTCTTACCTTCACCCCCCCTCTCCACCCGCCTGCTTATACATATCACCCTGCCTTCTGTCTTCTCCCTACTACTGCTCCTACCAACTCTTGATCATTCTACATCCATATACTGATAAAACCTCCAGTACTCTGAGACATGCCCCTTCACATAAATCACATTCCCACATTACCCTCCTGCTTCTCCTAATCTCTGGTGACATATCCCCAAACCCTGGGCCACCATCATCTGTCTTTGCCCAACGCTCCCATCCCCCTACACCCTCTGGCAGGAGCCGCAACCCACAGAACTTGGTCTCTATTCCTCTTTCCAAAACCAGCCCCCCCCTTTTCCTGTGCCCTGTGGAATGCACGTTCTGTCTGCAACAAACTCACCGCCCTTCACGACCTCTTTATCACAAATTCCTTTAA
The DNA here is from genome assembly GCF_042186555.1 of Aquarana catesbeiana. Lineage (NCBI taxonomy): Eukaryota > Metazoa > Chordata > Amphibia > Anura > Ranidae > Aquarana > Aquarana catesbeiana. The sequence goes on along the minus strand of NC_133325.1, from coordinate 734,445,773 downwards.
CTTACTTGCCATTACTGAAACCTGGCTTCATGAATCAGATACTATTTCTCCTGCTTCCCTCTCCCATGGGGGCCTTCTCTGGACTCACTCCCCCAGACCAAGTGGACGGAAGGGAGGTGGAGTGGGAATCCTTCTAGCCCCATGCAGCACCTATCAGGTACTTCACCCACCTCCCTCTCTGACACTCTCCTCTTTTGAGGCACATTGCATTCGTCTATTCTCTCCCATTTCTCTAAGAATTGCTGTCATCTACCGGCCCCCTGGACCAGTATCAGCCTTTCTTGATGACTTCTCTGCCTGGCTACCCTACTTTCTCTCTTCTGAAATCCCCACAATTATTCTTGGGGACTTCAACATCCCTGTTAACACTAACACTACTATTACTTCTAAACTTCTCAGTCTAACCTCATCGCTTGACCTGAAGCAATGGATACAGGCTCCTACCCACTCCAATGGCAACACCCTTGACCTTGTCTTCTCCTATCTGTGCACTCCGTGCAACCTTTCCAACAATCCACTCCCACTCTCTGATCACCACCTTATTAGTTTTGCTCTCTCCCTGTCTTCCACCTCTTCTCCCTCCAACCGCCTAACAGTTACATGTAGAAACCTTCACCACCTCAACCCTTCTCTTCTCTACTCTGTTACTGATCACCTCTATGACAAAATCTCACCTCTGTCCTGCCCCAACCTAGCTACTTTCATCTACAACAGCTCACTGTCTTCCTCCCTAGACAAGCTTGCCCCCCTCACTACACGCAGAATTAGGCCCCAACTGCTACAACCCTGGCAAACAGATGACACCAGAAGTCTCAGAAAGCATAGCCGCGCTCTTGAGCGCCTGTGGCATAAGACTAAGACCCAGGAAGACTTCACACAATATAAATCTGCCCTTCTAAAATACTACTCCTGCCTTCACACTGCCAAACAGACCTACTTTATCACACTCATTAACACCTTCTCATCCAGTCCACGTCAACTCTTCTCTACCTTCAACACTCTACTCTGTCCTCCACTGCCTCCACCCACCAACTCACTCACTGCCCAGGAGATTGCCAATCACTTCAAAACTAAGATTGATACAATTCACGAGGAGATCACCAATGCGCAAAAACCTCCCCCATGCAACACCCCATGTCCACAGACACAATCATTACTTCCCTCATTCAACCCTGCTACCATTACTGAGGTTGCTAAACTTTTATCTAGCACTCATCTAACCACTTGCCCCCTGGATCCTGTTCCCTCGCAAATGCTACGCTCAATCTCTGACTCGATTCTACACTCTCTAACTCACATTTTCAACCTCTCCCTCTCTTGTGGCATCTTCCCAAACTCTCTAAAACATGCACTAGTCACCCCCATACTAAAAAAGCCCTCACTGGATCCCACCAATCTCAACAACTTACGTCCCATCTCCTTACTCTCCTTCACCTCCAAACTTCCTGAAAGACTGGTCTACAACCGACTAAGAGACCATCTGACCATGAATAAACTTCTTGATCCCCTTCAGTCCGGTTTTCGCCCTCAACACTCCACGGAAACTGCTCTCCGTAAACTCTCAAATGACCTACTAATGGCTAAAGCCAATTGACACTATTCTGTACTACTTCTCCTGGATCTCTCTGTTGCCTTTGACACAGTGGACTACCCCCTCCTCCTCAAAAAACTCCACTCCTTTGGTCTCCGTGACTGTACTCTTCGCTGGTTCTCATCCTACCTATCCCACTGCTCCTTCAGTGTCACTTACAACTCTACTTCCTCCTCTCCTCTTTCTTTTTCTATTGGGGTCCCCCAAGGTTCTGTTCTTGGACCTCTCCTTTTCTCAATCTACACCACCTCCTTGGGTCAGTTGATTGCCTCCCACGGCTTTAAATGTCATCTCTATGCTGATGACACCCAAATCTATCTCTCCACCCCCCAGCTCTCTCCATCTGTCTCCTCACGCATTACCAACTTACTAGCAGACATATCAGCCTGGATGTCACATCACTTCCTCAAAATCAACCTATCCAAAGCCGAGCTCATGATATTTCCTCCCTCAGGTGCCACTTCCCCTGATTTCCCTGTCAATATCAACGGCTCAACTATCAACCCATCTCCTCACGCCAAGGTCCTAGGTGTAATCCTGGACTCTGAACTAACCTTTCGACCCCACATTCTATCACTATCCAAAGCTTGCCGGCTCAATCTCCGCAACATCTCCAAGATACGCCCCTTCCTAACCAATGTCACCACAAAGCTTCTAATCCACTCCCTGGTCATCTCCCGCCTCGACTACTACAACTCCCTCCTCATTGGTTTACCTTTAAATAGGCTATCCCCACTTCAGTCCATCATGAACGCTGCTGCCAGGCTCATCCACCTCACAAACCGCTCAGCATCTGCTACACCCCTCTGCCAATCCCTCCATTGGCTGCCACTCAGTCACCGAATTAAATTCAAGATACTAACTATAACTTACAAAGCCATCCACAACCTGGCCCCCAGCTACATCTCTAACCTAGTCACAAAATACCAACCTAATCGTTCTCTTCACTCCTCCCAAGACCTCCTGCTCTCAAACTCCCTTGTCACCTCATCCCATGCTCGCCTTCAGGACTTCTCCAGAGCCTCCCCCATCCTCTGGAATGCTCTACCCCAATCCATCCAATTTTCTCCTACTTTATCCACTTTCAGACGATTCCTGAAAACTCATCTCTTCAGAGAAGCCTATCTGGCCCCCACCTAACAACTGTACACTTATCTTCTTAATCAGCACACCACCCACAGTTATTACCTCTTGTATCGCTTGACCTTCCCTCTTAGATTTTAAGCTCTAAGGAGCAGGGCCCTCTGATTCCTACTGTATCAAAGTGTATTGTATTTGTACTGTCTACCCTCAAGTTGTAAAGCGCTACATAAACTGTTGGCGCTATATAAATACTGTATAATAATAATAATAATACATGAGACTAAGGTTTTAATTCCAGCTGGATTGAATGTTAATTTCGACATCAATTGTTTTATTTCTGACCGCTGATGTTTTTTAAATCATTTGATTGTAAAAGATGGCTGCAGATTACGTGCGTGATTTTCATATTTATAAATATACACATTCTTTGTTTTTTATTAAAAAAATTTTATTAAAATTTATTAAAAACCTTCTTTTATTGTTAATTTAATTTTTAGGGGTTTCTGTTGTTCTGTGAACAAAGGGAAATCCAGTTATCTATTTAAATTTTAAAATTTCTAATTGAATTGTTAAGCGAGGTGTTTTCTCATGCCGTTCGGCAGTGGGCATTTTCAGCTTCATTGAGACACACTTCCGGGATTCCGTCCTAAAAGGTGTTGCTCCACCTTGTGTTGTATCATGTGATGCGGCTCCTGGGTGTCATGGCAATCAGCTCACGCTATATAAATTGGGTGTCAACATCATTTCCGTATCCGCTGATGAAGTCCCGCCCACTGGGATGTAACGCGTACAGACGGACGGAAGTCACATGACATCACCCGCGGCCATCGCTGACTTTTTGCACACAAGCTGGAATACCAGGCACTGGGTTATAGTGCCTGACTTGTAAGTTTTATTCTGTTTTTTTTTTTAAGAAAATACAAGTTTTTGCTTGCAGAGAGCACTATATATGTTCTTTTATTTACATGATCAATGTGGCTCTGGAGTTTGGTTGTCCTGCACTCAGTATTTTGAAATTGGTATCGCTTATCAAGAAATTACCCATCAGGATCTGTTTTCTGTTTCAGCTGACCGCTGACACGCTATTACACCCTATGAGGGAAAGTGCATATGACCTCCATTCTGTGAGGTGAGCGGCCATTTCTTCCATTGGTGGAGGTTTACCCACAAAGTCACCTGCATGTTTACCATATTGTAGCACCATTGAAGATATCACACATTGACCTTTGGCATATGGACTTATTATTAGCGCTGCACTGTCTTTTTATCTTTTACTGTATGGGATTTGAATTATAGACCCTAAGTGTTCAGCAGTTCAGTTTTAAAAGGGGTTACTATTATTATTGTTGAGCGCCCTACTCCCGTAGGAGCGGCTAAAAGTTTGTTCTTCCCTGAAGTGCCTTCCATTACCCCCATTCCCTCCAAAGATATAACACGCAGACAGTCATTGGACAGTTGAACTATGTACATCTTTATTTCGGTTCCATGTTAAATGCTGCATTGCACCGGAAAGTCACTCTGAATAACTTCCAGTGGTTTTGAGTGGTGAGAAATTTGAATCCAGAATAAACGAAAGCTTCTATCTGGCATGAATTCTCATAATGTAATGCATCTTTCCTTCCTCCTGTTAGCCACCACTTCCTGACTGTACAGTCCTTCTGATTCTAACTCCATGAACAATACTCTGAATAAAGTTCAGAAGATGATTTTCAGATTCCTCCAGGGTATTAGTTCTCTAAGGCCCAGCCCTGTTCTCCTGAACCCGCACACTAATCCCTATAAAGTCTCTCAGAAGTACTGTTCCCCTGGGTTACACTCACATGTGTTGCCGAGTGATCATCCATGCCGCACATAAAAGATCCTTTCCCAGTCCTAATGTGTCAGTAACAGCAACCGTTTAGAAGAATTTCCTGCAGTACTCTTTTTCACCTGCATATCTTGCTTCCCTCTTCCCTGCAGGGGAGAGCACTAAAGCTGTATCGGTATCCGCATCCTCCACCTGGATCTCTCCAACTCCCATGAGCATAGAAGCCCAGAAAGCATGTCCCTCTCCCCCGAAGGGGAGAGCACCCACAAATCCTCCTGTACTCTACATCCTCCAACAGACGAACTAACGCCAACCCTCCGGAAACTACCTGTCAAACTTGTATTCCTTCCATCCTCCAAATCAAAACATGAAAAATAGAGGAAACTGCTCAAGCAAAGTGCAAGGGGTCACACCCTCCTCTACTCTAGTAAACCTCCCATGCCAATTAAACCCACCAGCTTTACACTGCAGGGAGAAACACTGGCAATTTTGGCCTATTTCTACACCTAACTCTCTAATCTAGCACTCACCTAAGTAGGTGGGCGCTACAATTGCGCTGGATGTTTTCCTTTATATTTATAAGGTCCCAGCAGTACTGATGCACAAAAGTTTTAACAGAGTGTTAAAAAAAACACAATATCTGAGGAAACAAACACACAAAACACATCTCATTCCCTTATGCCACGTACACACTAGCGGACCTTTCGACCGGACTGGTCCGACGGACAATTCGACCGTGTGTGGGCTTCATAGCACCTACAGCTGACTTTTTCGGTCGAAAATCTGACGGACTTTAGATTTGTAACATGTTTCAAATCTTTACGTCGGAACTCCGCCGGACCCAGTTCCTATTGAAAAGTCCGCTCGTCTGTATGCTAGTCCGACGGATGAAAACTGACGCTAGGGCAGCTATTGGCTACTGGCTATCAACTTCCTTATTTTAGTCATCATGAACGAATCCATCGGACTCTGGTGTGATCGTGTGTAGGCAAGTCCGTTTGTTCGGAAAGTCCGTCGGAAGTCCGCCCAAAGTCCGTCGGATAGACTGTCAGACCAGTCCGGTCAAAAAATCCGCTCGTATGCACGTGGCATTAGAGATTGTTTTTTTTTTTTTTGTTTTTTTTTAACATTCTGCTAAAACTTTTGTGAATCAGTACTGCTGGGACCTTGAAAAAGGGAACATACCCCAAAAGCTTGTCCTGAAAAATTGCATGTTAGTGCAAATAAAAAAAGTATCACGGACAGTACTCAATTGTCTCTGTCACAAGTGCACTAATACGGCTACAATCACCTCAAGTATTTATTTTTGCTAATTGTGTTCAGTTGAAGTGGGCTGGGTCCCTACCATTTTGTCATGACACTGTATACTTTGCTTCACCCCCTGTCCTCAGGGGATGACTCTCCTCTGCTTTCTTATTATGTAAGCTTTGTTCTTTCCTTTAATAAAATATTTGAACAAGAAAAATGCAGTTATGCATTTGATTATTAAAAAATTGCATGCAAATATTTATTGGGAGGGGAACATTAGCTATGAAGAATGACAAAGCAATTTACACTTGTTCACCTTAATGAGAAGACACTTAGGAGAAGGCATGAACCCCATCTACAAATTAATCAATGGTGACTGTAGTGACGGAAACAAGCTGTTTAACCTAAGGCACTTGACCCATACCCGAGGCTACAATTTGAGATTCAGGGAAAGGAGTTTTGATCTGAAATTGTGTAGAGGGTTCTTTATGGTCAGAGCAGAAAAAAATGTGAAAATCCCTTCCCAGATAGTATCAGCAAGGCATGTTGACGAATTAAAAAGAACTTCTCGATGTGTTCCGCAATGAGCATATTATATAGGGATATGTGTGTGCGCACACACACAAATACACACAGGTTGGATTGAATATACCAGTGTCTTTTTCCAACCTTATAATTTAATGTAATTATATAAAGACAGTAATATTTAAATATTGGTCGGAATAGCTGAATGCAGTACTGGAGAAGTTCAGAGTGTCAATAGGCTGTCATAAAGGTTGACATTTTAATTTACCGTATTTATCGGCGTATAACACACACTTTTTCCCCTGAAAATAGGGGGCAAATCAGGGGTGCGTGTTATACGCCGCCAGCGTACCTCGGAGGGGAAGGAGGGGGACGGGTGCCACTGGAATTCATCGGCTCTCACGTCACACACACACAGTCCCGCCTTCGCCACTGGAATTGGACCAGTGTTCTGTCTATCACAGGAGCTGGTCCAATGCCGATGGCGGAGGCGGGACTGTGTGTGTGAGGTGAGAGCTGAGTGAGAGCCGAGTGGAGAGGAGATGACGGCTCGGTGGCTTTGATGAGAGATGGCGAGGCTGCAAATTAGGCTAAAAAACGGCATTAATCAGGCTGCATTGATGCATTGATGGGCTGCAGATCGACATTGATCAGGCTGCATTGAGGACATCGATCAGGCTGAATTGAGGACATTAATCAGGCTGCATTGAAGACATTAATCAGGCTGCAAATGGACATTAATCAGGCTGCAGATGGGCATTGGTCAGGCTGCAGAAGGGCAATGATCAGGCTGCAGATGAGCATTGATCAATCTGCAGAAAGGTATTGATCAGGCTGCAGATGGACATTGATCAGGCTCAGGATGGACATTGATGGGCACTGACCCTTAATTTGCTTCAAAGTTGTTTATTTAAAAAATTTTCTTCCTGAAACTTCCCTCTTATAATTAGGGTGCGCGTTATACGCCGATAAATACGGTCATTTTACTGTATATGTACAGTTCATAATAAACCTATAAATACTTTACAAGCAGCTGATCTGCTAATTACTGGTAGAGTGCCTTTGTATCAGGTTCTTTCACCAAAACCAGTAAACCTAATAAAGTTCTTTTTAAAATAATTGTTTCACTGTAAACACTGACAATGCAATGTTATAATGATTTTCTTCTTGCTAGCTTCCTCTTTTTTCCTTCAAACGTTGATGTTTCTTTTTCTTCCCTTACTCTAGGTGTATGGTATTTGAACGCAGCTGTAGGAGAAAATATCCAGCTGCATTTTGAAGTGTTTGATCTGGAGAACGTATATGATGTTGTTGAAGTTCGAGATGGCAAAGGACCAGAATCATTGTTGCTGGGCAAGTATCCATTCTGCTTTAAGATGCACCTTTCAGAAGTTTGCTTGTGTACAGTACATTTTGTGTGAGTGCCATAAATTATTGCAAGGTAGCAGTTAACTGCTCGATCTCATGCTGTCACTGAGGAAGAACTGAGACAAACCACCAGACACCCAAGTGAAGGCTTTGCGGCTGAACTTCAACTCATAAAAAGCAGGTCACAGAGTTCACAGCTCTTTTGATGCACTCAGAAGAGGCATGCTGGCAAATTATCATGCAGAAGATGTGAGAGTTCCCAATAACCCAACAGGAGGGTGATGTATTGCATGTTAACACTGAAAAAAATACCATCAGATAAGGATGTATGAACTGTATATGTATAGGATTTTTTTATGTTTGTAACCAAAAGTAAATAGAATTGAATGGACTTTGCAGGCATGAGAAAAAAAAAATATTACTTTCTTTTTTTATATTTATGTTTATTATTATTTATTTAATTATTGTTGTTGTTGTTATTATTATTATTTTATCAGTAGTAATAGTGGTAGTATTTTACCTCCTTCACCGAAGGGAGTCTAAACCTAAGAACTAAAAAATGTAATATATTATTATATATATTATATTTTATATATATATATATATATATATATATATATATATATATATATATATATATATACATATATTATATATATATACCGAAAAAAAAAGTAAGCTAAGGAATCGCTCACTATCATAGTTATACACATTCAAAAAATAAGCATAAAGGCAGAGGATTTTCATTACAATATTGCTTTCAGTAAATAGATCATATATAGTCAAAATGACATTCAGCAATTGATACATGGGGTTGATTTACTAGGCTGATCACTTTGCAAGGAAAGATGCACTTGCAGAATTATCCCAAGAGCTTAATGAAGTGGGTAAAATGTAACTTTGCAAAGAACACCCAATGACATGCAAGGAAAAAAAAAAAGAAATTTTTACTTGCACACGATTGAATAATGGAAGCCAACAGAGTACCTTATTCACTAAGCTCTAAGGAACATTCCCTTGTACAGTGAACAGTCGATTTGCCTATAATAAATCAACCAAATAGAGTCAACAATATAAACAAAGTACATAAGGATGGATGGGCAGATTACCCTGAAAGAAGCTCTCAGACACAAGGCAGCGAGGGGTGAGGTCTCAGAGTTGGACATTTTGAAGTGGAACTCCTTCTTTTAAGCAGTTGTATCGCCTGCTTGGCCAATTTTACCTATAGGTAAGCCTATAATAAGGCTTACCTGTAGGTAAAAAAAATATCTCCTAAACCTGCATGGTTTAGGAGATATTGACCCTGCATGCAGCCCCTGACGTCAGTGGCGCATGCACTCTGCAGGTCCGGCATATGCTGTCAGAACGTGCCAGAATGGAGGGAGTGATGTCATCGCGGCTACAGCCACTCACAGCGCCGGAGCCAGCGATCCCGGTAGAAACGCAGAGGGAACATGCACAGCCTTGTTCTAAGGTAAGTATTTCATAATGTGCTAGTATGCAATGCATACTAGCACATTATGCTGTTGTTTTGCAGGGGTTTTTTTGTTTTTGTTTTTTTACGCGGTTTACTACTGCTTTAAATAAGAAGAGATGAGACACACTCTCCAGAACAAACATCATTACATATAGTTACATAGTTGGTAAAGTTGAAAAAAAGACATCAGTCCATCCAGTTCAACCTATGATGTATGTGTGTGTGTATGTGTTTTATGTCAATAGTACATTGTATACCCCTGTATGTTGTGGTTGTTGAGGTGCCTATCTAATATTTTTTTGAAACTATCGATGCTCCCTGCTGATACCACTCTGGAAGAGAATTCCACATCCTTACCGCTCTGACAGTAAAGAACCTTCTACGCAGTTTAAGGTCAAACCGCTTCTCTTCCAACTTTAGTGAATGGCCGCGTGTCTTTTTAACCACTTCCCGCCCGCCCTATAGCGGATTGACGTCCGGGAAGTGGTTCTGTTATCCTGACTGGACGTCATATGACGTCCAGCAGGATAACATGCCGCAGCGCGCCCCCGGGGGCGCGCATCGCGGCGATCGGTGGAGCGGTGTGTCAGTCTGACACACCGCTACACTGATCTTGGTAAAAAGCCTCCGGAGGAGGCTCTTTACCACGTGATCAGCCGTGTCCAATCACGGCTGATCACGCTGTCAATAGGAAGAGCCGTTGATCGGCTCTTCCTCACTCGCGTCTGACAGACGCAAGTAGAAGAGAGCCGATCGGCGGCTCTCCTGGCAGGGGGGTCTGCGCTGATTGTTTATCAGCGCAGCCCCCCTCGCAGATCACCACACTGGACCACCAGGGATCGCCACTAGGACCACCAGGGAAGGGGCAACATGTGGATGGCCAGGTATGTACCCCATGGCCATCCACATGTGCCCAGTGTGCCAAATCTGTGCCAATCAGTGCCCACAAATAGGCACTGATTGGCACAATTATGTTGCAGTGATGCCCAGCAATGCCACCCTTAGGGGCATCACTGCAAACAAGTAATGCCATCAGTGCCACCCATCAGTGTCCATTCATGCCACCTGTCAGTGCCCATCCGTGCCCATCAGTGCCCATCTATCAGTGCCCATCCGTGCCCATCTGTGCCAACTATCAGTGCCACCCATAAGTAACCATCAATACCACCTACGAGTGCCCATCAATGCCACCTATGAGTGCCCATCAGTGCCGCCTATAAGCGCCCATCCGTGCCACCTATGAGTGCCCATCAGTGCCGCATACCAGTGCCACCTATCAGTGCCCATCAGTGCCACCTATCAGTGCCCATCATCAGTGCCCGTCAGTGCCACCTCATCAGTGCCACCTCATCGGTGCCACCTCATCGGTGCCCATCAGTGCCGCCGTATCAGTGCCCGTCAGTGCAGCCATATCAGTGCCCGTCATTGAAGAAGAAAACTTACTTATTTACAAAAAGTTTTAACAGAAACAAAGAAAAACTTGTTTTTTTTCAAAATTTTCGGTCTTTTTTTATTTGTTGCGCAAAAAATAAAAACCACAAAGGTGATCAAATACCGCCAAAAGAAAGCTCTATTTGTGGGAACAAAATGATAAAAAATTTGTTTGGGCACAGTGTAGCATGACCGCGCAATTGTCATTCAAATTGCGACAGCGCTGAAAGCTGAAAATTGGGCTGGGCGGGAAGGTGTCTAAGTGCCTGGTATTGAAGTGGTTAAATTCCCTTTCACTAAAAAGTTTTTTCCCTATGCTAGGGTCGCTGACTCACCAGTAGGGATGAGCTTCGTGTTCGAGTCGAACCCATGTTCGACTCGAACATCGGCTGTTCGATCGTTCGCCGAATTGCGAACGTTATGGGCCGTTCGCGCTAAATTCGTGTGGCGCGTCACGGCCCATAATTCACTGCGGCATCGCAGTGCATTGCTGGCTGATGATTGGCCAAGCATGCACTATGACCCGCATGCTTGGCCAATCACAGCGCTGTCAGTAGAGAGAGCTGTAATTGGCCAAAGCCAGGGTGGCTTTGGCCAATTACGGCTCAGGGCATTTAGTACACACCCCACACTATATAAGGCCGCCTGCACGGCGGCCCTGTGTAGTGTGTGTTCCGGTGTGCTGAGAGATAGAGAGAGAGAGAGACAGTGTCATTTGATTTGAGTTAGATAGATTAGGCAGAACAGTCAGTCAGTTAGCTGCACTTACAGTGTATTGTGTATATATATGCATCCCAGGTGTTGCATATATATATATACACTGTATTCAGTTTAGCTAGATCCGTTCCTGTTATCTTCTATCTAGACTATTTACATTTAATGCAGTGCGTCCTGCTCACAGTGTTCAGCTAGATCCGTTCCTGTTATCTTCTAGACTATTTACATTTAGTGCAGTGCGTCCTGCTCACAGTGTTCAGCTAGATCCGTTCCTGCTATTTACATTTAGTGCAGTGCGTCCTGCTCACAGTGTTCAGCTAGATCCGTTCCTGTTAAATTCCTACTGACCGGCAGGCTTGTCTGGTTACAGTATATAAAGCTACCTGAAGAAAATTACAGGTGTTCTATTTGATCCTATTAGTACCACGGTCAGGCAGCTAGACTATTTACATTTAGTACAGTGCGTCCTGCTCACAGTGTTCAGCTAGATCCGTTCCTGTTATCTTCCTACTGACAGGCAGGCTTGTCTGGTTACAGTATATAAAGCTACCTGAAGAAAATTACAGGTGTTCTATTTGATCCTATTAGTACCACGGTCAGGCAGCTAGACTATTTACATTTAGTACAGTGCGTCCTGCTCACAGTGTACAGCTAGATCCGTTCCTGTTATCTTCCTACTGACAGGCAGGCTTGTCTGGTTACAGTATATAAAGCTACCTGAAGAAAATTACAGGTGTTCTATTTGATCCTATTAGTACCACGGTCAGGCAGCTAGACTATTTACATTTAGTACAGTGCGTCCTGCTCACAGTGTACAGCTAGATCCGTTCCTGTTATCTTCCTACTGACAGGCAGGCTTGTCTGGTTACAGTATATAAAGCTACCTGAAGAAAATTACAGGTGTTCTATTTGATCCTATTAGTACCACGGTCAGGCAGCTAGACTATTTACATTTAGTACAGTGCGTCCTGCTCACAGTGTACAGCTAGATCCGTTCCTGTTATCTTCCTACTGACAGGCAGGCTTGTCTGGTTACAGTATATAAAGCTACCTGAAGAAAATTACAGGTGTTCTATTTGATCCTATTAGTACCACGGTCAGGCAGCTAGACTATTTACATTTAGTACAGTGCGTCCTGCTCACAGTGTTCAGCTAGATCCGTTCCTGTTATCTTCCTACTGACAGGCAGGCTTGTCTGGTTACAGTATATAAAGCTACTTGAAGAAAATTACAGGTGTTCTATCCCAGCTTAGTGCAGCTACAGGCCATTAGTATGTCTGGAAGGCCAAGAAGGAGAGGCAGACAGTCACAAGCCAATAAGAGAGGGCAAGCAGGCTCTGTGTCTAGTGCTGGTCGTGGAGACGGTGCATCCTCATCAGCACGTGGCCATGGGACACGCTTGGCCTTTTTTTCGGCAGCTGGCCATGTTGAGCCGCAACATGCGGAAGACTTGGTCGAGTGGATGACCAAGCCGTCCTCATCCTCCTCATCCTCTCTCACCCATGCCCAGGGTGCTTTGTCTGGCAAAGCAGCGGCCTCTTCCTTCAGCTCAATGTCATCAGTGACTCCTTCCCTAGCTCCACCATGTCCTCATGAGGATTCCCTCGAACTGTTTGACCACAGTGTTGGGTACATGCTCCAGGAGGATGCCCAGCGTTTGGAAGGCTCTGATGACGATACTGAGCTCGATGAAGGCAGTAACATGAGCGCGGACAGAGGGGGTGCCCAAGAAGGACAGCAATCTGGCAGTCATGCTCCCCCTGCTGCAGCATACTGCCAGGTTTGCTCCAGTGATGAGGAGGGAGGGGATGATGAGGTCACTGACTCAACGTGGGTGCCTGATAGGAGAGAGGAGGAGGAGGAGGAGGAGGAGGAGGAGGAGGAGGAGGAGGCGGCAGCACATCACCAACGAGGCAGGATGCCCTCCAGGGGCCAGCCTAAGGGCAACACATTGACTGCATCACACCCCAAAGCTCCACATGTGCAGGGCGCTGCAGTCTCTGCGCGTTATTCAAAAAGTTCTTTGGTGTGGGCCTTTTTTGAGACGAGTGCATCAGATCGCACCGCTGCTATTTGCAACATATGTCTCAAGCGTATCTCGCGTGGCCAAAATATCTCCCGCTTGGGTACCACATGCTTGACCAGACATATGTTGACCTGCCATGCAGTTCGTTGGCAAGCGTATCTAAAAGACCCACACCAAAGAACAAAGAGGATCTCTCCTTGCTCCTCATCAGCTGAGATTTCCAACCCCACTAGACCTTCAGTCCTCTCTGAGACCTGCAGTGAGAGGAATGAAGGTGTAGAATTAGGTGTGTCACAGCCAAGTACTTGTGGGCAATCTGCTTTTGGTACACCGACGTCAGATTGTACCAGGCAAATTTCCCTGCCCCAGCTGCTGCACCGCCGAAAGAAGTTTGCTCCCAGCCATCCACATGCCCAGCGGTTGAATGCTAGCTTGGCAAAATTGCTAGCACTTCAACTGCTGCCTTTTCAGTTGGTAGACTCTGCCCCCTTCCGTGAGTTTGTGGAATGTGCGGTTCCTCAGTGGCAGGTACCCAAACGCCACTTTTTCTCACGGAAGGCGATTCCGGCTCTCTACCGGCATGTGGAAGGCAATGTCCATGCCTCGCTGGACAGGGCGGTCAGCGGTAAGGTGCATATTACCGCTGACTCATGGTCCAGCAGGCATGGACAGGGACGTTACCTAAGTTTCACGGCGCATTGGGTGACTCTGCTGGCAGCTGGGAAGGATGCAGGACAAGGTGCAGTAGTGTTGGAGGTTGTTCTGCCACCACGCCTCCAAAATGCTGATTGTGACACACCTCTCTCCTCCACCCCCTCCTCTTCTTCTTCCTCCATGGCCTCTTCCTCGGAACCAGCGGTGCTCCGTAGGCGTTCAAGGGGCTACGCAAGTACGCAGGCCAAAAGATGCCATGCGGTGCTTGAGCTGGTGTGCTTGGGGGACAGGAGCCACACTGGGGCAGAGGTTCTGTCAGCTCTGCAGGGGCAGGTTCAGAGGTGGTTGACGCCACGCCAACTTAAGGCAGGAATGGTGGTTTGCGACAATGGCACCAACCTCCTCTCTGCCCTCCGACAGGGACAAATGACCCATGTGCCCTGTTTGGCTCACGTCCTTAACTTGGTGGTGCAGCGGTTCTTGGGCAGGTACCCGGGCTTACAGGATGTCCTGAGGCAGGCCAGGAAAGTCTGTGTGCATTTCCGCCGGTCATATAATGCCAGTGCTCGGCTGACGGACCTCCAAAAGGAGTTTAACCTGCCCAAGAACCGCCTAATCTGTGACATGCCCACCAGGTGGAACTCAACGTTGGCCATGCTGCAGCGGCTGCACACGCAGCAGAGGGCCATCAATGAGTACCTGTGCGACTATGGCACCAGGACAGGGTCAGGGGAGCTTGGTTTTTTTTCCCCACGCCAGTGGGCCATGATCAGGGATGCATGCACTGTCCTGTCACCATTCGAGGAGGCCACGAGGATGGTGAGCAGTGACAGTGCATGCATCAGTGACACTGTCCCCCTTGTCCACCTGTTGGAGCACACGCTGCGTGGAATAATGGACAGGGCACTTGAGGCAGAACAGAGGCAGGAAGAGGAGGACTTCCTTAGCTCTCAAGGCCCCCTTTATCCAGACAGTGTTCCTGCGTGCCCGCCGATCACACAGGAAGAGGACGAGGAGGAAGAGGAGGAGGAGGAAGATTGTGTCAGTATGGAGGTGGAGCCTGGCACTCAGCATCAGCAGCAGTCTTTAAGGGATCAGTCCCAAGAAACACATGGACTTGTACGTGGCTGGGAGGAGGTGGCTGCGGACCATGTCGTTCTTAGTGACCCAGAGGACTCCGGACCGAATGCCTCAGCAAACCTACGCTGCATGGCCTCCCTGATCCTGCAAAGCCTGCGTAAGGATCCTCGTATTCGTGGTATCAAGGAGAAGGACCAATACTGGCTGGCAACCCTCCTTGATCCACGTTACAAGGGTAAGGTTGCGGACCTTATCTTGCCATCGCAGAGGGAGCAGAGGATGAAACATCTTCGGGAGGCCTTGCAGAAAGGTCTGTGCAACGCGTTCCCAGAGACTGGGAGGTTACAAACTCCTGTTTCTGGACAACGTGTTGCTGAGGCTTCGGTCAGTCAAAGAAGGAGCGGTGGAGAAGGTGGCCGTCTGACCGATGCGTTCAGACAATTTTTTGGTCCGCAGCCCCAAGGTATGATCGGTTCCAGCAACCATCGCCAGCGTCTGTTTTACATGGTGCAGGAATACCTAGGGGCAAGATCAGACTTGGACACCTTTCCCACCGAAAATCCTCTGGGTTACTGGGTCTTGAGGATGGATCACTGGCCAGAGCTTGCACAGTATGCAATTGAGCTACTGGCCTGTCCTGCATCCAGCGTTCTTTCGGAACGCACATTCAGTGCTGCTGGAGGCGTGGTAACCGATCACAGGGTGCGTCTGTCCACCGACTCGGTCGATCGGCTGACCTTCATAAAAATGAATGAGTCTTGGATCACCACCAGCTACCAAGCACCTGATGCTGATGTAACCGAATAATTTTTTTTGAAATCTCAGATCCCTTCAAAGACTGCCTATGCTGATGCTGAGTGACTATCCCTGAGTAATTATCCTCTTCCTCCTCAATCATCACGCTGATAGCTTGTAAGAACATTTTTGGTTCTGGGCGCCACCACCAGTGCCTAAGGCACAATTTTTCAGCCCCTGTTTAACAGGGGCGTGTAATTACAATTTTTGATGTAATACTTTGCAGCAGGGCTCGTTCCTGCATTCCAACTAGAGTGTCTGTGAGGGGTTGCAGTGTTGTGGCACCAGCACCAGTGCCTAGGGCCCAATTTTTCTGCCCCTGTCTAACAGGGGCGTGTAATTACAATTTTTGATGCAATACTTTGCAGCAGGGCTCGTTCCTGCGTTCCAACTAGAGTGTCTGTGAGGGGTTGCAGTGTTGTGGCACCAGCACCAGTGCCTAAGGCCCAATTTTTCTGCCCCTGTCTAACAGGGGCGTGTAATTACAATTTTTGATGCAATACTTTGCAGCAGGGCTCGTTCCTGCGTTCCAACTAGAGTGTCTGTGAGGGGTTGCAGTGTTGTGGCACCAGCACCAGTGCCTAAGGCCCAATTTTTCTGCCCCTGTCTAACAGGGGCGTGTAATTACAATTTTTGAAGCAATAATTTGCAGCAGGGCTCGTTCCTGCGTTCCAACTAGAGTGTCTGTGAGGGGTTGCAGTGTTGTGGCACCAGCACCAGTGCCTAAGGCCTAATTTTTCAGCTCCTGTTCAACAGGGGCATGTAATTACAATTCTTGATCTAATATTTCACAGCAGGGCCCTGTGAGGGCTTACAGTGTTGTGGCCACAGCAACACCTAAGGCCCAAATTTCTGCTGAGTATATAGGGCAGGACCCTACTTTCAAACATCTAACTTACAAACGACTCCTACTTGCAAACGGAAGGAGACAACAGGAAGTGAGATGAAATCTACCCCTAGGAAGGGAAATTCTCTCCTGTAAGAGTTAATATGGGAAAACAATTTCTCCTTTCCACTGATGCTTTCCAATCCTTGTTCCACAAAAAAACCCAAATTTTCAAAAAACATTTTTCATTGGGACAAAAAAGTGAGGTGAAATCTTCTGAAGAGGAGGAAAGACAGCAAAACAAATGTCACAGGGGTGATAACCCTTCCCTATGTTTTCCAAAAAGCTTAGAAAAGATTTTTTGGCTGGAGCTAAACACGTTAAAAATGTTCAAAATTACAAACAGATTCTACTTAACAACAAACCTACAGTCCCTGTCTTGTTTGCACCGCCTGTATACTGCTGTTCAGAGTATATAGGGCCTGGTGGCCCCACACCTTTCCTTATTTTAATTTGGGTGCGGGGTTCCCCTTAATATCCATACAAGACCCAAAGGGCCTGGTAATGGACTGGGGGGTACCCATGCCGTTTGTCTCACTGATTTTCATCCATATTGCCATGACCCGACATGACATTAAACCCGCAAGCAGTTTTAAATGAGATTTTTTCCTTTAAAAATGACATTTGGTGCAGGGACTGTTCTAAACATGGGAAACACGCGTCACTTTACAGGCATACTATAGACACCCCCCAGGTACGATATTTAAAGGAATATTTCACTTTTTTTTTTTTACTTTAAGCATCATTAAAATCACTGCTCCCGAAAAAACGGCCGTTTTTAAAAGTTTTTTTTGCATTGATACATGTCCCCTGGGGTAGGACCCGGGTCCCCAAACCCTTTTTAGGACAATACCATGCAAATTAGCCTTTAAAATGAGCACTTTTGATTTCGAACGTTCGAGTCCCATAGACGTCAATGGGGTTCTAACGTTCGTGCGAACTTTCGGTCCGTTCGCGGGTTCTGGTGCGAACCGAACCGGGGGGTGTTCGGCTCATCCCTACTCACCAGTACAGTATTTGTACATTGATATCATATCCCCTCTCAAGGGTCTCCTCTGCAGGGAGAATTAGTTCAATGCGTGTAGTCTTTCTTCATAGCTGAGGTCCTCTATTCCCTTAATTGTTGCCCTTCTCTGGACTCTCTCCAGTTCCAGCACATCCTTCCTGAGGATTGGTGCTCAGAACTGGACAGCATATTCAAGATGCGGCCGGACCAGAGTCTTGTAGAGTGGGAGAATTATTGCTCTGGAGTGAATCCCCTTTTTAATGCATGCCAAGTTTCTGTTGGCTTTGCTTTTAGCAGACTGGCATTGCATGCCATTGCTGAGCCTGTCATCTACTAGGACCCCCAGGTCCTTTTCCATCCTAGATTCCCCCAGAGGTCCCCCCCTAGCCAGTAACTTGCATTCGTAATTTTGGCACCCAAATGCATTACCTTACATTTTTCAACATTAAACCTCATTTGCCATGTAGATGCCCACCCCATTATTTTGTTTAGGTCTTCTTGCAAAGTTTCCCCATCCTGCGTAGAAGTTACTACCCTGCTTAACTTAGTATCATCTGCAAATATTGAGATTGAGCTGTTTATCCCATCCTCTAGATCATTTATGAATAAATTAAACAAGATTGGTCCCAGGATAGATGCCTGGTGGACTCCACATTCCACACCAGACCATTCCGAGTACTCACCATTTATCACCACCCTTTGGACTCGACCCTATAGCCAGTTTTCAATGCAGGTGCTCACCCTATGGTCCATGCTGAGAGACCTCCGTTTGTACAGTAAATACTTGTGGGGAACTGTATCAAATGCCTTTGCAAAATCCAGATGCACCACATCCACAGGCCTTCCTTTATCTAGATGGCAGCTTCATAGAAGGTTAATAGATTGGTATGGCAAGAACAATTCTTCATGAATTCATGCTGATTACTGCTAATGATACAGTTCTCATTACTAAAATCTTGTATAAACTTCCTTATCATCCCCTCCAATAACTTGCAGACTATTGATATTGAGCTAACTGGCCTGTAGTTCCCAGGGATATGTCTCGGCCCTTTTTTAAATATTGGTGCCACATTGGCTTTTCTCCAATCAGCTGGCTCCAGTAAACTGTCCATTAAAATTAGGGACAATGGTCTAGCCATCACCTGGCTGAGCTCCTTAAGGACCCACAGATGTAAGACATCTGGTCCCGGTGACTTATTTATGTTAAGTTTTTCAAGTCTATTTCTGAATCTATCTTCTGCCATGAGGGTGCATCCTCTGACGTGTTATGAAAATTAACATTACAGTGTTGGTTACTGTATCCCCCAGTTTCCTTTGTGAAGACTGGGGAGAAAAATATATTCAAAACCTTTGCCTTCTCTCTGTCCCTTGTAGCCAAATCACCTTTATCATCCTTTATGGGGCCAATTTGTTCTGGCCTCGCTTTCTTACTGTTTATATGCTTGTTTTTTTTTTACTCTCCTCCACTATGTGCCTTTCACGTTCTATCTTAGCCGCTCTGATTTCACCCTTACATTTCTTATTGCATTCTTTGTAAAGTTGAAATGCTGACAATGACCCCTCAGCCTTATATTTTTTAAGGCCTTTCTTTTGCTTTTATATGCATTTTTACGTTAGAGCTTAGCCACCCAGGACTTTTTTTTAGCTCTTTTAAACATTTTACCAGTTGGAATGCACTGGCCAACACTTTTATTTAGCATGCGCTTAAAGCACTCCCATTTTTCCTCCATGTTTTTTGTTTACCCCGTTTAATGTCATCTAGCAAAGTGCACCATTTAGGGACATTGGCTCTTTTGAAATTCAGTGTCCTTGTATTAGCCTTGTATTTCCTATTTCTGTGATTTATACATAAACTAATTGACCTATTGTTGCTGTTTCCTAAGTTGCCCCTTATTTCTACATCCGTGATCAGGTCTGTATTGTTAGTAATCAGTAGGTCTTGTAACGCATTGTTTCTTGTTGGTGCATTCACCATTTGACCCATGAAGTTGTCCTGCAACACATTTAGGAAATGACGAGCCTTAGACGGATGTGCAGTCTCTTCTGCCCAGTCTATATCTGGATAATTAAGATCACCCATTATAATGATATTTCTCATTCTTGCCACTATTCCAAGCTGTGCTAGGAGGTCTGTGTCCCCCTCCTCCCTCTGGTTAGGGGGCCTATAGCAGACGCCAGGTATTACTTTCCCTTTAGTGTTCTCCCTTTGGAGCTCCACCCACAAGGAAAATATAGAGGCATATCCCCCCCCCTTTTTTTACCCTCCCTATATCTGCGATATAGGGAATACACCTGAATGGTTGCCAGCCAATCATGAGAGCTGTCATACCAAGTCTCTGAAATTCCCTCAGAATTGAGATCCTCCTCATACATTAGCAGTTCCAGTTCTCCCATCTTGTTAGCCAGACTTCTAGAATTGGTATACAAGCCTCGTAATTTTATCCGGCCGCATACCATATTCTTGTTAGTTGTAATGGACTACTTTCTTGCCATTTTTCTGTGCAATTACCCCATTCATTTTTTTCTAACTTTCTTTCTTCTTTTCTATGTTTTCTCCTTGTTATTGTTAGTATGTTTTTAAGAATTACAGTGTATGCAAAGCCCAAACTTTTATTTTTAAGTGGATGTAAACCCTCACATATACAGTACACACACAGAGATGAATCAAATCTCCCTACATAAGTTTTACATGTATATCTGCTGTCTCCTGTTTCAACAGTAGGAGTGTAGTCTTGGCTTACACTGTGTGAGAGCTGATTGGAGGAAACGCACACACCCCCACTCCACATAGGCAGAGGAACGAAGATACTCGCAGAATTGTGCTGTGAATAGACAAGCTCTCTGCTAATCTATTTATAGCACCCTCCCTGACACAAATTTCCAGCTGCTTTTATCCCCTGTGTTGGAGAACTTGTCAGAAGTTATCATGCTGATAACAGAGGAATGGTGCAGCAGAAAGACACGGGACTTGGGGCTTTGGAGAGAGATAAGTAAACACTACATATATATGTGCCCAGGTCAGACTTCATGAATGGGGTTTACATCCCATTTAAGTTTTATATGGAGAGGGGAAGGGTTAAACCTGACAAGCATGCATTGCTATAAAATGATATATTAGCTGTAAACCAGTTGCTTCTACTATAATGTGGATTTAATCAGACTGACAGCAAACACTGTGAGCAAAGATGGTCCGCAACTACTTGCTTGCTCTTTAAAATCTTCAAAATGTATTGATTCTCCATAAAAGACACAGTAACAGACAGCAGATGTAAACACGTTCCAGCCTTGTGGGCCTTGTTCACTACAAATGCCATGTACAAAAAATGCCACAATATCCCTCCAGGCAGCATATCATTAATTTAGTAGATAATCAAAGTTACTTGGAGAGGTGTAACACCATACATGGACAGACATAAATTTAATTGAAAACACAAACATAATTGGTTACATGATCAGAAAGGGATATTAAAACCCAAGAAAATAACAATACAAAAACTATAGCTGAATAAACAGAAAACATGAAAAAAGTGAAAAAAGTATATGAGCAAGAATGCCCAGTAGGCGAAAGAAAATAGTACTAAAACCAAAGAGGCAGGTGTGCAAAAGGAAATAAACATAAGTGTAAATCTAGGTCCCACCTGAGGTTTAACCCCTGAGGGACCCTGGTTTTTAATCTAAATATCCACCATGCCTCTCTTTTTAAAAGCTGTCTGTTCCTACCACCACCCCTGGGCATAGGCGTCAATCTCTCAATGTCAGTAAACCTAAAGGAAGACAAGTTACTAGAATGGCATTCTTTAACCACTACTTCATTTACTGCGGCAGGGCGGCCCGGTTGCGCAAAATCATGTACCTGTACGTAATTTTGAGCATGCGGCTTAGGGGGGCGCGCACGTGCCGCCAGCACGCTGCTCCCGCTGTGATTGGATACAGCGAGAGCCAATCAATGGGTCTGTCAGCCGCAATGGCCGCCGCAAACCATTCACAGGAGAGACGGATCAACGGTGTGCTGATGTAAACAAAGCACACTGTTGATCTGTCAGGGAGGAAAAGTGAGAGCTAAGCTGACTAAGGATCTCTCTTTTCCTCCAGTGTAACACCTCCCCATCCCCACACTTAGAAACACCCCCCAGGGAATGCATTTAACCCCTTGATCGCCCCCTAGTGTTAAGCCCTTCCCTGCCAGTGTAATTTATACAGTAATCAATGCATTTTTATAGCACTGATCACTGTATAAATGCCACTGGTCACAAAAAAGTGTCAAAAGTGTCCAATCTGTTCACCACAATGTTACAGTCCCGCTAAAAATTGCTGATCGTTACTAGTAAAAAAAAAATAATAATAATAAAAATGCCATAAATCTATCCCCTACTTTGTAGACGCTATAACTTTTGCGCAAACCAATCAATATAAGCTTATTGGGATTTTTTTTATCAAAACTATGTAGAAGAATACATATTGGCCTAAATTAATGAAGTTTTTTTTTCTGCATATGTACCATAGCAGAAAGTAAAAAAAAATATTGTTTTTTTCCAAATTGTTGGTCTTTTTTTGTTAATAGTGCAAAAAAAAAAAAAAACCCAGCAGAGGTGATGAAATACCACCAAAAGAAAGCACTATTTGTGGGGAAAAAA
The DNA here is from genome assembly GCF_042186555.1 of Aquarana catesbeiana. NCBI lineage: Eukaryota > Metazoa > Chordata > Amphibia > Anura > Ranidae > Aquarana > Aquarana catesbeiana. The sequence goes on along the minus strand of NC_133325.1, from coordinate 734,423,445 downwards.
AAGGACATGAATTTTATTTGGGTACAGCATCACATGACCGCGCAATTGCCAGTTAAATCCACGCAAGGCCGTATTGCAAAAAATGGCCTGGTGGCTGAAGTTGTTAAAGTGACGTGAGAAATTTGAAATATGCTTTGCACTTGGATTAACTACTTCAGCCCCCTTAAGGACCAGGCCATTTTTTGCGATAGGGCACTGCATCACTTTAGCTGACAATTGTGCGGTTGTGTGACGCTGTACCCAAATAAAATTCATGTCTTTTTTTTCCCCACAAATAGAGATTTATTTTGGTGGTATATGATCACCTCTGCGTTTTTTATTTTTTGTGCTATAAACAAAAAAAGACTGACAATTAAAAAAATAAATAAATAAATTTCTGCTATAAAACACACCCAATAAAATAAATTCAACAATTGAATTTCTTCATAAATCTAGGCCAATTTGTATTCTGCTACATATTTTTGGTAAAAAAAAAAGTGTATATTGATTGGTTTGCGCAAAAGTTATAGCGTTTACAAAATAGAGAATAGATTTATGGCACTTTTATTATTTATTTTATTTTTTTTACTAGTAATGTCAGTGATCTGCGATTTTTAGCGGGACTGGAACATTTCGGTGGACAGATCGGACACCTAACTGACATTTTTGACCCAGTCACATTATTACAGTGATCAGTGCTAAAAATATGCACTGGCATTGTACTAATGGCACTGGCAGGGAACGGGTTAACATCAGGGGGGATCAAGGGGTTAAATGTGTTTCCGGGGTGTGTTTGCTAACTGTATAGGGGATGGGCTGCCTGAGACAACACACAGATCCGTCTTCCTGCATAGCAGAAAGACAGAATCTCAGTGTCATCCCCTGACAGAACAGAGATCTGTCTTGTTTACTATGGTAGATCCCCGTTCTGTTTCTGCGGGGAACGATCACAGGTGGTGGGTGGACATCAAGTCCGCCGGACCCACTGATTGGCTCCCCCGCAGGCACACCCACAGATGGCCGTATACGAGCCCGAACTACACCTACGGCGATTCGCGCAGCCAAGCCAACCTGCCGCAGTACAACTGCAGCGGCAGGTCGACAAGCAGTTAACAAAGTCACAATAATGTTCTACTATTCTTATTCTTAAAGCATGTGTGGTGCATCCAATGTGCTGCAGGTTACAAGAAATGCAGCGGATCTGATACACCACATACTTGCTTTCACAATGAATGTATTGCTTAATGTCAAAGCTTTCTCCAGTGGTTACTGAACTGAAAGATTTTGTGCAAGAATTAACATGACAATATCTGCACGTTTTAACCACTTAAAGTGGATGTAAACCCCCAAAAAAATGTTTTTTCTTTTGATATCATACTGTAGAGTATAAGATTTTCTATCATTTGAGCCCAGTCTTGCCACAAAGAGTTAATCCAGCTCTGAGCAATCCTCTTTTATTGTTCAGTGAGATAATTCTTGAGAAACTGAGAAAAACTTTGTCAAATCCTCCCCCTTGCTGTGAGTGACAGGTGATTTACATATCTCGTGCACTAGCCTAAGTAAGACACATGCATTATTTTTTAATTCCCTCCCACTCCTTTCTTCAGCAGCTCTGCAAGGATTGGCTGTTCCACACCTCAGCATGATTTGGCATGCTGAAGTCATGTGGTTACTTTCCTGTCTTTTCAATGGATGTTAGAGATCATAGCAGAAGTTCAGCAGAAGTTCAGTATAAATATACAGGGGAGTGTAGAGGTGGGCGAGGAGTCTACTGACATCACAACTCCACCCACCGAGCTCCAGACAACAGACCCACCCACAGAATCTGCAGTTTTTGGGGTCTAATAACAGACAGAGGGGAGACATTTGACAGGTAAAGATACATGCAGGAGGCATGTATATCCTTATAGATAACCCCTATGGCAGTAGTTTAGAAAGGATGACATTGGGTTTACATCCACTTTAAGGACTGGGCCTATTTTTCAGACTTGGTGTTTACAAGTTAAAATATTTTTTTTTGATAGAAAATTACTTAGAACCCCCAAACATTATATATATTTTTTCTAACACCCTAGAGAATAAAATAGCGGTCGTTGCAATACTTTATGTCACATCGTATTTGCGCAGTGGTCTTACAAGCGCACTTTTTTTTGGAGAAAATATACTTTTTGACTTAAAAAATAAGACAACAGTAATTTTAGCCCAATTTTTGTTTATATTGTGAAAGATAATGTTAAGCCGAGTAAATTGATACCCAACATGTTATGCTTCAAAATTGCGCCCGCTCATGGAATGGCGACAAACTTTTACTCTTAAAAATCTCCATAGGCGACGTTTAAAAATTTCTACAGACTACATGTTTAGATTTACAGAGGAGGTCTAGAGCTAGAATTATTGCTCTCACTCCAACGATCGTGGTGATACCTCACATGTGTAGGGGCGCTTTACTTTTTTTTCTATTTATTTATTTTACTTTTTCATTTTTATTTGTACACTGTCTTTTAAAAAAAAAAATTGGGTCACTTGTATTCCTATTACAAGGAATGTAAACATCCCTTGTAATAAAAAAAAAGCATGACAGGACCTCTTAAAAATGAGATCTGGGGTCAAAAAGACCTCAGATCTCATATTTACACTAAAATGCAATTAAAAAAAAATGTCATTTAAAAAAAAAAAAAGAAAAATTCCCCTTTAAGAGCATTGGACGGAAGTGACATTTGACGTCGCTTCTGCCCTCCAATGCTATGGAGCCGAGTGGGGGCCATCTTTCCCCTCAATCGGCAGCCAGGCATCCAGGGGAAAGGACGCGATCGTCTCCACCGCTACCGGTGGCTCCTGTAAGTGGTGGGGGCAACTGTCGCGTGGCGGCGGGGGGCCCTATCCCGCCGCCGATAAAAGTGATCGCACAGTGAATCCGCCACCGAAACCACTTTTATCTGAAATCGGACAGCCTGCTGAAGAAGAGGTTATCAGGTTATGGTAGCTAGCTGCTGCCATAACAACGATATTCCTCTTCAAAGTGCCGACGTATTTCCACAGTGGATGGTCCGTAAGTGGTTAATTACTTGCCGCCTGCCATATAGCAGAATGACGGCAGCAAAGTAGTTGTGATATCCTGAGCGGACGTCATATGCCGTGATCAGGATAACACAGCCGGCGCGTGCCCGCGGGGTGCGCAGTGAGACGATCGGAGGTGCGGTGTGTCAGTCTGACACACCGCAACTCCGATCGTGGTATGAAGCCTCTGACAGAGGCTTCGTACCACATGATCAGCTGTGACCAATCACAGCTGATCATCGCGTGAACCAGGAAGTGCTGGTAAACGTGTTTCTTTGGTTCATGCTGACAGGGAGAGCCAGTCGGCGGCTATCCCTGTCAGAGGCGGGGAGGTCTGTGCTGATAATCAGCACATTCATTATCAGCACAGCCCTCATCAAAAGGTGGCTATCAGTGCCCAACACCTGCCAGCCTGTCCCCATAATAAACGCCTGTCAGTGCCCACAACAGTGCCGATCAGTGGCAACAACAGTGCCAATCAGTGCCCAAAAAGTGTCAATCAGTGCCCCATCAGTAATGCCTATCAGTGCCTCATCAAAGTGCCAGTCAGTGCCACTCAGTAATGCCTGTCAGTAGCTCTTTATCAGTGCTGCTTATCCAGTGCCACCTATCAGTGCCCATCAGTGCTCATCAGTGCCGCCTATCAGTGCCACCCGTCAGTGCCACCTACCTCTACAAATGATTTGGACCAGTGAACAAAGGTCCATAAAGACATGGATGAGTAAGTTTGGGGTGGAGGAACTTGACCGGCCTGCACAGAGTCCTGACCTCAACCCAATAGAACACCTCTGGCATGATTTAGAACGGAGACTCCGAGCCAGGCCTTCTCGTCCAACATCAGTGCCTGACCTCACAATTGCGCTTCTAGAAGAATGGCCAAACATTCCCATAGACACACTCCTAAACCTTGTGGACAGCCTTCCCAGAAGAGTTGAAGCTGTTATAGCTACAAAGGGTGGGCCAACTCAATATTGAACCCTACGGACTAAGATAGGGATGCCATTAAAGTTCATGTGCATGTAAAGGCAGGCATCCCAATACTTTTTGTAATATAGTGTATATAATTTACAGTAGCGGGTTTATCTTCCCATGTTTGAACATCATAATCATCATATATTGATCATTACCATCACCACCAATCAGTAACCATCTTTCGTATTGCTCACATTTAAAGAGTAACTCCACTTTTGTTGTAAAAAAAAAATCCCCTCTGGGTGATCAATGTACATTGCAGATAATTTAACAAACTTTGTAGCAGAACCCTATCTGTTTCTGCTCTGAAAAGCTGTTTGTTCTTGTATGTCTTTTTGGATTCTGATTCTGAATTGGAGTGATTTGATCAGATGATGAACTTGCAGGGCTTTAATGAGGAAAGCTATATCCCTGTATATGTGAATAACCCTTTAGGAGCATCTCACCAAAAATGACATTTGCAGAGGATGCCTGAAATCTGACTTGTATCTTAGTGTAGACTTCTGGAAAAACAATGAGCAAATCATACAAGCAGGACATGACATTTGTGGGGGCGGTCTGTACACATCTATGTATACCTCCAGGTTTGCCATATTGCATTGAATTTTACAGAAAATTGAAGTGGCGCTGTGATTTGAAACAAAGAATAATACAACTACAAAAAGAATTGCAAACAGTAATATCGCATGTGTCTGATCTCTCAAGGTAAATATTGAATAATATGAATAATAATAATAAATTATCTACTGAGTTTGTACTCAAAGTGCCAGTGCTGCAACAAACTTCTCATCAAAGTGTGCAAAATAACGCAAATAAAAATAATATTCTTATGTGTTATCACAATCCAACATTAAAATAATACCCCTACTGGGTATTGTAGCTAAAAACACTAGTGCTGCAAATAATGCAAAATTGTGCAACTAAGCAAAAATAGATTCAACAATAATCAATAAAGTGATAAAGTGAAAAAACAATCCAATTTAGTGACTTGATTTTCATATAATAGTGTCCATTAACCCTTAGCTACCCGCCCACTGTCATATGACGGTGGGAGGAGGCAGCTCTCGTCCTGGGCGGACGTCATATGACATGATCGCCTTCCCGAGCCACTAGGGGGCGCGCGCACGCCGCATCACTGGGGACCCGATGCGCGTGCCCGGCGGCCTTGATCTCCGCCGGGCACCCGCGATTGCCCAGTAACCGAGCAGGACCGTGGATCTGTGGGTGTAAACCCACAGATCCACGTCCTGTCAGAGGAGAGGAGACCGATGTGTGTCCCTTGTACATAGGGACACCGATCGGTCACCTCCCCCAGTCAGTCCCCTCCCCCCACAGTTAGAATCACCTCCCTAGGACACACATTAACCCCTCGATCACCCCCTAGTGTTAACCTCTTCCCTGCCAGTCACGTTTACACAGTAATCAATGCATTTTTATAGCACGGATCGCTGTATAAATGTGAATGGTCCCAAAAATGTGTCAAAAGTGTCTGATATGTCCGCCTCAATATCGCAGTCACAATAAAAATCGCAGATCACCGCCATGACTAGTAAAAAAAAATAAAATAATAATAATAATGCTATAAATCTATCCCCTATTTTGTAGACGCTATAACTTTTGCGCAAACCAATCAATATACGCTTTTTGCGATTTTTTTTTTTTTTTTTACCAAAAATATGTAGAAGAATACATATCGGCCTAAACTGAGGAAAAAATTTGTTTTAAAAAAAATTGGATATTTATTAGGGCAAAATGTAAAAATGATTGTGTTTTTTCAAACTTGTCCCTCTTCTTTTGTCTATAGCGCAATAAATGAAAACCGCAGAGGTGATCAAATACCACCAAAAGAAGCTCTATTTGTGGGGAAAAAAAATGATAAAAATTTCATTAGGGTACAGTGTTGCATGACCGTGCAATTGTCATTCAAAGTGTGGCAGCGCTGAATGCTGAAAAATCACTTGGGCAGGAAGGGGGTTAAGTGCCCTGTATTGAAATGGTTAAAGAACAAAATCATTATGTCCAGTGATATCTGTTGCACTAATGTCATCAAATTATCACACTCTCCCCTGTGATAGAAGCTCACCTCATTCCCTAGACTAGAAGGTCTAAAAGCATTTAGGGTGCAAGCAATTCCTCTCCATGGGTGTTTTTGGCTACAATACCCAGTAGGGGTATTATTTTAACCACTTCAGCCCCAGAAGGATTTGCCCCCTTAATGACCAGGCCATTTTTTTGCGATACGGAACTGCATCACTTTAACTGACAATTGCGTGGTTGTGCGACACTGTACCCAAAGAAAAGTGACATCCTTTTTTACCCACAAATAGAGCTTTCTTTTGGTGGTATTTGTTTTTTTTTTCCTTAATATTTTATTGGTAAAACAAAAATAAGGTTTACATTGCATTTAAATACGGAAAATGCGGCAATACAAAATATGTGACCGTAGTGATATTCAAAGCTAACAAGCAGTAATTATTATAAAAACATTTTTCGGCTAATGGTGATATAGTAGACACTTATAGAGGATATGAGATATGGTTGTGAATGGACAGTTGTATAATTGCGTTTATACCAATACTATTAGTTCTGTCAGATACCTAAGTATGTTTAGGTGTATTTCATGAATAGAATCGAAGATTTGCTATGTTGTGAGGTATTAGCTAACGTTAAGTAACTAATTCCGTCTATAATCTAAACAGCTAAAGTTGGTTGAATATCAGTGTTTGAAAAGATGGGATCCTGCCAGATGGGGGAACTGGTTTATGGTGTAAACCTAAGTATACAGGAGAAGAAAGATGAAGGGGGGGGGGGGGGGGGAGAAGGAGAGCGCAAGGGAGGAGGGCTTTTGGTGGTATTTAATCATCTCTGCTGTTTTTATTTTTTGAAAAAAAAAACAATTTTTTTTTTTTTTACTTTGTGCTATAATACATATCCCCGAAAAAATATAAAAAAACAATTGTATTCATCTGTTTAGGCCGATATATATTCTTCTACATATTTTTGGTAAAAAAAATCGCAATAGGCGTATATTGATTGGCTTGCACAAAAGTTATCGCATCTACAAACTATGGGATAGATTAAGGGACTTTTATTTATTTTTTATTGTTTTTACTAGTAATGGCGGCGATCTGCGATTTTTAGTGGGACTGCGACATTGCGGCAGACAAATCTGACCCCAAATGACACTTTTTGGGGACCAGTGACATTATTACATTGATCAGTGCTATAAAAAATGCACTGATCAGTGTAAAAATGACACTGGCAGGGAATGGGTTAACATTAGGGGGCGATCGAGGGGTTAACTGTGTTCCTTGGATGTGTTCTAACTGTAGGGGGGATGGGCTGCCAAGGACATGACAGAGATCGCTGTTCCCAATGGCTGGGAACAGTAGATCTTTGTCGTGTCTCCTGTCAGAATGGGGATTTTCCTTGTTTACAAAGGCAGATCCCCATTCTGCCTCTGTACTAGGCGATTGCAGGTCACCGGCAGACATCCCGCGGGCACGTTCTGTGCCTACGCAGAGCGTGCCGACGTACAACTATGCAGGAGAGCCAACCTGCCGCTTGCTTGGTCGGCAAGCAGTTAATGTTGGATTGTGATAAGACATAAGAATATATAATGTTTATTTGCATTATTTTGCACACCTCGATGAAAAGTTCATTGCAGCACTTTGAGTACAAACTCAGTAGATTTTTTTTTTTTTTATTATTCTTCACGTTATTCAAGATCTACCTTGAGAGATCAGACACATGTGATATTACTGTTTGCAATTCTTTATGTATGTTTTTGCAGCTGTTAAGGATACTGTGGGCTGTTTACATGCATTTGCAATAGTCAAATTTGGCCCTGAGGAGAATGAAAAAGATTTGCTTCTGCTTACTCTTATGCCGCGTACACATGAGCGGACTTTACGGCAGACTTTGCCCGGCGGACTTTTCGACGTACTTTACGACGGACTTTCTGAATGAACGGACTTGCCTACACACAATCCACCAAAGTCCGTCGAATTTGTACGTGATGACGTACGACCGGACTAAAACAAGGAAGTTCATAGCCAGTATCCAATAGCTGCCCTAGCGTGGCTTTTTGTCCGTCGAACTAGCATACAGACGAGCGGACTTTTCGACCGGACTCGATTTCGACGGATTGATTTAAAACATGTTTCAAATCTAAGTCCGTCCAACTTTTGAGCAAACAAAGTCCGCTGGAGCCCACACACGATCGAATTGTCTGACGAAATCCAGTACGCCAGACCAAGTCTGCCGTAAAGTCCGCTCCTGTGTACGCGGCATTAGACACTTAGACACACCCACTACTGGTGAGTTAGGTAATGCTATGTTTGGGGACTTGGAGACTAAAATTCCTGTAATCTGTCATATCAGCTGGAAGATCTTATTCTAGAATCCCCTGATTCTGGGACAGTCCCACCAGATATTTAACATCAAGCCCAAAAGTTTGCAACCTCGAAAACCTAGGGGAGAAAAGATGGGTGAAGTTTAGCCAGTCTTGATGGGACTAGGTACCAACTCGTCATTACTTTCAGGTTTGCTTCTATCAAGGTGATATCAAGCATGCCTGGAAAGGAGTGAAAGAAGGCCCTATGTCAGTTATCCAAGCCCTATACTTTCAACAGATCTTTTTCCCAATATAGCATGCAGAGGGGTTTGGCTGACTCTGTTGCCAGTGACTTATAAATCACAGAGATTCCTCCCCTCTGTTCCATGTCCTGGCCACAGCTCATAGTCTGTGAATCTTGGGGGGGGTGGGGGTGGACTGGCTTGTCCACCCATAGGGAATGTAAAAAGTGAGAAATTTGAAGAGACCTGAACTTCTCCATCTAGAGCACGTCCAACTTACTAACACAAAAAATAAGGGAGAACGGCCCAGAGGACCTAAAAGAATGTCCAATCCTATACAACCCTTTGTTAACCACCACTGAAAATCCTTAATGTCCATACCCAGGGGGAACAGAGGGTTATGAAATAAATGGGCTAATGGGAGGATATGGGAAACCAGTTCTAGGTGAACCCTATGACCATCCCACAAGGCCAGCGAATGTGAGAGAGTGGGAACTAGAATTGTTTTGCTATTTTTTTTTACCCAAAAAAGTGGAGTTACCCTTTAACTGTCATCTGATTTATGCTTGCACTCATTTTGAAATATATGAAAATATGAAAAATGTAATTGCCTTATTGTTTTTCCCCCAGGATTTATTCACATTTTATAGTATTTTACCCCAATATTATATGGTGCGTATTTTTTATTTAGTAAGTATAATATTACCCATATGCAGATCTGGAATATAGTTGGCTTTATTGTCTTTCCACTACAATCCTATAGTTTGTGGTTTAAAGTGAAAAAATGAAATTAGTGATTGGGTAGGCTGAAATGTTTTGGTTGATTATTATTATCTGCTACTAGTGCTATTATTATTATCAATTTATAGTGCACCATTGTTATCAATTTACGGAGCTCACAATGAGTCATCTAATTATCTTTTATTAACCTATCTGGCTCCACATCAAATATGATGTTGGGTCGATAAGCCAACTTTCAAGGCTTAAAACTAGCTTGCTAGCAAATGATGATATTTCCTTTGTACCAGTTTAGAGCACTAATTAAATGTTCCTAACATATACTTGTCAGGAGAAGCATGAAAGAATCATCTGGTAAAGACTTGATGATCACTGCTTTGGGGTCGGGTCAGCTCTTGCTAAGAATTCTATTCTATAATCAGCTGCCTGTGCTGTGGTGAGATCCAAAGGAAAAGGAAAACCCTAATAATCTTCCACTGTAACTACATTTATTGTAAAGGTTTCATGAAATGTCAGGTTGTCACAGATTTAATGCGTTTGCGTGTTAGCACATAACTGTAAACCATGATTAAGTGGTATTGCGTAAAACGAGCCAAGGCTTTTCTAGCCTGACATTTGATGAGCATTTGCAATAAACACAGTTGAAGCAAAAGATTGTGCAGCTTTACCCTTTTCCTAAACCTTGCTGTGAGGGAGCCAAGAATTGGACTGCAACCATTCACTTTCTGTACTTCATGTATGGCTGTGGAAGTGATATATATATATATAGGGGTGGAAGTGATATATGTCTTTGCCATGGTTGTGCTGTGAGGCTGAAAAAGTAGACTTCCCAATATACAAAAGGTGAGCAAAGACTGTTTGTTTTCTTTAAAAGGCAGCCACAGCCTACATAGAAAATCTGCTCCCCCAACAGTATGCTGCAGAGAAAGGCCCTCGGGCCCTGTGTTGAAGCAGTGGTCTCTCTACAAAGCTCTGACATGCATTGATTTAGAGCCAGGACTCTTCATGAGTATGAGCTTTGCTGATTACAGCGTTAAAGGTCTGACTCAGAAGGGTGCATTTGGCCCTCTGCATAGAGACCTCTATGCTACCACAAAGTAAGCAACAGAGGCGGCTCTAGGCTTTGTGAGGCCCTAGGCAAATCTAAGTCATGAGGCCCCATTCACATCCATAATGGGAAAAATAATTAAAGCGATACAAATTAACTGTATAAATTGCATATATTAAGAGTTTTAAATTCTATGAACTATGAATTCACCGTTTATAGAATTTTCTCTTAACAATTCTTCTTTAATCAAATATATATATTACATATATATTATATATTACACGCATATTTATCCATGGGGCTTTTAGTTTTAAAACAGCTGGAGGGCCGTCTGTTTGAGACCCCTGATTTACGTGAAGGTCACATGATACAAGAGACGATCAGAGACTGCAGACATGATACAGGAGATGATTAGAGATTACAGACATGGTACAAGAGCTGGTCAGAGACTGCAGACATGATGCAGGAGATGATCAGAGACTACAGACATAGTACAGGAGATGGTCAGAGACTGCAGACATGATACAGGAGATGATCAGAGACTGCAGACATGATACAGGAGATGGTCAGAGACTGCAGACATGATACAAGAGATGGTCAGAGACTGCAGACATGATACAAGAAATGGTCAGAGACTGCAGACATGATACACGAGATGGTCAGAGACTGCAGACACCATACACGAGATGGTCAGAGACTGTGCTGACATACTACAGGAGATGATCAGAGACTGCAGACATACTACAGGAGATGATCAGAGACTGCAGACGTGATACAGGAGATGGTCAGAGACTGTGCAGACATGATACAAAGATCAGTGGTGGCTGGTGCTCACAATTCTTGGGGAGGGGGTGCAAACAAACTGAAAAATTCTAAAACATCAATTGCAGCCACTGTGACCATCAAATGCAGCCACTGTGACCATCAAATGCAGCCACTGTGACCATCAAATGCAACCACTGTGCCCATGAAGTGCACCCACTGTGCCCATCAAGTGCACCCACTATTCCATCAAGTGCACCCACTGTTCCATCAAGTGCACCTACTGTGCCCATCAAAAGCAGCCACTGTGCCCATCAAAAGCAGCCACTGTGCCCATCAAGTGCAGCCACTGTGCCCATCAAGTGCAGCCACTGTGCCCATCAAATGGATGCCACCCCCTTTGTGGCAGACAGCATCTGTTTGATTGGGGGGAGGATATGTGCTAGGGGGGTTTTGGGAGGGGAGAAGATATGTTCTGGGGGGGATAGAGCTGGAATGGGATCGGGGAATGGATGGAGCCAGAATGGGATCGGCGGATGGATAGAGCTGGGATGGGATCGGGGTGGTAGATGGAGCCGGGAAAGGAGTGGGGGGATGGAGGGAGCCAGGATGGGATCGAGGGGATGGAGGGAGCCGGGATGGAATGGGGGGGATGGAGGGAGCCGGGATGGGATCGGGGGATGGATGGAGCCAGGATGGGATCGGGGGATGGTTTGGGGGGGATGGATGGAGCCAGGATGGGTTGGGGGGAATGGATGGGATTAGGGGAATGGATGGGATTAGGGGAATGGATGGAGCCGGGATGAGATCGGGGGGAATGGATGGAGCTAGGATTGGATTGGGGGGTGGATGGAGCTGGGATGGGATCAGGGGGGAATGGATGGAGCCGGGATGGGATTGGGGGAATAGATGGAGCCGGGATGGGATCGGGAGGATGGATGGAGCCAGGATTGGATTGGGGTGGGGTGGATGGAGCTAGGATGGTATGGGGGGTGGATGGAGTTGGGATGGTATGGGGGGATGGGATGGGAATCATATTGGATCAGGGGGGATGGATGGAGCCGGGATGGGATTGGGGTGAATGGAGCTGGGATGGTATGGGGGATGGATGGAGCTGGGATTGGATCGGGGGGATGGATGGAGCCGGGATGGGATGGATGGAGCTGGGATGGGATTAGGGTGGATGGAGCCGGGATGATATGGGGGGATGGATGGAGCTGGTATGGGATCGAAGAGATGGATGGAATTGGGGTGGGGTGGATGGAGCCGGGATGGTATGGGGGATGGATGGAGCTGGGATTGTATCGGGGATGGATGGACCCGGGATGGGATTGGGGTGGGGTGGATGGAGCCGGGATGGTATGGGGGGATGGATGGAGCTGGGATTGGATTGAGGGATGGATGGACCCGGGATAGGATTGGGGTGGGGTGGATGGAGCCAGGATTGGATCGGGGGGATGGATGGAGCCGGGATTGGATCAGGGGATGGATGGAGCAAGGATGGGATTGGGGTGGGATGGATGGAGCCGGGATGGGATGGGGGTGGGGTGGATGGAGCTGGGATGGTATGGGGGGATGGATGGAGCTGGGGTTGGATCAGGGGATAGATGGAGCCAGGATTGGGGTGGGGTGGATGGAGCCAGGATGGTATGGGGGATGGATGGATATCCTCTCCCCCAAATCACTCCAAGTGAACTTTTTGCTTGTTCCCCCTCCCTCGCCCTCCTCTTCATGCCCTCCTCCCCTCCAAGGCTCACTTTTAGATGACACAGACCTCAGACCAGCGCGCCTCTCGGTACAGTGGTGTGACTCCTTCCCTCCTCCTCCTCCATGCACAGGAAAACATCACAGCACAGGAGGAGAGGAGGAGGGCGGGTTCAGTTCGCTTCGCTCCGCAGTGCACTGTATGTGTCAGGCAGCTGGGGAGAGATGCCGGCTGCAATGCACAGTGGAGTGGAGTGAAGCTTGTGGCGTGCAGGAGCGGAGATACCCCGCACAAGCCACGGGCATTGCGGGAATCTGATTTGCCGGGACTCCAGATCGAGAATGCAGGGCGGTCCCGGCGAATCATCGAGGTTGCGGTATGGGCAAATTAGGCGGCCGCGAGGCCCCTTTGTGGGTGAGGCCTAAGGCGACCGCCTAATTTGCCTAATTAGAGAGCCGCCTCTGGTAAGCAAGGATTCTTCTCTGCAGCATGCCGGCGGGGAAGAGGCTTTTCTACTCAGGTTGTGGCTGTTTTCTAAAAAAATGAACTGTAAGACTTTGAACCCATTTTTGATGTACCTAGAATGTAATTTAGCTGATTAAGCTAAAAGTCCAGTAGGGCTTTAACTCCTTCTTGCCTAAGCCTTTTTCTGACATTTGGTGCTTACAAATTTAAATCTGTATTTTTTGCTAACTTACTTAGAACCTACTTAGACTTAGAACCCCCAAACATTATAAATATTTTATTAGCAGACAACTAGAGAATAAAATGGTGATCGTTGCAATATTTTATTTCACACTGTATTTGCGCAGCAGTCTTTCAAATGCAATTTTTTGGAAGAAATACACTTTTATGAATCAAAAAAAACCAAAACAGTAAAGTTAGCCCAATTTTTTTGTACAATGTAAAAATTGGTGTTAGAATGGAATGGCGACAAACTACGATACCTAAAAATCTTCATAGGCGACAGTTTAAAAATTTTGCGGTGATACCTCACATGTGTGGTTTGAACACTGCATTTGCGGGAGCGACTTACGTATGCAATAGAAAGCAATCAGCGCAAAGGACTAATTAAAACAAACTGTGGCTGAACACAAATAGATATTCACAACATCCAAAAACAATTAATAAAACAAAAATAGCTCAGCTCAAAAATTTAAACACAAATAAATTATGATAAAAAGAGCATGTAGTCCATATAGATAAATGGTGAATCCAAAAGAGCCCAGGAAACAATAATGCCCCGTACACATGGTCAGATTTTCCAATGTAAAATATTCGATGGGAGTTTGTTGTCGGAAATTCCGACCGTGTGTAGGCTCCATCGGACATTTTCCATCGGAATTTCCGTCACACAAAATTTGAGATCTGGATTTCAAATTTTCCAACATCAAAATCCATTGTCGTAAATTCCGTGTGTACACAATTCCGACGCAGAAAGTTCCACGCATGCTCGGAATAAAGCAGAAGAGCCGCACTGGCTATTGAACTTCATTTTTCTCGGCTCGTCTTATGTGTTGTACGTCACTGCGTTTTTGACGTTCGGAATTTCCGACAAGATTTGTGTGACCGTGTGTATGCAAGACAAGTTTGAGCCAACATCTGTCGGAAAAAATCCATGGATTTTGTTGTCTGAATGTCCTATCGTGTGTACACGACATAAGAAGGATGTTCCATGTGATGGAAATAACAGGAGCAACAGCTACAACTGACAATCCCTCCACCTTCAATTGCAATTGCTTCGCTCACCTCAATATATGCACTCCTGAACTAACAGGATGCACATATCATATCAAATGCACATATCACACCAAACAGGTATTAATGATCCCAGGAACTGGTACAGTCTCAACACAGGAACTCCCGGATCCACAAAGGATATGCCCAATAAAGAATAAACAAAGATCTAAGCAGTCTCCGTTTGATAAGAATCAGCAGTTTATTATTACAAAAAACGACTCGCATAGAGCCAGATAAAACGAGCATAAAATGTAACACCAGAACTATCTGGATGGCAGCGGGTGACGTCAAACGTAGCTTCTCCCCCGTATGTGTTACGTTTACAAGAACTTCGTCAACGGGGTGTGACTTACGTATGCATTCGCTTCTGCACGCAAACACGGAGGGATGGGGCGCTGTAAATTCTTAGTTTTTTTTTCTCTTATTTATATTTTTTATTTTTTTATACTATCCCTTTTTAAATAAAAAAAAAAAATGTTTTTCTGATCACTTTTATTTCTGTCAAAAGAATTGTAAACATCCCTTGTGACGGTAATAGGCAGTAACAGGTACTCTTTGTGGAGGGATCTGGGGTCTATAAGATCCCAAATCCCTCTTTTGCACTTAAAAGCATTCAAAACGCCAAGTTTGGCTGTTTTGAATACTGTCATTTTTTAAAATTTGGCACTTTTAAGTCTTCAGTAAACAGGAAGTCGGTGGGTGACGGGAGGGCCCCGAGCGAGCCGTGGAAGGCAGCGGGGGATAACAGCCGAGCGGCTTCTTAGCTCCAGCTGGAGGCATCACCCCAGTACAACCCCTTCAAGCTGAAGGCCACATATTTGCATTATGTCAGCGTGAAGGGGTTGAATAATGTTCTATGATATATATCATCAGCAATAAATGTTTTATTTTTACTGTACAATACTGTGTTGCAGAAGAATAACCTTCTAACCCCATTATTTAGTGTGCATCTCTTAACCATATGCCGACCAGCCGCCGCAGTTGTACAGTACTGCGGCAGAATGGCACGGCTGGACGAAGCGACGTTATGTAACGTTGCTTCGCCCTGTGGCCACTAGGGGGCGCGCACCCCCTCCTCGCCCCCCAAGCTGATGCGAGTGCCCGGCGGTCTTGATCACCGCCGGACTCCCGCGATCGCTCGGAGCACACGGAGAACCAGGAGCTGTGTGTGTAAACACACAGTTTCCGGTTCTCTGAGGGGTGAACTGACAGATCGTCTGTTCATACAGAGTATGAACAGCGATCTGTTAGCTTCCCTGCACAGTGCCATCCCCCCTTCAGTTAGAACACGTACTAGGACACACAGTAACCCCTTCACTGCCCCTAGTGTTAACCCCTTCACTGCCAGTGACATTTTTACAGTAATCAATGCATTTTTAATTGCACTGATTAATGCCATTGGTCCCAAAAATGTGTCAATATTGTCTGATGTGTCCGCCATAATGTCGCAGTCATGATAAAAATCGCTGATCGCCGCCATTACTAGTAAAAAAAAATATTAATAAAAATGCCATAAAACTATCTCCTATTTTGTAGACGCTCTAACTTTTGCGCAAACCAATCAATATATGCTTATTGCGATTTTTTTACCAAAAATATGTAGAAGAATACATATCGGCCTAAACTGAGGAAAAAATATTTTTTTTATAGATTTTTTGGGGATATTTATTATAGCAAAATACTATCTACTCATTCTCTTCGTTCCGCTCAACACCTTCTGCTCTCTAGCTCCCTCATCACCTCCTCCCATGCTTGCCTCCAGGACTTTTCTAAAGCCTCTCCAATCCTATGGAATGCCCTACCCCAATCTGTCCGCTTATCTCCTACTCTATTAGCTTTTAGACGATCCCTGAAAACCCTTCTCTTCAGAGAAGCCTATCCTACCCACACCTAACAACAACTGTTTTTTCATTTTCTCCATCAGCTCAGCCCCCACAGTGATTACCTTTTGTTTCCACTTGACCCTCCCTTTTAGATTGTAAGCTCTAACAAGCAGGGCCCTCTGATCCCTCCTGTATTGATTTGTATTGTAAGTGTACTGTCTGCCCTCATGTTGTAAAGCGCTGCGCAAACTGTTAGCGCTATATCAATCCTGTATAATGATAAAATAATAATAATAGCAAAAAGTAAAAAATAATGGCATTTTTTCAAAATTGTTGCTCTTTTTTTGTTTATAGCGCAAAAAATAAAAACCGCAGAGGTAATCAAATACCACCAAAAGAAAGCTCTATTTGTGGGGAAAAAAGGACGTTGATTTTGTTTGGGAGCCACGTCGCACGACCACGCAATTGTCGGTTTAGGCGACGCAATGCTGAATCGCAAAAAGTGCTCTGGTCTTTGGCCAGCCAAATGGTCCCGGGCTTAAGTGGTTAAAGTACACCAGGCAGTACCCCAAGAGCACTGATGGGCTCCAGCACAGAAATTCAGACGCTAATTGCCTCTGTGTACTAGCAAGTGCATTCTTGTACCATTCAGGAGCCCTGATTCTCAGACTGCAGTAACCAGAAAGTTTCAACCTTTCTGTTTTGTCAAGTACATGGGTCACATCTTCTGCCTTCCACAGATTCCTTTTTGTAAATCATATCTTTTTTTCATAATGAGGAGTGCAAAATCTGTACAAAATTGGCCCTAGTATATGAATGTGAGTTGGGGACCTTGGATTGTAGGGACCGATGTGAGTGTGCGATGTATGTGTGGAGTGCTGCGTAAATTGACGGCGCTATATGGGTACCTTAAATAAATAATAATATAATAGATGAGCATCTTAATGAGACAAAATGTACAGGGATAGGGACAATTGTAAACACGCACCCACACTCACTCAGGTTGAACTGGATGAATTGGTGTCTTTATTCAACCTTGCTAACTATGTAACTTTGCATAATAAAAAAAAAATCTGCCAGTAAATCCCTTATACTTCCCACTTCCTGTTTCTTGTCTGGTCGTTAGCCTAGGTTTATGACATCATGCACAGCTCTCTCTCTCACTCTCATGAGAGTTTGCCAGGAAAGGAGGGGGGATGAATCATAAGAGGGCCAATGAGAGCTGCAGAGCTGGAGGGTGTGCCACTGTGTAAATCCAGGAAGTGAACAGGCAGCAGCTTCAGCTGCCCACATTTAAAATGGTTGCAGCCAGACTTAGCGGAGGGAGATTTCTGCAGCATATTTGGCAAGTACAGAATCACAGTATATATAAAATAATATGCAAAATGATTGGAGGGAAGCTTCAGAATGGAAAAGATGTTTTTATTACAAATTATATGAGCAGACTGCAGTTCCTCTTTAGGTAATGTTAACTTATGGATATATTACTGAGCTCAGTACTGACAGTCACCTACTAGTGAGAAAACTAAGCCCAGCCAAATTGGGATTTCCAATCTGGTAACTGTTATTTGCAAGAATTAATTTTAAATAGGTAAATTCTGCCTGTCATATTTTCTGATTGTAAAAGTAAATATAAAAAAAAAAAATAACAATAAACATGTCATATTTACCTGCTTTACAATTTGCAGAGAAGTCTGATCCTCCTCTTACAAGTTTCCCACCAGCACTCCTGGCTCCTCCCCCCTGCTGAGTGCCCCCAAATACATACCTCCCAATATTTTGAGATGGGAATGAGGGACACCTACTAGAAAATGTATGTAGGCATAGGACATGCCCCCTACCACACCCCCTTAAAGGAGAATTGTGCTTTTTTTTTACCACTACTATTCCTTTATATTGTCTTTTAAAATTTAGAAAGCAATTTAGAATTTCGATGAAAGGTTTAGCACTGGGAAACACTTTTTGATAGATAAAAGGTGCATTTTATATACAACTATATAGATCAGACCAAAATGAGGGACAAATGAGGAGGGAAGAGGGACAGAGGAACATTGCTCCAAATCAGGGACAGTCCCTCAAAATCGGGGACAGTTGGAAGCTATGCAAATAGTAATAGAATATGCTGCGTTTTCCTTCTGGCTGTGTTGTGTGAGTGGGTTGTGTAAATCTCAGGACTGGATGGACAGAAATACAAAATATTTGGCAAGTAAAAAAAGCTCCCTGATATGTAGATCATCTATGTATTTAGTTGTTTGTCTGCGGTTTCGCTTTAATCAGCCCTATATTAGTAAATGTAAAAAAATGATCAAATCCGTGTAAGGATTGCAGTCAGACTCTTTTGTTGTTTGAATCTTTTGTTGTATATGCGAATGCGGGTCAGTGAATATTAAACGCCTATGCTGCTTTTTTCATACAGTGCAGCAATGAAAATAAGCAATAAAAATGTCTACATAAATGTCAAGAACTGTAGTTCAAATTCAGTAGCATTAAATGTAAATGTTTTTTTCCTTTTATTTAGCTGTTTATACAGGAGTTAATCCATTGCCTGATGTTTTCTCCACAACCAATCAGATGACAGTGTATTTCACATCAGATTCAACTTCAACAGCAAAAGGATTTCTGGCCAACTTTACCACTGGTTACCGCTTAGGCATGCAAGGTAAGCGATTCTGTTTAGCTATGAGTATTGTTAGTAGATATGAGTGAACCTACCCATGCAGATCAAGATCTAACCTTACCTAAACTAGGACCGGTACAAAGATTTTTGTCTACTTACCCTCCTTCCACCGTCCTTCTGCCCCCCCCCCCCCCCCCCCCCCATCCTCCCATCACCCCATCACCCCTTCCACAACGGTAGTCCTGGAGCCATTTTTATAAAAATGTAAATTTTTTGTTTACATGTTTTAAAAATAATTTTAGGCCTAACGATTACTTAAAACCCCAGACACATTACTTTTGTTTTTTTGAAAGCAGACCCTAGAGAATTAAATGTTGGTAGTTCTATTTTTTTATGTTACATGACCAGTGGCGGCTCAAAATTTTTTTTGGGGGGGGCGAAAACGAACTAAAAAATTCTGAAAAATGCAGCCACTGTGCCCATCAAATACAACCGCTGTGCCCTTCAAATGCAGCCACTGTGCCCTTCAAATGCAGCCACTGTGCCCATCATATGCAGCCACTGTGCCCATTATATGCAGCCACTGTGCCCCATCAAATGCAGCCACTGTGTCCATCATATGCAGCCACTGTGCCCATTATATGCAGCCACTGTGCCCCATCAAATGCAGCCACTGTGTCCATCATATGCAGCCACTGTGCCCATCATATGAAGCCAACTGTGCCCATCATATGCAGCCAACTGTGCCCATCAAATGCAGCCAACTGTGCCCATTATATGCAGCCATTGTGCCCATCATATGCAGCCGACTGTTCCCATCAAATGCAGTCACTGTGCCCATCATATGCAGCCACTGTGCCCATCATATGCAGCCCCTGTGCCCCATTAAATGCAGTCACTGTGCCCATCATATGCAACCATTGTGCCCATCATATGCAGCCGACTGTTCCCATTAAATGCAGTCACTGTGCCCATCATATGCAGCCACTGTGCCCATCATATGCAGCCACTGTGCCCATCTTATGCAGCCACTGTGCCCATCATATGCAGCCACTGTGCCCCATCAAATGGAGCCACTGTGCCCATCATATGCAGCCACTGTGCCCATCATATGAAGCCAACTGTGCCCATCATATGTAGCCAACTGTGCCCATCAGATGCAGCCAACTGTGCCCATTATATGCAGCCACTGTGCCCCATCAAATGCAGCCACTGTGCCCTCTCAAATGCAGCCACTGTGCCCTCTCAAATGCAGCCACTGTGCCCATCAAATGCAGCC
Source organism: Aquarana catesbeiana (assembly GCF_042186555.1). Lineage (NCBI taxonomy): Eukaryota > Metazoa > Chordata > Amphibia > Anura > Ranidae > Aquarana > Aquarana catesbeiana. Next base: position 734,403,147 of record NC_133325.1, on the reverse strand, counting down.
ACTGTGCCCATCATATGCAGCCATTGTGCCCATCATATGCAGCTGACTGTTCCCATCAAATGCAGTCACTGTGCCCATCAAATTCAGCCACTGTGCCCATCATATGCAGCCACTGTGCCCATCATATGCAGCAAACTGTGCCCATTATTTCTATGTTTAGTCTACTTTCCTTTATTTTCACTCAGTATTCATAGAACTAACACATTTTCTGTAGCCGTGACTACCTCCATAGATACAGCCGTGTCTGCCTTTGCCCATCTCCATTACATGGGGGTAGTAATTTACATAGGCAATATACCATTGTTTTAAATGTCCAGTTTAGCTCACAGGAAGTAACAAGGATGCAGCATTTCTGGCAACATCTATGTACAGTATATATTCTGCACTTGCTGAAAAATGTTCTAAGCCTGAAAAGTGAAAATTGATGCAGCCACCATTTCTAAGAACTGATTGCAGCAATATATATATACTTGGGCTTTAAAACTACTTTATATATAAAGTAATATCAATTACTTTATATACAGTACACAGGATGGCTACAACATAATTTCACATTTCCCAAAAAAGAAATGGCGGTGTAGGGAAAAATGAAATGGCACCTTTTGATCCCAGATAAAGAGGTAATACTTTTGTGTCATTACATGAAGGTGTTGAAACTATGGAAATTTTTATTTTGCATTTATACTACAAAACTCCTTTAATGTGGAATATTGGTATACAGTTATAAATTGTTTTGTTCTGGAACAAAGAATAAAAACCTGAAACAAATCATTGTGTTTATGCCCCTATAAACTGTAATTCCGGACCGTAATTCATCTGAATATGCATTAAATATCTATTTAGAATTACAGAACAGAGTGATAATAAATAATAATAAACGAAAAGAAATGTACCGAAGCTAGACACCTATAGCACCTTCTGTTCTCACGAGTGAGATCATGCTTCAGTGGGATTCTATTGAGCATAATATCATATGGTATGATCACATTATTGGCAATAGATTAATAATACAGTACTGTGTTGTTTGATTTATGAAGTGGAACGTTGTTTATAACTAACAAAGATCAGCAATTACAGTCCCAATGAAGTCACCTTTCAAATCAAGTTAAGCACTATAGCATTGAACTGCAATACAAGTTAATTGGCTGTGTGAAATGGACTGTTTCCAGTAGACACTACCAGATAAATGCGAAGCAATAGAGCATGGTGTGTAGTTATGTTAGTGTATTCTGTGATGCTGGTGGAGTTTTAAGAAAATTAAAAACATACCCATGTGTATGGAAAAATAATTTGTGACAAATTCTATTATGAACTTTACAACTCCGAATAGTAAGGTATTATTAAAACGTATAAGAAAATTAATATCAAGATGACCAGCATTGCTTTTGGCAAAATTAATTTCCCCACAAATTTCACAGGCTGAAACGTAGAATTTTTACTCATTTAGCTATTCAGGTGAAATGTGTTTTATTAAAAAAAAGTCAACTTTTTTGCCTTTTGGCATAAAAATAGACCGAGGATAGTTAAAATGAGTTTTCACAACCCTCATAGACAGCAAAAACCCACTTTCATTTTGTACAAATTCCTAATTTGCACTGAAATATTGGGACAATGAAAACTCTCAAAGTCACTGATCTATGATGATAACAATAATAACAGATGCCTTGCTAGGATTGCCCTTCAACCAGCCAGTATGAGTTTACCCTCAGTGTGTCTCAGTGTGCCATGACAGAGAAGGACCCTGACTGCTCAAATGCTTCTCACCTCTCATTAAGATGACTAGACTAGTTGAATACCGCATTACAACAAATCAGAGATCATCTCCTGTGTGACCAGGCTATGGACATACAAGTATTTATTTATTCTTTAAAAGCTGTATATGAACTTTAAACAAAGCCCTCACTGGCACCCGTAGGTGCAAGCACTGTAGAACAATTCATCCTCAAATTTTAAAGTTGAAAACACTTTCACTTTCAGCAGCTCAGCTTGCCCTGCTCCCCTCTTCCAGCAATGACTTAGCAATTCATTCAGCCTTCTAAGCTCCAGTGTAAGCATACTTGTTAGTAAAGAGCAGAGTGCTGTAATCCAATCTGAATGACTTTATTGAGAGCTTGTATAAAGCTTTAAAATGTAAGAAAAGCTTAAGTCTAACTATTCTTAACCACTTCCATACCTGGCCTATTCTGGTACTCATCTCCTACATGTAAAAATCATAATTATTTTGCTAGAAAATGACTCAAACCCTCAAACATTATATATTTTTTTAGCAGTAACCCTAGGGCAGGGGGTAGGCAACCTCGGCACTCCAGCTGTGGTGAACTACAAATCCCATCACGTCTCTGCCTCTAAGAGTCATGCCTGTGATTGTAAGGATCTTGCAATGTCTCATGGGACTTGTAGTTTCAAAACAAATTATGCTAACTTTAGTGTTTTGGGGTTTTTTTGGATAAAAAAAACCCACTAAAGTTTGCACAATTTTTTGTACAGTGTGAAAGATGATGTTATGCCTAGTAAATAGATACCTAACATGTCACATGCGCACACTCGTGGAATGGCGCCAAACTTTGGTACTTTAAAATCTCCATAGGCGCCCCCTTAAAATTGTTTACAGGTTACAAGTTTAGAGTTACAGAGGAGGTCTTGGGCTAGAATTGTTGCTCTTGCTCTAACGTTTGCAGCGATACCTCACATGGGTGGTTTGAACGGCGTTTACATATGTGGGCGCAATGTTTTTTTCTAATTGTTTATTTTATTAAAAAAATATATTTTTACACTTCCCCTTTAATAATTTTTCTTTTGATCACTTTTATTCCTATTACAAGGAATGTAAACATCCCTTGTAATAGGAATAGGGCAAGATAGGTCCTCTTTATGGACAGATGTGGGGTCTATAAGACCCCACATCTCACCTCTAGGCTGGAAAGGCTAAGATAAAAAAAAAAACGATTTTGGCCTTTCCAGAGTACACGCCAGTATTTACAACTGCCAGGCTGGACATGACGTCATAACATCGTGCCCAGGCCTCTGAAGATCATAGAGATTCTGGTTACTGGTATTCTCTAGGGTGAACTTCCGCCATCAGCAGAATCCTTCTGTGGCTCACCAATCACATGGGCGAGTCGGTAGAAGCACCGGAGGGTGTCCCCTCCCGCCGACTATAAAAATGATCAAACAGCTGAACTGCTGCTTTGATTGTTCTTACTGTGCAGGGAATCGCCGGCTGAAATAGATGATATCTGAATGATGCTTGCAGCCGCAGGCATCAATCAGATATCCCCACTCAGGATGTCCAGGATGTCATATGATGGCCTTGGGAGGGAAGTGGTTAAATGCCCCCTCCTCCCTCTTTCTACCTATCTAGTCTGACTTGTATATAAAAGATCTGTGTACATTTTTAATCCTCTCAGGTCTGGTCACAGCTGTGGCTCAGGGATTGCCTGACAACAAGTGGAAATTCTGAGAGCTGTGACATCAACCATATGTTTCAATGGCCCAGGTGTTGCTGATGCTCCCTCCTCTCCCTTGCAGCAGCCACTCACTGACAAGGGGGAGCTGAAGCTGCAGGATCACAAGAACGGACCAGAGCTCATTAAAATGGGGCAAGTATCCAGATGTATCTTATATAGGTTAGGTAGGATGGGTAGGAGGCAGGGAGGACATTTTTAAGAATAGCTAAATTTAGGCTTTTCTTTCACTTTAAAGCTAACTTACTGCTTGTTAAGAATATTTAAATATGTGTATGTTTATATCCTGCTAACAGATTCACTTTATTCCATTCAGTCATTTGAAGCTCAATCCACTGACTATCTCATGTTTAGAGTCATTTCTCTTATCCAGGTCTTGGGTTCTATTAGCACATACTGGCTGGCCAATATCTCTAAGAACAATGGGTCAGACAGAATAAAGACATTATCATAACTCTGTAGTAAGCAACTGCTAGCCACAAGTGCCCAAGCTTATCTGATTCTTGCCCTGCCTCTTTAGATAGCAAGAAAACTGAGCTAGGCTAAGTAGAAACGCACAAGTTGTAATCTAAACTCTTGCATGGTTAGACCATACCTACACTTTCAACCATTCTGCTATGTCTATGGCCATCCTTAATATATAAGCCTGCATGGAGCCATGATCCTGCAGTTGTGGATCAGGGGTTGCTTGACAACAACTGGAAATTCTGGGAGCTGTGCCATCACCCATAGGTTTCCATGTCCCAGCCATTGCTGATGCTCCCTCCTCTCCCCTGCAGCAGCCACTCACTGACAGGGGGAGCTGAAGCTGCAGCATCACAAGACCGGACCAGAGCAGAAAAAAATAGGTAAGTAACTCTTACATGATTGGATCATACCTACACTTTCAACAGCTCTCATATGTCTATGGTCATCCCTAATACATAGGCCTGCATGGAGTCAAGGTTGAGTGAGATATAATACTTGGACACAAAAATGGGTTAGCAGGTAATCTGTGAATTCTCCAGAATAAATGAAGAACTACTTTAAAATGCAATTTATCCTTAGCCATCACCACAAATAATGGTGAGAATCAAAAGAATAAAATGAAATTAAATATTTCTAATGATCATTTTTGCACACTGGTTGAAGCCGTTTTCCTTTTCATGTCGAGGCATTTTAAATGTAGCAATCTACTCAGGCTGAAACAAATGTGTCCCTCCAGAGATATATTCTTTTCAAAGAGACATATTAGGTGTTGCATGACAATATATTTCCTTAATTTGTCCTCCTCTCTTATCTGAAATGCATTTACTTTGTTCAGCCAAAATATGCTTTTCTTTTGTGCTGTTTCAGCTACTTTGTAGTTAATGTTGCTGAGAAAAGTCAAGCTTATTCTTTCTGCTTCATATATCATCAACAACGGTGGCTGGATAGCAGAAATGATTATCAATAGGAGGATGATTATATTTGGTAATGATGTATGAAAAAGCAAAAAAATGAAAAAAACCCTCCACACACAGAGATTCAATAACACTGGATTAGCATACAGTCTGTGTGTGCCACAAAGAGAAAATAATTGTCTTTTGATTCTGTTTTATCAGCATTTTGTTATCTTAAAGGGACAGTCAACCTAAAACTGATAATTTAGCTATACTTCAGGTGGAGCCTGGTGCATTCAGTCAGGATTTGTATTTTGGACCGGTCATTCTTGTGATTCATACATCTTTGATGGTCAGTAAGCTCCATCTGCTATCATTTTAGAATCCTTGATCAGATTTAAGGCTTGCAACCAACTCAAGTAAAAGAGGGAGCACTGCAAACGCTGCCCAACTGTGCACAATGTGCGAGGTTGCGTCGCAATTGTGCAGCAATTATGGGGTTAAAACAGGCAGTGAGGAGGTGTCACATCACCTTCTCACTGCCTATCAAATGGCAGCATAGGTGAGGGTATGGGTGATGATCTAGTGTTCAAAGAGCAGCCTGGAGCCTCACCTAGGAAGCTGCATTGCTTAATCAGGAAGATGAATTGCCTAACTACATATTTTTACCTATTTGGCTGTGCAATGTGCTATATTTGCTTTACAGGATTAAATATCACTGGGCAGGTTAAAAAGTAGATATACTGTATATGTATTCATACTGTGTATTTAGCTGTTTTCCTGGAGTTTCAGTTTTTAACTTTTCAGCATCTAATTGACCCTTTAAAATGACCTTAAAATAATTCTTACAAATGAAGAAAACATTATCCCAAAAATGTCTAATTGGGACGAATCTCTCACTCTTTCCTTTCCTATTTGACACAAAATTTATAATATAATTGCTACCTCATTATAAGACTATTTTAAATAATTGCAAAGAAAACAACATTTAGCCTAGCCAAGATCTGGAGAGCAGACAGTGGCTTGTGATGGCTTTAATGATAACCAATATATGGAGTGGTAACTGACAGGTAACATTACCAATAACGATCACAGTTAGGGCAAAATGAAATCCAGGAGTGACATTATGACCCCCTTGTTACCAGCTAGGACTCTTCTTCTGTCTGCAGCAGTTTGGTAGGGAGCACAAAATTAACAAATACATATTAGGCCATACTGGGTTCAGAAGATTTGTAAAAGTTTGCAGAGAGGGAATTTTTTTTTTTTTTTTCACGTTTGTTTGTCCCTTTTTCTAACATATCCCAGTGACAGCAAATATATATTTATATATTATATCGCTTATAATGAAACACTATTACAGCAATCAGTTATTGGTTTCAATGTCAGACGTAGCAGGTCAAGTCTTCTACTCTTTGAAAGGGGAGGATAGGGAGGGTAATTCTGCCATATACCAGGATGCTGAATCTTGAAAAGAATTTAATTTGAAAATTTACATTCTTACATACATTATACATAAGGTCACAAGACTTACAAAAGGGGCAAATTAAAGGGGATGGACAACATTAGACTGCTCGCCCAACCAAGAAGGGTGAAGGCAAACAGGACAAGAAATTAGTGTAAGCTCTCAATAGTCTGTTATAGAGAGGGGGATTGATTTACTAACAGTAGAGGCTGCCCAATTTGTAAATCAAATAGTTACTTTGTGTATGTTCACTTTGCAAAGCGAATGAGTGAACAAACAAAACAAAATAAAAATAGAGGTTTTTATTACACAACATGTGCAAAAGAAAAGCCACAAGTCCACCTAGTTCAACCTATAGATAAAAATAAACACATACATCCATATGCACAATCCTATACCCTCAGTTAATCCATAGGAAGGGAAAAAAATATTTTATAAAGAATGGTCTAATTTGCTCCTACTTGATCCTCCAATGACAAACTGATATTCCACGGATCAACAATCTCTGGTGTTATTACCTATAAATGTTAATATTTTTTTATTATAATAATAATATAAAATGTTATATTTTGTGCATTTAGGAATGCATTCAGCTCTTTTTTAAAACCATCCACTGAGATGGTCAGAATCAGCTCTTTATTTAAAATAAAATGTGATTTTTCTTATCACATTATTGGTTGATTCAAATTAACAGAACTTCAACGTATTAATTAAAATCAGTGAACATTCACTTTGCAAAATATATAGCCTCTTGTCTTATAGTTGATTAACTCCACTCTATTAGTGATATTTAAGAAACAGCTTCATATTTCATGTGATAATTCATGGAATCTTTCAAAACCTTGCTTGCTGTAATCTCTATGGAATACACATGCAGTTTATATGAACAGGTGTGCTAGCAGTAAATTATTGTACGGTGTTAGCAATGGATAGCTCTAGGAAAGTGAAATAAGGGAGTAGTTTTCTTGGCTTACTGAATACATTTTGTAGTGCCAGCATTATGCCTGGCAAACAGAACTAAACACAGAAATAGAACTATTTCAGTTCTGTTTGCCAGGCATAATGTCATACACATAGCTGGAAAATTACAATCTTATATATACACTTTGGGGGGGAATTTACTAAAACTGGAGCACCCAGAATCTGGTGCGACTGTGCATGGTAGCCAATCAGCTTCTAACTTGTTCAATTAAGCTTTGGCAATAAAACCTGGAAGCTGATTGGTTTCTATGCAGAGCTGCACCAGAATTTGCACTCTCCAATTTTAGTAAATAACCCCCATTGCCGTCTCATCTAAATCTTTGCTTTTTGTTGGTATCATTAAAGTGTAAATAAACCCTAAATTTAAATGTGTTTAACTCCCTACCAGCCACAGTATATATACGTTGCAGTAACTGAAGCTGTTATACCGGGATCATGGTTGAGACTACAACCATGATCCTGGTGTCATTTTTTAGGGCCAGCGATTTCCTTTAACCTCCCTGGCGGTATGATTATTTTAGATTTTAGGTGCTGAAAGCGGTACCATTATTTTGCATGGAAATTTGGCGTTCTATATTGTAGGTCTTGTAGGCCTGTAATTCTTATGCCGCGTACACACGACCAGACTTTACAGCAGACTTTGTCTGGCGGACTTTTTGACGGACTTTACGACGGACTTTCTGAATGAACGGACTTGCCTACACACGATCAACCAAAGTCCGACGGATTCATACGTGATGACGTATGACCGGGCTAAAACAAGGAAGTTCATAGCCAGTAGCCAATAGCTGCCCTAGCATTGGTTTTTGTCCGTTGGACTAGCATACAGACGAGCGGACTTTTCGACCGTACTCAAATCCGTCGAAAAGATTTGAAACGTGTTTAATTTCTAGGTCCGGCAAACTTTTGGGGGGAAAAAGTCAGCTGGAGCCCACACACGATCGAATTGTTCGACGAACTCCGGTCCACCGAACCAAGTATGCCGTAAAGTCCGGTCGTGTGTATGCGGCATAAGGAATAACTCACTAAAATCTGTCCAAACAAGAGTCCAGTAGACATCCTAAGTATGATAAAGTTTGAAACACAAATCATAAACTATAATATAATAAATACCTATAAATAATAACAAATAATAAAATAATAGTAATAATAATTTTTATTCAACACATTTTAGTAAATAATATAATCAAAAACACTGACTTTTTTTTGGCCAAACAAGAGTGCTATATTAGTAGTCATATTGCTTCACTAAACATCCCGGGTATGGAAAATGTTAAAACATGGTACAGCACAAAGTCACAGTCAGGACAGTAGAACCTGGTTTCTTTTCTGATTTTCCTTCCAGTGTCGTCACGCTTAGAGCAGAAAACCACACACATCTTCGTGGGTGCTGACTTCTTTTCCGTTGGTGGAATGTGCACCATAAAGTGATGACCAGTCAGGCGTTCACAATGCCAGCAGCATGACGTCCAGATCTATTTACAGTGGTTGGTATTTGGTGCTTGAGAAATATAAGTTCAGCAACTTTCCAAACAAAGTCTGCATGAACCACAGGCCTGTCATTTAATTTTTTTAAGAGAATGAATGCATTCCATAGGCACTGTTCAAGAAGATGCCTGAAGATTCTTTTGTAATTTTTTTTTTGTTGCTTTCTCATAGCAGGATAAAAAGTCATGGCCTGGTCAGCTCTGTCAACACCTTCCATGGTGTTGTTGTAGTCCATCACAACTTGTGGTTTCATTACGTCTTTTCCACCTTTTGTGTGTACCATGACAGTAGAGGTGTTGTGAATAGTACTCATTAGGCACACATCTTTTTTATCACGCCATCTCAGTGCCATCATTTTGCCTTTCTGCCAGGCAACTATTTCTCCTGCCTTGAGCTTTTTATTGCCAAAGGTTGGCGGTATGTCACGCCGGTTAGCTCTAATGGTTCCATATGCATCCGTCTTGTGCTGTAGAAGGAACTCATATAGTTCTGAAGAAGTGTAAAAATTATCTGTGGTTAAACAGTAGCCCTGATTCAGCAATGGCTCAATCAAAGTAAGAACGGAAGCGGTTGCCATTCCATAATTACTGAATCTTTCGATGAATTTGGTTCCTTTCCCGGTGTAAAGGACCAAATTCCATATGTAACCAGTGCTGGATTCACAGAGCATGAATGATTTTATGCCAAATCATGCTCTCTTAGACGCGATATACTGTATCCAGCTGAGTCTTCCTTTGTAGGCCATTAGACTTCGTCGATACTGACATCTCTGTCTGGTATGTAGGTCTGCTGGAAATTTTTCTGAATAATTTGATATACCTCCCAAATCTTTTTCAGTTTTGGAGCTGGATGAGAAGTTTCATCAAATTCTTCATTATTTTGAAAGTTCAGATATTTCATTATGAGAGAAAATTTGTACTCTGACATGACGGTGCCAAAAAAAGGAGTGGCTAGCAATTTGTTGGTTGTCCAGTACCACTTCTGCAGGGGTTTCCCCACCACTCTCTGAAGAATAATTAGGCCCAGAAACTTCCAGATGTCCTCTTTGGTCACTGGTTCTCACTTTCTGCTCCTTGAAAACCTCTGAGGTATAGCAGCTTGTTGCTCCTGGTACCGTTTTGTCTCCGTAACAATTTTTTCTATAACCTCATCAGTCAAAAAGAGTTGGAGGTATCCCAAGGGGTTGTCATCTTGAACCTCCACTTTGATACCGGGTGCTCTGGTAAACGGGAATCTTGGGGGCGCTGCGTGCTCCGTACCGCAGTCAATCGAGCACTAAGTCCGCACATCACTGAGCACATTCACAGGATCATCACTGAAATCACTTTCCGTGCCTGATGATGAACTTCCCCACGAATTGCTATTACTCACTTCTGCAAGTGATTCTGTATCGCTGTCGCTGTTTTCCAGCAGGTCATATTTAGAAGTAGAGGCGCGCTTTTTTGATGCCATGGTCGTTCTGCAGTTTCCAGACAGAAAGTACAGTAAAACTGCAGGCAGGGGCACTGGATAAAGCACTGGGGGGCAAACTAAAGTGAATTTTATTTTATTTAGTAATGTAATCCAATAGGATTACAATGTATCAGTGCATTTGTGTTTTATACATTTTGAAATTGCCACTGGTTCCACCCCCCTGCTTCGCGATGCTCACAGGGAATGGAAGCCGGGGCCAGTGCATCTGGCGGAAGATCCAGCCACTGTACACAGCGGGAGTACATCACGGGCTCCCGGGGACAAGGTAAGTAACCTCTTCCAGGATCCAGCGATGCGTGGCTTGGGGTTACCGCTAATGGTACTGAAATCTCACCCCGAGCCACACTCGGGAATACCGCCAGGGGGGGTTAATGTAAAAGTACTCCGAGTGGCTGGGCAGCTGCTGGAATACTTTTACAGGTGGCAGAAGAGGAATCTACCCCCCTCCCGCTGTTGCCGCTTTTACAGGGCTCTCCCGAGCGATCAGGTAGCACAGTAATGATGCAGCCGGCGGCATCCAGCTCCGTCTTCACAGTGAGAGGAAGTAAAGTTGTCCCTCCCACTGTGTGACATCTGAACCGGGAAGTGATGACTATTTTGTCACTTCTGGTTCTGGTTCTTTGTTTACTGGCCGCATAGCCAGACCAATATGTGTCTAATTGGCTGCACTGGAGCCCAAAGGAGAGATGGAGGGGTCTAATAGACCCCCATCTCTCCATAAAGAGTACCTGTCAAAATGATTTAAAAAAAATGTGTAAAAATAAAAGAAATAATAAAATAATACAAACAATTTTTTAAAGCACCCGGTCACCCATGCTCACACGCAGTGGCGAATGCACGCGCATCTGTAAGCAGTGATTGCATCACACATGTGAGGTATCATCGCGATCATCTGAGTGAGAGCAATAATTCTAGCACCAGACCTCCTGTGTAAATCTAAACTGGTAAGCTGCAAAGGCTTTTAGGCTCCATTCACACCTAGGCGATTTGAATCACGGGTGCAATCACCGTGATTCTGTTGCATTAAACATTTAAATAATGCTGTTTTTGTGCTTTATGTGCAAGGTGAAGTAAATATTTATGGTAAAATTCTGCCTTTAAAACAAACCTAAAAATCTATAATATAAGAAGCAACATAACTGTTCTCTGGTGAGAGGGGCAAAGTATCAAAAAAATGAACAGCTCAGATAAACGGTTACTTTCACACTGGGGCAGGGGGGCGTTAGCGGTAAAGTGCTGCTAGTTTTAGTGGCTCTTTACCGTTGTTATAGCGGCACTTTTTGACCACTAGTGGGGCGCTTTTAACCCCCGGCTATCGGCTGAATAAAGGGTTAAAAGTGCCCGCAAAGCACCTCTGCCAAAGCGCTTTGTAGATGCTTTGCAGGCACTCCGGCAGCACTGCCCATTGATTTTAATGGCAAGGGTGGTGAAGGAGCGATGTATATACCGCTCTTCCACCGCCCCAAAGATGCTGCTTGCAGGACTTTTTTTCATGTCCAGCAAGTGCATCGCTCAAGTGTGAAAGCACTCTGGCTTTCACACTGGGGTGGTTTGAGAGGTGCTTTTCAGGCGCTTTATATGCGCTATGTTTAGCAAAAAATGCCTGAAAAGCGCCACAGTATGAAAGAGGTCTAATAGTAAGCTTTTAAAGAAAACAGTCTTAGTTTTAGTATTTATTGCAGCATACGCAGGAGCCAATGAAATTGTGCGCTTGCTATGATCAAAGCCTGCATTTCTGTGCATGTGCACTGTGGTACCCTCACAAAGCATGTGTTATGGCTTTATTACTATCAATGTTTTTCTCCACCCTTAATTATAACTATGCACTTAAAAAAGGAACTAAGGCACCCCAAAATACCTCCACCTTCCATATGCACAGAAGTCGGTCATTCTGGGACAGCTGAAGTGTGCCAAGAATGCAAATTTGCAGGTGTATTTGCATTAGATGGAAAACTGCAAATTAGCAGGTACATTTGCATTACTGCAGAAGGGACATATTGTAGCAGCCGTGTGCTGTTTTAAATAATTTTGGTTTAGCTTCATTTTAACTAAGTATTGTTCCAGTATGAAAAGTGAATCTTAAATTGCCCTAAAATCATTACAGGAAAATCAAAATGTTGTTAGGTATGCCACAATTTAGAAAGCGTACATTTGAACAATGTGGCCACATTTGATAGTGAATTTTATAAATTGTCCGCTGTACACAATATGCATATTTGAGACCACGTTTGTGTTCTTCAGCCTGGTTTGCTGACACATGGATGCAAAAGCATACGTGCATATTCTTAATGAAGCAGGCCCAACAGAACATTCTCCCGCCTAGCAGAAAATCATATGTTGTTTGCAGTGTTTAATATTCTGCTCAGATGTTTTTGTGTGTTAGGGGCAGCCAGCCAGAACCAAATGTTTGAATTTAACAAATGCTCGGTTTTAACATATTTGAAATATTTGTATAAGCGCTTGCAATACTGAAATGTTCCCAAAAAGTTAATGTTTTGATAGGCACTCTGTGTCCCAATGATTTAGGTAAAATATTTCCTTTGTTGTTGGCACAACAAAATTTGAATTAAATCAGTACTTTCAAACACCTATTTTTGTTTTATGTTTACTAGATATATATGAGATCGATGGCATACAAACCATTTTTTACTCTTATGCCGCGTACACACGAACGGAAATACCGCCAGCAAAACTCCGATGAGAACTTTTTGTCGGAAAATGCGACCGTGTGTATGCTCCATCTGTCTTTTGCTGGTGGAATTCCAGCCAGCAAAAAAATAAGAGCATGTTCTCTATTTTTCGCTTGGGAAAAGTTCCTACCCGAAAATGCGATCGTCTGTACATATTCCGACGCGCAAAATTCCTATGCATGCTCGGAAACAATTCAACGCATGCTCGGAAGCATCGAACTTCATTTTTTCTGCTCGTCGTAGTGTTGTACGTCACCGCGTTCTTGATTTTCGAAAGTTCAGAGAACTTTTGTGTGACCGTGTGTATGCAGGGCAAGCATGAGGTGAAATCCGTCGAAAAACCATCCAAGTTTTTTCCGACGGAAAATCCGCTCGTGTGTACGGGGCATTATAACAGAACCAGTTTTTACTGGGATCATTCAAGTACTTTCAATTCTACCTCTTCAAAGTTAACTACATTATATGATGTTGCCGATTTAAATACATATCATATTTTTTAGCTTTTGTGGTCTCCTTGTGTCAGCATACTCGCAGGTCAGCTCCACCCTCTGACCTCCCTCCCTATCATAGCAGAAATCTGAGACCAGCCTGGTCCTCTGTGTTCTTTTTTTTTGTCCTCGCTCCAAGACTTCCCTATCTGTAATTTTCCTTATATATGTCTGGACTCTCCTGTCACATACCTCATAGCAGAGCCTGACGTGTAGAGGGAGACCTCTCGTACAGCCCCTGCTCAAGGCCATTGGTGTTCCGACAGTGGCCGCAAGAGTGCGGTGAGGTAAGAGTGCCTACAAGACCTTCCATTGGTTGCAGAAGTGTGCGGCAGGTGTACCACCTGAGCTGGGCTGGAACGCTGAAGTAGCAGATGGCAATAGTAACAGCAGATGTAGGATCAGCGTCACCAGGCACTATGAAGAGCAGGACAGACAGATAACTGGATGCAGAGTCAGAGAAGCCAGGTTAGCAACGAAGGCTGAGGTATAAGCATAAACAGCAGACAGGAAATGGTCAAGATGCAGGCAGAGGTTGGCAACGGGTTATCAGGCAGATGCAAGAGGAGAGCAAGCATGGTCAGGATAAGCCGGGTCAAACATAGGAATCAAGCACAGATCACAGGAACAGGTATACGGGGTAAAGCTGCAGATCAGACAGCAATGCACTAGTGCAGCTGCTGCCCTTATATAGGCCATTTGGTGCCAGCATTAATGGTTAACAGGCGCATGCATTTGCGCTCACCTGTGCACGCTTATATTTGTGTGCATGCGCATAGGCGTTAGCCTATGTCTGGCAAGACGGGCACCCGCAAATGCTCGTCTGCGCATGGGTATCTGCCTCTGCCTAGGAGCTTTGGCGGCACTATGGCCAGCTCGTCCCTGACATCTCCTGTGCTTGAGGGCCCAGGTGTTGAAGTTAAATCATAGGACACAGATGTCCCCGGGCAAGAATGTTTGGGGTCTAAATTGCTTCTAAAATATTACATATGGCTCAACACTTTTGCACAGTGTACAGAAGCCCTATCCGATTTGGTAGCAGTATGAGAGAATAGGGAGTAGAAAGGGGGGCAGGTGTTTCCAATGGAGGTAAAAACATTAATTGCAGAGAGTAATTATTGTGTCTGTCCTAGAACTGTGGGTTGTTCAAGATCTGCTCATCTCCTAGTTACTGTACCAAAGGGGATTTCTAGATTATTAGCCTCTTACTGAAGTTTCACAGACATCCAAGAAGATCTTAATATATAGATATAAAGGACTCTTAGGGTCCCACCAACACCTCAAATCTTTTGCCTGCCCATCTTTGGTGTCCATTCTTTGCTGTCTAAGCTGGACTATGGTTCATGTTTCAAGAAGATGACTCAGTGGGTCCCACAGAGGTTCACGGAATGCTTAATAGTCCACAGGAGTCTGAAACTGAGATGTTGGTTCCATGTATCTTTGCCTTTACCCAAATTTTACCCAAAGGAGGAAGTGGAATAAGTGGAAGACAAAATGCCCAGATAGATGGTACATAAATATTACCAGAGCTTCAAAAGGTCTACTCCCTCAGTTTTGCTGATGTCAACATCAGGAGCTTTTAAAAGAGGAGTGGAAAAAAGTGAATCAATCTGTACTCCAGAATAGATTTACTGAGTTTTACCCCTTCTGATGCTGAAGACTGTCCCTCTGGGATTCTTCTCCTAAAGTAAATGCCTCATTACAGGGGCTGGTGTTACATGTCACCCTGCCCCCTGGAAAGCTCTGTGGCCTTTAATGATCTAATCAAATGCAGAGTGGATGCAGACTTTAAGAAGATTTATTCTACAGTGGGACTGGCTTGAAGGCCATCAGTGAATCTAACATCAGTGGCCAAGCCTCTGAAGGATTGAACCAATATTCAGGTGGCTCTTGCGTCCAAGGGTAATAAATGTTCTATTATGCAAGCTTTAGGTGAGCTAAAGTTAACGGCTAATTTGGTTAAGGCAAAAGAGACATCTCTTTCAAACTGGATATTTTGTTTTATTCCCTACATTGGCAAAATTATTTTTGGAAAAAACATTTGAGGAGGCTATACAAAATGTCAGTGGTGGAAAATCTAGGTCAATTTCCCAGGACAAAAAAAGAATAGACAATAATCATTTTGGTCCAGAATTTTTTGAAGCCAGTTCAGAGAAGCAATAACATATTGGCCCAGAGGAAAGTTCCTTAGACCTCAATTGAGAGGGATGCAGGCGTTATTCCTGCATGTTGGCAAGCAGAAGTCATTTTCTCACTCTACCAAGGTGTCTGAAACATTTTTTTAAGATTTTGCCTTCCCAGGAGTTTCAGGTGGGTGTCAGGCATTTCCTGTTCTGTGGTGTCTGGGCGGACAATCTCAAATGAGTGGTTATTGATATTGTATAGAGGTTACTGCATAAAGTTTGCCAAGAAACCTTTTAAGGATATGTTTATAGAACGTTTACCAATGTCTCCAAAGACAAGGAGATCTCTAGATCAATGTCTAGAACAATTACTGTTCAGAACAATTGCTCCAGTTCCAGAGGCAGAAAGAGGCAAGGTTGTATTCTCCAATATTTTTGGTGTAAAAACCCTCTGGAAAATTCAGACCAGTTTTGGACTTCAAAGAGTTAAACTCCTTCATCATACCAAAGTGATTCCAGATGATTCCAGATGGGATCACTGAAGTCTATCATATAAGTGGTGGAAAATGAATATTGGATTATTTTGGTATTTCCCATAGATGCTTGCATTCATGTCCCTGTAAGCTTTGGCTGGCTGGTAAATCAGAACAAGAGCCAACTGCTTCCGGTTCAGAGAATGCAGTATAGAGGAGTGCTACTACACACCTCCTTGGGTCATGTCTTCCTCCCCCCAGCAAAATGCACAAAAGCAGGACATGTAAAGCGCTGCGTAAACTGTTGGCGCTATATAAATTCTGTATTATAATAATAATAATAACAGTGAGAGCACACATGTCTTTTCTGGGAACTTTCAGCTATGATTCCAGTCATCTCTTGGGTAAGAAGACATCACAGGCATCTTCTGTTCTGTTTCCTGAATCATTGGGATCACAGATATCTGACTCAGCAGATTCTACTTCCCCTCACAATCTGCTGCAATCTTCTGTGGTAGAATGTTCAACAAAACCATTCCCAGGAAAAACCTCTAAGTCTTAGGGTCTGGATCATTCTTAGAACAGATGTCAGTCTCAGGGGATAGGGCACCCATTGTGGATGCTATCAGATCCAAAAGAGGTGACAACAAAGGCTATTACAATACTCCAGCATACTCCTAGAGCTCAAAACCATGCTGCACTGGCAGCACTGACATTTTCTTCTGATAGTGAAGGAAGAGCAAGTGAGAGTCATCTCAGACAAGAAGACTGCAGTTTCATACATATCAAACCAATACCAGGAACTTTCCTATGCTTCAGATACCAGCAGAGATATTCCAGTGGGCAAAGGGGCATGTCACAGCCATCACAGCCAGTAATTTAAAGGGGGGTGGAGAGGGCTTGTTAAGTCAAAATTTAAGGGCCACAATGAAGTATCTGCAGAAATAGACCTTATGCCAAAGGAACAAAACTCGCATAAAGGTACAAGATGCAGTAGCTGAAGATGCTTTTTCAATACTATGGTTTTTTGTTTCCCTGGTGTATATTTTTCCTCTGACCTTGCTACTACTTCATGTTCCCAGGAAGTTACAGCAAGAGAAGGTCAGGATTTTAGTAGTGTTGCCATTTTGGCCCTGGAGGAGTTAGTTCCTGCTGCTGCACATGGCTGAATCTCCAACCTAGCATCCCTCATTGAAGAGGGATCTCTTTCAAAAGGGACATCTGTTACACCGCAGTTTGCAACAACTCCATTTAGGCTGATTCATGCCATTTAGACTGATTCATGTCAAGTCTGGAAAAGTATCCATTATGTCCACCTGATTTTGCATTTAGAAAAGATTGTTCCTCTTTGCCCAAGTTCAAAGCTGGATTCTTTACGGATTTGAAGGTGAGCAGAAAAGCCTTTAGTACAGCAATTTTTAAAGGCAGTCTTCAAGATTGTTTCTCCGTCTAAAGTCCTGTTTCCCACATGGGATCTGTCATTGGTCCTTTGGGTCTGTGCTCCTTTTTCTCCAAATCATTTGATTTCCATCTGGATCCTACCCTAAATTACTTTGGCTTGATGAGTATTGGCATTAAAAGATCCTGTAGTAATCCATTCTGTCAAATCCTTCTAGATAGAGTAGTCTTGAGACCCTTGCCTAAGTTTCTTCCCAAGGTTTCCTCTTCTTTTCATTGGAACTGGGAAATTATGTTACAATATTACCCATTGGAACCTGGAAAATCAGAAATGCTAAATTTGTTGAATATGGTGAATGTCTGCCACAGCATCTCCTGGAGTACTATCTTCCTGGTTGGTAAGATTCATAAAAGAAGCATATTCTTTGTTGGCTTTCCCCTTCTGCAGTGTTGAGGGCTCATTCAATGAGAAATGTGTCAACTTCTTGGTCTATAAGGCCAGTTTCACACTGCAGCACCCATCCGTTAGCACTAAAGCACTGCACGTTTTAGCAGCGATTTTTGGCAACTAGCGGGGTGCTTTTAACCCCCACTAGTGGACGAAGAAGGGGTTAAAAGCGCCCATGTTGTATACAGTATACAGCACTCCCAAACCACCCCAAAAATACTACTTGCGGGACTTTTCCTAACGTCCCGCAAGTGCACCGCCGCAGTGTGAAAATGAAATGAATGGGAGGTGGTTTTCAGACATTAGTTAGAGACTATTTCTAACGCTAAAACACCTGAAAACCTCCTCAGTGTGAAAGTAGCCTATGGATTAAGGTATCTATGGAGGAGATCTACAGGGCAGCAAGCTGGCATTCCCCCAACATATTCAATAGGCATTACTTGACGGAAGTCTCACAGTCACCTTCTTTTCCTTTTAGTATAGCTGTTTTGTCAGTCTCTTCTATATCTCATTAAATCTTTCAGCAGTGTACCAGTTGTTTGGATTATATTTTCTTTCTTTTTCTTTTTTCACCCCTTCTCTTTGACATCGCTAGCTAAATCCCAGGAGCGTGTTGACACGAAGAGGCCAGGAAAACAGAATTTTTTTTTATCTGATTATAGAAAGTTTCCTTAGGATCATGCCTACACCAGAGTCTTGTTTTATTCTGGATTTAAAATGATTTTTATTGTTTTTTTTTTTAACTGAATCTGTACACATCAGGTCAGAGGTACAATCTTCTTGTCAGTGATGAACCATTTCTAAACCTTGCAAAGTGTTAGAAGCCTGCTAGCAAAGTTTTAATGTCTTTTAAGATATATAGATGACCTTTTTAAAATCGTTTACATTTTTTTTTTTAAGATTGTCAGATCTTTTCTAGTTCTTTTATTTTGCTTGTGGTGGTGGGTGGCCCTTACTGCTGCACAGCATGGCACTCATGTAATGACGAAGGAGTATTGTTTACTGCAGCACTAAAGTGAGCCCAGGCTACATCTAGATGTAAAGAAATTACTGCAAGGGGAGCTCCTAAAGAGAAGGTGAGTATTACAGCAAAAGCTGCTTTTTTTTCTTTTCTTTTTTTTTGTCAGGGATAGCAACTGCCTTTTATTTAAAAAAAAAAAAAGAAGAAAGGAAAAAAAAGTTTAAAAAGTGCTAATTATAAGTCACTGAACTAGAATAACCTGAAGGAGGCTCTAATGGGTTACAACTTACCACAAAACAAAAAAAGCACTAGAAAGTTTTAGTGGTCTTTTTTTTCTTTTAATGAAAATTTCTTTATCTTTAAATATACTATAATTTTGTACTGCTCTGACCTATAGTATGTCGGTAAATTAAGTGAGAAAATGTACATTACAATGGTTCATAATGTAATTCTTAGGCCCCATACACACTATTAGATTTTCTGCAGATTTTTGTCTTCAGATTTACCAAAACCATGTAGTGCAAGGGCCTGCCTGATTGCATACAAATTGAAACGCTTAAGGTTTGACCTCATATTATATGGTTTTGGTAAATCTGAAGACAAAAATCTGCAGACAATCTAATAGTGTGTATGGGGTCTAAGTGTGTTTTGTTGCTGCCTTTTCTGCTGATTTTTTTTCCCTTTTTGTTGTGTTACACTTTGTTTATTCAAAGCATTAATAAAATGTGGCAGCTACAGCCTAGTTGATCCCATCATTCCTTTGTATCTGTGCTCGTGATACAGTTCTTTTCAATTTAAAATGAGAAAAACAAAAATGGAAATATGGCAATTTTAGAAAAATGCCAAATGTTTTCATTGAGTTATGAAACAGGAATTGTGAGATATGCCAATCATTTTGGGTCAACTTCAGATTATCTCCCATAGTATAATAAGATTTGTGAAATATTGTGAATTAAAACATTGTCTCAGGTAACAAAGGAAGTTTACGACTCTTTCGCAGTTCAGCAAGACGTGTGTTTTGCATGGTGATTTCAAAACACTACACCTGTAACATCAATGTCAGCTGTGCATCTCAGGAGTGTGCATATACTGTACATCAGTGCTTAGTAATAAATATGCCTAAAACTTTACAAAGCACAGAGTAGTTTAATGTACTCAGGTGCTCCCTCTCCCGTATTTCCCTTTGTGTAATAAAGGCTTTGCAATTAAAATTCTCTCCTACATACTGATTCTAAACGTTTGTCTGTTTTTGTAACTAATTATAACAGTAAATCTATTATAAATAGGTGGGTCCACAAAGGTGGACTATCATCTGTGCAATGTGTGCAGGCACAGAGGGGTAACTGATGTCCTGGGCTGCCTCACCTGTAATGAACCTCATGGAGTCCAAGGCCAGCTTCTGTGTTTAATCTCTGAGTGGTATGAGCTCTGATCAACAGTGGCCATATAGTTACAGCTCCAGCTTCACAAAAAAAAAAAAAACTTTTGCATCAGTAGTCAGTGCAGCACTTCTCCTATTGACCGCCAATGTAAAGGGCCCATCTCTCACCGATCACCAATGTAACACGGAATTCTACAATGAACACAAATGCAAATGAAAATTCTTCGCTGGTCTCTAATGTAATGGGAGCGTTTCTGTTAAATACTGATGAAGAGCATAGGGCTTTGAGCCAGTACTAATATGGTAAAGGCGTAAGGTGTTTTACCCTAAAGTGGTTCTAAAGGCTGAAGGTTTTTTTTGTTACCTTGCATTTTATATTATAATTAAAAAAAAACACTTGAGTGCAGCTTCCCTTCCCAGCCCCCCTTATACTTACCTGAGCCATGTGCACAAGAGCAGTGGCTCTCTCTCGGCTCTCTCCCTCCTCATAGGCTCATGGGGCTGCTGCTTTCAATCACAGCCAGTAGAAAGGGAGCAGGGGTGGGGCCAAGCCAGACTCTGTGTTCCTATGGCTTGCTATGGTAGGCACTCAACGAAGGGAGAATCCAGGAGTGCCGGCGGGAGACCTGAAAAGAGGATCATTGGGGCTTCTCTGTGCAAAACCATTGAAAAGAGCAGGTAAATATAAATGTTTTTGTTGATTAGAAAAAATTAATTAAGTGTTTACATTAAAGTGACACTAAAGGTAATTTTTTTTTTAAAATAACAAACAAATCATACTTACCTCCACTGTGCAGCACATTTTGCACAGAGTGGCCCTGAACTTGCTCTTCTGGAGTCCCTCGGAGGCTCTCTCTCCACATCAGATAACTCCCTAGGAGAAGCGCTCTCCCGGGGGGGGGGGTTACCCTGCGGGCGCACTCCCGAGTCCAGCATTCGATGTCTACAGATGCCGAATGCAGGACTGGGCCCCCCCGCATCATTGGATTTGATTGACAGAAGCGGGAGCCAATGGCTGCGCTGCTATCAATCTATCCAATCAACAGCCCAGAACCCCCTAGCAGAATGACAGCACCTCCCAGTGGGACAAGTTCGAGCGTTCAGGTAAGTAAAATGGGGGGCTGGGGGCCGGTCACTGACAGGTGTTTTTTCACCTTAATACATAGGATGCATTAAGGTGAAACCTTTACAACCCCTTTAACTTTAATGCATTCTCTACATCAAGGCATAAAACCTTCCATGATGAGGTCCCCCCAGCCGCCTTAATTACTGTACTTACCCGAGTCTTATCTCGATCCAGCACTGTGCCTGTCTGCAGCAGCTCTTCTCCCCTCTCTTTTTCCTCACAGATTTCAGAGGCAGCATTGCAAGCCATTGGCTCCTGTTGCTGGCAATCAAATCCTGTGTGTGTCTATAGACGCACACAGACCAACTTGGGATCACTGCGGGAATACTCAGAAGGGAGGAGCCAAGAGTGCCAGGGGGGGACCTTAGAAGATAATAATAAAATAATAAACTTTATTTTAAATAGTGCCTTTAAAGGTAGCTTCTTAAAGCGTTTTACAAGGAAAACACAAGAAAAATACAGGATAACATGTATAGGAAAAAGGGACAATGATGTAAAAGCTTGTCAAAAGAAAAAATGTTTTTATATTTAATTTGAATGAGTTAATTTTGAATGCCATCTCCTCTCTGTTTACATGTCCAGCATACCCAGTTAGTAAATTAACGGGGCTGGGTGATGTCACTGGTTGCTAAGGATGTGGCAGGTGTTGGGACCCCTCACTTCCTTAGCAACCTTTGAAAGCAAGGAAGGTGTCATGTATATTGGTATTTCTACCACAACCATACATGAGGTTCGGCTCCTGCCAAACAAGTAAAAAGTCTGGTATTCAGACAAATGCCCAAACAGCCAAACTGTCCACTCTATTATGCTATTGCATTTGTGTTAAGGCAACTCAGTACTGTGTGCGGCCTAGGCATGCTATATTAATGCAGCCCATTCATTTAGTTCTGGTTCACACTAGTGCGATTTCAGATGTGACCTACAGAAATCACATAACAAGCAAAATTACATTGTTTTCAATGGTGTCAATGCGCTTCAGCATGAATCAATTTGAGAAAAGGTTCCTGTACTACTTCAGCGCATTTCCACTGCAATTTTGGCCCTGAAGAATATATAAACCTTATCAAAGTAGCTTCCAAGTAGCACTACATAATTGCACTGGAAGTCAATCAAAATCATACGGCAACAATGTGAACCTAGCCTTAAATAGGTGGCCAGTACACATAGTTGAGATGGCAGTTGCCAGGTAGCCTATGAATGCTGTTGGATCCAAGTCCATTTTCAACCACCAGTGACCCTCATCATCGCATTCTGGACATTCCCATTCTTGGCAATAACCGGAAATCTTGAAAACCAGAGGAGGAACTCTAAGCCCACCCCAGTATATGATAGACTATTAGCGTGTTCCAGAGTCGGGGCTAAGAGATGCTGGGCAATTTTCTATAGTCCACATTATCTACTAGGAGTTTGTAAATTAAAGTAAGCAACAATCTTGTCTTGCTGTGACAAGGAGGAAGAAAATAGGAACACTTCCAATCTAGTAAGTTAAAGACTTATTGTGACTTCAAGTATTGTTGTTGTGAAAGAATTGTGGTGGTTAACTGAGCAGAGGGAGGGAATCCAGAGGAAACACATAGCTACCATGCGTCCTTTTTTCCCAGCGAAAAACAGCTTTTAACAGACACTCACTGACAGGTGGAACGATATGTATGGTTGCTGTGCTGCATCACTCCCTCTCTCTTTAGCTAGCGTCTACAGTTCTCTTATAAAAACTATCCTTGAAGTCACAATAGGTCTACATTGACATGGACCATTAGGCTCTCCGACAGCAAGAATCAGGGATTCCTATTAGCTGCATTTTGTGCAAGCAGCCGCAACTGCAGCCATATACTGTAGATACCCTGTACAAATCAATGACCACCACTTATTCAAGCAGGTACATGTGAATATAGCTTCTTACCAGCCCTGGGTGCAGACCGTTTGCACCCAAGGACAGCAGTTCTGGCGGCCCATGAGCTGGCCACTGCTAATCATCCAGTCTGTATGTGACCCTTCCACAAAGTGCTGTTGCATTCAGAGGCAGCATTTAGCTTCATCTGAACGTTGGAATCCAGTCTCCTCTAGCTGCCTGTGCCAATGTAGCCCACATTTTCTCAGGTAACCTGTTAGATGGGAAGGGCTCTGCTCCTGCTCTGCCTCCTTTAATTACAGCAAAGGTATGGTTCATCTGCTGTTTACTGAGTCTCTTCTGTGTGCTGTGTCTCAGGGGAAAAATAAAGTTTGTTTCCAAGTTAATGATTAAATAACCCTGATTACGTTTTATGAATTATCTTATCTCCCTCTTCTCTTTTTGTGCTTCTTTTTTATATGTATACTTAAAAAAATAATCCTATACAGAAACAATTACATTTAATAACTGATAGTTTCAGTTTGAAATTGAAGAGACAATTTTGTATTTCTTTTCCTCCTGGGCAAACGAAACCATACTTACATATATTTATTTGATTTGATTGTTTTTTTTTTGTTTTTGTTTTTCTAGCTTATTTGATGTATTTTTTCATGTGGCTCTTATGAGCATCCTGCTATAAATGCCTTACCAAAGCAATATTAATATTATGGTACATTACCTTACTACATTATTCTTCCATGTTTCAAGACTAAACATGGTAATATCTCCAAAATCATATTATTATTTTGGTCCTTTTGAAATGTTAACAATATAAAAAAAAAAAATGTCCTGGGCCAGAAACCGAAACACACTGCAACATTCCTCCCCTAACTCTCTTTGGTTTTTAATGGGAATAATTTTAAGGCTTCCATTTCTGCCAGCTTCTTCCAGCCACTGTTTGTACAGACATATAGGCCTGATTTACACCATCACACTGCATAACTGCATGTTGGTGCAGCACTCTTCATTCTGAATTGCAGCTCAATGCACCTTGTCAACAGATAGCAGCACACCACAATGCACATACCCCACTTTTAAGTACACAATGGGGTTTGTTTACTAAAGCTGGAAAGTGCAAAATCAGGCTCCCTTCTGCATAGAAACCAATGAGCTTCTAACCCCAGTTTGTTCAATTAAGATCCTCCTCTTTTTTGGTCCCTTGCTGGCTCTCCTGGCCCCTCCCTCTTGCTGAATGCCCCCACAGCAAGCTGCTTGCTATGGGGTCACCCGAGTCGAGCCGCTGCTCTATGTGTCCATTAAGACACGCAGCCGTGGCTCGACCCTGGCCCCTCTCTCTCCCCTTATTGTCTCACATCATTTTATTTGACAGCAGCTGGAGAAAATGATGCCCACTGCTATCTGTGCCATAGAGGAGGGAGAGTCCCACACAGTCAAGGCTCTTGTGCAATATCACTGGATCAAGATGGGGCTCAGGGGGGCTGCTGCACACAGAAAGATTTTTTTATCTTAATGCAAAGAATACATTAGGATAAAAAACATTTTAAAAAACATCTGCCTTTAAAACCATTTTAAGATCAACCTTTGAGCAGAATTAGACCTCACAATACACATTTTTTCCCGTCACCCACCAATTTGATAAAGTATTGTACCCCCAAAAAGAGGGGATGATTGTATTATAAATTCAGTCTATGGTGCCTGAAAAGTTCT
The DNA here is from genome assembly GCF_042186555.1 of Aquarana catesbeiana. Classification (NCBI taxonomy): domain Eukaryota; kingdom Metazoa; phylum Chordata; class Amphibia; order Anura; family Ranidae; genus Aquarana; species Aquarana catesbeiana. The sequence continues at coordinate 734,378,274 of NC_133325.1, read as the reverse complement.
GCCCCTGTATTTTTATTGATTTAATGTCTATAATAAGGGATGTGGCACTCTAAACAATGACCACTTACTATAACGTTTAGTGCACTTGTAATTGTCAAAGCTAGAGATATCGTTTTTCATTTTGTGGCTAGTGTTATGCCGCGTACACACGATCGCACATTCCGACAACAAAATCCATGTTTTTTCCCGATGGATGTTGGCTCAAACTTGTCTTGCATACACACGGTCACACAAATCTTGACGGAAATTCCGAACATCAAGAACGCGGAGATGTACAACACGTATGACAAGCTGAGAAAAATTAAGTTCAATAGCCAGTGCGGCTCTTCTGCTTGATTCCGAGCATGCGTGGAATTGTGTGCGTCGGAATTCTGTACACACGATCGTAATTTCCCACAACGGATTTTGTTGTTGGAAAATTTGAGATCCAGATCTCAAATATTGTTTGGCGGAAATTCCGACAAAAAATGTCCGATGGAGCCTACACACGGTCGGAATTTCTGGCAACAAACTCCCATCAAACATTTCCCATCGGAAAATCCGATCGTGTGTACGCAGCATTAGCCTGCAAGAGATGGCAAGCAACATATATTCACAGAACATATTTCCTATCAAAAACTGTATAGACTGACCGAGACTTCCATTGTCTGGTAACTGTAATAGGGCAAACATTGTTGAGATGTTGGATGTCCAATTAACATTGCACTCTTCTATTTTTTGATACTCATACTTATGTGCACTTTATGCCTAATACTGAAATTAAACAAAAATGATCTCATATTTAATAATACCACATGGATTTCATTTTAGGGAAACTAATATTTAAAGGATGTTCAAAAAGTCTTCAACATACCGTACCTATTTCCTGTATTATCACCAGTGTTTAATGCCCTTCCAACCGTACAAATTCATGCATTATTTTTGAGCTGCTTTTCCTAAGCCCTTGTCCCTTTTACTTACTGCTGTTTATTGGTCCAGCGTCTACCATTTGGGTAAAATCAAACATTTCTTTGACTTACACATCCAAAACTTGAAGCTGGGAATCTCTCACTCTTCCCAAGACTCAAAATTACAATAATGCATTCAACACAGCCCATGTAACCACAACGCTTTCCTTTAAATGTTGGGTATACCGTACATGTTTCCTATTATTCTGAGGCCTCTGCAATTTATCCAGTACGTTCAGTTCCCCTTCACAGAACTAAAGAATGCATCTCAGCTCTATTGTTATATTCTAAATGGTGTTATAACTGTTCTAACCAGTTTCTACTCTCCAAGAAAGAAATAAATGTATTACACTAACACTGGAACATTTCACTGACTTTCGCATTCAACAAAACTCATACACTGCGTTATTTTATCTGCTTAGTTCATTCATTGCATGCAAACAATATTGCATTCAATTTTACAAATTTTACACATTCCTCCTACACTGCATATAAACATACAATTAGCTACTGTATGATTTCTAAACTCAGTTAAATCTGTGCAGTGCCGAGCACTCATTGGTGTATTTTTCTTTATTTTTGGTATCTTTTTAATTGTGGTTGTTTAGGAGTGAGTTAAGGCTTTCTACCCTACTACATACTTGAAGTGTGTGGAGTAAATGTGTAGCGCTAATGGTATGTATAAAACACAGGAAACGTCATCTAAGATGTAATTCTGGGGATTCATATACTACAGGCATACCCCACTTTTAAGTACACAATGGGGTTTATTTACTAAAGCTGGAAAGTGCAAAATCAGGCTCACTTCTGCATAGAAACCAATGAGCTTCTAACCCCAGCTTGTTCAATTAAGCTTTGGTAATAAAACCTGGAAGCTCATTGGTTTCTATGCAGAAGTGAGCCTGATTTTGCACATTCAAGCTTTAGTAAATAAACCCCATTGTGTACTTAAAAGTGGGGTATGCCTGTATGAGTGTAATCACATATCACACAAGAAAAAGTGTATATGATAAAAATGTGATCAAACCTGTGTGTAGGTGATGCGACTAAAAAATCGCATGAAATCACGTTTTTTAAAGCGATGAAAAAATCGTACAAAATCGCATGGGATCGTAAATCTCAAATAATGAAGTGAATGCTTCAATGCTAACAAATAATAAAATTGAAAGCGATCTATAAGATTCTAGGATTAAAAAACAAAGAGTATATATTCAAGTGATCAAACCAATTATAAAACTTGTGAGTATATACTGTGGTGTATAGTATAGAATGAGGATGGTGATAAAGAGTATATCGCTGAAGATGGTAAATCGAATGGTGTAAACTTCTTGATGCGATAGGGCAAATCACACCAAATCGCATAAATGCATAATTTGATAAAAATCTCAGAGATTGAAAAATCGCGCAGAAACGTGTAAACTGAAAAAGTACAATCACAAACTAGTGAGGTGAGTGCTTCAAAATAGGTGAGTGGTAGGTATCTATACTATATGACTCTGGGAAAAACAGAGAAATGCTACATATAGATATGTAAACTGGATGGAAATACCGTGAGAGTTAGCTATATAGTATAAAATACAAATATAGTAATCTAAAGTATATAGTATAAAATACAGATATCATGAGTGCCAATATTTCAGGTATATCTAATGTATCACTGCAAATAATAAATCAATAACATGAGTATATCGCAAATTAGTAAAAACAATTAAATGAGTCCATGGTTATAAACTGCTGTAGCGTACATGCAAAGTAATATAGGACCAGCCAGTATTTCCTCTTATCTTCTGTGCCATATACATACAATCATTGATTATAAAAACACCCGGGGTAGTGCCTTCTGGGGGTAAGGGGGATGGGGTACTCTTACCCTAAGTGATGGACCCACTCGCCAGCAGAGGTGAATAAATCAGGTATGAACACAGTATATCTGGATGGATTCCAGGGACGGGGTGTACAATCTTCTCCCTTGCTGATCAGCTGTGAATCCCAAAATCAACTCACCACACGGATGTAATAGACAGGGTTCGACTTCCAAAGATAGAGTGACCAGTCTTCTCTCCTATTTGGTCAATGGGTGATTCAAATGCACACCACATACGCCAGGACCCTCCAGTGGTTTCAAATAGTGGTTTAGTGGTTTCAAAATGTAGAAAAAGAGAAAAATACCTCCACATAGTGTAAATCCAAATAGCATAGGGGTTTATTGTAATAAAAAAATGATCCAGTATTTCAAGTGGATACGGACTAGTAAAAAAAAAGTTCAATTGAACAGATAAAAATGTGCAGTAAAATGTGGCTAGGCGAGCGTAATAACCCTACGCATTTCGTCTCCAAAGACTTCAGCCCAGTTGAAGTCTTTGGAGACAAACACCCCGTTCCTGGAATCCATCCAGATTTACCGTGTTCTGGTTCATAATTGGTTGATCCACCCCTGCTGGTGAGTGGGTCCGCCACTTAGGGTAAGCGTACCCCTTCCCCTTTACCCCCAGAAGGTGGAGGCACTACCCCAGATGTTTTTATAATCAATGATCCTGTGTGTATGACACAGAAGGTAAGAGGAAATACTAGCTGGTCCTATATTACTTTACGCTACAGCAGTTTATAACCATGGACTCATTTAGTTGTTTTTACTAATTTGCGATATACTCATGTTAATGATTTATTATTTGCAGTGATATATTAGATATACCTGAAATATTGGCACTCATTATATCTGTATTTTATACTATATGCTTTAGATTACTATATTTGTATTTTATACTATATAGCTAACTCTCACGGTATTTCCATCCAGTTTTTTTATTGAATTATGCATTTATGCGATTTGGTGTGATTTGCCCTATCGCATCAAGAAGTTTACACCATTCGATTTACCATCTTCAGCGATATACTCTAGATTACCATCCGCATTCTATACTATACACCATAGTATACAGTTGCAATAAAAAGTATGTGAACCCTTTTGGAATGATATGGATTTCTGCACAAATTGGTCATAAAATGTGATCTGATCTTCATCTAAGTCACAACAATAGACAATCACCATCTGCTTAAACTAATAACACACAAATAATTAAATGTTACCATGTTTTTATTGAACACATCATGTAAACTTTCACAGTGCGGGTGGAAAAAGTATGTGAACCCCTAGGCTAATGAGATCTCCAAGAGCTAATTGGAGTGAGGTGTCAGCCAACTTGAGTCCAATCAATGAGATGAGATTGGAGGTGTTGGTTACAGCTGCCCTGCCCTATAAAAAGCACACACCAGTTCTGGGTTTGCTTTTCACAAGAAGCATTGCATGATGTGAATGATGCCTCGCAAAAAAGAGCTCTCAGAAGACCTACGATTAAGAATTGTTGACTTGCATAAAGCTGGAAAGGGTTATAAAAGTATCTCCAAAGCCTTGCTGTTCATCAGTCCACAGTAAGACAAATTGTCTATAAATGGAGAAAGTTCAGCACTGCTGCTACTCTCCCTAGGAGTGGGTGTCCTGTAAAAATAACTGCAAGAGCACAGCGCAGACTGCTCAATGAGGTGAAGAAAAATCCTAGAGTGTCAGCTAAAGACTTACAAAAGTCTGTGGCCTATGCTAACATCCCTGTTAGCGAATCTACGATACGTAAAACACTAAACAAGAATGGATTTCATGGGAGGATACCACTGAGGAAGCCACTGCTGTCCAAAAAAAACACTGCTGCATGTTTACAGTTTGCACAAGAGCACCTGGATGTTCCACAGCAGTACTGGCAAAATATTCTGTGGACAGATGAAACCAAAGTTGAGTTGTTTGGAAGAAACACACAACACTATGTGTGGAGAAAAGAGGCACAGCACACCAACATCAAAACCTCATCCCAACTGTGAAGTATCGTGGTGGGGGCATCATGGTTTGGGGCTGCTTTGCTGCGTCAGGGCCTGGACGGATCATCGAAGGAAAAATTAATTCCCAAGTTTATCAAGACATTCTGCAGGAGAACTTAAGGCCATCTGTCCACCAGCTGAAGCTCAACAGAAGATGGATGTTGCAACAGGACAACGACCCAAAGCATAGAAGTAAATCAACAACAGAATGGCTTAAAACAGAAGAAAATACGTCTTCTGGAGTGGTCCAGTCAGAGTCCTGACCTCAACCCGATTGAGATGCTGTGGCATGACCTCAAGAAAGCAATTCACACCAGACATCCCAAGAATACTGCTGTACTGAAACAGTTCTGTAAAGAGGAATGGTCAAGAATTACTCCTGACCGGTGTGCACGTGCAACTACAAGAAACGCTTGGTTGAAGTTATTTCTGCCAAAGGAGATTCAACCAGTTATTAAATCTAAGGGTTCACATACTTTTTCCACCCGCACTGTGAATGTTTACATGATGTGTTCAATAAAAACATGGTAACATTTAATTCTTTGTGTGTTAGCAGACTGATTGTCTATAGTTGTGACTTAGATGAAGATCAGATCACATTTTATGACCAAATTGTGCAGAAATCTATATAATTCCAAAAGGGTTCACATACTTTTTATTGCAACTGTATACTCACAAGTTTTATAATTGGTTTGATCACTTGAATATTTACTCTTTGTTTTTTACTCCTAGAATCTTATAGATCGCTTTAAATTTTATTATTTGTTAGCATTGAAGCATTCACTTCATTATTTGTGATATACAAATCCATGAGATTTTGTGTGATTTTTTAATCGCTTAAAAAAATGTGATTTCGTGCAATTTTTTATTCGCATCACTTACACACAGGTTTGATCGCATTTTTATCATATACACTTTTTCTTGTGTGATATGTGATTACCCTCACAGTGTATGCATCCCCAGATTTACACCTTAGACGTATTCCTGTGTTTTATACATACCATTAGCGCTACACATTTACTCCACACACTATTCTACAATAAGTCTTATTGTTGTGTTGGCTGCCCATCCCCAAGATTGGCGCAGTATTTCTACCATTTTTCCATTTTACATACTTGAAGTGACTGTCAACCATAGGACTAGAGGCTGTGGTTTACCTCCTAGACAGGAGAAAGCCAAGTCACTGCATCAAAATTGGCAAAGATATTCAGATGAGAGAGAGGAAAAGTGTATGTAGTCATTTGTATTGTCTGTAGCCAGCTGTACAGAGAGACAAGGATTCTGACAGAAGGTGAAAAGCAATCCTTAGGTTTGTATAAGGCATTCCCTTTCAACACATTTGCAAGCAGATAACATCCAGTTAACAAGTATTTTAGACCACATTAATCAAAATAAGTCTGTCATTTCAAAGCATGTGTTTAATTAAAAAGCACAGATGTAAAGGACGTAAACACAACTGTTAAAGGTCTTATCGACAAATTGACATTCATGTTCAACAAAAATGAGGGAAGTTCCTTTAAACAACTGTCATTACCTAGTTGGCACTCCAAAATCGAATATAGATATATTATTTTTGCATTTGCATAGTGTGGAATAACATTATTTATTAAAATTTAAAAAGATAGGACATCTAATAAATCTGATACGGTAATATGGTGTGGACGTCTTAATCTCAAACAGTGAATATTTATTGGTTAAGTTTCCCTTATGATGTATCTGTATAGAGGGGGTGCAGATATAACTCTGTACATATAAAATATTTCAGAGTCTTCACAGTTCATGTCAAAGAACAAAACATAAGACAAAAGCGAATAAGGAAGTGACATTTTTGAAAAACATTAAACACATTGCCATATTTAAATACAGATATTACTATCCTGCAAATTAATATAAATGACAACTTCACTTTTAGTTAAGTTGTCCTTTAAATCTTAACCTCATCCCCCTGAGTGGTAGGCAGCCCTCCTCCAAAAACTTTCACCTACACAACCTTTCCAGGAAAAAGTCCCAACCATGCTGAACTCTGCTGCATATGTGCCACTTACCTGATTAAAAACCACCTACCCACTGGGCACTTAAACCCCCTTCCTAACCAGACTAATTTTGAGCTTTCAGCTCTCTCACATGTTGAATGATAATTACTCAGTCATGCAACACTGTACAAATATGAAATTGTTGTTCTTTTTTTTTATACAAATAGAGCTTTCGTTCAGAGCTTTCACAGCTAGGTTTTTTATTTTTTGCACTATAAATGAAAAAAGACCGAAAATTCTGTCAAAAATGCATTTTTCTAAGTTTCTGTTATAAAATTTTGCAAATTAATAATTTTTCTTCATAAATTTTGTTCAAAATGTATACTGCCACATATCTTTGGTAAAAATAACCCAAATCAGTGTAAATAATTTGATTTTTGTGAAAGTTATATAGTCTACAAGCTATGGTGCCAATCACTGAAAATTGATTACACCTGATGTACTGATGGCCTCATTTCTTGAGACCCTAACAAGCCAGGACAGTACAAATACCCTCCAAATGACCCCTTTTTGGAAAATAGACATTCCAAGGTATTTAGTAAGAGGCATTGTGAGTTTTTTGAAGTTGTAAGTTTTTCCCACAATTCTTTGCAAAATGAAGATTTTTCTTTCTTTTTTTCACAAATTTGGCATATTAACAGGTTATTTCTCACACACAGAATATGCATACCACAAATTGCACCCAAAAACACATTCTACTACTCCTCCTGAGTATGGCAATACCACAGGTGTGAGACTTTTATACAGCGTGGACACATACAGAGGCCCACCATGCAGGGAGCACCATCAGGCTTTCTAGGGACATAAAATACACATTTAATTTCTTGACTACCTCTTGCACTTTTGAAGGCCCTGGAGCACCAGGCTAATGGAAACGCCCAAAAAATTACCCCATTCTGGAAAGAAAACACCCCAATGTTTAATCTAGGAGGCATAATGAGTCTTTTGAACTTGTCATTTTTTTCCACAAGTTTTTGGAAAATGTGGAAAGAAAATGAAAACTTATTTTATTTTAAACAAAGTTGTCCATTTATGCAATATTTCTAACACATAGCATGTACATACCAAAAATTACACCCCAAAATAGATTCTCCTACTCCTCCTGAGTATGGCGATACCACATGTGTGAGACTTTTCCACAGTCTGGCCACATACAGAGGCCCAACATGCAGGGAGCACCATCAGGTTTTCTAGGGGCATAGATTTCAAATCTAATATGACTACCTATTACACTTTTGCGAGGCACAGTAGTGGCAATGATAGGCACTGTAGTGGCATGGATGTGGCATATATGAGAACTGATGATATAGTTAGATTCCCCCAAGGTTTTTTTTTAGCAGCAATGTAACAAGATCAAAAAAGGAATAGGTATAAAATTCTTTATTTTGAAAAGTTCCAATGTCATGTTGCAATTAAAATATAAGCTCTGGCCATAGGACACACTATATATATTCCATAGTACAGCAATGCAGACACAAATGTACACAGCCTTCCATTACAGAATGTTTACTGTGTGGAAACCCCGACACGTTTTGACCTGTGCAGTTGCGGTCTTCTTCTGGGGGATAATTTGCTCTAAAGAGATACATTAAACATCTCAAATTTCAAAAACATTTTATCATGCACCAAATTCAATATATGCAATAGTGCTATATTTACCACTGAAGAATGGAATGGGTGATCTCATAACCAGAAGGCCCCATGATTGTCCCCACCTCCCCCAGGGAAGAGGAACCCAGCTCAAGAGGGCTTACAAGGAACCACACTTTGGACATCCTCAGCAAAGAGAATTGGCACCTGCAGCAAATTCCCAAGCAATGACAACGTATTAGAAAAGGGGGATTGAATAATTAAACTCTAAGTAAGCTAACAAGAGTGCCTAATAAGTTATAAATATTTATTTTCAATGTCTAAACTCACAACAAACATTAGTTGCCACATCCAATTCGCATGACAAGACGGTGTGACCGGCTCTCAACGGAGCCGATTCAGCCAGCTCCGGGGCGGCCGCAGAGTGCACGGCAAAAGGGTTCTGTGCATCTTTGGATCTGTTTCAGGTCCGAATTCAGGCAAACATTCAGACCTAATTCGGACCTGAAATGGTGAATGGGGATGCACCGGACCTCCTGCTGCGAGCCGCTCTGTAGATAGTGTGAACCCAGTAAAATTTGATGCATATCGAAAACAGAGGATACTTCTTCCATACTAAATCTTGTTCATAAAATCTTCCATAGGACAAACTTCAATAACTAAAGCTTGCCATAGATGGATGGAAATTCAATGATTTCAGCAGGAACTGCAAATTTCAATCCTTCTATGGCAATTCCCACTTGACAGAAGTCAATCTAATGATCAACTTCTCTTAAACGGGACTGTTGTAAAACTTGGATTCATTAAACTCCTGCAGCAAATTGGCTGTGTGCATGTGAATATACCATAAATGTTTTTCGTTCCAGCTCCTTGCAATTCAACATCATTCCAGTGTAAAAGCGGAGAGTGCATCTCGCAAAGGAGCGTCTGTGACAGACACCACGATTGTCCTGATGGGTCAGATGAAAAGAACTGTGGTAAGATATTGCCAATAGATGAATTATTTTATGGTGCCAATCATCATTAGTGTACCTCACCTGCTGTTGCTGAGTTTCCAAGTAAAATTTCTAAATGTACTGGCAACAGAAACTAATTGTGAGTGCTCTCAAATCTGATGATTGATTTTTGGAGGACCCTGGCAATTCCAACCGGAATGCTGGCTTTATTAGTATAATTTTGTCCTGGGGTGATATTCCCTCCCTAAGACCACAGTTTTGGGAGTCTGTTTTCTCCCACCTTAAAGCAGATCTTGAGCCGCCTCCCCCTTTCCCCCACCCCACTTACCAGGTGGGACATTTCTGATATTCATGCACTCAGACGATCCAGTAAGGATAAATTAGTTATTGAACAAGGTTCTCTAACCTATCACATCACTACCTTCCTCCATTCCTGAGCTTGTCCATCATTGTCAACAAACACTCTAGAGACATCCAATCATAGGCAGATTCAACTGAGAATATCTGGCGATGATCTGATGTCTGTTGGCACCTTAGAAGTTGTGTATGTGCCTGCCCACCATGAATATATTTGCTCACCAAAGCCAACAAATTCAGTGAGATCCTTTTGCAATGGCCATGGCAGGTGTCCAAACCTGGGACCTGAAGTGCAGAGATCTGACCACTAGACACTCTTACAGATATAAAAAAAAAAGGTAGGTTTGTGAAGTGTGTCTATATCCAAGAATAATACGTATATGCATTGCTGTCTTGTTCTGGGCTGCATCCTCAGAAATGTGGTAAGTTCACAATCAGAAACTAACATTCAGGTGGGCTCCTGATGATGTCAGCACTTTGCAGCCAGTCACAGTGGTGCATGATTGGAAGCACCTAAAATTGTCCTCTGGTGTCACGACTCAGGTAAACCGCCGGCTACTTGCGGCATAAATGGGCTAACCTGATTACTGGCAGTAACATGTTTCCTGTTCTAGGGCTGCATTGTCACCCTAGGATGGGAAGTTTGTTAGGATTACAGAGCACCTCTCCCTCTCCACTTTTTAATAACATAAGCAAAAAGTGCTCTCAGAAAGGTGAGTTAGGCTGGGCTGATAACAATGACTGTGATAACACTGCAAGGTGCACAGTACAGTATTGGATTTCTGTCAGGATCAACATGTATTTGTTTGCACTTATTAAAGCGGAGTTCCACACAAAAATGGAACTTCCGCTTTTCGGAACCCTCCCCCCCTCCGGTGTCACATTTGGCACCTTTCAGGGGGGAGGGGGGTGCAGATACCTGTCTAAGACAGGTATTTGCACCCACTTCCGGCATAGACTCCCATTGGAGTCTACGCCTCTTCCCGTCCCGACCGCGCTGTCTGCTGGGAACACACAGCTCCCAGGAGATAGCGGGGACCACTAGGGATGCGCAGCGCGACTCGCACATGCGCAGTAGGGAACAGGGAAGTGAAGCCGCAACGCTTCACTTCCTGATTCCCTCACCCAAGATGGCGGCGGCAGCTGCCGAGAACCGAGGGGGTTCTCGGCATCCCCTGCCGACATCGCTGGACCCTGGGACAGGTAAGTGGCCATGTATTAAAAGTCAGCAGCTGCAGTATTTGTAGCTGCTGGCTTTTAATATTTTTTTTTTTTTGGCGGTGTGGATGAACCCCCGCTTTAAACAAATATACAAACAATGCCTTCCTCTGTATATAACAGATCAAAAAGGAGCAAATAAGAGAAGTTAATTGTTGAGGTTTACATTCACATTACATCTCCAACATCTAGCAAAAACTGACATAGCTCTATATACCCCTGAAAGCTGCTTTGTAAGCATAGGTCAAGTTGGGTAACTTTATTATAAATGAACAGATTGCTAGCCCAGTCCAAATCTGTTACAGAGGAAGACATGAGCTTTAAAGAATTATAATGAAAACATATACTCTTGGGGTACTAGGCAGTAGCAAAGAAACTAGAAATGCAGTAACAAAAATGTATATAGTAATTTTTTTCTCATACACGTAAGTAAAAAAATAAACTTTCTATTTTTTTTTATAGTGCGTATATCCAACAGCAGTTCAAGTGGCTTAGTTGAGTTCAAAGTTGACAACCAATGGTATATAGCATGTTTTGATCTCTGGAATGAAGAGATTTCCAATAATATTTGTCATCAGTTGGGTTTAGGGTAAGTAATCCCCACTGCTCTATATAAGAAAAGCGTATTGTTGTCCTTGATGTGTCACCATTGTTGTGTGGAATTCATTTACTGTTACACAAAAATTGTTCTGAACTGTGCAAACCTGTTAATTCTATAGATCACGATCCATGAGATAATAAAAAGAAACCAAAAAAGAAAACAAAAGAAAAAAACTCTAAAATTTGTGCCACATTTTATACATTTATTTTCTGTTATTTTGTTCAGTTTTCTGACTGCATACTTTAAAATGTATTGGAACAAATTTTGTGACAGTGATGTATTTTAAAATTTAGCATGGGGGAATTTAAAATATATGTACCTGTTAGACATATGTTAATACATGATTTTAGGCTGCTTATAAATAGTACCAATACCCTCACATAAACACCCCATACTAAGTAAATATTAATGTAATGTATATATAAATATTTTTTCATATCATAACTTCTACATATTTTTTCCCACTCTTCCTCTTTGGTATAATAGTAAGTTCATATCAATGAGTTGTTGAGATTTTACAGCCTAAACATTCTTCTGCAAATATCTGCAAAAAAAGCCATAGATACAAGACCTGCAAAATTCTACTCTAAAAACGCTGCTTATTAATCTTACTATTGAAAATTCAAACTTCAAGTGCTAATCAATACCTTCTTTTAGGAATATGCAAGGATTATAAATATGAGCCATTCGATTTTTTACAGGATAATAAACAATAGGCCAAAAGCAATAATGCGATAATGCAAAAATAGAAATTGTTTGTCATTTATATGATTATGGAGAACATACAGTATATGTGATTACTATTTGTGCTGGTTGGACACTGGTGTACTTTATAAACATTTCTTTTTAAAAGAAAACTTTAAACAGCCCCAAAGAGTAGCCATTGCACTTTGTGTGTGAGGTAAATGCTCAGGTACTCATCCACAAGGGGATAGCCATACAAAAAAAAAAAAGAGGTTTAGGTGCACTAATGGGTTTTTCAGAGGAAATAAACTAAAGCAACAGCATTTAGTTGTCAATGTTTTAATGGAGCTTAGTCCTGAGAAAGATAGACTGAGCTCTTTTGAAACATTGACAACAAAATGCTGTTTCTTTGATTTCTCGTCACTGTAGGACCCATCAGCTGCTCTATACTTGGATTTGTAAAAGCCAATTTTAGTAAGGTAAAAAAAAAAAAAAATCACTAGATAACGGACATCACTGAAGGTAATGTTTACTTTGTATTTAATTGCTTTAACCACGTAAAGACCAGAAGATTTTCCCCCACTTTAATGACCAGGACATTTTTTGCGATACATCACTTCATCGCTTTAACTAACAATTGCACGGCTGTGCGATATTGCACCCAAACAAATTTGACATCCTTTTTTCCCCCACAAATAGAGCTTTCTTTTGGTGGTATTTGATCACCTCTGTGGCTATAAACAAAAAAAGAGCAACAATTTTGAAAAAAAAATATGATTTACTTTTTGCTTCAATAAATATCCCCCCAAAAAATGTAAAAAAACGAATTTCTTTATCACTTTAGTACAATATCTTTTCTTCTACATATTTTTGGTAAAAAAAAATCCCAAAAAGCATATATTGATTGGTTTGCGCAAAAGTTATAGAGTCTACAAAATAGGGGATCGATTTATGGCATTTTTATAATTTTTTTTTTTTACTAGTAATGGTGATGATCTGTGGTTTTTAGCTGGACTACGACATTGCGGCAGACAGATCGGACACTTTTGACACTTTTTTGGGACCATTGACATTTATACAGTGATCAGAGCTAAAAATAGCCACCGATTACTGTATAAATGTCACTGGCCAGGAAGAGGTTAAAACTAGGGGCGATCAAGGGGTTAAGTGTGTTCCCTGGGAGTGTTTCTAAGTGTATGGGGGCTGGGCTGACTGGAGGAGGAGAATGATCGCTGTTCCTAATCACTAGGAACAGCAGATCACTCTCTAACTCCCCTGTCAGAATGGGGATCTGTCTGTTTACATTGATAGATCCCTGTTCTGGCTCTCATTCCTGCGACCGCGAGTAGCTGGCGGACATCGTGGCTGCTGGCCATGCGCATCGGGTCCCTCGCCATACAGCGGGCACGCGCCTGCTACGGTTTCTTAAAGGAGCCGACGTTCACCTATGGTTATGTGTGGGAACATGCTGATCTGCCGCCGTATAACGACGGTGGCTGGTCGGCAAGTGGTTAAAGCAGTATTAAACACCACTTGAACACTTGTACCTACAGGTAAGCTTATGATAAAGTTTACCTATATGTTCAAGGAATACCATTTAGTAGATATTCACTGTCTCTGACTTCTGAAGGGGTGGCATACACATCCTGTCTCTTCAGAGCTCCCTGCCGCGACGTCTGTGCATATGCGTGGGAGTGACGCCAACATGGCTCAGTCTATTTAAACGACCGGAGCCCACAAACCCAGAAGAAATGCCGGGGGAAATGAAAGCACTGTCAGTGCACTGCTGCAAGGCTTCACTTTTTCAATAAGTCTTTCATAGTCTTTCATAATGTGCTAGTATGCGATGTCTAAGCTGTGGGGTAGAGAGGAGGGGTAAAGTAAGGACAATTTGGGGACAGAGAACACTAATGTGGGAAGGAAGAGTAGAGGGGACATATTAGTGGGAAGAGAGTAGGATACTTCATAGGAAGTGAAATATCAATGTTGGTTTGCTTTCCGTCTTTCCAGAGTGGATCAGAGTTCTTGTTGATTCTTCATATTGCTTCAGTTATCCTGCATTAGTTAAAGTGGTTGTAAACCCATTACAACCACTTTAACTTACAGGTAAGCTTAGATTAAGGCTTACCTGTAGGTGCAAGAAATATCTCCCAAACCTCCCAAAAGGTTTAGGAGATATTTGCAGGAATAGCGGCACCGATGTCTATAGCGCATGCGCCGTAGACATCGGGCGCAGGCGCACTTAGCGTGCCGTTTCTAACGACGATCATGCGGAGTGACGTCATTGCGGCTCCGGCCAGTCACAGCGCAGGAGCCGCATTACCCGGAAGTCACTCCGGGATAGATGGCAGCGTTAGAGGAGGTGAATGAGGGCCGATGCCGGGGCTTCGATCTTAGGTAAGTAAGTCATAATGAGCTAGTATGCTATGCATACTAGCTCATTATGCCTTTGCCTTGCAGGGTGTATTTTTTTTTTTAAGAGGCTTTACTTCCTCTTTAAACTGCTGTGTTGAAACTGCTACAACACTCCTTAAAGAAACACTCAGAAAAGAAACATGGTGGCTGCCATCGACCCCTGTCTGAGACTTCCCCATAAGCTAAATTGATAGGGAGATGAGGCAGGGAAGTATTAGTCAACTGATACAGACACTTGCATGGAAGGGAAACTTGTCAAAAACCAAGGCCAGCCACAGACACAGGCCAAATTCATAAAAGGTAATAGATTTTTGATCACTAAAGGCAAAAAGAGGTAAGAATCAATCACTAATTATATAGACAAGAATATTGCAAGCAGTCATTTATCATTTAGCATAGCAATGTAAATTATCAGTCAAACATGACAAGGGGATTGTACACAATCTCCTGAACTATAGTGAAAGTGAAATATTTGATATGACCGGTGTGAGAACTTTTCTTGACCAGTTTTATTAAAACAAAGTTCAACACAGTTCCAGAAATTAAAAATCAATGAGCCTCCCTTGCAGGGGTTTTCAGCATTGGTCTTTCATCAAATAAATAAATGACATTCAGCCTCTTGGTTTACACATTCAGCACTACTGCTCTAGCCTTATTCTTTAAGCCCTTGTCTGTCTGTATCCTCTAGACAATCTTCTCACAAACTCTCTGCACACAACTTGCAGCCGCTTGCTGCTCTGGCTCCTATTGTCAAAAGATCAACTATTGTCAAAGGAGCATTGGGAGCTAATCACTGGGGGACCATGTACTAATGCCAAGATTAAAAAAAAAAAAAAAATTATCTTTCCCTACACAGTTCTCCAACAGGCAATGACATTATGGCTGTTGTGCGCCCACTGTTATGGATGATATGTTTCTTTAAATGCAACTCTATGGTGCATCTCTTTTGTACTTCTTCCTGTGTGGTGTTTCCTTTTCCTGCTGGGTCTTTTCAGTAAACATGGCTTCTGTACAGTAATGGCTTGTGCTGTCTCTTTACATATATCACATCAAACATGATGTCGGAAGGTTTCTGGATCCATGCTCTTTCTACACACTTGATGCTGTGAGCCTGCTAGCCTTGATGTGAGTGTTCTTAGAACTGATTGTGCCTCCTAACAATTGCAGTCCTGTCCTGGATGCTGAGTATTTGCAGCAAGGAAAACAGCATCATGGCAGCTAACAGCATTCCACTTCCTGAGGCAATGAAAGTGAGTGGAGATGTCATCAGTAACTGGGACAATTTCAGGGCAGAGTTTGAAGACTAGTTCCTAGCCACAGGGTTAAATGAGAAGTCTGCAGCAGTGCAAGCAGCCACACTGAGGAGGGCGATGGACAGTGAATGCCTCCATGTTTACAAGCAAAATCTGAACCTCACAGAGGAGCAAAAGAGTGACAACAAAACCATTCTGGATGCATTAGAAGCTTTCTTCAGACCCTCTAAAAATGACATATATAAAAAATATATATTTGGCTGCTGTAAACAAGAAGACTGTGAATCAATAGACAGGTTTGTCACACGGCTAAGAGAAAAAGCTGCAAGCTGTGAGTATGGCTCTCTGAGAGATAAACTTATTTGTGATAAAATAGTTTTGGGTATCACCAGTGAAAGCACACGCCGCCACCTATTGAGGAAACATGATTTAGATCTACAAACAGCAATTGAGATATATCGCACTGCAGAACTTACTGACAAACATATGAAAGCTATGGAGCAGGATAAACTGATTGATAATATCAATGCAGCCTCTAAACAACAGCAAAGCTTCAAAAACCACCAGCATAAGTTTCAGCACAAAGGGTCACCTACACAATTCACCTGGGATGAAGCCTGCATCATGCAAGTATTGCGGCAATGTGCATGTACAAGAGAAAAAAAGTGTCCTGCATATTGGAAAATCTGTACTGCATGTGGTAAACCAAATTGCTTTGCAAGAGTGTGTCTCTCCAGTAAAATGGAAGCTGCACACAATTGAGGAAATGTCAGATCCGGAGGACGCACACCTGCTTAGCTCTGGTATGGTTTACTCCTCAGAATGTATTGGTGCTGTAAACACAAAGGGCAAAAATGGTTTGTAAACCTCAGATATAATAAAAACCCTGCCAGCTGGACTCGGGTGCAACATGTGATGTCATGAGTATAAGGGACAAAATGAAACTGGCACCCAGAGCACCCCTTCAGCCTAGTTGCACCAAACTAAAGTTGGAATCATTGGGGCTACTCCAAACAAAATGCAGCATACGTGATTGTATACACAAACTGAACTTTGAAATTGTTGACGCCGATCAGAAACCGATATTATCGGGTTCAACATGTGAGCGCCTTGAACAGATGCTGTTCAGCATTCCTGCTGAGCTACACAATGTTGATAATCAGCCTGCAAAATCTCTGACTAGGCCACTGACAAAACAGCAAATTCTTCACGCCTACAGTAAGGTGTTTGAGGGCCCGATAGTCTTTGTTCCAGGAGAGGTTCGTTTTGAACTTGATCCTACCATTCCACCTGTACAATGTGCCCCACGCAATGTGCCTATCGCCATTAAGCCACAGGTTAAAGCTCAGCTAGATAAATATGAAGCTGAGGGACATCTAACTTCAGTATCAGAGCCTACAGATTGGATCAGTAACATGGTTGTTATCAGAAAGCCTGAGAAGATCAGAATATGCATTGATCCCAAGTTTCTGAATATGGCCCTGAAACGGTCACACTACTTAATGCCAACACTCGATGATAATTTGCACAAACTACCTAAAGCACGTGTCTTCACACTTGTTGATGCTAGAGATGCCTTTTTACAGTGCAAGCTGGATGAAAAGAGTAGCTACATGACCACGTTCTGGACTCCTTGGGGCAGAAAGAGATTGCTCATACTATCATTTGGAGTCTCTGTAGCACCTGAGGTATACCAGCAAAAACAGCATGAACTATTAGGTGGTTTTCATGGAATTGAGCCAATAGCTGATGACATTCTTATAGTTGGCTGTGGTAATACAGATAAGGAGGCTGAGCATGACCATGATGAAAAGTTAATTGCGCTACTTGATCGTTGTAGGCAGGTGATGCTGAGGCTTATGCCGCTTACACGCGGTCAGACTTTTCAGCTACAAAAGTTCGACAGCCCGTCCAACAGACTTTCGACGGACTTCTGGCGGACTTTCAACAGATTTTCTAATGACCGGACTTGCCTACACACGATCACACCAAAGTCCGACGGATTCATACGTGATGACGTACACCAGACTAAAATAAGGAAGTTGATAGCCAGTAGCCAATAGATGCCCTAACATGGGTTTTTGTCCATCGGACTAGCATACAGACGAGCGGATTTCTGGGTCTGGTGGAGTTACGACGTAAAGATTTGAAGCATGTTCCAAATCTAAAGTCCGTCAGATTTGCGACTGGAAAAGTCAGCTGAAGCTCCGGTGAAGCCCACACAAGATCGAATTGTCCGCCGGATTTTGGTCCGTCGGCGTCCGTCGCACAAGTCCGGTCGAAAAGTCCGACCGTATGTACACGGCATTAGTGTAAAGAAATTGCAGTTCATGGTGGAAGAAGTCTGTTTCCATGGACATATCTGATCCTTTAAATTCCGATCGTGTGTAGACAAATCCGACGGACAAAGTGCCACGCATGCTCAGAATAAATTAAGAGACAAAAGCAATTGGCTATTGCCCCGTTTATAGTCCTGACGTACGTGTCTTACGTCACCGCGTTCAGAACGATCGGATTTTCCGACAACTTTGACAAGTTTGAGCCAACATCCGTCAGAAAAAGTCAATGGATTTTGTTATCGGAATGTCCGATCAATGTCCGACCGTGTGTACGGGGCATAACAGTGATGCAACTTTACAAACTTTGAAGTCTATTGTTTTGAGTGGGTGGTCAGATGAAAAAGAGGCAGTACCAGGAATTGTAAGGGAATACTGGTCCTTTAGAGATGAGATCAGCATACAAAACGGTATCTTGTACAAAGGTCCAAGGGTCATCATGCCGAAGTCACTGAGAGCAGAGATGTTATTACGCATACACTCCAGCCATATTGGTGGTGAAGCATGCTACAGACAAGCTCATGATACTCTTTACTGGCCCAACATGCATGGCGAAATCAAAGACTTTGTCAGTAATTGTCCCACCTGCAATGAATATGCCCACTTACAACAAAAAGAAACCATGATGTCACATGAGATACCCACACGTCCGTGGCAGATTATCAGTATGGACTTATTATGCAGGCAAATTACTAACTATGCAGGCAAGGAATAACTGCTATTAGTCGATCATTATTCAGACTTCTGGGAAATAGACCTTCTTCCCGACTTATCCACTGAAGTTACAATTAAGAGGTGCAGGCTCATATTGCACGTCATGGCCAACCAGATACAGTGATCTCCGACAATAGCCCTCAGTTTGCAAGCCTACAAATCCTACAAGTGATGGTAAAGACCCATAGAAGGTCATTTTACATTGGAGAAACGCTCCGACTGAAGGCATGGATAGTAGTCCGGCACAAAGACTGATGTCAAGGAGATTAAAGACCTCCTTACCAGTAGCACATAGGCTGCTTGAACCCTCTGTCATACAAGGTGTTACAGAAAAGTTAAGGATTAAGAGACAAGTGTCAAAGGCACAATATTACACTTCGGCCAGAGATTTGACAGAATTGAATATTGGGGAATGAATCCGTACGAATCCATTACCTGGGGATCTAACAGGCCATTGGAGAATAGGTACCTGTCTGCAAAAGGTTGCACCACGCTCCTATCTTATGGACGTTGAAGGAACTCTCTATCGCCGCAATTGAGTGGATTTGAGAGTGGCAGAGAAGTCTGAATCTCAGTATCCTGTTGATAGATCGGACTCACCCAGCATCACAAGGACATACTAACCCATTGACAGTGAGGCATGTACAGAGGCAATGCCTCATACCAATAGCAATGACAGTTCTGAGCAAGCAAGTATACCCGATAGCTGTCAAGAGCAGAGCATGCCAGTATGTGATGAGAGGAGCCCAGTAACTTCAGAGAGGTCTAAAGGAATCCTTGAAAAAGGGCCAGTCTTCACCTGTAGTGGTAGATGTTCAAAACCACCTATGAGACTTAACCTATAGAATGTGTTATTGCTGTGTCTCTTTTGAATTTCACAATGTTCATGTATTAACACTAAAAGGGGGAGATGTTATGGATGATAAATTTCTTTAAATGCAACTCTATGGTGCATCTCTGTTGTACTTCTTTCTGTGTGGTGTTTCCTGTTCCTGCTGGGTCTTTTCAGTAAACATGGCTTCTGTACAGTAATGGCTTGTGCTGTCTCTTTACGTATATCACATCAAGCACACACCTGTTTAACCACTTGTTGCCGACAGTACTCAGTACTTGTGTATCTGTCCTTGTGCTCGGAGCATGCTGTGTCCAGAGACCAGGGTCTCAGTTCTGGGTCACCTGATCGCTGTGGTAGCCTCTGATTGGCTATCACAGTGATCAGTTACTGTGAAGCTCGCCCCTGTGTTTCTCTCTCTTGCAGAGTTTAACCTGTTTTTAATTTAGTAATTATCTGTTTATATATACACTCAACGGCCACTTTTCTAGGTAATCCTTGCTAGTACTGGGTTAGACTCCCTTTTGCCTTCAGAACTGCACTAATTCTTTGTGGCATAGATTCAACAAGGTGTCAGAAACATTCCTCAGAGATTTTGGTACATATTGACATGACAGCATCACGCAGTTGCTGCAGATTTGTTGGCTGCACACCCATAATGCAAATCTCCTGTTCTACCACCTCCCAAAGGTGCTTTATTGGATTGAGATCTGGTAGTCATTATAGTACACTGACCTCATTGTCATACTCAAGAAACCAGTTTGAGATGATTTGAGCTTTGTGACATGGTGCATTATTCTGCTGGAAGTAGCCATCAGAAGATGGGTACACTGTAGTCATAAAGGAACGGACATGGTCAGCAACAATACTCAGGTAGGTCAAAGGGGCCAAAGTGTGCCAAGAAAATATCCCCCACAACCATTACATCACCACCGCCAGCCTGAACTGTTGATACAAGGCAGGATGGATCCATGCTTTTAAGTTGTTTATGCCAAATTCTGACTCTACCATCTGAATGTCGCAGCTAAAATTGAGACTCATCAGACCAGGCAACGTATTTCCGATCCTTTATTGTCCAATTTTGGTGAGCCCATTCTCCTCTGACCTCTGACGTCAACAAGGCATTTTCGTCCACACAACTGCCGCTCACTGGTAATTTTCTCTTTTTCGGACCATTCTCTGTAAACCCTAGAGATGGTTGTATGTGAAAATCCTAGTAGATCTGACCTGTTAACCATGCCACGTTCAAAGTCACCTAACTGCCCTTTTTTCCCCATTCTGATGCTCGGTTTGAACTTCAGCGAGTCATCTTCACCACATCTAGATGCCTAAATGCATATATATATATATGTATATGTATATATATATATATATATATATATATATATATATATATATATATATACTGTATCTATACACTATATTACCAAAAGTATTGGGGTGCCTGCCTTTACGCACATGAACTTTTGAGGCATCCCAGTCTTAGTCCGTAGGGTTCAATATTGAGTTGACCCACCCTTTGCAGCTATAACAGCTTCAACTCTTCTGGGAAGGTTGTCTACAAGGTTTAAGCGTGTGTCTTTGGGAATGTTTGACCACTCTTCCAGAAGCGCATTTTTTAGGTCAGGCTCTGACGTGGACGAGAAGGCCTGGGTTGCAGTCTCCGCATTAATTCATCCCAAAGATGTTCTATTGAGTTAAGGTCATTACTCTGTGCAGGCCAGTCAAGTTCCTCCACCCCAGTCTCGCTCATTTATGTCTTTATGGATCTTGCTTTGTGCAAGGTGGAGGGGGGATTATGGGGTGGGGTTGTTTTTCAGGGGTTGGGCTTGGCCCCTAAGTTCCAGTAAAGGGAACTTTTAAGGCGTAAGCATTTCAAGACATTTTGGAAAATGTTATGCTCCCAACTTTGTGGGAATAGTTATGGAATGGCACCTATTCCCACATGACTGCGCACTAGTGCACAAAGCAAGGTCCAAAAAGACATGGTGGGGGGGCGAGTTTGGAATGGAGGAACTTGACTGGCCTGCACAAAGTCCTGACCTCAACCCAGTAGAAAACCTTTTGGATAAATTAGAGCGGAGACTATGAGCCAAGTCTTCTCATCCAACATCAGTGCCTGACCTCACAAATGCGCTTTTGGAAGAATGGTCAAATATTCCCATAGACACACTCCTATACCTTGTGGACAGTCTTCCCAGAAGAGCTGAAGCTGTTATAGCTGCAAAGGGTGGCCCAACTCAATATGGAACCCTATGGACTAAGACTGGGATGCCATTAAAGTTCATGTGTGTGTAAAGGCAGGCGTCCCATCCCAAATTCCTTTTGGTAATATAGTATATAGATATATATAGATATATATAGATATATATATCTATATATATATATCTATATATATATATATATAGATATATATATCTATATATATATATATATATATATAGATAAATATATATATATACAGTGGGGACTGAAAGTATTCACACCCCCTTACATTTTTCACTCTTTGTTATATTGCAGCCATTTACTAAAATCATTTAAGTTCATTTCTTTTTCCTCATTAATGTACACACAGCACCCCATATTGACAGAAAAACACAGAATTGTTGACATTTTTGCAGATTTTTAAAGAAGAAAATCTAAAATATCACATGGTCCTAAGTATTTAGACCCTTTGCTGTGACACTCGTATATTTAACTCAGGTGCTGACCATTTCTTCTGATCATCCTTGAGATGGTTCTACACCTTCATTTGAGTCTAGCTGTGTTTGATTATACTGATTGGACTTGATTAGTAAAGCCACACACCTGTCTATATAAGACCTTACAGCTCACAGTGCATGTCAGAGCAAATGAGAATCATGAGGTCAAAGGAACTGCCTGAAGAGCTCAGAGACAGAATTGTGGCAAGGCACAGATCTGGCCAAGGTTACAAAAAAATTTCTGCTGCACTTAAGGTTCCTAAGAACCCTACCTAGAGCTGGCCGTCCGGCCAAACTGAGCTATCGGGGGAGAAGAGCCTTGGTGAGAGAGGTAAAGAAGAACCCAAAGATCACTGTGGCTGAGCTCCAGAAATGCAGTCGGGATGTTGAGAAAGCTGTAGAAAGTCAACCATCACTGCAGCCCTCCACCAGTCGGGGCTTTATGGCAGAGTGGCCCGACGGAAGCCTCTTCTCAGTGCAAGACACATGAAAGCCTGCATGGAGTTTGCTAAAAAACACCTGAAAGACTCCAAGATGGTGAGAAATAAGATTCTCTGGTCTGATGAGACCAAGATAGAACTTTTTGGCCTTAATTCTAAGAGGTATGTGTGGAGAAAACCAGGCACTGCTCATCACCTATCCAATACAGTCCCAACAGTGAAGCATAGTGGTGGTAGCATCATGCTGTGGGGGTGTTTTTCAGCTGCAGGGACAAGATGACTGGTTGCAATCGAGGGAAACATGAATACGGCCAAGTACAGGGAAATCCTGTACAAAAACCTTCTCCAGAGTGCTCAGGACCTCAGACTGGGCCAAAGGTTTACCTTCCACCAACGTTTACCATCCAACCTGATAGAACTGGAGAGGATCTGCAAGGAGGAATGGCAGAGGATCCCCAAATCCAGGTGTGAAAAATGTGTTGCATATTTCCCAAAAAGACTCATGGCTGTATTAGATCAAAAGGGTGCTTCTACTTAATACTGAGCAAAGGGTCTGAATACTTAGGGCCATGTGATATTTCATTTTTTTTAAATAAATCTGCAAAAATGTCAACAATTCTGTGTTTTTCTGTCAATATGGGGTGCTGTGTGTACATTAATGAGCAAAAAAAATGATTTTAGCAAATGGCTGCAATATAACAAAGAGTGAAAAATTTAAGGGGGTCTGAATAATTTCCGTTCCCACTATATAGCAATGCGTACATGTGTGTTTTATTACAGTAAAAGCCATGATGCTGCTTCATTTATCGGCAGCATAAACGACGACACCAGGGTATTTAAGCGCATTGTTATGAATTCAGAGAATAGCTAAAATAGATACTTGAATCCATTGTGAAACAATAGGCAGCACTTCGAAGTAGAAGTATAACTAGATAACAGAATACATAAGCACCATGCATGCATTCATCATGCAGAATGTAGCCAGGATCATAAGGGAAGCATTAGTAATTAGACCTTGGAAAGGTACATAGTCTAGACAATAAATGCTGGTTCAAACAAACAACAAAATACATCCTTTCTGAATTGCTAGACTAAAAGAAGTGCTGCTTATACAAATTACACAGCTGTAGTCCTTAAGAGCACCTGTACTTCGTTGTGCTACAGACATAATAATAGTAAAGAGCGATTTTATTTATTTATTTATGTATTTGCTTACAAAGCTTTTATGAGCCTATTTAATAAAGTAGTACATAAAAAATGATGTACAGAAACCAATATTATCCAAATAGATTTCTCTTTACTGATTGAAATGGTTGTGCGCAATGGGCCCATGAAAAGCTGTATTTGACATCCATTTTGTTCATGTTTCAGCTCATCACAGCCATGTTGTCATGTGAAGGGCATAAGCACAGTGACCTTTTCTTCTCTCCCCCTCCCTCCTTCTTTCAGTTCACATCTCATGGCCCATAAAACTGCAGAGTTTGCCTGCTTGAGTGACAAGAGAGTTAACAGACATTGGGTCATAAATTCCTCAGTTGAAATCCTTACAAAACACATATCTGTCTCTTGGTAGAATCCATCATCCCAGTATGTTCCATAACTTCTAAAATCATGACAGCACAGCCAGGATATAGACATATTTATCTCCCTCAGTTAATTTGTAGCTCTTTGAGCTCAAACATTGTTAACCTTGCACCAGGAGCAGAACCAGCCTAATCCCTCCCCTAGGCGAACTGGGCATCCGAGACCTAACATATTTGTGGCCATTTCTAAGCTAATTTCATGCTGGACCATAATATGCATGCTAGCCAACTGTAAATGGTAGGTATTCATAGATGTGAATACCTATAGAAAACTGCGTCTGGGACCTGGTCATAAATTCGGTGACATCCCAGCCTCTGTCAACACAAAGGGGATTATCAAAGGGATACAACAGAAAAGGGGAAGACCAACACATTGTGGAAACTCTCGTTTACCATCAAGCAACTGAAGGCCTGTCAAGTTATGAGAGCCAATTTTCCACCTTGCTCATTGACTGAAATCTGCTGAAACAGCACAAACTCCTCTTTATTTCTTCAATGTTGCTTTATGGTCTCTTTATTTCTTTGTAACACCCTTTTTCTGTAAATATTTTATTTGCACCACTTTGACCTTTTCATTATTAATGCCTATTTTGAAAAGTGTTGAAACTTTCTCTAAATCTATTAATGCAAACAAACAGAATCCCTGTCTCTTGAAGAGTGCTACTGTATGATAAATCTCTGAACATACCTGTCTGTGGTGACAGTGTGTGCACAGATGTTTATTTTTCATTAATGTTCTAGCTAATATTGTGAACGGGTGATAGGCCAATCCTATCTGGTAGCAGTTTGAAGTTTAAAGGGTTAATTGCCTAATTAACATAACCCAGTGACAATTGCTCTCAGACTGCTGGCACCTAGATTGTGGTCCCGCAAGCTGGAAAATCTTTG
Source organism: Aquarana catesbeiana (assembly GCF_042186555.1). Lineage (NCBI taxonomy): Eukaryota > Metazoa > Chordata > Amphibia > Anura > Ranidae > Aquarana > Aquarana catesbeiana. The sequence goes on along the minus strand of NC_133325.1, from coordinate 734,352,858 downwards.
TGCCAGGCAGTGGCGGCTGGTGCTCCATTGGTCCAGGAGGGGCGGCATAAAGACCTGACCATGGACCCCCCGTCGCTCCGGCCCGCACCATGCACCATACCCACACTCCCCCCCCCCACAGTTGCCGGCTTACTTACCCTGTGCTGCCCCCAAGCTGACATTATGGAGGCTTCCCCCCTCTGTCTCCTCCGTGTTCTGGCCTCTGTGTCCCCCCTCCGTCTTCCAGTGGTGGCTGGTGTGTCAGGTGGGCTTCCCCTGCGTCTCCTCCCTCCTCCTTCCTCCTTCTAGGCCAAAAGAATCGCTTCTCCTTTCGGCCAATAGGAAAATGGGGCTCAGGACCCGCTTCCTGGTTGGCTGGAAGGAGAATCAGTGTGACAATAGTGACTATTTATTCGCTATTGTCACACAACTGAGTGAGCCCACCCTTTTTTGAAGCCTATTTGATGACGTGCTGAAAAAAAAACAAAAAAAAAAAAACATTGGGATCCAAGCGCCGGCACCCTGCATGTAGATTAGGGGACCGAAAGCATGAATAGGGGGCAGTGCCCCTGCACCCTGCATTACAGGCCACCATTGGTGCTGGGTGCAGCTGAGAGTAGCATTATTACGTAAGTGACAGTACGGTGTGAGATTGGCCAGTCCTTTGTCATGAGTTGATGAGAAGGGAAGGGGGTTTGACATCCGCATTCGTCACACTGATTGCTTTAACATTGTGATGAATATTATCATATGGATAGAGTGTAGTTTAGCATGCAAGTAGCCTGTGGGCAGCTGTAAGACTGATTGTAAGGCGGTTGTTTTCCCCACAAACGAACAATTAATCTGGTATGCAGGACTACCCATTCCTCAGAAGAGTCAGCTACAGGGAGTAGCTGTGTATGCAGGACTGTGGATGACAGGCTGAAAGCCTGAGTGAGCCAAAATTAACTAGAAGTAGGGATGTGCCAAACTGCTCTGTGCATGTGCTGTGATGACCCCCTACCCAGAAATGCAGATTCATGTATAAATATATGATTCTGTGCAGAGCGGCCACCCTGTAGGAATAAAGCTACAATGGGCCAGTCACTAAGTGGTTAAAGAGGCCGGCAAATGTAGCCTCATTGTTGGCTTCTGTAAAATAAATCAATGGCACACAACAATTAACACTGCATCTTTTTTTTTCTTTGTAAATGTCACTATTTTGTAGCATATCCTGCAGCAAGCATGAAAAATAAATGGTTTAACCCCCCCCTCCCAAAAAAAAAAAAAAAGCGTACCTGTCATATTGAGTCAGGTATGGATTTTAAGTTGTACCTCAAAAAATTAAAACCTGAATGGGACTTCATGTAAAAAAAAAAAAATGCATGAGGTCCCCTTAAAAATCAATACCAGACAATCTGGGCATGTGGCCTAGATGGCTAGGAAAGGAAGAGCGAGTGTGCACCCCCATCTCCTGAACCATGCCAGGCCACATGCCCTTAACATGATGTGGTGCTTTGCCAGAGGAACCCCCTCAGAAAAGCACCTTGTTCCCATGTTGATGAGTACAAGGGCCTCTTCCCCACAACCCTGGCCCAGTGGGATAGGGAACTTATTGGAATCTGGAAGCCCCTTTTAATTATAGGGGGTCCCCAGATACCACACCTCCCCCTTGTTATGTACCCCTATTCATTCACAAAAAAAGATACCACATAGAAATAAAGACACTCAAACAATTGACAAACCGTTTACTAAGAAAATAAAATCCCCCAAAAACTTCCTCATTGTAAATAAATTGTCAATCAGAATGCCTGCCAACCCACTGAAAAACAAAAATAAAAAAACAGCCTGACACACACAACCAATCCCAATGGTACTGCTGCTATATTAGGGAAGGGTGAGAATAGAGATGGCACTGTCCCTTCCCCTTTTGCTTTTGTGGCAGAGATTCTCATTGATGTCAGTGATTCCTAGGGATGCAGCAGGTGCATGTGTTTTTCCTTAGAAACCAGTGACAGGGGGACACTGTCATATAGAGAAGCGGTAGAAATACTACTTCTTTATACAATGTTCAGGTCCCAACAAATTGAGGACCGAAAGGGCAAATGTTTGGGCATTTCATTTGAATGGCCAAACAGCCAAAGTTCAGTCTGAACCTAGTTTTGGACTGAACCACTGACTTATCCCTAACCCAGAGGCTGAACCATTTCTGTTGTATCGATGTGACGCTGTATACATATACACACCACACTCGTACAAGCACAAGCCATATACTTCAAGCATAAAACAAAACAAAAACAATTGGAAATTAAAAATACATAAATCCAAAATATATGAATAGATTAATTAAACTGGTTGCTACATATGGTAAACTCTATTAGGGTAAATGTTCTGATGGGAAACATTAAGTATGGTCATGGGCACTGCTGTCTGGGGAAAAAGTTTCTGGGCTAAAGTACAATGTATGGGTGGTGTTTGTAGTAAAAAGGTGGAGGTAAAGCAAGTTAGGATAATGGTACATATTAATTAAATTGGTTGTAAACCAAGGCCGGTCATAGCACAGGCCCTTTAGAAACAGTACTATTGAGCCGTTTCTTCAGTGCGCATGCGCTGATGACGTCAGCGCAAGCGTACATGGTAAATATCTTCAAAACCGTGTGGGTAAGCCTTATTATAGGTACTACAGGTAAGCCTTATTATAGGCTTACCTGTAGGTACAAGTGATGTAACAGTGTTTACAATCATTTTAAGTGATATTTGGTATGCTGAGGGAAGAGAGGTATAGTAGGCTTACTATTATAAAGTCAGGAAAGGGGAGAAAGAATGGGGACTTGGCAGGAAGTAGGAGTAGGGAGAGAGAGAGAGAGAGAGAGAGAGAGAGAGCAGAAAAAAGTGACAAATTGAGAGGAGAAGCAGGGTTGCATTAATCTAGGTGAGGGTTACATCATGCACCTTAATGCTCCTTCAAGTGAAATCCTGTAAGCCACAAGGAACCCAAAATCTCATGAGAGGCACTCTTGCACTGGCTGGGGTGTCTTTTCTTGAGATTTGGGATACTCACAGTTCCCCGGAATCTTGCTGGAAAGGATAGTGATGTTACACCCTGCAATTCACAAAGGTTAGGTAAGTATTTATTCAAACATTTTCCTGACAGATACATTTTTGTCCATGTAATATATGATGATTTTTACAGCAGATGGCGGAGGCCTGATCTAATAACCTGGCCGTGAATTTTACTGCAAGCTATGCTTTGAAGCAACCTTCCCTTTTACCAATGTTTACAGAGTCAGCTGCCCAATATAAATTATTTAGCATATAACCATTTCATGGGTACATATTTATTAAACAAATACTTTGCTTTAGTCTGCCCCAAGAGGTCCAGTTATTGCCTTACTAGGTGCTGCCATCTTGCCTCTTGCATAACATAGTGAAGGTGAAGCTAGGCTGTCAGTGTCAGTGACAGTTTGTATGACAGTTTCTGTGACGGTCATATTTCACTGATCTCTGCAGACATCAGCATCCAGGGGAAGGGGTTAATCTGAATGAGCAGAGTGAATTAGGCAAATTTTTGCCCAAACAAAAAAACTCCTTTTTCACTTATTGAGCATTTTTAGGTGAGATTTATTTTGAAAAAAAAAATTTTTTTTCTTTATTTAGAAGGGGGTGGTATTTAGGGTAGTATCTAGGGTAGTTAGGTTAGTTCATTTAGTGTTGTGTTTCTGTTTCTTTTTTTGTGTATTTGATCATTATTTTTAGACTTTTTTATTTTACATTTTACCATTGTTTTTTTTTCCTTTCTGTGAAAGAAACTTGAAATATTGAGGTTGATGAGGGGGTGTTTTTTTTCTGACAAATCCAGGATTATTAAAATAAGCTTCCATAACCTCCAGGAGTCATTTAAAGGCCACTGTACTCTTAAAAGCTAACTCAAACCACCATAAGGGTGGGATAAAAAAAGGGAGAAAAAAGGGAGAAAAAAGGGGGAGGGGTATGCCTATATATCAAGAATAATGTACACGTGAATGTGAGAGATGACATCAATAAGGGAGATAGGGAGGAGGTGGAATCCTTATGGGTAGAGCTCCAAAGGCATAAAGCTAAGAGGAAAATAATACTGGGAGTATGCTATAGGCCCCCTAACCTGAGGGAGGAGACAGACCTACTATCACAATTTGGATTTGCAGCAAGGATAGGAAGTGTTATCATAATGGGGGATTTTAATTATCCAGACATAGACAGGGGGGAGGGAACCATGCATGTGTCTAAGGCTCGCCAGTTCCTAAATGTCTTGCAGGGCAATTTCATGGGTCAGATGGTAGAAGCAACTAGAAACAAGGCGTTACTAGATCTACTGATTATCAACAATACAGACCTGATTACGGATGTGGAAATACGGGGCAATTTAGGAAACATCGATCACAGGTCAATTGGCTTCAGTATAAATCGCACAAATAGGAAACACAAGTGGAACACAAAGACAATGAATTTTAAAAGAGCCAACTTCCCTAAACTACGCACCTTGCTAGAAGATATAAATTGGGGTAAAATCTTAGAAACAAAGAACATGGAGGAGGGATGGGTTTGCTTTAAGAGCATGTTAAATAAGGGCATTAGCCAATGCATCCCATTGGGAAATAAATTTAAAAGAACGAACAAGAGTCCTGGATGGCTTAGCTTTAATGTAAAAATGCATATAAAAGCAAAGGAGAAGGTCTTAAAAAAATACAAGGCTAAGGGATCATCATCAGCATTCAGACTCTACAAAGAATGCAACAAGATATGTAAGGGTGCAATTAAGGGCAGCTAGGATAGAACTTGATAGATACATAGCGGAGCAGTGCAAAAAAAAAATCGCAATAAATTCTTTAAGTATATAAACAGTAAAAAAGGAGGACAGACCATATTGGCCCCATAAAGAATGAGGAAGGACAGCTGGTTACAAAGGTTGGGGAGATGGCGAAGGTATTGAATATTTTCTTCTCCTCAGTCTTCACGAGGGAATCGGGAGGCTTCAGTAACCAAAACTGCAGTGGTTGTCCTCATGACACATTACAGGAAGCACCCTCATGGCTAACAGAGGACAGAATTAGAAATAGACTTGGGAAACTTAACATTAATAAATCACAGGGACCAGATGGCTTGCATCCAAGGGTACTTAGGGAACTCACTCAAGTAATTGCCAGACCATTGTTCCTAATTTTTACTGACAGTCTACTGACTGGAATGGTACCAGCTGATTGGAGAAAAGCCAATGTAGCACCAATATTTAAAAAAAGGCCAAAATACCTCCCTGGGAATTACGCACCAGTTAGCCTAACATCAATAGTATGCAAGCACTTGGAGGGGATGATAAGGGACTATATACAAGATTTTAGTAATGAAAATTGTATCATTAGCAGTAATCAGCATGGATTTATGAAGAATCATTCTTGACAAACCAATCTATTAACCTTCTATGAGGAGGTGAGCTGCCATCTAGATAAAGGAAGGCCGTAGATGTGGTGTATCTGGATTTTGCAAAAGCATTTGACACAGTTCTCCATAAACGTTAACTGTACAAAGTAAGGTCTGTTGGCATGGACCATAGGGTGAGTACATGGATTGAAAACTGGCTACAAGGGCGAGTTCAGAGGGTGGTGATAAATGGGGAATACTCCGAATGGTCAGGGGTGGGAAGTGGGGTCCCCCAGGTTTCTGTGCTGGGACCAATCCTGTTTAATTTGTTCATAAATGACCTGGAGGATGGGGTAAACAGCTCAATCTGTGTATTTGCAGACGACACTAAGCTAAGCAGGGCAATAACTTCTCTGTAGGATGTGGAAAGCTTGCAAGAAGATCTGAACAAATTAATGGGGTGCGCAATTACATGACAAATGAGGTTTAATGTAGAAAAATGTAAAATAATGCATTTGGGTGGCAAAAATATGAATGCAATCTACTCACTAGGGGGTGAACCTCTGGGGGAATCTAGGATGGAAAAGGACCTCAGGGACCTAGTGCCAAGCTGCTGCTAACATAGCAAACAGAATAATGACATGCATTAAAAAGGGGGTTAACTCCAGGGATAAAGCGATAATTCTCCCACTCAACAAGACTTTGGTCCAGCCTTACCTGGAGTATGCTGTCCAGTTCTGGGCACCAGTCCTCAGGAAGGATGTACTGGAAATAGAGCGGGTACAAAGAAGGGCAACAAAGCTAATAAAGGGTCTGGAGGATATTCGTTATGAAGAAAGGTTGCGAGCACTGAACTTATTCTCTCTGGAGAAGAGACACTTGAGAGGGGATATGATTTAAATTTACAAATACCATACTGGTGACCCCACAATAGGGATAAAACTTTTTTGCGGAAGGGAGTTTAATAAGACACATGAGGGTTCTTTACTGTAAGAGCGGCAAGAATGTGGAATTCCCTTCCACAGGCGATGGTTTCAGCGGGGGGCATCGATAGTTTCAAAAAAATATTAGATAAGTACCTGAACGACCGCAACATACAAGGATATACAATGTAATACTGACATATACTCACACACATAGGTTGGACTTGATGGACTTGTGTTTTTTTTTCAACCTCACCTACTATGTAACTATGTATAAGTTTGCTTTCCCTTTGACTTCAAAGCATTTCACCATAATCGTGAAATTTTGCGGAATTCTCCCAATTTTCACAGGAATTTCATGTAAATACTTACATGCTTTGAAATTGAAAGGTTCACTTTAAAGCAATTTTGCAAGAAAACTTATGACTTTGTTTTATATGGACCCCTCCTTTAAGTTACATGCCACTTTCCATTGCCTTCTAGCAAATATAAGTGGGCCTCCCATCCTGATGAACTTACGGAATGAAGTCCAGGCAATGTAAAATGCAATTTTTCTGCAAAGCACCTAAAAAGCAGTGCATTTTCTAGTTGTGCTGTAAAACAAATTTTTACCACCAGGGTAAAACTGTAGTTTCATATCCCTCTCCTTATAAACCCCAGACTTTAGAAAGAGATGATACTTGAACGGGTTTTGAACTGACAGGGAAATCCAATTTATTACTTGTTACTGACCTCTCCCAGCCCCAGCCAGACTGTTATTTCATTTATAACAAAGCCTGCAATTATGAAGCCAGTAAGAACAGGTCTCTCTAATACTCCAAAGTGAAATGCTAAGACAGTTCTCTGCTGCCCAACTGCTGCATTGTATGATGGGGCTAAAGATATCTGGGCTTCATGCTGCTTCCCTGAACCACTAATTATCTGACTTCAGTACACTAAGCTGCGGGAGATAAGTAGAATAATTATCCTGGACTGATCAGTAGTTCCTCGCAATTAATATTATTATATTTTATTTTTATTATTATTATTATTATTGTTATTATTTCAATTGAATCATAATATAAAGTATAGCCATTCATGGTCATTTCAGTGTCTTAAAGCTGACTTTCTAATTGCCCACATAAGACAGACTTATCCACCAAGACCAATTAAGAGGCCAATTAAACAGTAATGGTGTCGTGGGAGGATACCAGAGAATTCTAGATTTCTTTTAATGATTTTACTTGTTCTGTTTCCCATTCCCCAATAGAACAATTTCACACTGAGTGATGTCAAGTGCGAAAGACATTTCTTTTTATTAAGAACATATGTGCAAAGGGGCTCATCATACTAAAGTTATTTATAGAAACAATTACCGGTAACTATGTGTTCTTAAAATGATGTTTTGCTGGAAAGTCTGTTATTGTAAACATTTTAAAGGGGATTAGAAATTAAATTTGTATCTTTTATTTTGTAATATTGATCACACTTACAGTATTTGATACATGTACAAAAACAGCATTGAAATTACTTAAGTCCTTAACACATTTTTTTATGTCATATAGTAATTGACATAGACATTTATCTGTGAAATACATAGTCAGGCCATTATGGTAGTTTAAAACAGAAAATAAACCAGCAGTGCTTGTTGCACAAAGTAGTACAGGTATTATGCAATATCTATATATTTAATTTTTTGATATATGTCCCAACTTCAGGTCATTGGGTTATCTAGAATGTTAATCACTTTCAGAGGGTTATTGTTATTTTTTAAATGTGGATGATCACCTTATATATTATTGTGTTGTTAATCACAAAGTCTAGGAGAAGGATTTAAGCTTACCTAACATACCTATACGTTTTCGGTCTTGTATCATAAAATGTTATTAAATATCAATAATGTTTATTTTTAGTTTGTTCTGGAGTAATAGATTGGGTCAAGAAGGGGGTCCATATTCTGAAAAACCTCTGGTCTTGGGTTTATTTATGTTTTACAGAGTCAAGCATATCCAAGAGCATCCAAGTTTAAGACTTGCAGTAGGTCTTCTAAGTTAGGTGCAGGTGGCTTTATCCAATTAATACATTTTTTTGTTTTTGCTGTTTGAATGCAGAGATGTTGGAAGCTTGTTAGTCTAGCAAAAGCTTCCTCAGCATCATTAATACTGTGAAATAAAGCTTTTAAAAGAGTGACCTTTCCTCAACAATCACTGACATGTGCCATGAAATTGATTATATAAGTATATGAGAGCAGAGCAGTAGTAGATGATCCAAACTGCCTGTATGCATTTAGAACGTTTGGTTAGATTTCACTGGTAATCATTTATTTCACTCTCCTTTACCCAATTAAGTTTTTGGTACATCTGTCCATTTAGTAATGAAGCTAGACTTGGAAAAATATGTTTTAAAATGGAGACTGTGACGGGAGGGCCCGTGGAACTCAGAATACATCTTATGTCTAAGTCACCCTGTGTCATCCTGGCACAGGGTGAGGGAGAAAATATATCTTGGACTACTTAAAATGGGACAGTAATATTTGTCCACAATATCTCCCAGGATGTATGTAGAGACTATTATTGGTTTGGTTGATTCTGAACGCAACCTGTTAATTGAATGAGCTGATCACATTGTCCTCTATACAATGTAGGAGACGGGACGACTCCTATTGGAGCTCATGTTAATTAGGTTAATTAGGTTTTGTTTGTATTGTTAATTGTAATTAGCTCCAGCTATTGTGTTTATATTACTGTGTGAAGCTCGGTGCCCACAAGTCTGGGCGAAAGGTCATGTCTCAGTCACCTAGGCTGTATAAAGGATTAGATAATTAGCTCATGTTAATTAGGTTACAGTTGTATTGTTAGAGGAGGTTCCAACAGCATATAAAGTCTTGCAATTTTGATTCTAAATAAAGTTAGTCCTGATGTACTCCAAGACTGGTGTTGTCTAGTTCTTGGGGGTTCCTATAGCCAGATTCATTGGACTTGTGTTCCAGAACTTAGGAAGCGGTATACAGACGGAAGCACTCAAGCGGAGTGTGGGACATTCCGTGACAGAGACAAATCTATATTTTTTTGATTTTTTTGGGTTATTTGCTTTACATTTTGTCACTGTCTTCTGGCCTATTAAAACAGTAGAAGAATTGTCTAACCAAGAAAATAGCTCTTCATTTCATCTCAATGAGACAGACACTGCACACAAACACTAAAACACAGATGCATAGATTGATCTCTGAAAAAAAAAGTGTGCACCCATTCTTTTCATTTCAATAAGCCACACACTGCAAAAAATCCTTGCTCAGTAGCTAAGGCAGTGAGCAGTGAAGGTTTAAAAAATAGAGTTTTTTTATGGTTATTGACTTTTTTTTATAAGAGGAGAGGGAAAAGTTACGCTTTTTCTTTTTGTTTTTGTGTTGCAAGCATTTTTTTTTTTTATGTAAGGGACATGATACTAAGTGTGTATCTTTTTATTTCTTTGAGAGGTAATAACTATCTTTTTGTGTAAGTGTAGTAAATGCAGTTATTACCTCTGATTTCTCATTCTAAGTTCTCCTCCTTGGCAGTATCTTTATGTAGAGACAGGACTGTCTTGTTTTGGTTGGTTGTAGGCTGCCATTGATTTATAATGTCTTTAAAAGAAAGTAGAACCCTTCATCTGTCCTTCTATTCATAACAACTCAAATGAGTATCCAGTGAGGGTTTCTGGACTTGGAGCCATAAAAGCAGCCAACTGATATTAAATAAATGTCTTAGAACATAAGTTCAGCAACATTCCTACTGGTTGCCAAGATTTATTAGCATCAAAGCAAGGTTTATTATTATACAAACCTTACAGATTTTGTATTGTAAGCAATACCTTTATTTAAAATAAAAAATAAAAATACTACCCATGTACTCAGTTCCAAGGTGGGGTAGAAATCTGGAGGCCCTTTATTATATTATATTTATTATGTTTATTTAATATTATTACTATTATTACAGATTCCTATAAGTCCCCCCCCACACACACACACACACACATACAACTTCCCACATCCTCTTGGATACCAGCTGAGGGGAAGAGGTCATTGTCCCATAAAACTGAGAAAAGGTGCCTTGCAAGGTGAGGAAAGCCTTAACAGCTCTACCTTGCATGGTATCTCATGACATCGGAAGGCATGTGACCTTATATGTTTGCAGCCCTGCTTCTCCTGGACATGCAGGCTGTATGCTTGGATAACAGCCTCTTTGGAACTCTAAGGAGAAAAATAACAGCAAAGGGTTTTCCCTAAAATTTCAACCAGGCCCTTATCCAGGCGTGCAGCCTGAGTGGCCAGGAAAGAGAGGTCGAGTGTGTGCCCCCCTTTCTCTACCATTCCAGGCTACATGCCTTTTAAACACTGGTGAATAACTTGCAAGGGAGGACAGTCAAGGCTTCCATTCTACACGCAAGACACCTTGCACCAGTGTTAAGGGATAGGAGATCTCCCCCATACCTGGTTCCCTAGAGAAAGTAAGGGTTTGTGGGGGAAGACTTAAAAAAATCTAGAAGCTCCTTTTATATTGAAATAATAATAAAAGAGCCCCAAGATATCTGCCACCAGGGAAGTAAGTACAGGGTGCATTGGTAACCATTTCCCATTCCCATTCTCACAAGAAATTAAAAGTAAATAAAGACGCCCGTCACTATGAAAAAAGTCCAGTGCTGCAGATCCATCACAATGACTTAGTACCTGACAATGTTTCCCTGCCTTAATGATGACCTATTGCACAACGACACAAACAGCAGTGCCAAGAATCCTAGGTGACATAATGGACCAAATATGGTCATGACCTAATGTGGTCAATTAATTTGTCTTTGTTTACATTGTTTTTGTTTACATTTTAGCACTGTGTATTTTGACTGGCAAACTGGCTTAAAATGGCCAGTTTGTTTGGTGAATAAATGAATATTTGGATTTTTCCACTTCGTTAAGACTTCAGTAATGAGATCTTTCTTTCAAAGCTCCTTGCTTTGTTCCCAGTCATTTTGAATCCAACATTTTAATGTACAGGGTTTGTCGCTTGCTCTCACTTCTACAGCTGTATTCTTCATAACTTAAAATAGATAAAATCCTGCAGGTGTAGACATGGTGACTCAAAAGCAAAGGTTTCACCTCTGGAGCCTCTGAGAGACATTAGAAACCATTATTCAAGTAATTTAGCTCTCCAACTTCTCCTAAAAAGCTGAAATTCAGCTTGAGGGTTGACCTTTCAAAGGGAGTCACTTTACATTTTCTTAAAAAGTGAGAAACTTGGTAACTATTTAAAAGGAATAAAGCAGAACTCCAGACAAAAATTACAAAATTGAATAGCCCATTAAAGGATAAAATAATAATAATAATAAAAAAAAAAAAAAAAAGCTTTTACTTTACTGCAATATTCACCTTTATTTAAGAGAATTTTCCCGCAGTACTTTTTCTGATGGTTGATCTCCTCAATCTGATAACCAGCCATTATACCCTTTTTCCATGGAGCCCAGTACACCCTGGACCCAACCCAGCTTATCACAGAATAATGAAAGGAAGTAGAGAAGTAGAATAGTGGTGAGCTCATTTCTCTGTAACTCTGCACCTCAGTGATGTATCAATGATAACAGGGCTGCACTCATTTGTGTCTTTGATATCTGCTTAGAGTTCAGCTTTCATTTTAGATTGAATTAATTTTTCCCTTAAATGTAAAACCTTAAAAAAATTAGCATATAGAAGCATATGTCTGTACTACTAATCACAGAATCCATAGTCCTTTTGGTGTCTCCAGTTTCAAAGAGCCCTATAAAACTTTATTAATTACATTATTTTACAGATTGGCACAGTTTGAAATGATCAAACAATTAAACAAATGGCAAGTTTTTGAGCAAGAAACATACACTATATTTTCGATAGTATTGGAACATCTGCCTTGACATGCACAAGAACTTTAATGGCATTCCAGTCTTAGCCCGTAGGATTCAATATTGAGTTGGCCCACCCTTTGCAGCTATAACAGCTTCAACTCTTCTGGGAAGGTTTTCCACAAGGTTTAGGAGTGTGTCTAGGAGGTTAGCACATTTGTGAGGTCAAGCACTGATGTGGACGAGAAGGCCTGGCTTGCAGTCTCTAAATTATCCCAAAGGTGTTCTATCGGGTTGAGGTAAGGACTCTGTGCAGGCCAGTCAAGTTCCTCCACCCCAAACTCACTCATCCATGTCTTTATGGACCTTGCTTTGTGCACTGGCCCAAATAATTTGGTGGAGGGGGGATTATGGTGCAGGGTTGTTTTTCAGGGGTTGGGCTTGGCCCCTTAGTTCCAGTGAAGGGAACTCTTAAGGAGTCAGCATACGAAAACATTTTAGACAATTTTATGCTCCCAACTTTGTGGGAATAGTTTGGAGATGGCCCCTTCCTGTTCCCACATGACTGCGCACCAGTTCACAAAGCAAGGTCCATAAAGACATGGATAAGTGAGTTTGGGGTGGAGTTTTGGTTGGTCTAGCAGTGTGGAGGAGCAGAGGATTGTCTTTTTTCTGCCCCCTAGACCTAAACAAGCAATTAAACTTTGTCGTGTGGGTGCAGCTCAACTGCAAGTGATAATTTTTTAGTTTCAACGAAAGGCAGATTCCTGCTCCAGATAGGCTCTCCGGCATTGTCCTCCACAAAATGTTTATGTGGCAGCCCAGCTCGTTTAACTGCATGCAGTGTAGAATTCAAAGATCCAGATGGCTACACTCTGAAAAATCACCCAACTTTATTGTAAAAGTAAAAGCATTCCATTAAAGCACCATGACACCGTGGAGGCACACCAAAGTCTACGTGTTTAACGCTATCTCAGCGCTTACTGAGATAGCTCGAAACGTGTTGACTCAACTATGTCCCCACAGTGTCATGGTGCTTTAATGGAATGCTTTTAACTTAACAATAAAGTTGGATGATTTTTCAGAGTGCAGCCGTCCAGATATTTTGGATTTTACACTGCATTAAGTTTCCCGGAATTGAAGTGTAATTCATATTTTTTCATATAACAGCATTTTTTTAATAGCAAAATATGCTCCAGCTGCTAACATCACTTATACATTATTACCCAGATATTGTAAACTTTCCTTCATTTATTCCAAAGCCTTACATTTTACTTTTTAAAGCCAAATGCTGTAACTTTGTCAGCAATAGACACAAGTTTGCAGAAAAAAATGTGATAATAAACACAATCAGAAGTGCTATTGCTAACAATATTTACAATGCTTATGAAGCTTTAGGGGGGGATGTATGGATATCAGAGATAAAGTATGAATTAAAGAGTGTATGCATAAATCCAGAGCTGACTGGGGGGGAGTAGCTTTCAGAATAACTAGATATATGCAGCAATGTCCCTAAGCATCTTATCTTACCTTGTGCTTCTGCTGTATTATAATGTGAACTGTAGGTTTCATAGACAAGTAAATAAAACTATTGATGTCTTAAAACCCAGATGATGTTTTGAGTTTAATTGCATAGACATCTAGGAAGTGCAAGCTAACATACATAGTTAAATGTTTTATTCGCCCTTTGTTTTTCACCTCCAACAGTGGCACATAAATGTCAGATCCTGGTGGCAAACGGCAGAGAGAACTGCTTCTATCTGCATATGAGCAGTGAGCTCACTGTAGTGGGCCAACACCCCCCCTAGAGCTGGGCTATCAAGGAAGCTCATGTTTCCTGCTGATTGGGGAGCTCTAGTTCTGAGACCGCAATGACATGTTGGACCACTGCAGAGAGACCACTGCTCATGCACATAGCAGCGGTTCTCTCTTCAGCCTGCTGCTTAGTTCTAAGGTTTTCATGCTGCTTTTGTATTTTTGTTTGATATAATTGAGCAAAGGAAATCAGAAGAATTAAACTTCATTCACTAAGTTAGGGGTACAATCCCTTGCAAAGTGAACAGAATAATTGCTTTTTATTAAATCAACCCCAGTGTTTGTCTGCAACCTCTAGTTATTTATGACATTTATCATAAGATTACAACATGGCTTTACATATAGATTCTAAGACATTAAAACACAAATTCTGACTACTGTATGTTATTATCCCAGAGAAATCTTAAAAAGTGTGTTTTTTAAATCTGTTGACATAACCTCTTCGAATATTAGAATGTGTCCTTGTGATATTTTAAGTTACAAATTTTGCAGAGGGTTAAGGAAATACAGTATATGTTTTGAATGTGAGGAACACCATGTGTCATTCAAGGTACCAGAGTTTTTATTTAACAAGACAATTTAATTGTTCACTGATCAAGGGCGGTGATCATAATCTGGGACATAGTGTGCTGTGTTCTCATATGCTTCACAGCCACCACTGCTGTTAGTAGCAGAACTTTTTATCACTTTCAAGACCTATAAATTACGTAATGTAAGTTACTTTACAAAACTCTGGTTTGACACCTCTTCACTATGCATTCCAGTTCTAGTCACTGATCCTTAGGAAGGATGTCCACACACTGGAGAAAGTCCAGAGAAGGATAACAAAGCTAATAAATAGGCTGGAGGACTACAAATATTAATATTCTCCCTGGAGAAGAGACGCTTAAGGAGATATGATCGCAATATACAAATCTTTAAATGATGACTCTAGCATTGGGAGGAAACTATTTAATCTTAGGTCTCTAAAACAGAGATGTGTCCACACAATGTGTCCATCAATTCTCTGTTAAGATCCTCAGTCTAATAGTCTTAAACCCTGACAAAAGGGGGGGTTTTCTTAGAACCCCCAAGATGTATTGTTTTTTTCAATAGGTATTCTGAATAATACACTTTAAAGTGGTTGTAAAGGCAGAAGGTTTTATATCTTAATGCATTATATGCATTAAGATAAAAAGCCTTCTGTGTGCAGCAGCCCCCCTTAGCCCCCCTAACACTTACCTGAGGTCCCTCTCTGTCCAGCGATGTCCACGAGTGTCTTAGCCTTCCGAAATTCTCCCTCCTTATTGGCTGAGACACAGCAGTGGCGCCAGTGGCTGCCGCTGCTGTCAATCAAAGTCAGCTAGCCAATCAGAGGAGAGAGAGGCTGGGTTGGGGCTCCGTGTCTGAATGGACACAGGGAGCTGTGACTCGGCTCATAGCAAGCTGCTCGCTGTGGGGGCATTCGACAGGAGGGAGGGGCCAGGAGCACAGAAGAGGGACCAGAGAAGAGGAGGATCCAGGCTGCTCTGTGCAAATCCAATGTTTTTTATTGTTATAGAAAAAAAACAAGACTTTACAATCCCTTTAACTGGAGTGTAAAATAGCTCAGTACTCCCTTTCTCTTGTATTTTTTCTTTAAGAAACAATATCATATTGCTCTTTTACTATTATGACAACCAGAAGTGGTTTGTATAGTGCACACAGAAGACCTCAGATGCATTTTTTTCTACTTATGTAATTGGTTCACTGCTTTATCCAAAAATATTCACAGAGGTTAAAATCAAATACAGATATCCCCTGAAATAGTATCAATAGTTTCATTATTGCTGAGATACTTGCAAGACTCCTGTATATGTAAAGAAATTCTTTGACCTTTCAAGTAATTATAATTAAGGCAGAACCTCCCGGAACTAGTCAGTTTGAGAAAAGACAGGAATTTCTTCAGAACAGAAGTAGATGAGAATTTACATTATATAGTATTCATCTAGATGTGTATTATTTCCAATTTCTTTTTCAAGTTAGATTTGATATGCCACACATACCAAAACATATAATTCACTTATCGAGAAGCGTAACATTCCTAAGTAAGTGTCTGTACAAATCCAAACCAAAAATGTGTGTGTGTGTATATATATATATATATATATATATATATATATATATATATACACACACACACACAGTATATCATCAATGTATTCACAGGAAAAAATGAATTCTGAAAAATGTTGTTAGAAATAAAGTTTTTCATTTAGCTCACACTGTAAAAATTGTAAATATTAACATAACATAAGTTCCAATAACATTTTTTTTTTCTGTCAAGTTGAACTTTAAGCTTAAACTTAGCCATCCACTTTGCACTTATACCATATTATCTATGGGATACACCTTCAAAGCACTAAGTTTGAAATAAAGATAGTTAAAGTTTAATAAACAAGGGATTTTTAACACCCGACTCAGAGATATGTTATCATTTTAAATAAGCAGGAAAGTTCAACACAGTTCAACTAATACGGGTACTTTAATATTTTAGTAGTAAAATGTCCATAAAGTAAAGCAAAAATTATATAACAACAACCTACATAAAAACATAAATTTGAGCAATAAAATGTATTAAAAACCAACTACATCACTTGAAAATAGTTAGATTCCGCTTTTTTAATAAAAAAGACCATTTTCTTGACTCACACATTCGTTTTATAAGTATTTTTAACCAGTATTAAAATAACCAAGACCCTTGAGTCATGCAACTTTTTTATTTTATCCCTTTCATCTTTCCTTGCGAGAAAAGTAAAAAATATCAGTAGCAGCCAGTTAGTTTCTTTGGTGTAAGTGGACAGTTTGTAATTAATGGACAAATTTAACATATTTCTTGATCTAAATATATAATAAGCTCTTTTCTTTTTTTTTTTTCTTTCAATTTTAATATTTAATTACTGTAGAAAAAATAGGGAACTTGAAAGAGAATTAAACATCAGTAAAACTAAAGAACTGTTATAATTCATTAATTGTTAATATTCAAACTAATCTTCCCTATTAGTGAAATGCCTTATGTGAGTTTTCATTATTTGACCTTCAAGATTCATCTTAACATTGTCTTTTTAGAATTTTGTACAGCTCCAAGCCATTTATTTCATTTTTAACCAAGGGAAATCTTTTCCGTTCAGGAGCTAAATTGTAAGGTTTGAAAATCTTTCATGAGTTTCACTGACTTTTTTAATGTTAACTTGTAACATTTATCTCTTTGAAAATGTATTGCAACAGCCATGTATAGGTTAACTCAATGTAGTCAATATCCTTAAAGCTACTAGCCATCATTTAAAATACTATTTTTTTATTTTTTATTTTATATAATCATTACAACTAAAAAATGTATGCCTCCATTACTGATAAAAACACATCAAGCAAATGCAAAAACAGATAACCAGTTCCATAGTAAGAGACTTAAGACCATAGAGTAGACTAAGGGGATAAAAAGACCCAAGGGAGGCCTTGTTGCTTTCTACTCATTAAATCACATACTTGGATCCTCCCTATCTGAATATCTTTATTGAGAGGTTTATAACATAGTAAAAATATTTGACAGTGCAAGGAGCATTTGCATAGACATAGAAATGCCAAGACAAAAAATCAGGCAAGTGTTTGTGGGAGAAAGAATTCATGAAGGAATGAGATTGTAGGAACTGAGGAATTGGCTGTACTCCTGCAAAAGTGCTCATTAAAGCTTACATTGAGTGTTTTATTTCTTGGGATACAGCACCATACACATTAGCAATCTGTATTATTATTCATCCCATTACCTGAAGGCAGCTGCTTCTGCTAAAAATCTTCCTTACCACCAGATACTGCCCCAAGCAGATATCATCTGGTGCTTTGAGAGTTAACAGTTGCTTCTGCTACAGAGAAAAGTTGATGCTACTTTCCCACCCATCACCTTCTGCCCTCTCTGACATTTACAAAACTGCTACTATTTTCGAGCAGTGGAGATCCTGTAATTCAACTGCTTGTCCTACATTAGGAAATGGTGGAGAAGGCAAAAGGGGGAGAGGGAATGGCGGAACATTTCTCTGTAGCAGAGGCTGCTATTAGCTCTCATAGCACTTTATTACAAAGTAACTATTATGTATGGTGTTGTATCCAAAGAAAAAAAAGATAAAATTTAGCTTTAAATTTACGGGAAGTAACAATTATTGACAAAATAAGTATGTAAATTGTATGCGTATAAGATAATTTGTATGTTGTGATTTAATTAATTTTCACAGTTTTTTCATTTATTTTTTAAATTGGTAGAAAAATGGCTAATGAGGCCATTTACTTGGCATTTTGACATTTATTTGGCACAAGAACAGGAAGGCGCAAGTAAGGAGCTTCTGTGACCCTTAGGGGCCACTTAAAAAAAAAAGAAATAGTCTTTAACCTCCCACTCATTTAACCAACATTTTGGGGAAATTAAAACTCTTGGTTTCACGCATTCCCAATAGTGATGTTCATTAGTAGACAAAAATAAATCAGGCATGATATGCAGACTTAAATCATTCTTATGTGCGAGAGCCAATAACAGAAATAGTTAGCCATAACACAGCTAGGATGGGTGAGGAAGTAAGTGCATTACTCTGGCAATTAAATTAGTGTTCTGAGGGCTGAAGCTACCTATAATCTAAATATTTTCAAATATAAATAACAATTAAATGTATTCTGTAGGAGTACATTTTGGCCTCTTTTCCAGTATGTGTACTTCCAGCTGCTTCAGTGTTGGATAGGTAAGTCTGCAAAGGAGACACAAGAAAGACAAAGCCAATGTTATCAAGTAAAAAAAAAATGGTCACAATTAGCTATAGCCTGTGCTTGCTCAGTATTAAATCAATTTCATACAGGAATAATCTAAAATAACAATAAAGTAAAACAGTCATTACAGCAGAAAGATTTAATAAAAAAAGTTAGTAAATTATTAGCAGTTATATTTTCAAGCATCAGCTGTGTCTTCATGTGAACAGAATATGTCACAGTTTGGGGTAGTGATTATTTTTTAAAGATGTCAGGTGTCAGTTTCTGTTGCACAATATGTACGTCTTCCCTATAGACTTGCTGAGAATACTCTCCATAATAATGTGTACATTATAGGTTTTTATATAGGACCTATATCAAAAAAGTCTTTGCACTTTAACATTCAAAAGAGTGTAGGCTGTTCATTTGCCTGGAAATGTCCCAAAATTTGCCTGGAAAAGCTTAAATCTATAAATGTGTTTAGAAAGCCTTTTGGTTTCTGGAGGAAAAGAGGTTTATTCACTTGCTCGGGACTTCCATATACTCTCCAGCATATACACTCCAGTCTTCTCTCCAGTACTAATGCCGCGTACACACGGTCGGACTTTTCGTCTACAAAAGTCCGACAGCCTGTCCGACAGACTTCCGACGTACCTTCGGCGGACTTGCGGCAGACTTTGTTACGAACGGACTTGCGCACACACAAAAGTACGACAGCCTAGTACGCGGTGACGTACACCAAGTCCGACGAGACTATAAAACGGAAGTTCAATAGCCCGTACGACACCCTTTGGGCTCCTTCTGCTAATCTCGTGTTTATCTCGTGTTAGTAGAAGTTTGGTGAGAGACGATTCGCGCTTGTGAGACTCGTATTTTTCAGTTCGTTTTAACTGTTGTTCAGTCTGTGCTTGTGAGGTTTGTATCTGCTTTTCAGTGCGTTTGGTCAGTTGGCATTGAGAAATCTTTGTTTTATTGGCCGCTCGTTCCTGATTTTCAGGTCGTTCTTCACAGGCCTTGCTGTTCTTCAGTGCGTTCTGTTTAGTGCGTTCTGACCAGCCGACCGTTTTGAAGCCATGTTACCTGTACGTACTCGTCGTCGAGCTCGTGCATTGTATGTGCTTGGTGCTGTAGTTTATTCTTCAGCCCAAGACCAGTCCATGAACAGGGCGAGGAGGAGTTCATGGACCAAGAATTGGTTGCTTCAGCGTGACCAGTTCTGTCACATGCCTTTGCTCCGTGAGATCCGTGAGAATAATCCTGAGGATTTCAGGAACTTTCTCCGGATGACGGACCCCGTTTTTGACCGTTTGTTGGCTTTGCTGACCCCCTATATCAGCAGGCAGGATACCTGCATGAGGCAAGCCATCACTCCGGAGCAGAGGCTGGTCGCTACCTTGCGGTATTTGGCCACAGGGAGAAGCCTGCAGGACCTTAAGTTCTCGACAGGCATCTCCCCCCAGGCTCTGGGGATCATTATCCCAGAGACCTGTTCTGCCATCATACAGGTCCTGCAGAAGGACTATATTAAGGTAAGATATTTTTCTTTTATTAGCATCACATGTTCTTTTATGTAATCTTTGATAATATAATGTATTTCTTGCTTCAAACACTACTTACCATCATTGCAATATAGTGTGAATGTCCCCTTTTTATCCTCACACATGCTGGATTTTTTTCCTGTTATTTTTTGTCATGCATGTATATTTTCCTTCAATAACCTTCCCAGCATGAAGTGATGGGAACATATCCACCTAGTCTACTCATTTGGAATGTATTTTGTTTGAGTGTATTTAGTTTGCTGCTAATGAGCAATTATCTAGATTTCACAACCCCCCCCCCCCCACCTAAACTCACTCCAAATAGTTTGCTGCTAATGAGCAATTATCTAGATTTCACAACCCCCCCCCCCACCTAAACTCACTCCAAATAGTTTGCTGCTAATGAGCAATTATCTAGATTTCACAACCCCCCCCCCCCCCCCACCTAAACTCACTCCAAATAGTTTGCTGCTAATGAGCAATTATCTAGATTTCACAACCCCCCCCCCACCTAAACTCACTCCAAATAGTTTGCTGCTAATGAGCAATTATCTAGATTTCACAACCCCCCCCCCCCACCTAAACTCACTCCAAATAGTTTGCTGCTAATGAGCAATTATCTAGATTTCACAACCCCCCCCCCCACCTAAACTCACTCCAAATAGTTTGCTGCTAATGAGCAATTATCTAGATTTCACAACCCCCCCCCCCCACCTAAACTCACTCCAAATAGTTTGCTGCTAATGAGCAATTATCTAGATTTCACAACCCCCCCCCCCCACCTAAACTCACTCCAAATAGTTTGCTGCTAATGAGCAATTATCTAGATTTCACAACCCCCCCCCCCCCCACCTAAACTCACTCCAAATAGTTTGCTGCTAATGAGCAATTATCTAGATTTCACAACCCCCCCCCCCCCACCTAAACTCACTCCAAATAGTTTGCTGCTAATGAGCAATTATCTAGATTTCACAACCCCCCCCCCCACCTAAACTCACTCCAAATAGTTTGCTGCTAATGAGCAATTATCTAGATTTCACAACCCCCCCACCCCCACCCTCGTTAAAATTTGCTGGAATGTTCTGTGGTGTTGATTTGTCTAAAGCAAATATATGTGGCACTTTGCAAAATGCATGTGCACTCTACAAGTGCATTTGTTCCAGTGCTTTAGTAAATGAGCAGAAGCTCTGCTGATTTCCATCATCAAATCATATGCAAGCCTCAAAGTGTTTTCATTAATTGCCCTTGCATGTGATTGTGTACTCCTTGCAACATGAATGCCTTTTTACATTACCTCATTTACTGTAAGCTGGTTAGCAACTGCACCTGCAGAGTGCGACAACTGCAGTCTTGTAGCCTTTTTAGTCCCTAAATTCCTGCGTGTCCTAAAAGTAATTTTTTTTAGGGATTTCACAACCCCCTAAAATGTAATCAATGTTCCATCAGAGGGGGTGAGCAATCTGATAAGTGTGCCTTTCCATATTAGTTATTCCAGAACAATTAAATTATTGAATGTTATACTGATGCTGGGGAATAATGTTTTTAATTGTCTAATTTTCTTGCAATGTTAGCTTACAAATTAATTGATTTTGGTTTTCTTTTTTGATTTCCCAGTTTCCTTCAACGCCACAGGAATGGCAGACTGTGGCATCCCATTTTGCCAGCCGTTGGGACTTTCCCAATTGTGGAGGGGCTATAGATGGGAAACATGTCCACATTGTGCCACCACCCCATTCGGGGTCATATTATTTTAATTATAAGGGGTTCCACAGTATTGTTTTAATGGCGGTGGTGTCGGCACACTATGATTTTTTATATGTGGACGTGGGGAAGAATGGCCGGATGTCGGATGGAGGAGTATTTGCCCAGACGGAGTTCTGCCAGCGTCTCCAGAGTGGTGGCCTGGGATTGCCACCTGATGAGGATAACGTGGAAGGACTCCCCTTTGTCTTCATTGCCGATGAAGCCTTCGCTCTCAGCAAGCACCTCATGAGGCCATTCCCCCAAAGAACACTCACCCCGGAGAGGAGGGTTTTTAATTACCGGCTGGCCAGAGCTAGAAGAGTGGTTGAGAATGCGTTTGGAATTCTGGCCAGCCGGTTCCGCCTGTTTCAAACAGCCATTAATTTGGCGGAATACAAACTTAATTTTATCATTTTATCGTGCTGCATTCTGCACAACTTTTTAAATAAGCATGCTCCAAATTATATAGGCACAGTTGGGCCTGAGGCCGGACAAATAGAAGCCAACCTTACAGGCCTGGATACTGTCCGTACTGGCTTGGCCCCCCAAAGTGCCCGTCAAGTTAGACAGCAATATGTTAATTATTTTATGGGTAGGGGGGCCATTGCAATGGGCCAGGATATATAATTTTTGCCAATAAAAAAATTATTGATGAAATCTTGC